>NW_020799121.1:5706035-5733560 GCF_003259725.1 Athene cunicularia | reverse complement strand
CCCCCCCCCCCTTTTTTTTTCCCCCCTTTACTACTCCTCTCTTTTCTTTCTTTTCCAGTGCCCACTTAGAGCTGAGGATGATGGGCTTTCACCAGGTTGTAAAATGTACTTGTGTAAATTAAGTTTTGGGGTTTTTTTTACTCTAGGGAGCTACTAGGAGGGGAGGAGAACTGGCCATTCCTTTTAGCTAGCAATGTGGTGCCTGCCCTCATCCAGCTCACAGCTCTGCCTTGGTTCCCTGAAAGTCCCAGATACCTCTTGATTGACCGTGGAGATGAAGAATCCTGCATCTCTGGTGAGTGTTAGCCTCTCACTGAGCATGCGAGATCTACTGACTGGGCAGATAAACAGCAAGAAGGTTGATTGCCTGTTCTTAACATACAGTCCAGCATGTTCAGTCCAAACCAGATTCAAATATTCTGTTTGGTGACTGTGCCAGCCTCCTTAGATGAACATAAAAGCTTTAAGTCCAATACCATGGCTATGTCACTAGTGCCATGGATAATTTTTTTCTCAACCAGAGGATCATATTTGGTCTGTACAAAATATGTAGTGCCATCAGTGTTTGTAATTGTAATTAAGCTGGTGCACCCTTAAACAGTGCCCAGGTGGTGGTTGGGTATGTATTTGTGTGAACAACCACAGTAATTCTGAACACAGATGAATGTATGCTTCTTTGCATCCTACCTTTGTGCACAGACTTGGGCCCCAGTATTTTGAGAATGGTGCTACAACTTTTACATGTAGGAAGTGTCAT
Organism: Athene cunicularia; assembly: GCF_003259725.1. Classification (NCBI taxonomy): domain Eukaryota; kingdom Metazoa; phylum Chordata; class Aves; order Strigiformes; family Strigidae; genus Athene; species Athene cunicularia. The sequence goes on along the minus strand of NW_020799121.1, from coordinate 5,732,803 downwards.
ATCAAGTTCCAAATATGATCAATTCCTCCTTCCAAAGTAAAGAACATTCTGTAATCTTAAATATTTTTGATATATTGACAAAACTGAAAGGCATCTTCCTACAAAATACTTTTTTGATACAATGGTACAAGAGTCAAAAAGTGGGAGTTGTGTTCACGATGGTGAATATGTTTTCCAACTATGAAGTGAAATAAATGCTGGTTGAAGAGCTCATGACCAAATCTGAAGCCAATTCATATTAAGGGATTTGCTTAGATTTGTAGCATACAAATCCCCATATACAGAGCATCTGGAATTAGTTTCCAGGAGATATGTGCTGTGTGCCAAGAACATCTTAATTGCCTGCATTTCCCAGGGAAGTCACATGAGATCACGAGACTCATGAGTTAGAAGCATGGCTGCTGAAATGGTACTGATTGGAAATATTATCTTGTCAAACAGTGGTGAGGGATTGCACTCCTCCCAAATCCTTCAAGTGGCTGCACCCCAACTGGCCATCTCTGTGAAGGTAACACCATGATCACAGACTCTGTCCTACAGCTTTCTGCCGCCATCACTTGCTGCTCAGTCCTTCACCCCGCAGAGCAGGCCAACCACGGGTAAAGGTCAGGGAATAAGAGGTTCCCTTGTCCTTACAGCCCTGCAGAAGCTCAGAGGCCACAGTGACCTGAGTGCAGAGCTGGAGGAGATGCTGGCTGAACAGGCAGCTGTTAAAGGTCAGAGAGCGAAGAACCCTTGGGAGCTCCTCCAAACTCCAGCTTTGAGGTGGCAGCTGATGAGTATCGTTGTGCTGAGCAGCGCCATGCAGCTCTGCGGGAATGACTCGGTAAGCAGCCTGGCAGCCACAGCAATCAGCGGCAGCACTGTATTACGAGACGTGGGTGCAAGCTCTTGGGTTTAACATTCCTGCTGCAGAATGAATAGTGGTCTGCTCTGCCTGTGGAGATCTTCAAACCTCAGATGCTTGGCTCCCAAAGTATGCCTGTGCATTATCGCAGGACTCAGAGGGATGCTGTCAAAATAGCCTGTATGACAGCACATCAGTCCTTCTCTGCATGGTCCTTCAGCAGAAATGATGGGATGTATTTTCAGACATTTTCCCTTATTGCTTTCTTCTCTCTTCTCTCCCCAGATGTATTTTTATGCAGCTTATGTGTTCCAAGAGGCTGGAATTCCTCAGGATAAAATCCCATATGTTGTAATCGGCACGGGGAGCTGTGAACTCATCACATCTGTCACTTGTGTGAGACTCTCAATGCACTCTGCTGACATGCAGACTCTGTTGACAGTGAGGAGGCTGTTAATTACAGATTTTGAATTTGTGTTGCTTTTCATGCCAAGGAAGCCCTTTATGCACATCAGCCAGGCAGTCTCTCGGCAGTCATGACCAGACAGGTTAATTCAGAAGTATTTTGTCAGACACTGCATCATCATCACTGTCTGAAATCGCTGAAAAGTGTGACTCTCTTGTTTCATGTCAGTATGGACAGCAGCAGAGGTTAGGCTACAGCCAGGACATTCACATCTCCCCTGAACACCCTTCTTGACTGATTCCTGCCAGCAAACTCTTTCCTTTAACTTTTTTTTTTTTTTTTTTGATAAGTGGACAACATCCTTAAAGTAGTTGTAGAGCAAACTAGGCATGAAGTATGGAGTATTGAAATGGGAAGAGGGAGCAGGCAGAAATAAAAACACAAGTTAAGTATCTTGCTTTATTCTATTGTGTTACTTTGTACAGAACATGATTATAGACTACGCTGGTCGGAGGCCACTGCTCCTGGGGGGATATATCTTCATGGCAGGATGGGCCATTGTCTTCATGGTTGCTCTGAGCCAGCAGGTAACAAACTTTACTTCATTTAAGTGGAATGGAGTTGGGCTTTTGCCTTTTATTGACTGGGATGTTTAGTGGCGGCAAATAAGTGTAAGTGGCCTCACTGGTTTTCCATTGGTCTCTGTGGCTGTAGACTCAGATTAGCTGGATGCCTTATCTCAGCATGGCCTGCATTTTCGCCTATATCCTGAGCTTTGGAATCGGACCAGGTCAGTTCCCTCAGTGTTTTCACTGAAACTTTTGGCTACTGCAGGGGCTTGGAGGTGTGTGCAGGCAGCTTATGGATAGCTCTCAGACCCTCTTCAGCCACAGCACACTCGAAGGAATGAGGCAATTCCTGCCGGCAGTTTTCAGCTGTTTCATGGGGGCTTGCATGCCCCAGGTAAATCAGTGCTGTGCAGGCACAGTTTGTGCCATTCTTTGTGCCATTGCCCCTTTCAGCCATCTTGTGATGGCACTTGGAGGTGATTCTTGTCATAAATGCCCAACCTATTGGGTTTAAATGTAGACCAGCATTTCTAATGCTTCACTTTAACCCTAGACAGCTACATCATATGATTATTTACGTGCAGGTACCTGGAAGCACAATTTCCACATCTATTTGTTACCCTACTGCCATGCATTTTCTTGGCAGAATCCATTAGTTTCTGTGGTTGTGGGGGCAGTACACAGGCTCTGTGTGTGCAGGTGTTTGTTCAGTGTGTGAGTAGATGTGAGGCTCTGTTTGCTTACATGAACTTGAAGGAAGGCAGGTAAGAAAAGAACCGAGCTGATAGTGTCACATGCCATATGAGTTAGCAGTAATTTCTTGTCCTAGTCCCTACAGTGCCATGGGGTTGAATTAATTATAAGCCATTCTCACAGTTGGGTCCTGTTGAGAATAATGTGGATTACAAAATCTTTCCCGGCAGTTCATTCTAACATGAGAGAGTTTGAATAATTAGCCAGTCCTTAATAATTAACCTAAAACTTCCCCATTGCAGTTAATCTCTATTACCACTTGTTCTAGCATTGTCGAATAGCGAGAATAATTCACTGAATAATAATTTACTGTTCTCATATACTTCCTGTTGGGTTTGCATGTTAGTATGTGTTTTCTTGCTTTTAGTATAATGCCAACAGTATTATTCACTTTTTTGCCATTTCTTTTTCCAGCTGGTGTAACAGGAGTTCTGCCCACAGAGGTTTTTGATCAAATGTCCCGGCCAGCTGCTTACATGATCTGTGGCTCTCTGCTCTGGTTCAACCTATTTCTGGTCGGAACAGCCTTTCCATTCATTGTGGTGGGTTCCCAAGGCAAAGCAATCACCTGAGGCTCTTCAGTGTTTTGTACAAGCAAGAGGCTCTGATAGTGACCAGGGAAAGAGATAGGGCCTAGAATATCACAAGGTGCAGACACACAACAAGACAGCACTGCCATGAAAAGTGTCTTTATGAGGAAAGTGGTCAGAACTCCTCTAAACCAAACTTCCTCCATGTTCCCTATGGACATTTTTGATGTGAGGCTGGAAGCAGATTAATTTGGGGCATGGATGACCAATATTCCTTCTCTCTCCTCAGCTGGGAACAGCTGGGACTAGAGATGTGATGTTATTTCCCTTGGCCAGACCCTGGCACCATTCCCTAAGTTTCTGAAGTAAAAGGGACCAGAACTCCACAATATTCAATCTGTCTTATTTCCTACGGTGGGTCCCCATTCTACAATTATATATAGAAAGAAAGACAGAAAAAGACATTTTGAGATACTTGTCTTGCTATGTCAGACCTCCCAAAAAATGCTGGGGAGCTATTGCATCAATGAATGTGAGACCCTCACCAGGGTGCATAGAAATACTCCCCAGATGGAGTTAGTCCATGCAGGAACAGGGATTAGTGGCCTATTTGTCATTGCACAGAATGCCACCAACACTGTCTTGGTTTTTCCCTCCTCCTCAGAAAAGTCTAGCACATTTCTGCTACATCCCATTCCTTGTGGTCTGCATCTGCACTGCACTCTACGTTGGGTTTTTCCTTCCTGAGACAAAGGGAAAGTCCTTCCTGGAAATTTCAGAGGAGTTCAAGAAACGGAACTTCAAAGCTCAGACCCATGCAGTTTTTTATAAAGGCCCTGAAGAGATCAAATCCACCATGTTGTAGAAGAAGAAAGGAGGATGGTAGCTGGGGGACATTCAGCAGTGGCTACCCTCTCTTTCAGGGACACAAAGAGAGAAGTAGAGTTAGGGACAATATATTACTCTTAGGTTCTTAGATCCACCTGGAAAAGATACACTTGAACTGGTAAATCCCAAAGAAAGTTTAATAATCTGTTTTCAGTTTTTAGTGCTAACACATACATATTTTAGAATCTGTATTGGAGAGTAACAGAATGATGCCTTATTCTATCATCAAACAACACCATGAAATGCTTTAGCAGATCTCTTCCTGATTTCTTCTATATCTCTCCTCCACCCAAACAGAAATTCCATCTCAGAAGCCTGTCTTTCCTTGCCCTTGAATCTGGGTGCTCTAACACAGAAATTAATATGGTTAAAGTCTGTTTTCAGACACCAGATGAAATTCTCAATACTTTGTCTTGGTGTTCCCTTTGTTTCTGTTATTAAGTGATTTCAAATAGTTCTCTACTTGTTGAGCAATAGTGAGCAGTTAATTATTTTCAGCTATAAAAACATGTGACAGAGGGATTAGGAAGAAAGCTTCTAGTGCTTGCTAAGTGGCTTATTATACAACTGACTTTTGGGCATTGTTTTGGGACTAGTTTTCTTCATGGCTTGTTTGTTGTCTTTCCAGTAATTGTCTAGTCCAGTGCGTACTGCTCTCATGGACACTGCCAGTGCATTTTGTAGGGTTTTACACCTGCGCTCTGTTAAGTTTAGAGTGTGGTGAGGAGCTCCTATGGCCACAGCTTATTTTGGATGTGGAGATCTAGATCACAGCAGAACATACTCTGCAGCATATTGTTGTCTCCCCAGAGCACAGGGGAAAAGACCCAGATGTAATAGTGATTCTAGCTAAACTGGTACAAAACAGGGCAACACTCCTTATTTAATATTGCCTTTCAAAGGCATTGGGTTGCCTGGTGAAGTTTCTTCCAGTTTCTTCTCAAAATCACAATCAAGCCATCTCTTTTGGTTTGGTTTGGTTTGGGTTTTTTTTTTGTATGAAAGTCACAGCACTGCTGATGGTTGCAGCAAATAAGAACACATACATTTTAAAAATAAGTAGTTAAAGTTTCTTTCAGTTTATTTTTAAAAGACATTTTAAAAAAAAAATCCAGCATTTTTGAACGACAAGACTGTAAACATTTCTGGAGTGTATTACTGTCATGCGGGGCATGAGTGGAGCAGCAGATCTATTTCTCAGAAGAGGAGTCTGTGCAAGAACTATCTTTCACTACCTAAGGTTTATAACAGGAAAAATAAAACTAAACTTTTGTTCATTTGTCGTTGCTGCCATTTCAGAAGTCATTTGTATATAGACATGGGCAAGAGCAGGTGTCTCTGCTCTTGGACATTGAGATTTTGAAATACTCAGGATTTTGAGACAAGACAATTAAGAGCAGGACTCCATGGAGCTGGGACCTGCAGAGATTCTTTTCACTTCTACAGTTTGGAGAGAGCAGTGAGGGGCAGATGGAAACAGTAAAAAACACAGTCAAAGCAAAAAGTGCTGGTAGCATCATGATGGTATCAAAATACTCTCATTCCTTTGATGAGGATCCAAGAAAGGACAGGAGACAGAAGTGAAGCAAAGAAGACAAGGCAATAGAGAAGATGTAAGCTAGGAAGCAGGGGATGGACTAAAGAGGCTGCCTGGGCAGAGGGAGAGGCCTGACACACACTGCTGGGATGTACAGGTCAGAAAAGAATTGATTAAAACTGGGAGAAGTCCTCCACTGTCCTGAGCTCCTCACCTTGGCCACCTTTGTGGATATCTCCATGAGTCAGTATTGTTGTGCCTCTCCCCAGAGCTCTGGAAGGACGGAGGCCATCTGCACCCGGCAGTATGAAACACGCCTGTTCAGAAATGACACACATTTACTTGTTGAGTTTCAGAGCCAGTCCTGCAAGCACATGTGTCAGAGAACACTAATTCCAACTTCTAGCATTTTTTTCTGACTATGGCCTGAAATCAAGTGTCTTTAGACTGATTAAGCAAAGACAAACAATAGTTACATTTTAATTGGTCTAATTAGTTATATTTTAATTGAAACATTTAACAAGTTGGTTAATTGTTACTGAATTAAAATATCTGCAACTGAAAAAATATATTACACTTGTTCAGGTCCATTTTCTTATCATGTGAAGTGTTAGGCAAAAATACATCTTGAAAAGTGATCCTCAGAGACTCACGGTTCATATTTTTGTTTACAAATCAAATCACCATGCACTGTTGGATTGATTAATAACCATCAACACCAGAGAAAAATATTTACTGCCACTGTCTTCAAACAATGCTCGTCTGCACAAGTCACATCCCACCTCCAACCCAGCTGGGCTTGAGATTCTTCCAGACATGGAAGACATGCAGCATCCTAGTCTGGGGAACCGCCAAGTGCAGCCACTCACCAGGAGAAGGAATTTCCCCTAAGCTGTTTGAATAACTTGTAAAAGCCTTTTAACAGAACTATCTTGGAGACTGCTCAGAGAGGCTTTGAGAATTATGGATAAAAGTAAAGGTGTATTTATTTTACAGTTAGTATTTAAAATTGACATTCAACTTTCCTAGTATCTACCATGTATTATAAGGACACAGGCTTGAACTTTCAGGCAGTGACCATTATTCTTAAAGTTCCAGCTGATCCCATAATTCAAGAGTTGTATACACAGACTCAGTCAGGTTTGGTCAAGTCAGGCTTCGGAAGGCTTTGCTGTACTGAGGCTCAAAGTAGCAGTCAGGAACTTTTCCTTTAAATGTGATAACTGATTACCCAACCTATGACTTGGGGAGTCCAAGCCAGTCCACTCTAGTTTGCACCAGTCCCTGGACTTTGGCTTCCATCTCCTGCAGCTCTTATTGTCTGTCAGCTGCTGCTGGAGCCTCTCTTCCCTAGTGACCTGGCATGAATACACAGCTTGCCAAAATTATCTGCAGTTTCATCAGTAACCAATACAATAATGACAAACCAAATAACAAGAACTTCAGGACAAATCAAAGGGAGTGTGAACACTTAGAAAGAATTAAGTGACGTGTTGAACTATTATCTCAGGCTCCTCCTTCTCTCTATATAGAGTGACTTTTTCCAAAGTGACAAAAGAAAGCATCAGGAAAGACCTAGTCTGCAAGTGGAGATGACCACCTTTGCATACAAGTTGGTATAAGTTTATCTTTTTTTTCCCCCAAATAGAATTTTGCAGTACATATTTTTTGCCCTTCTGCTATTCTAAAAGATGTGTTGCATAAGTTCAGAAAGAAAAGATAAATCTAAATTAGATGTAGTTAAAATAATAGTATGAGGTCATATCTGAAAGATATCAAATAGCTTGCAAGAACATATTTTAAAAAGTAAAGAAAACTGGATTTAAGAGCACATTTATATTTAATATCTGATACATAACAGGGAAAGACAAACCAAGCGAGTTCAGAGCATAGCAACAAAAAAAAAGCTACATAATTTGATAGATGGAGGAGGGCTGTAAGACTGAGAAAGTCCTCAACAATAAAAGAGTTATGAATAACAAAGTATCTGAAAGATGTAAACACAAAAGGATGGAAAACAAACCTTTCCAGTCAAGGAAGTATTGGAACAGATGTCCAGAAAAGATAAAACAAAAGTGTTTTTAAAAAACAATATTAAGTTAAAGAAATCTTCCTGAATTTGTTAGACTGGAAAAGTCACCCAAGAGATGCAACACAAAAATCAAGCAGTGGTGTTATAGTACAGAGTGGGGAGGAGACTAAGAAATTGGCTGCAGGTGTGATACAAAATTTGCACTTAGAATAGGGCTTAGTGATTTTCTTGCTGATGGGAAGTTTCATGCTGATGTGTGTCATTTTTTGGAGCACAAAGGATAGTAGGGATGTCTAGTAGTAGAGACTGTGAATCTCATTTCTTCTTAGTGCTTTGTCAAACAGGAGATTGTTGTCATTTAACATATGAATGTGACAAATACCAAATTTATTCAGAGCTGACTCCTTTGAAGCCAGCAATGTTGCAGCATGGATAAATTTGATGCCCATTCAATCAATGGCACTCATCTGATTAGAAATCAGCTTATAAATGTTTGGCAGTCATTGCTCAGCATTGCTTATGAATATGATCTGTTCCAGAGATAGAAGTGCAGCATCATGCTGGACAGACTATCACTAGGACACTCAATAACAAAGAGCGGTGGGAGTGGGAGGGAGGTGGTGTGCATGTATCACAGTACCATATTGTGGGGGTGTTCTTAAGCCTCCTATCACATATAGTTCTAAGAAAGGGTGAATAAACTATGAACCTGGAATGAATCCCCAAATGCTTACCTAGTCTCAGCAAAGTCACTGAGAAAAATATTCCTTTAGGTAAGATAACAAGTGGGAAAGAAGGAGGAAGGACAAATAGATGGAAATCGTCCACATAATGCTTGCACATTGCACCATGCTCCACAACTAGTTACTCTATGATAGTGCAGATTAAGACAGCCAAAACTGAAGACAGAAGCACTGAAGTGTGTAACTGGGATCTGGGAGACAGCTATGAGCTTTCTCTCTCCTCAGATTTTTCACTGTCCTGTGCTTTAGTAGCTGTGGTCTTCTATTGCACTCTGTGCGGACTCCTTGGTCTCAGAGGAGGCAGGCGTGTGGCATTGCTCAAGCTGTTAGAGTTCCTGGAGGTAGAACAGGACAGTTGGGGGCACGTCTGAATAGTTGCACCAGCTTTCTTTTGCTGTTTTTATTTCCTGCCAGAAAATGAGCTACAATCTCTTCCTCCTGGCTTTTATCCTGGGCATTGGTGGAGCTTTCCAGTATGGGTTGCAGGTCTCCATTATCAATTCTCCTGCTGAGGTAAGCATGGACAGCTCGAAAAACTGAGCTACCAGCATGGATTTCAATATTCTCATGCATTTCTGCCTCTATATGCAATCACTAATGTTTTCACTTTTGCTCTCAAAACTAGGCTTACTTTCTTGGTTCTAAGAGTAGCTGCTATTGCTGTTGTGTTTCATGGGGGTTTAACTTCTGTCTGGTGTGACAGAAATAGGAAAGGGGAGAATGAGGAATATCTATAAAATCAGCCATTTTCCCCTTACTGAGTTGGATTGCTCACAGGATATTCTCCTCTTTCCAGTGCTCAGGGAGTCCTTTGTACCATGTGCCACACACACTAGGTCCACATGACTGTCTGTAAGGTGAAATAGGACAGGGAAGGACTGTAGCTCTACAGCTGAGGTCAGCGCTGATACCTGCAGCTGGAAAAGGAAAATTGGGGGAGGTGTTTGCTATCCTGAATGACGCCAATGACATTGAGCTCATGCTATTACCACATTGTGGACCCTCATCAAGAGTGAGGGATGCCATGGAGGTTATGAACAAGATGTCAGAGAGATCCCACAATGGGACACATCAAGGGACAAATCCTGATCCCACTGAATTCAGCTGAAGTCAAACCTGGATTTCACCCAAGGCTTCCATCAGACAGGATGCGGCACGTGGACAAGAGAGACAGACAGAGAAGTGGGAATGGCAGGGAAGATCGGGTAGCAAAACAATCAAGGTTTCGCACATAAACAGAAGACCAACCTGCCATTATCTTAGTGGCACTCACAGTTGATATTTAATATTTTTATATTTATTCACTGATTTTTTCATTTCACCTTGTTGCTAAAACATTAACTCCAGGGATGTCGGTGGTAAAATTCCCTTTGATTTCACTGGGGATAAGATTTCAACCAAGGTGTTGATAGAAACATATCAAAAAGGCCAGTAAGTAGGTAAGAGAAGCGAAAAAGAGGTGCAATTATACAGGTTGACTGAGTCCTTTGGTTTTCTTTTTTTCTTTTAAAGTACATCAAGAGTTTCATCCGTGAGACCTGGCCAAAGAGATACAGCTCTTCTCCCAGTGAAGATATGGTTACTTTGATGTGGTCCTTTGTTGTGTCCATTTACAGCATCGGTGGGCTTCTGGGGTCCTTGTCTGCTGGATATTTGTCTGTTAGATTTGGAAGGTAGGAATAATGGTTGCATTAGTCTTTCTGTTTACACCCACAACTGCAAAAATAAGTGACTGTGTCTTGGGAGAAACACTGTTTGTAAAGTGGTACTGTGAGCAGCCCAGAGCTGCTTCAGATGAAGGATCAGTTCAGAGAAGAAACAGAATGGCAAAATCTGACAATGATCACAAAGAAAATCGTACCTTCTCCCTTATAAATTACAAAGCAAATCCATTCCAGAGAAATCACATGAGGAGTTCATGCATTTCACAGACAACCACCCACAAAGCTTGTTCTTCAGTGTAAATACTGGCACCACTAGAGGCATCAAAAACTTCAACTAGCTTATCAGTCTGTGACAAAGTTTTCCCATTCCTATTTCCCATAGCATATTTCTTCACTGCAGCTGATCTCAGAAGCCATCACGGAGTCCTTAACCATGGTTAACAATTCATGCCATTTCTGTCAGGCTGTGAATGACACATGGACAATATTTATGCTCACATTGATTTAAATGAATTCCAGGAAGAGAGCCATGCTCTCTGCCAATATCCCTGCTCTGCTGAGTGCAGCTCTGATGGGACTCAGCCGGCTGTGTGGATCCTTTGAGATGATCATCGCTGGAAGATTATTTTCTGGAGTGTGTGGAGGTAAATTAGCATTCCTACCTATAGTATTAAATAGGTGGGAGAGCAGTGACTGAGGGTCACAAGGATTTACCAGAGTGAGTATACAGGTCACAGATTTTTACTAAATTTTGCAGACAGCATGACTGGTGAATGCCTTTTTAACTAAATAAGAAAACACAAACATAATTAAAATAATTGTGTGACATCTCAATTTCTCATTCTTTTGTCTTTACATTCAATCCATATGAAAAGGACTGCCAACCTGTGAAAAAGCCAAAACATACAGTATTTCAGGGGAGCATGCCTTCCATATTGCAGACAAGGGAATGGTTTTCAAGATGGACAATTCTAATTTCCAGATGTCTCAGAAGGTTGCATTCTGTCAATGTTTTCAACCCCTGAGCAGTTGGATAAAGATAATTCTAAGCAGCAAAAAAATTCAAGAGAGAGGATAAATATTAATTAATCCACTGAGCAAATAGAATATATAGCATTTGTTAACTTGTTGGTTTTGAGCACAAAATAAGGCACATAGGATCCTGAGTAGACACTGAAATACGTAATTTGAGATCAAAGGGAGCAACAGCAATCCTGTACATGTGGCTGTAGGAAACTGTAAGAGAAGGCCAGCCTGATGAGGAACAGATTTCTATTGGGAACATACTTGCTTAGTGAAATATTTAGCAAATATGCAAGGCCACGGTACTGGGAACATGCTTCATGTCAGGCAGATACACACTCGGCATGGTTAAAAACTTATCTCAGACCCTAACCCTATATGCTTTGCCCATAATGGTCCCCTCCAAAACACCAGACCTAGGGGAGTCTGAATTGCCCTAACAGTCATTTGTCACTGCAGGTTTAGCTCTGAATATCCATCTCATGTATGCTGGAGAATGTGCCCCACGGAACCTCCGTGGGCTGATTTCCCTAACAGCTTCTACTGCCACTGCCGTTGGAAAATTTGTAGGATTTGCTCTGGGTCTCAGGTAAGGGGTTTTGAGACCTGTTTAATTTATTCTGTTATCAAAATATATCCATATGTCAATGAAAGCCTATGGATAGGCAAATCAGCAACTATTTTTAGACATGTTTTCAGGATACCCTAGGGAGCCAGACTGAATTAGCTCAGCCCAAATTCCTGACTTAAGTGAATGGAAACAGAAATCACATTAAATATTTAATCTTTAAGAATGATGTTGCTTCCTAACAAAGACAGATCAAAATATAGATCATAAAAACCTTTAACGGATTTCAATGGGTCTGAAAGAAATTCATCTTTTGTAACAATTGACCTTTACTTTTTATTTTTTTAAAGGGAGCAGGGAATATCAGATCTATCCAAACTTCCTTGAAAATACAAACCAGCACACTCCCTCGTGAAACACACACGCAAACCCAAAAACCTATGGTGGATTCATTCCCCCCAGTACTGACTTCTTTTGCCTGTCCTGTGCCAAAGATGGTCTGTCCCATTCCCAGGGCACACGTCATTCTGGCCACGGTATTATCAAAGCTGTAGGAAACCCAGCAGCTGCTGTTTGGGGCAGTCAGTAACAGGCTGATAACCCATGGATTCTGTCGGAATTGTAAACCGAGACTGTATGTATCAGAAGTCGAGGGATCAGCCACTGCAGGTTCTTTAGCGCCCATGCCAGGACACTGTCTGTCCCTGCATGCCCCCAGTTGTTGCAGGAGGATGCAGTTTCTCTTGCACTCACCGGTGAGCAACAGGTGGCAACACTGTGTAATTCGTGTGCTGCAGACTCTCCCCTTCTGCCTCCCACTGAGATTTTCACTCTTCTGGGCTGAGAAATGCTGGAGAGTCCTGGGTGAGAGCTGCTAGGACAGATGCAGCAGGGTGGAGGGACCACCCTGTGTCTGTGTGTGCTCACATGGCCAGTGCACATGGTTGCTCAGCTCCTCTCTGCTGCTTTTATTTCAGAGAAGTTCTTGGAGTAGATGCTCTCTGGCCTCTTCTCATGGCAGCCAACGCGCTTCCCGCCCTCATTCAGCTTCTCACCCTCCCCTTCTTCCCAGACTCTCCCCGCTACCTGCTAATTGACAAAAAGGACAAGGAGGGGTGCATCAAAGGTAAGGAAATGGGCCACAAAGCATTCGTTTTAGTAAAAAGTGGAAAATAAAGACCAACAGTAACTTGGAAGAGAGAAACAGTTGGGAAAAAGACTCTTAGTCTTTTGGCTCTGAAACCACCTTCAGTTTCAATGAAAAACAGCCTCTTCTGATCTTAGTGCTCTCTTGGCACTAGTATTTCCCTTGCCCTCTGCCAGGATCCTTCAAGGGACATGATCACACAGAGCTTGTATTTCCATCAATCAGATTCTGCCCTGAATAGCCAGGGCATGGACGCGCTGCCTTCTAGCTCTGTGTAAGAAAGGGATGCTCTTTACAGTCATGCCATATCCATAAGCATGCCAGTTCCTCCATAACCCTAACAGCATGTTGCATTTAAGGTAATGAATTAATCTGGTAAGAGATGAACCCCCTTGTGTTCTAGATGGTCCTCAGAGATTAGAGGGGGCTGGGGGTGGCTGGATTCATCTCTTAATAGGTTTGTCAATTATGGTCGTAACTATAGGCCTGACACCAGACACACAAACAGCCTATATGCTGTAGGTCTGCTTGCATTCAAGAGAAGCAGTCAGGTTCACAAATAGCACTGTTTATTCTTATGCAAGATCTACAGAATCTTTGAGATTGCCTGCGATAAATGCACAAACTGCAGGTTGGCTATATAGCACTATGCACTAAAAATTATTGCAATCACACACAATCCCTGGGTAATCACTCAGTGTAGACGAGGGCCCAAATTTTACCAAAAGGCATCCCTTCCTGGGGGCGGGGGAGCGAGGAGCACAAACCCGTCGATCTGTCCCTCGGATTTGGTATTGGATTATCATCCCTCTGAGTTAGATACAAATTCGGGGTAGTATTTATCTAAGTGTGTATGTGTCAGTGGGTGGGACTGTGGTCAAGCCATTGGTTCTTGAATAACGACATAGCAAGGTCCTTGGTGCAAGGTGTGTGCTGGTTTTTGTAGAAAAAGAGGGAGGATGAGAGATAAGGTCTGCAGACTACTGCAAAATGGTAATTGAGAGAAGGGGAAGAGCAGGAGATAAATCTGCATAGTCATGTCAAATGTTCCTTGAGAAAAGTGGAAGAACAGGACTGCGTGGCCTCCACCTTGCTTCGCGTTCCTGATTGGTGCCATGGCAGCACAAACCACTGGATCTCCACTCTGGCCTGTGTTTGTTCTGAGCACCATGTGTTAAGGAAATGTGCATTTTGCAGGTTTTTTTCTGTTTTGCTCTTCCCACACTTCCAACACAGCATCTGCTTACATAAACAGAGAAACAGCCATTTTGGGGTTTTAACTATCAAAAGAGAGAACTCTTTGGATGTAGACATTTTTTAATGTAGGAGTTATTTCTCCTTGTCTGTCTTTTGGTGTGTGCACTAGAACTGCACCTTCAGCAGGAGGGTATTCAGGGAAGGGTTGCTAAGAATTTAGATGTGATTTACACTGAAATGCTGTAAGCAGCTGTTGGCCAAAGGTAAGGTTGTGATTAAGATTTATGGGTAAAAATAGATAGCAATGAACTGGATCTGTGTCTAACCTGAACCCAGATTTCTAGGGAGTTCACACAAGCAAAGAGCCTGAAGCTCAAATAAGACACTCTGCAAGGCAGGAAGTAATCCTCTGAAATCATGTCTGTGCTGGTGAGCTTGGACAAGGAGTCATCTTCTCTCTTCTTCCAGCTGTGAAGCAGCTCTGGGGGGATGGTGACCATATGGCCGAAATAGATGACATGATGGCAGAGCAAGAAGCCATCCGTGGGGAGAAGGCTAAGAGTGTTTGTGATCTTTTCCGTGACAAAGCTGTCCGCTGGCAGTTCATCACTCTCGTCCTTGTCTCATCATGCATGCAGTTAATCGGCGTCAATGTGGTACGTGTGCTACTTTTCTCTGCTTTCTAGATTGCTTACAGTTTCTTGGCAAAAAGTAAGCTCTGCAACAAGTAGTAAAATGCTGACTCCAACAGTGGCTCTAAGGAGGGATCTGTTGTTACTGTTCATTATAATCTTTTCCCATGGAGGTTTGGGACCTGGAATAACTCAAGATGGGTGTTTTAGCAAATGTCATCTGAAGGCATCTCTATGGATTACCCTGTTATGACATGAGAATGGAAGGGGATAAAAGAAAATCTCAAATACAGAACAAGTAAAGAACAGCACAACCGCCTCTGGGTCTCTGAACTCCAGAATACACTGCCCAAAATTGTTCAGCCATTTCAGTACAAACTGAGCCAGGTTTGTAATGTACAAGGACAGTGCAGTTCCATACTCTCACATCTTTGGGTTTCTTTCTAAATCCTTTAATTTTGCACTTTCTCAGATTATAGACAATTACAACATCCCAGTAATATATGTGACAGTTACTGATATATACTCTCTAATATACCTATTCTCTGGAAGTATCTCTAAGTTTCAGTAGATAGCATTGAGAATTGGAATAGTTATTGTATAAAATGAGCTTATAGTAAAAGCATAAATGTTTCAAAACTGGGATTAATTTTACAAATTCAGAAAGACTTCAAGATTCATAAAACCCCTTTCTACCCCAACTAGTGCATAAGTAACTATACCATGAAGGACCAGTAGAAATTGAGCATATTAATAGTGGAATTTCTTATGCTTTAGGAGTGCTTACGTCTGGAAAAACAGTGACTATCAAAATCACTGCAAAGGCTTAAATGCGATGTAGAAAGATAACTTAAACCATTTGCTTAGTATGTACTGTCCACATTTCTGTATGCTTCTCACCCAAAGTACAAGACGCAAAAAACATGTGAAAGATGTCAGAATTACAACCTGTAGCATAAGATAAAGGCAGTACTAAAACAAAGCAATAAAAAGATGAAAAAGGCTATATTTGTTACTGAGTTCAAGATAGATCTGCTAGTAAAAGCTGTTCGCACAAATAAGCCTTGTGAAAACATTGAGGATTTGTTACTGAAATATAGATTTTCTCTCTTGTTAAATCCTGATTAGGTATTTTCTGTCAAAGAAAGACAGAAGCTAGTGTAAACATATCTCCATAGGTACAGCCTTCACACATTTCTGTTCTTTCCAGGTTTACTTTTACGCATACAATGTCTTTATAAAGGCCGGAATCCCCCCTGCTCAAACCCACTATGTCTCCCTGGGAGTTGGGATCACCGAGATCCTCACCACAGTTGTGTGTGTAAGTGGCTCTTCAGCTGAATTTTCTTCTGCTAGAACATGTGCTTTGTTTCAATCTTTAGAACTACTGTATAATGGAACTTCAGGAATCAAACTGCTTCAAGAAGACAGCTGTAGTACTTTGCGCTGATTACACAAAATCATCTCCACACACCCTGCAAACGAGGGTGTTTATATCCAGTTTATAGGAGGCCAGGAGAGTCTTTCCCTTAAAATCACAACCCAGCCTGAGCCAGCCTTGGGAGTCCCAGTTCCCCCCTGTAGGACGGGCAGATGACAATCCCTGTGTCCACTTGTCAGGAGGACTCACAGCTGTAGGATTCATGGCAATATACAGTGCAAGCATTTCCACTCGGCTGTCCTCCCTGGCTATCCTTTGCCTGCAGAGTGCCACCTCAGGCCTCCTCTGCCTGGGCAATGCTCCCTGCAGCCCTGCACCTTTCCACCTTTCCCCCCTCCCTGCAGCTCCTGGTCCTTCTCAGTCCCCCCAGACACCTTTACTCACCCTCCCAGAGGAAGTATCACATCCCAGTCCCGGACTCTTCAGAGATCCCCTGCCTGGCAGCTCACTGTTGCCCGCCTTTAAGGTCTGTCCTTCAGAGCTGACAGCATGTCCTCTTGGTTGCAGGGTTTCCTAATTGAGCGTGTAGGGAGGAAGACACTGCTGTGGAAAAGCTACACAGTCATGGCCTTGGCTCTAGGGCTCCTCACAGTCACGCTTTCACTACAGGTAAGATCCCACTTATGCCTTAGAGCTGTGTCCTGTCTTCATGTTTTACTGAATGGCAGATATCATTACTATTTCTCTCCCTGCAAATCACTTTTTAGTGGGGGTAGAAATATTTTTGGGGCTAACCATCATACTAACAGAGACCTGTTTACAGCCATGTACATACAGATTAAAAACAATCGTTTTATATGACCATGATCACTGCCGAGACTATCCCCTTGTGAAGAAGTTTCTGGAAGTAGAGGAAACAGATGTACGTCAGTATTAAATATTGACATACTTAGCAGTGATGAATGTTTCTAATAGAGCTGGATAAATAAAATTGTAATTTCTGATTTTATTTGCTTTTCATTTCCTATCATAGGATTCCTTTTCCTGGGTACCATACTGCTCTGTTGCACTCATCTTTATTTTCATTATGGGCTTTGGCATTGGACCAGGTTGGTATTTTCTACTTGATTGGTTTCATATACTCATTCCTTCCTCACTGCAGCCTTTAGGAGAGGTCCCAGGCATAGCTGTTCCACAGTTAGTGTGAAACCCTACTCCTGATTCAGCACTGGTAGGAGGTAAAACTTATTTTCATATTTCATTCCTACATGCCTTCCTCCTGAAGAGCCAAGCAGCACCTCAGACACTTCCAGGTCAGTTAAACCATTAACTTATGTGGCAATATGAAGTGTGAGTTACAGAAGCATCTTGCAAAATTTCTAATCTTTCTTTTTTTCTCCAACATTTTTTTCAGCTGGAGTATTATGCCCCTTGCCCACAGAAATATTTATTCAGTCATACAGACCAGCTGCTTATGTTTTTAATGGTGCTACAAACTGGATCCAACTCTTTGTGCTTGGACTTTTGTTCCCTTTCATTGTGGTAAGCAAAGTAGGCTGTTTTGGTTCAGCTCAGAGGAGTTTAGACCCTTCTTGAACCTAGAACATACTTCTCTTTTTCAATACTTTCATGCAAAGGACAGAGCCCAAACTAATTGTAGTTCTAATGGCCTCTTTTTACCCAGATATCTAGTGAAAGCATAGCAGAACCACAAAATGCTGCTAACTCTAGACACACTAGAGTGTGACACTGGCAAAGACAGAAGTGGTGACATAGGCACCAATGCTGTCAGATGGCATTTGAATGTAATGAGAGCTCCCTTCTTTCCCCCTCTTGTCCTGTATGTACATCTATTTTGGGGTTAATTTGGAAAATGGGCAGTCCCAGAGATCTCATCCAGCAGTAGTAAGTAGCAGGAAACTAAAGCCTTTGCAATTTTGGACTGTTCAAAGGAGGGACAGAGTGAACATGCTACGTACGTTCCCCAGTCTATCACTGACTGAGAACAGAGCAAAAAGGAAGAGTATCTGAAGCTCAGCACTTCTCTGAATTGTCAAGCAATGACATTCAGTCTCTGCTGAGCATACAACTTTCCTCCTTAAAAGAGGAAAGGAGAATTAGTTCATCTTATCACTTGGTGGAACTCTCCAGGTGGCAGCAAGCAGGATTTACATCAGCTGATACTCTGACAAAGTTTTTTAGTAAATACAAAAACAAAAACTCCATATCATAAGAGAAAGAAATCTAGATCTATTTATATGAAAACATTTTGTCTCTTTCTTTTCCTATAGGAAGGTCTTGGTAGTTTCTGTTTCATCATTTTCCTGACATACTGTCTATCCATGGCAATCTTTGTCTTCCTGGTGGTGCCGGAGACCAAAGGAAAGACCATGCTGCAGGTCATGGAGGAGTTCAGCCGCCTGAATTACCGTGGAAAGAAGGGACAGACAGCCCTACAGCAGAGTAACTGCTCAGTGATGACTGTTACTAGACTTTAATAACAAACTCTCCACTCCGTATTTTGCTCTTTTATTACTGTAGTGCCCAGAAGCCTCACTAAACAAGAGAGAATTCATTGCTTCACAAACAGCACAAATGTGTATTTTAAAAATAATCACCTGCAGTGCAGAGTGCAGGATGAACTTGGTGGTTCTCTCCAACTGCTGAAATATGAGCTGAATTAAGTCCTCTGAAGAAAAGAATTAAACACAGTCTATAAAGAAATAAAATATTTGTCTGTCCCTGAAAGTTAGCAGCTGTGAAAACTGAAAACACAGGATCCACCATTTTTCTTACCAAAACCAGGACCCTACAGTTATTGGAGGAAGTGAGTGTGGAAGGTTCAGATGTACAGTATACTTGTGAAACAGAGAGAAAAAGACAGAGCTTTCATGTTGAAATTATCTGCTCCTATTAACAAGTCAGTGCTGCTGAGCTTCAGTCCAGATGAAAAGAAGTGTTTAAGTCCTTACAAGACACAAAAAACTCATTTCCTTATACATCTCTTCCTACAGTGTGATCTTGTTCAGCATGCCTGACTTCTTCCCTTCTTCCCTCCTACTGGTAAATACTGTCTGCAAGAGGGGAAACATGGTAAATCATTAACACTGCTGTAAACTGGCATGGATTGGGAATAAAGGTTAAAGAAGTGCTTGTGAATCTGCAGTTTATCTGTTTGATTTCCAGGATCACACAAGTGCAACACATGGCATCTTTGAAAACAAAATCCCTCCAAGCCAAGGGTATGGGGTGAGGTGAGTACTGGGTCTGGAATAAGCATGTTTCTTGTAGTGTTCACATCCTAGGTGGAAGGACTTGTCCTGTCTTCTTCTTTAGTAAAATAAATAAGAACTGTACTAGGCATTTAAATCTTGCTTTCTCCATATTACAGCAGTAAACAAAAGTGTGAGGCCAGATAGAAATGAGACAGCACTATGAGTATTCTGGGAGAAATACAGGCAGCAGGAGGAAGAGGAACAGGTCTCTGCAGGGACTGTTTGACCAACCAGATGTTAAAATCTGGCCACAGACAAGAGTCTTTAAAAAACCCTCCAGAAAGACCCAGAGCTGCCATGTGTGTTCTTCCTTCCAGCAGCCAAGCTTCCCATCTTCAGCTCAAAGAACAAATCCTTTCCCCTCTAGTTCATTCAAGCTCATCTCCTCCCTGCCCATGTCCCCACTCTAAGGTGCCTAAACCCTGATGTCTGAGGCTAGCAAAACAGTTTGCTGTTAGTCCTTTGAGAGGGAAAAGAAAAATGAAAATAGACTTGCAAGGGATGGTACAACATGAAAAGGTCTGGAAACAGAGATATGACATTCAGATTTGTTACAGGAAACAGAAGTTAAAAGGAAAGATAAAATGACAGAAACAGCAAAAGAGTGGGGTAATTATTTCAAAAGTAGCTTTTATGTGTCCTGACAGAAAGCAAGAAGAAACACTGGATTGTTCAAATATCTCGTTAGACCTTTCCACCACAGGAGTTGGGAACAACAAAGGTTTACAATAGTTCAAAGAGGTTCTCAGTAAATGTGTGGAAGGAGCACATTTAAAGACACCACCCTGACCAACAAAGTCCCAGGGTTGTTCATCACTGAGACCTGGAAGCTGCATGGGGACAGATCCCTGCACACTTGCCCTGTTCTTATGCTTTTGCCTACAACCGCTGTTTGTGACTGACAGCTCTGGGATACCCTGCTGGACACAGTTCTGGTCTGACCCAAGAAGATAAAGTGGGTGATGGAGCTGAGAGAGGACAGGGTGTACAATCTGGGTGCAGTCTTCTCTGTGATAGCAAAAGCTTTGCCTGTGGGGACTGCAGTGGCCAGTGTTGAAATGACTGGAGATTGAGAGAAGGAATTTTTAAGAAGCAAGAGAAAACCTAAATAAAGACAGGGATTTTTGCAGTAATAATTGAACAGAAAGGTAGATTTTGAGGTGTTTTAGAAGAGGAAACAATAACAGTCTGTGCTGAGAGGGGAGGGAATGAAATACAGAACCTCAGCTGATGCGGAGGTGATGAAGATTTCAGGAATGATGAAAACGGAACAGGTGGAAAGAATTCAACTTGAATTATTTCACTGTACTGATGTGCAAAAAGACACCGGACAGAGGGTTTGGAGAGAGTGTTACTGGGACACCCAGCAGGAGAAAGGTCAGGGCGTGACTCAGCAGGGCTGCCTGTGCTGCTGGGCACACGGCCCGGGGGCAGCGTGGGGCTGGTGTCAGCCGCTGTAACCTGGAGAACAAGCTGTAGGAGGAATGTCAGTGCTTCCACCCTGCTCTTGTTAAAAGTTACCTTCTGAACTGTAACCCCACCCTCCCGCCTCTGCTTTCAGCACTAACCATAGACAGTGAAATCTTTGTAGTATAGAGTGAACTATGTTGTATTCAGTGTAGTACAAAATGTTACATGTAATACATAAAGCCCGAAGGAAGCAAGAATTAATTTACACTCTTTGTAAATAGTCTTTAGCTGATTCGAAATCAATTTTTTTGTAAGGCAAAAAGTACTTGTTACAATCAATTCTCAAGCCAGAACAGAATAAGCCTCCCACTCTGGCACACAGTAGGCTATCCCCATTGTTACAGAGAGGTAAGAGTGAGGCTTCTGGGTGGTTCTGGAAACAACGTGACCCTCTATAAAGAACTGGGTGTTAGCAAGGACCCAATATGCCAATATTCAGATAATTCATGTCCTGCAACTGGGAAGTGTTCAAATCACTTCAAGCAATTGAAAATCTTATAGCATGAAAGTAGAGGCATTACAGCTCAGCTACAATACTAAATGACTTATCTCTGTAGTAGACTGGAGAGGAGGAAAACACACTCTGCTTAAGCTGCTTGTCAGAGAGGTGAAGAGGGACTCTCCTCCCTGAAGGAAAGATGGCAGCACCGCCTGACTCCTCACACAACAGGAACACACAGTTGGTTTAGCAGTGCGAGTAAGGGGGGGTGCTCCCAATACAAGAAGGATAAACATTTACCAATGTTGTAATCAGCCTGGCATATCTGGGTCTTAGAATAATTAAACCAGCAAGAAGAGGCCTTGGCCAGTGTTGAAGGAGGACACAATTGACTAAAAGCTACATAGTTAGAATTTAACTTCTGTGCTATGATCCCAACTTCTTATAATCTAACCATAGAAAACATATCTTTCATCTGACAGACTTGACAAGGGCTCTCAGAGCAGGCAGGTTTTCAAGTGGAAATGGCTGGTTTCCTCTCAGACCTGGTGAGTATCCAACTTCTTGTCTTCTAGCTCTCGTCACTAACAGCAGCATGATCTTTAATGATTACAGCAAAGAGAGTCAAAGAGTCTTTCTTGTAACAAAAATGAGGAACAGAGCACATGCTTGGGACAACACTGATTCAGCAGTAAGACTGACTACACAGCATCTCCAGAAAATGTATTTGAAATACAAAACAGTGAGGGGTTTGAAAGAGGACCTGGGAAACCAGGAAAGAATAGGCATTTTGAGGAAGATGAAGAAAATAGTAGCAATGAAAAAAACAAACCAGAAAAAACCTTCCCATTCTACTGCCCTACATTCTCAAGGATACTTGAGGATACTGCTCTGTTCAGAGTATGACCTGACCAAATGCCTGAAAACATACGTGCTTGTGAAGAGTACTCTAAAATCCAGTGTATATCCTGGAAACACAGCATTTCAAATAGGAGTCAGTCAAGCAGGGACTCTGAAAATGCAGTTTTCTATGGGGATAATAAAAGTGAAATGTGAAAAAATAAGTTTTAAGAGGACAGACTTGATTAATCTCTGGAAACTGGTGAACAATGTTTTTTAGGAGGCAAAGTTGAAGGGAAAGGGGAATTTAGGAAAGCTGTAGCTTCTTACTAGTACAAAAGCAAACACAAACTATCCAAATAAGGCTTTTATGTTGACGGTTTTTTATTTCTGTAGCTAGCAGAACTAACAGAATTAGAGACTGCATCTTTTCAGGCTGCTAATAACCAGGAGAGGAACATAAAGGAATGTGCAGGTTTGTATCTTAACGATTTCACAGCAATCTTGCTTAATTATTGAAAAATGAAAAATTAGTTTTTGCATTTTAAATGCTGCTTAATCATAGAGATGTGAAGATATAAGATCTCATAAATTATCTCATGGTCTGAAAGCCATGCTGGTATCAGGAACTTAATATGTGTTTCATCTTTGGCAGGTTCAATACCGGAAGCTATTGCTAATGATTATGGTGCTCGGAATTGGTGGAACCCACCTATCTGGTTTTCAAGTGTCTGTGATCAATTATACTTCCGTGGTAAGCAAAGCCTTCATAAAATCACATCTGTAACTGCTCTTCATGGTACTAGGCCTGACACTTTGCTCTAAAAAGTGTTAGGTGTTGCTATGTGAGTTTATTCCCAGCTCTTTCCAATGCCATACTGTCCACTGCCAAAGGACAAAATGAGTTTTCATGATTGTTAGGAGCTATGGTCCAAAGACGACATCCCACAGAATTGTGTGCAAACAGTACATTGAAACACCCTCCTTAAAGATTATCCCATGAAGAAAAAAGATTTTAAAATGAGCTGAGTTTCAAACATTTGTTCAGCCCTTTCCTCTTCATATCCACTACCTGCAACAAGAACATTTGCACTTCACTAGAATCAATAAAAGGTCCCAGTAGTTTGGTATAGGAGAGCCAGGATTCAACAGACTAAAGAGTATAATTAATTTTTGAAAGATTCTCTTACACTATCAGAATGTATGGGAGGAAATATCAATCCTCATTTGCAAACAAGTCCCATAGACATACTTTTAGCAATGACTGTTAATCTCATTTTTTTAAGTTGTAAACATTATGAAGAACTATTGTGATTAGTGCCTCAGTGGAATGAAAATCTCTTTTTCTGTCCCAGTACATTCAGAAGTTTATCAACGAAACATGGCTGGAGCGATATGGTTCTGTGCTGCATCAGGAGACACTCACATTATTTTGGTCCTTCATCGTGTCCGTGTACTGTGTTGGAGGAATGATAGGGTGTCTGTGTAGTGGGTACCTGACTGCAAAATATGGAAAGTAAGTATATTTCCCAACAGCTTGCTAATCAGGGCTGCAACAAGGGAAACAATTAAATATTACTCACCTAATATAATGAATGTCAGAATTCTCATGCCCCCTTCTGGTACAGAATTTACTTTACTCAATGTGTATAACTACACCTAGGTGCATTAGAGACAAAAATATGCAACAATTTCTGACTCCCTTGTCATAGTTTTGGTGCCATGCAATTCATGTATTTTTGCTGAAATTACAGTAAAAAATAAATTTCTGAAATTTCTTTATTGGGCCCCCAAACACTGCAGCAGTGCAGAAGGGGATAGATATTCTGTAGGCAAAAGCTTTTTTTATTATTTTTCATTTTTTAATTGATCACAGACTTTAAAAATTGGTGCAGGTTTATTCCTCTATAAGAATAATCAGTTTCAGCAAGATAAGCAGAAGATCCTCAGGCCACATTCAGAATCCTCTCTTTGAGGGTGGCCATGAAGGACAAAGCGAGAACTCTAGCTTGAGGTAGGCATTGAAGCAAGTTCTCAGGGAAGCCTTGTTCTGGGGACACGTGACATGTTTGAGATGGGAGCCTTGCCCACAGGAAAGAAGTGAAAATAAGCATTTACCCTGCAGAAATTTCCTTCAGCCTCATGGTATGCTCACATAGTGTTAGCACGGAAAAGGGGAATCTAGCTTCTCTCTTTCCATGCCCCCGCAAAGACATCATGCCTTCTCATAATCTGATATGGTTGTCCTACAAACAATGGATTTAAACATGACCATGGCTGCTCTTGTATCCAGAGAACAGGCATACATTAGTCAAAGATGAAACAATGAAACATGGATCATACCCATGTGTTTTTTGCTGTTGCAGGAAGAAATGTCTGCTGTTCAACGACGTGGTCCTAATAATAGCCACACTGCATACTGGCTTGAGTAGGAGAGCCAAGTCTTTTGAGATGATCCTGATTGGGCGCTTCCTTGAGGGCATCGGTGCTGGTAGGACTCCCCACTACTCCATGTTAGTGTGACTTCTTTGGGGTGGATACAGAAATCTTCCTGCTGGGAGTACCCGGGCATGCACAGTAACCCCAGTGGAACAAGGAACAGATTGGGAAAAGGTAAGATGAGCTCTCCTTTGCCTTCAAGAGGTCTTGTTGAGAGAGAGATCTGATGGATTAGCTAAGCATCTCACTTGAAGTAAAAGGTACATTTTCAGCCTATTATTGTGGAGGATATATAGCACACAGTTCGGAAGACAGAGCAGAGAGCTACCTTTAGTGAAGGTGAAATGAAAAGGGACCATCTCTCTTGCTTTCTGTAGCTTTAGCTCTCCTGTGTCTTCTTCACTTTAGGAATAAATATGAATGCTCATGTTCAGTATGCTGGAGAGATTTCACCTAAGAAGTTGCGTGGATTTGTAAATGTGACCTCCTCTGTGTTTCTTGCACTAGGAAAAGCTGTAGCAAGAATTCTTGGATTACGGTACTGGTGCTACTCCTTCTCATCCTTTTTTCTATTTATTTGCCTTCTGTATGGCAGGGAAGTATTGTTCTCCCAGTCCTAGAAACAGACATACACTAAGGGTGGGGGTTTACTTTGCTCAGCTACAGCTGTCAAAAAGGATGCATCTAGCCCATAGCAGTCACTGAGGTTTCCATGTCATTCACCAGGGAGAGACAGGCCCTTATCTTGGGAAAGGGTGAATCCATCTCTGGAGGGGCGGTCTCTCTGCTGAAGTTAATAAGGAAAGATTGTATGTAAACACTCTTAGCAAACTTTTGATAATTTCTGATAATTTCTTGATAACCTCATGCAGAATTGAAGTATTTGTTCAGAGGGCTGTTGTGGGAATATTCAAACTTCACTGATCTTTAGAAAATATTCAAATTACAAGAAAAATCTCAGTCTTGCAGTAAAAATAAAATATTAGTCTATTTTGATTTCCCTAGACAAAATATCTATTTCAATTTATCTTTTCAAGGTCTATATGTATATTGTGTCTCTTTAGCTAGTGTAGGATCTAGAAAATACCAAACTAGTTATAGACTGTAATTGTACTGGAGTATAAATACACTCTAACATGCTTTCACAGGGACCTTTTAGGAACTGAAGACATGTGGAATGTGCTATTGTCCTTCTCTGGGTTGGTGGCATTAATTCAACTGCTCTTTTTGCCATCCTTTCCTGAGTCCCCTCCCTATCTCTTGCTGCAAAAAGGAGACAAAGCTGGTTGCTTGCAAGGTAAAATGAAACTTTAGATCCTTAAT
The DNA here is from genome assembly GCF_003259725.1 of Athene cunicularia. Lineage (NCBI taxonomy): Eukaryota > Metazoa > Chordata > Aves > Strigiformes > Strigidae > Athene > Athene cunicularia. The sequence continues at coordinate 5,707,100 of NW_020799121.1, read as the reverse complement.
TTGTTAAACTCTTGGGAAAATGAAGCTTATAGAGGGAATCAGGTTTTCTATTAGTCAACTACAGATTTCTTCACAAGTACATGATTAAAGTCCTCCAGACTAAGCAAAGTCATCAGAAATATTTAAGATCCACCCCTAAATACTACAGCAAATTGAAAGCCATTTTCCAGGGAAGTCTTAGCATGTTCCAGTAAGCGATGTTTTAGTTCTTTGCTCAGTGGCTGATGAATCAAAACTCAGACTGAATTGCAAAGGTCATTAAAAATTGAAAAATATAGAAGTCTGAGTCGAACAGATGATGGAGGAGTATACTTCATTCTGTCTCTTCTGTAGCCATGAAGCAACTCTGGGGAGAAGGGAATTATCATACAGAATTTGATGACTTGATGAAGGAAAAGGCTGTAACAAAAGGCACCAAGATCATGAATGTCCTAGAGGTGCTGAAAGAACCATCCGTGTATCCACAGCTGAGTACCATGCTCCTCCTTTTACTGAGTCTACAGCTCTGTGGCTTGAGTGCAGTTGAGTATACCCTATTTCCATGCTTATATCTACCATTAAGTAACCAGAGTGCCACAATTCTAACTGAGCACTTTCCTCCTGGATCTACATTATTCCTCCTCACATAGAGCTCACTGCCTGTGAAGATCTGTGGTATCATCACTAGTATTCTTCATGCCTTTAAGGGAGCTTCTCAGGTGGGAATACAAAAGGTCCAACTCAGCATAAGTTCCTGCAAGAGCACTGTTGCATTCATTCCCCTGGTGGTATTACCAAAGACTCTGTAGGAAAAAGGGTTATAAAGACCCTAAGGCTTGTGACAACCCACAGACCTATTTATCTAGACTTCCAGCTCCACTTTTTTTGACTTCTGCAGTAGCAGATGGCCAGCAACTGCGATCCAATTTTCATTCCATTTGATAAAGGAGATTCATCCACTAAGTAATTTCCTTTCAGTTGTCTCCACATAAAGGTGGCTGTCTTGTCCCTTTCCTTTTCCTCCTTGCCAAAACAACATCTTTTTTCTCATGTCTTACAGGGAGCATGCTCCTTTCAACTTCTTCC
>NW_020799121.1:5659218-5705985 GCF_003259725.1 Athene cunicularia | reverse complement strand
CCGGATATTCAATTTCCCTTTCTTCATCTACATTAACCTTTTGATTTTTCACATCTAAAGCAGGTATGACACCTCCACTAAGCCCCAGTAATGTATTGATGCTTTTGCAGTGATGACAAATCTAGTTCTAAAAGATGATGGATAAGCATATATCATGTCTATTGATATGCTTCATTTTGAAAATGTTTCTTATTTCCCAGATCACCTTTTACACCTCAGAAATTTTTCAGACAGCCAACCTGAAGGAAAGCATAATCCCATATGTATCTCTAGGAGTTGCAATCTCTGAGCTCATCTCTATCATCTTCTGTGTAAGTCAGACCCTTCTGGGGCTTTAAGAGTTAAAGTACATGTGAGTTGAGTCTATTCTTCCTTAAAAAAGAATCTTCTCCTCTTATGAACTAAATAAATTTTCTGTGGTACTGCATAAATCTGTAGAGTGGTTGTTAGCATCCACTCCAAATTTTGTCTCACCTTTTACATCTTTCATCCCATCTTCATTTTCCATAATTTCTTATAAAAATCCCTCTCTTATTCATATAAATATAAATGAAATGTCATCCAAGCATAAACATCTATACTTATTTCCATATATTTGCACATATCTATATATTTGTATGCAGTCATAACATGCTTCCATTGATTACAGCGTTTATGAAAATGTAGCTGCAGTGCTGGGCATCGATGGTAATTCATAGAGAAGCGAGAAGAAATTCAGTAAAATAACAGACTGTTACCAATAAGATTTGTGTTCTCTAAAGCAAAAAGAATCCAAGAATAATGCTTTATCTGTTGGACAGCTGACAGCTGGATTTTGCCATGCTTCCAGTGATACGTAACTTTTTTAAATTCTTCAGAGCTCCATTATCGATCGCTTTGGACGCCGGATACTCCTATGGGGCGGTTATCTGCTGATGGCACTGATATTGGTGTTGCTTGAAACAAGCCTTCTACTAAGTGTAAGCATATGTCTCTCTAGGAGTATCAGAATTCTTTGCGCAGGACAGCAGATAGTCAGCCTTATCTTTCATGTCCAAAATAACAGATCAGAATATCTTTTGAATACAAACTCATAGCCCCTCTGCAAGGCTTCTTTTGTCCTGCCTTGCAGTTCATCTCTTTTAATCAGGCATTCAAACAGTCAGTGAGAAATATTTTGTAAAACCATTGGCCTGGCATAGCTTTCCTCCACCAATCTGCCTGCCTGACCTCTCCAAACCGCACCTGTGTCTTGTTTCATTGTCCTTTAAATCCCTAGGTGACCACCCTTGTGTCACCTTTCCCATTCGCTATCCCATGCCTCCTGCAGCAGAAGTGGTGTGTACTGGCCCTTCCAACAACCACCGATTTCCACCCTTGATACAAGTGATCCAGCTACGTAGTGCAGCTCTCTAGTTACTTCCAGTCAGGATGGTGTAAAGTAGTGAGGAACCCAGTGCCATGGCTTCAGTAGTGCCAGTGGTTTGCACTGCATTGAGATCTTGGTCCCACCCACAAACTTTCAGCTTCTTTCTCTTTCACAGATAACTTCTAGTTCACAAGAGATTTAAACATTTCTCTGAAACTGTCTAATTCAATAAGATAATTAGGTCAAATCGGTAACAATTTTCCCCATGCTATAATTATCTTGGAATGTGTTAGTTGTTTTTCAGACCAGGGTGCAGTTCAGCTCACCACTGTAGATATGACACTGCAGGCTGCTTCTGGCCTTCCACTGTAACCAGTACAGAAAGATAAGTAGTTCTGGTGAACATCTACTACAGACCCCAGTGTCATGGGCTTTTTCATAAATATTGCTTCTCCTGTATTTTTTCATCAGCCATGCTACATCTATAACATGAAATTTCATTTTCTTCCCTCCTTTTGCCTTTGTCTAGGATCAGTTCCTCTGGATGCGTTACTGCAGTGTTAGTCTCATCTTTTTATTCATCATTGCCTATGGAATAGGACCAGGTGAGTAGAATAATAAAAGCAACAACAGGACACCTTGTACCACAAGGATAAGCACAGACCATGGATGTATGGAAGTAAAACTAGACTGTGTGAATATATCTTCAAAAATCAACAGCTTAGTTTGGATTGAAAATGGGGAAGCCCCGATTTTTGGTTAATTAATGACTCAAGAAACACTTTCTTTAACAAATTGCTTGAAATTATTCAGACCCTGAGGAATCAGGACCCTTTTTTCTCTCACTGGATTATAAATTCAAGACAAAAAATACTTGTTAATCAATTTATTAAGACTTGTTTTGGAGGGTGTGAATGCTGTACAGTGCGTAAAGGCTCATCTGGTCCAACTCTGTCTTTGCTTAAGGGCAGAGGTAGCCTCTTCTACATATCAGAGTTTTCTCAACTCACCTGTAAAATCCTACTCCGTTAAAGAATGATACCTGACAGCATGCAGTCTATCTTTTAGCATTGCTCTGTCCTTTCTCATCCTCTCTCAGTGTCACTCTGAATCACCTACATCGGTAACACCAGACAAGCAAACTTATAGCTCTCTATTAGGACCTCACTCACCTAAGACCACTATTTACTCTGAAGGTTCCCTGACTAAACACTACTTTCAATTATTATAGTCTCCAAATTCAAATGAGAGCATTTATTATTGTAAGAGCTGTATTTAAGGACCATGAATGTCTTGAAAACCTAAAAGAATTCCCACAGTAGCAGAACCCAGGTGTCTCCTATGGGCAATGGAGAGAAATAGGCCATTAGGGCCATTTGTCCCCGTATTTTACACATCTTAGCTGAATAGAAACTGGACTTCATGGGTGTCCATCTCTCCCCGTGGACCATAATTCTATAGGGGAATTCAGAGAGAGATGACTGTGCTGCCCAAATTTAGATGATCTCATAGTAGCCTGATACTGGGGCTGTGTTTGTGATATCAGTTCACACACTTTGAGGAAAATTATTAACTACAATGTTTCTATTCCTTTTTTATGTTTTTTTCCTCAGCTGGAGCCATCGCATCTGTCATGAATGAAATCTTCACCCTTTCAACAAGGTCCTCCGCTTTTGTAATTGGTGGAATCATCATGTGGCTAGGCCTCACTTTCACTGGAATGATTTTTCCCTTTGCTGTCGTATGTAATTTGATTCAAATCTTCTTTTTGACTCTGTGAATTTAAACTGGTTTTCTAGACTGTTCTGGACAGGGAGTAGGATGAAATGCCTTGTAGATGATCAAAGCTGTGAATCCCTTATTGCTACTGGAGGCATTTATGTAAAATATTTCCCTGGACTTCAGACATCATCTGCTGCCTCAAGAACAGATTGAAAAGATAAATACACTTTCTGTAAAATCAACTTATTCCTCATTTCACAAGGACAAATCACAATTTTCAAGAATCTATAGGGGCAAGTGTTGTCAGGGAAATCACTCATCTTATTCTATTTTTATCTCCAGATGCTTCTTGGTCCTTTTTGCTTCCTCATCTTTATTGCTGTCCTGGTCATTTCAGCGGTTCTTATCTACCTGTTCCTCCCAGAAACAAAAGGGAAGTCAACCTCTGAAATCACAGAAGAATTCAAAACATGCCGATTTAAGAAGAAACATCATCAGACTGTGGAGAAGAATGCTGCCAAAGAAAAGACATTCTGCACCAAGCTCTGATCGGCCACCATAAGCAACTTCCGTCAGCAAAAAGCCCTGTCTCAAAATCAAACTGGAAGCTAAACCTAACATGGACTTTTCTCAATAAAATGTAATCCAAAATGTAATGTGAGTTTGTCATTAATTCAGGTAGTCCTATTTTATATTCATCTTTGCTTTTCATGGTGTGCGACAATGGCTCCTTCCTAGAACAGCTCTGTAGCAGGAAGCCATTAGTAACTGCAGACGCGTCTCAAAACTGGCACATGGAAAACATTTTCAGTTATAACACATCAAATTTATTTCAACTCTTTCTCCTTTGCTATCATTTTAAAGAAGCAGGATTTGTCTCTGTGTTTGTTACTTTGTAAGAAAACTCTGCTCAGGATTAAGAGCAGGATGAAGAGAAGATGAAACATAAACATAGTTCTTGCAAACAATTTTCATGTCATGATATCACACTGTAAAGGACCTAGTATTGATCTTGAACACTGCACATGAACAAATACCCGGTAGAAAAACAAAGACAACTCATTTTTTTCTATTTTCTTGACCTGACATCAAGTAGCTGTATGTCCTGATTGTCTCTATAATGACTGACAAGGATCAGCCCTGATCCCTGGGAATTTGGTACAGAAGCATGCTCAACTGCATAGTCTGGAGAACACTGACTGCACACTCCATGCATACCAGTTGTAGCAAAGCCTAAAGCAATTTTTGTGGTGCAAGCAGTCTTCTCAGCCTTATTCTGGGTACCTCATGGATGTCACAAGGGTTAACAAACATAAAGGCAGTGCTGAGAGCTAGAGGACCAGAGCCCTGGAGTGAGACAGGGAGTAAGGCACTTTGAGACGCTACTGAGAAATTAGGCACTTTGAAAATTCAGCATATTTTATAAATAATTAACTGCTTAAAAAAAAAAAAAAAAAAAAAAATAGCCAATGTCTGATAGCTGTGTACTGGCCTAGGACACACTGCACTCTACTAGTGCACATCAGCATACAATACTACACTTTACCACTGCTGTGCCTCACACCACCCATGTACTGCTGCTATTAAAGAGCTGTTAATCCTGCTGACCACTGCAGCATTTTATCACTTCCCTCCCCAAACTCTTCTACCTTCATACAGGACAATCCTTTCTCCATTTTCTGTCACAGTTACAAAAGGTGTACCATGCCTCCTGTTTAGTATGACCATAAGCCCTATCTTTCTGCAGTTTAACCATTCACATTGATTATAATTGTGCTGGTGCACTGAATCAGTATTGAGGGTTAGGGAGTCATCTATTTTTAGATGTCAAATAAAGTGCTTGCTACTTCTAAAGGAATAGCCACGGAAGAAGCTCTGATATTAAAGTCTCAGTGTGTGTTCCAGCAACTGAAATATGATTTAGATTTTATATTTGATCTGGTTTCACTCCCTTTCACAAATAGGGAGCACTTGTGCTACAAAATGTTCTCATTCAGAGGGATCTCTCCTGTTGAGTCACTGAAATATTTAATCCATCTGTTTTAGGTGCTGTCCAATTGCTGTAAAAAACATCAGTCAACAGAAATCATACAAAGTAAATATTAACCTCAGTCTCAGAATCAGATAATTACTTAAGCAGAAGGTGCAGAAAAGGCATGACAGAAAACACTTCCTCAGTCTAACAGAGTTCTGTCTGCCTGGGATCAGCCACCCTTTCAATATAAGATGGAAACTCTCAGAAGTGGTGAGTACTACAGCTGGCAGTATCACCTGTTAATATTAAGCTTTCAGAAGAATTGAGAGGTTATCTGTTGCAATTACCATTCCTAAAGAAAATACAATGCATATGTACCAAACTTTTCAACATAATAGAGTCGACAGTGAAAAATCCTTCTAATTTTGTTACTGTAAAAATTAGAGCTAACATTTAAAACAAAACAAAGACACATAATTAACTTTATGGACTAAATCTTCACAAAAGCTTTGAAGGAAGTTCTAGCTGAGTAGAGAAACTGCTTTTTTTAAAAAAAGTTTAAAAGTCCTCTAGTATTTAAATGGTGTGGCATTTCCATACTGTTTTCACCTACTCCCAGAACTACCCATGTACAGCTGTGATACAGTTAAGCTTTTCTAGCTAGTAGCCTGACAGTGATATGAAATTGTGCATTTGAAAATAAAGTTTTTGTGGATTGGTTAATTGATTAATGTGAAGAGTAGCAAAACTGATAATCCGGAAACGTTATCTGGATGATGTTTTTTACATTGATGCTTTGCATGTTCTGCTAAGATTATTTAAGCATCATCAAACAAGATGATATCCTAGAAATGCAGGGACTATGATAACTCATTTATTTTGTGATGAACTTGTACTATTCCTTCCAGGTTCAGTACCAGTGGTTGTTCGTAATGCTTTTTCTGTTGTGAGTTTGTGGATCCCTCAGAACAGGCTTTCAAATCTCTATGAACTACTTGGCCATGGTAAGAAAAGTTTAAGCAGATACAGCTTCTTCAGGAGTCATTGGTAGTGGGGTCAAAATGTAAAGGATGTTTCCCAAAATAAGTTGCAAATTGTTTCCATTGATTTTCCCTTGCCAGCTCTTTCCACCCCCCTCCTCTGCAGAAGAAAAGAATAAGAGCCAGGCTATAGTTGCCTTTGAGTGGGCATGCCCAGATAACAAGCACGTCTGTCTCTGCACTTAACAGATGTTAACACGGGCAGTCAAAATTTTGAGAAGATATCATGTAAGGTAATTTTTAATGAGGTAATTTAAGTACCACAACAACCTAACTGAAATAGCAGATAACCTGCTGGGAACTATCTCATCTTGTCAGCAAACTGCACGAACTACCTCATCAAATTACCACAAATTCTTTCCAACAAATCTGTCCAGATACAGCATGTCTTTGTAATCCTACATGAAAACACACATGCATGCAAACACAAAGCCCTTTAATGAATCAATATGCCACGTTATCAGTGCAAAAAGTTGTCAGTGATTGTGACCATAGTTTCTCTGTTCAGGTTCAAGGAATGCACTTCCAAGGTACAAGAGCCATGTGATCAGACAGGGAAAGAGAGATCAGACACTATATTGATGGTCTAACAACTGTATAGTACTAATTAAGGTTCATATACTGATAAATGTGAGATAGGATCTTATTTTCTGCAAGACTGCGAACACAGGATATAAACATACCTCTCATACCATGCCTGTTAATATCATGATGTCTGAAACTATAGGGGAATAAGTAGTTAATAATCTAAATAAATATGCATGTACAAATATTACGATGCATGAATAGTACAGTTGTATCAAGCTTTCCTCTTTGTTCTGCACAGCTATGAAGAAACTGTGGGGTGAGGGAGAGCACCAGGCAGGAGTGGACAACCTGCAAAACCAAAAAGCAGCAATGGAAAACATCAAAGTCCTGAGTGTGCTCAGAGTGATGGAAGACCAAACTCTGCACTGGCAGCTGTGAATTTTGGTTACTGTGATCATAACTCTGCAATTCTCTGGCATTAATGCAGTTGGGCATCTTCCCCTCTCCACACAGTAATACAACTCTTAGGTGTCCATAAAAAAATTCTGCCATTTAAGCTTGCAGACACTATAAAAAAAATTGTATCTGGGTGGGAGTCAGGCAGTCATGAGATTTACTCCTGGCCGTCAACTGGCTGCTGATTTGACTTTGGATGCTTTTGCCCAACTGTCTACAACTCTTGATTCACTATCTACCTACCAAAAAAAGAGAGAGCTTCACTGAGCTAGCAAAGTGCTATATAAATGAACCAAGGAGTTCTGAATTATGGATATTTATTCTTCGACGTTGGGGGCAGACTGGCTTGTGTATGTTAACCTGCCCGCAAGAGCTCCTGTGTCCCCACACTTCATTGATTCTGAAAAGACTGACAAGATGCTGCCTGCATCCAGGATGAAATCTTATGCTTCTTTTTACCACCATGACCTCTTCCCTCACCGCTCTGTGGCAGTGCTTCTATAGAGCTTGCAGCTTCCCTAACTGTAAAGGGGAATTTCTAATGCCTGCATTGCCTGTTTGAAAATAAGAGCAGCATGAGACCAAAGGGAACACAGATGTAACACTGATCTTTTTCCATGCTGTTCTTTTTCCAGGTTGCACAGATTTCACAACATGGTGCAATTGCAAGTGGTAGTACTTCTGAACTGCACTGAACAAACATTAAAGCCATGGAGTAGCTAACTAAATAGACATATGGGAAAATACACGTCAGGATCAGTTTTCACAATTGGCACTGTATGAGAGCAATAGTGTATTCTGCTGTGGTAACTTCCCCTTTCAGTTGTCAGTTCCTTCTCTCGGATTTTACTCTCCTCTTTCTCTTTTTCCTATCTTATTCTCAGGAGTCCCAACCTTTCTGCACATACAGAAGAGAAAATTTCCTGTTGTAATTTTGGTCAGTGTCATTTTGCCTTTGCTGGTCCTTTTGTGGGAACCGGTCTCAGCAGAAACACAGCTGGAACATCGCAGAGGGACTGTTCATCTGTGTCACACAGCACCACCTCAGGTTTAAATGCATGAGCCTTGGATCCCTCTGTCCCTCTCTTATGAAATCCAGCCATGCTCACTCTGATGTAGCTCCAGTGTCTCTTGCAAGTCAGTCCTTCACGGGTAGTCTTGCTGGGCACCTTCACTATTTCATGGCTCAAGGAACCTTTCCATCTAAGTGTTCATCCTCCCAGGGGCTGCACAAATCCAATGTGCCAAACCTCAGGAGGCCTTTTCTCCCAAATGATTACTATTGCTGCATCTCTTGCAGTTACTGATAAACCAGGCAGTAGATGATTAAACCACCAATATTAACGTTTGCATGTTGTTTTAACCCCATGCCAAGGCCTCTCCTTCTCACATTTTTGCAAGCAACATCTCAAATTATTTTGACTATGCACTCTGCCTATCATTACTCAAAAGGAGAAATAAAACAAGTAAGCTAGACTTTTATCTTCTATCTTTCTCATCTTTGTACTGCTGCTTCAGTGTCATTGCCATCACTGACACCTTCAAGAAGAAGTTGGAAATTTAGGTGCCATGCAGTCTTACTTATTTCAGTACAGGTCTATGCATCAGGGCCAAAATCACTGTTATGAGGCTGCAGCTGACATGCAACAGAAGTGAACACAAGCAGTGGCATCACCATTAGTGTGCCAGAGTTATGCTTGCATCTGTTCAAGGGAGGTTATGTCCTGTAAATGTTATGGCTTCAGTAGTGGTTGCTGTTGTCAGCAGAACTAATAAAACTGGCTAGAAGGCAGAGCACAGCCTCTTCAAGTGACTGCCTGCTAGAGTCTCCTCATCCTGGTTTTTTGTCTCTTTTCTTGGGCCTGCCTGGACATACTGGGGCTAGAATAGCTGTACCTATAATGAAAAGAGAAAGGGAAAAGCTTCATGTGAATTCCCTCATCTTCCTCAGGAAACTCATCCATCATTAACACCTCTATTTTCACTTCTGTATGTGATGATATGTGTATCTCTTGGGTTTTTGGACCACAGCTGACTTGCATCAGATGATGATCAGGACTGAAACTAGAATGATAGCAGTTTTTTTCTGTTAAAAGCATGTGAAAAGCTTTTTAAAAGAAGCTTTCTATTTCTAACTCATTCTTGAAGTATTTTCTCAACAGTCAGCAAAAAGGACAGGTCACTGGTGGAAATATACCCCATTCACTTGCTTACCAGTCCTGATGTTAGAGGTGGTATCACGTGCAATCCATGGTTTCCAAAGCAAGATTTTTCTTCCATTGTATCACTAGGGATTGGTCTCTGTGTGTTCCTTCCCACTCAGCTGTGTGTAAGTGGCACTGTATCGGGTTGTTACTCAGGCTTTAGCTGGGCTGACAGTGAAGTGAGTGCCTTTCCTGCCCTTCCAGATCTTTACCATTGAGCAGTTTTGCAGGAAGACACTGCTGTGCAAGGGCTGTACTTTCATGGCCTTGGCACTGTCTGTCCTCACAGTTACTCTCCCCCTTCAGTTAGAAGAAATTTTTAACTATTTTATTCCATTACTGTTTCACACCTAAAGACTGGTGTCTTTCATGTCACAGTGACAAAACAAACTGGATCTAGACAGCTACCAAGTGAAACTTTGCCATCATTGTTATCATTTTGTCATCATGTTCAAAGTGCTGTAAAAGGAGAAGAAAAGATAAATCTTTCTCTGGTTTATTTCCAGGAAAACCTCTTCTCTTCTTCCTTATCTTTACTGCGATCCTCATCAGCTCAGGCATCTTCAGCTACCTCTTCCTTTCAGAGAGAAAGAAGAAGTTGCTTATGGAAATAATGGAAGAATTTGGCACTTTACATTTTAGGGAGACCTCATTCCTTTACAGGAAATACTTCTCTTGAGGAACATATCACCTACACTAGCTTCTAACTGGTCAGCAGAATGACCATATATTAAGTAAGGTCATAAAGGTCTGATGCTTGCAGACTACAAAACAAAACAAAGGCAAATTATTTGTTTTCCCTTATTGCAAAAGAGATGAATATTCCTTCATAGACACAAGTGGAACCTTCATGAATGAAAGTCACTCTCATATCACCTTAAAAACCGGAGAGCAGTCAATAATCCATAATTAACCATAAAATATGGGGTATGCTAAAGTTATAGATTTCACTTAGGAAATGTTTTGTACCTAAATGTCTTCTTTAGTTCCAGTCTCTGAGATTTTCCTATTCAGAATTCAGTTTGGAGTTTTGGATTATAATAAACTCAAAGACTCAAATCAAACCTAGAAGAGACCACCAAGTTCCTCTCAGTGTGAAATTAAACTGCAGATGGCTTCAGTCATTCACAATGTGCTATATGGCGTAGATCAAGTTGGCTTAGAATGAAGCCCAGTTCTGAGTGCTTTGGACAAATTTATGACACACTTCATGAAAGTGAGTTTCATGTGTTTGTCCATTTCACAGCAAGCATTTCTTACAGCTCTATATAGATCACATTAAAAGATCTCTTATCTCTGTAATAATTCCTTAAACTTGAAACCATGCACAACTTTCGTAGTGTAACAGAGCTTTTCCTAGAATATAGGTGAAATTTTTAACAGAAATGGTCAATTCTATTGACTTGACAAAAACAAGGAGTAAACTCCTAGGATAAAATCCTCCTAAAATTGCTGATAAAGTGAAACAGTACCATGTTATATAGCCATGTGGAGCTCAGAATCACCAGAAAACCTCAAAAATGTAAGAGAAATTTCACTGTGAGCAGGTGGAATTTGCTACTCTTTAAGATCCTTAGTAATTATTTTCAAGCAGTGTAGGAATACTTATGACAAAACCTCCCCTACACTTTGATATGATTTGATAAAAAAATATGTAATATAAAGGAAACGTTAACATTTTGAAACAATAAATAGTCAATATCTATGCAATTTGTATTTTTGTATGATCAAAATGTTACAACTGTCAGTGTTCAAGAAAAATGCTAAATCATTCTAAACGCTATTGCAAGCCAGAATAAACAGCATTTGCCATGAAGTTATATAGGCAATAGTTGGAATTACACAAGTAACCAAGGTTTTATTATTAACATGTATTTTTTCTCATTTCTTTAGACTAACGGTATTTGCAGTAAATTCCTCTGTAAATAATTGCATTGTGTGTTTTATGAACTGAAAGTACAAGTCCCAAGGGTGAGCTTGGGCATTCACTGAGGGCTTCAGTACAACCCCATTGCCCCATCTGCCCCCACCCCAATCCTTGGGGGTGAGGGAAAGTCCCTTGGCATGAGTAAGAGCAAGCAGAAGATTCTGAAAGCAGGACAGAACAAGGCATCAACCACACACGAAACCCCCAGGCAAACCTCTTTCTTCCAAGTGCTGTTTCTATCAGAAGCCACATAAAGCTACAGTTAGAGCTTCACCTCACAAAAGAGCCTCTGGGAACCAAAGGTGACTTTTCAATGGCTGCAACACTGATTTGGAGTTGTTCCGTGTCAAAGCTGAAACCTGAGGGATTAAGATCCCACTTGTCCCATCCTAAATCATTAGTGAATATTTTCCTTCTTTGATTGCTCTCGTGTGTAAGGGGGTCACAAGTTACTGGCTATTTCAAGCAGAGTCTTCAGGACCAGATATTCTATTTCAAAAGCCTCTGCCAGGGCTCTCTTACCACCTTTTCACCACACCTGGCCGACAAAGATCCCCATAAACAACAGACAAGAAATACCCTTCCTCAGTACAGTTTAATACAGTCTGATACAGAAAGCCAGAACAGCAGAATTAGGCTTTGAAATTAGCCTCTTTTTCATCTATAATTTCTATATCAATTAATCTGAAACATAACACCACACACTTTACTTAATAATGAATAACAGTACCAAAACCTTGTACCAGCTGCTTTTTGCTTTGTGCAAATTATGGCAGATATACTCATTGGTCTGTATCATAAAAGTAAAGCAAAATTACTGTTCCTAGAAAACAGTTTAGATTTTTTTTTCCTGAACTGTTCTCTTTTCCCTTTCCAAAGCCTTCGCTACCCCCCAGGTGCAAACTTCCTCTGCTTTGAAACTTTCCCCCTGCACACTGGACTAGATGCAATTATTTCCTGAAATATTTAATCCAGCAGTGTTAACTTTGGCCAGTCAAAGTAAATATAAGTGAGTGAAGATGAAATAGTAAAAATTTAACTCTGGTCCCTGAAGCCAAATGCCCACTGCCATACCAGCAGGCAGGAGACAGAGACACAGAAGCCTGTGATGACAAAGACACATCACACACTGAACAACCAGCCTCTAGCCAGAGATGACCAGCTTCCTATCAGACCTGGTAAGTACTTGGCGGGGTAGTTACATCTGTGACATTTTTGTGCACTACTAGTGTTTCAAAGAAAACAAGATCAGTATCTCAGTAAAAACAAGTTTTCTATTCATGAAAACATCTCAGAACTGGTTCTGCCCACCATTTTGAGATATTATAGATGTCTGCACTTCATATGCTCAGCCATCCATCTTTTGTCATATTTTTATCAATATGTTAATGTTTCTTAAATATTTTCATTTATTGGAAAATACTTGCTTACCCTCAAACATAATTTGCTTTACTTACCTGCTAAAAAAGAGTTTTGTTAAATATATCGCTAATTACGTAGTGCAAGAGCTGGCAGGCAGAGGTTGTGAAAGGCAGGGAACAGGACTGGATGTTGGCAGCTGTGGCATCTTGACAGGGATGTCTGTGAGAGCTTGCAGCCTTTATATCCTGGCTATGGCTGAGTCTCAAACTCTCACACATTAGTGAGGCACCTACAGTTAGGACAATGTCTCTTAGAGAAAGAGCTCCCAGCTCCTGCTGGGCACACTTAACCTCTCACCCAGGAAAGAGGAATATGGCAGGGAACCTCTGAAAGGCTGGCAATTTTTCACTCATTCACTGCATATTCACTATGTCCTGCTGCAAAAGCTTCTGTAGTGTAAACCTAAGTACTCTGCTGGTTGTGTATTTTTGGATCTGTAACCAACTAGAAGAAGAGTGGGATGCCTCTTCCCAAAGCTCACAATAGATTAAGATAACCGTGCTGCTTGAGACAAGGAGGAGAGGCAAGAGTTCAGAACTGATGATGGTAGCAAGAGCTAGAAAAGACACTTTCCTTCTACAGCACAGCTTGAGCGGAACTGGTGTGGAAGGGAAATTCTGCCCCGAGACTTTCCCTTGCTGTTCCCTCCTCTCCATCTAGGTAAAAACCCCATGGATTTCCAAGGGCTGCCACACTGACAGAAACCTGAGTGGAAGAACATGCTACAAGCAACATCAGATTTATTTTTTAAATTTTAGCTTCTGTGCACAATTTCAGGAGGCTTTGCCACAAAACCTGAGTTGGGGGATCACTGCCCACTATTCAAGGGCCTGTGAAGGGTAGCTAGCACAGCAGCTGCTCTCTCAGATAAGATGGGAAAGGTCTGGGTACAGAGGACTTGGTCACTACTGTGCTCACAGGTCTGAGCTGCAGATAGCCTGGCCACTGTCCAGATAGCAGAAAGTAAGACCTCCCTCCTCAAAATCACTCTCACATGTATTAGCCCTCGATTAGTCAACAGCTTGCTACACTGTTGACTAATTATCAAGGAGGTGAGGGAAATGTGGTGGTTTTCACAGATAAAAGATTCATTGCCTTGAGTTGGATGTAGGGAAATCACAGGAGAATATACACTTCACACCAGGGCAAGCAAAGGGAACATGCCTATCTGCAAATCTCTTGAACAACTGAGATGTTTCTGGAGAATGAAAGACATAATCCAAGAACAGCCTGATGTGGCTACAAGCTTAAGAAGATTCTGTTTTATCTCTGCAGGTACAGTACCGGGAACTCTTTCAAATGATCACTGTCCTGGGGATCGGTGGAACATTCCAAATTGGCTTTCAAATTTCTTCCATCACCTACATGTCTCAGGTAGGCAAAGACACACAAGGCACACTAGTTAACAGTGGCATGAGTCTACATTCTTGCTTGAGGATGCTCCTTTCTGGAAGTCAGCAAGGGTTTAATCACAGTATTCCCCTCTCACAATTCTTTCCCATTACTGTATTATCATATAAAGCAGAACATGTCAAAGTGTTGAAAACAGAAGAAAAGAGAGACCTGCAAGTTGTTGTTTATAGAACTGTTCCTCAGAAGATACACACTGACTGGGGTGGCACCTGTCTCCCCTATAAACCTACAGCACAGTGCCTACTTCAGTGGTCTTGTTTGACTGTATTCTTCACTACAAGTCCATGCCTCTGTTCCTCAGGTCTCAAGGACAAAAAAACAAAGAACGAACTCCTTCTAATGGCAAAATGAACACACCATACTCATAGATTACACTATGTCTATTAGCTAATGCACACTTTTAGAGTCTGTATGAACTTGTGACTTTACCTGAAGCAACAAAATTATGTTCTAAATATAATAAAATCCATGCACTGGAGTTACAGTTATTGCTACTGAAAATTCTTTTTTCTTCTCAGCATGTTAAGGCTTTCATTAATGAAACTTGGCTGGAGAGATATGGCTACCCCATCCATCAGGATAATCTCTTGTTCCTATGGTCTATCACTGTGTCCATCTTTGGTATAGGAGGTCTCTTGGGTTCTTCAGGAAGTAGATACCTGACTGTCAAGTATGGCAAGTATGTATGTTTAATGACAATTTGTCAACTGAATCTTACCTTAAGGAAGTGACAGTTGAGGTTTTAAATGTGAGACAGACTTAGGCTTAGTCATGGCTGTAATATAGCCAGTTTAGCAGTAGTGTCAACAGATTTTGCTGCTTCTTGTTCTTGTCCTGTGGCACAGGCTAATCAAACTGTGCTGCCAGCCTGCCACAACAGATGCAGATACTCAGGCTGGGTTAGTGTTGGCCCCCAGATGAAGACAGAATGGGTTTCTTGGAGGTGCTATTCAAAGTATAGCAGCTTTGAGATGCACCTATGCTACATCAATGTGTTTCATGATGGTTTTTCAAGTGCAGAAAAGCTTTAAGACTTTTCTCCACTAGGAAACCCAGAAGTATTCCCAAACTCCCAGGTCTAGCCATGTGCCAAGGCTCACTGTGAGTCCAGAGTATCCAGTCCCAACAGTGTGGAAGGGCTACTTTTGTCCTGGACCACATATGTATAATTTCACAAAACTGGCAAGACAATTTCACCCAACACATCCTACATGCCAGGAACCTAAGTGCCATTTCTTTTCTGATTTACAAAAACTCTTTTTACTTTCTTGCACTTACAGAAAGAAATGTCTCCTGTGCAACAATCTGCTCATGATAGTGGCAGCATCCATCATGGGCTGCAGTAAAATAGCCCAGTCCTTTGAGATGATTCTAATTGGACGCTTCATGTGTGGAATAAGTGCAGGTAAGTGATTTCTCCCATAGGTCAACAGCCTCTCCCAAAATTGTATATCTTTATTCAAAGTAAATAATAACCCTCCACTTAGAAAATAAAATATTAAAGTCAGTGATCCCTTGTCAGAAGTTCTTCCATAACACCCAGCAATAAAGAACATAATTACCACTAATTTCACTGACACTAAATGAAATTCAGCTTTTCCAAGTGCATAAATATTCAGAGCTGTCAGGAATGTTTTGATACAATATGAAACAAGTTTTTATTCTGATAGAAAAATATGTTTAATATTATCTTAATTTTGGTTAACAATACTGGAAATTATATGGTATAAGGTTTAAAGCTAGTATTCTTATAAGACTCCAAAGAAACAGGCTGTTCAAGGCCATTTAATTTTGACTCTGAACATATTTCAAGTATGTTCTACAGGGGCATTCAGCCTGTTTCAAAGCAGTAAGTCCTTCAGGTTAGTACAAAGAGCTGGACATAAGCAAACAAAATGACTCCTGGCAAGCAGACCGCATGCACTGAAAACATCCTGTGCTGGTATCAGTATGCCTTATATTTGACTCCTACACAAAAAGTTGCATTTCCATTCAATTTGGATATTTACCGGGATGCCTATTTTAACTTACTTCATTAGAAATTAACATCTATTTTTCAAATAGCCAGATTTTGTACATTACTTCTCTGACATACAGTTTTATTGAAGAACAACAGTTGTATTTTGAGAACTACCCACGCACTCGCCCTGCTATGATTTAGAAACTGTATCGTGACTCATTCAAAGACCTAATTTTTGCTAAAGAGATTGTGTATCTCCATTGCTTTGCCATCACATAAAGCCAGGAGAAGAGCATGTTGCTTTCAGAACAGATAAAAGGGGCTGTAACCACTACATCAGGAAAAACCTCTTGTTCCCGGACTGGTTTTCAGAATATCTGAGTTAAGTACTTCACTAATAGCTGGAAACATCAGTTCTGCCTGAAATAATTGAAATTATTTCTGGACAGTGGAAAAGAAATAGTTGTGTTTTTCCCCAAATCATGTACAAATCAACATTGAATATAGCACTGTATGCTTTAATCTTCTACAGACCTACCATACAGCTCTTCTATAGCTTCATGTCAGAAAAGGCTGAGATTATGTGAGTTAACTACAAGCAAATTAAATATTACTACAGGGTGTTTAGCTATTCAGAACTTGCATACTCTGTGTCCTTTAAAATATTCTATGGCTGACAAGAGATACTATGATTCCCTCCAAAGGAAAAACTGTACATTTCTTAAGATCAGGAAACTCCACTGTGCAAAAAGGACAGGAACCACTTTTGTAAACAGGGTTAGAAGATCTAATACTGAAAAATCTCATACATGGATTGAAGTATAAGAAACAATTTAGTGCATGAGGCTGCTATATTCCATAATGTTTAATCATTTACACGCATTTTTATTTCCAATGGTTATGAATATCTTCTTTCTTCCCTCCCATAATTCCCCCCTCACCTCAAGGTCTTTGTGTTCCTCTACATCATCAATATGTCGGGGAAATTTCCCCTAGGAAGCTACGTGGATTTGCAAACTCTACTTCCTCTTTCTTCTGGTCATTGGGAAAAGTCATTGGGCAAATTTCAGGACAAAGGTATAATACAATTGATTTCCCACCCAATTATTTTCCGAATGCCCTCTACCTTTAGCTTCCTCCTCTGCTTTTCCATCTATTCCTTTCTCTCCTCAGAACCAACACAAAGACCTTTTACTCTACACACACATTTTATCCCCACCAGGGAGCTGCTGGGCAGCCGGTCCCTGTGGCCCATGCTGATGGCTTCCTGTGGACTTCCAGCGCTGGTCCAGCTGGTCACTCTGCCCTTCTTCCCCGAGTCCCCACCTTATCTCCTCATGCATAAAGGAGACCAGGAAGGCTGCAAAAAAGGTAACCGAGGACTCCAGGTTCCTGTTCCTCACTTTCAATTGGTTTGTGATGCTTGTTCTCCCCATATGGACAAAAATAAACAGGACAAAGTTTCCCCATGCTCGTTTCTAAGATGACTCTGTGAATACCTACTGAGTATATTTTTGTTGTAGTCCCCACATAGAACGTGAAACTACATCTCTCTACAGTTCTGTTAAAAAACACCTTTTGCATTCAGCTGACACCATCTCAGCAGTCAGTCTGGTGGTAAATGATAAATGGCTGTTTGCACTACAGGGCTCCATAGGGCACCCCTCAGCTCTAGTTGTTGTCTGTGTACCCTGCTCATACCCTGAGAGGAGGGAGAAAAGTGGACCCATGGGCAGGGAGGACGTCATTGTGCACCTCACTAGGCCCCTCTGTCAGAACAGGTCCCTCTGTGCTGGAGGGGACCAGGGCTCTGGAACCCACTCTAGGACATCTCTGCCTCACACCACAGCCACTTGCATCACCTACTCAACAAACTCCTTAGGCAACAAACAGCGACGAATTAACATGGCAGGTCTCGCTCTCCTTCTCCTCCACAGCCATAAGGCAGCTTTGGGGTGAAGGCCATCACCAAGCAGAGATTGATGACATCATGAAAGAGAAGGCAACAATGAAAAACACCAAGATCTTGAGTGTCCTGGAGCTAATGAAAGAACCAGCTTTCCGTTGGCAGCTGTACATGATAGTTATTCTGACCGCCACAGTTCAGCTATGTGGCATCAATGCAGTTGAGTGTATTTCCCCCTTACAGTCTCAGAACACTTATTGACAACCTTAAAGGAGACATCATGGCTCCCAGGAGCTCCCTCATTTTTTCTCAGGCTTCTCAGGTCACAACTTGCTGTCTGCCAGCCCTCCTACAGAGGCAGCAGCAGCAGTTTACAAAGCTTGGCCAGGCTCTTCATGTGACATCCCTTTGCCCAGCTCTTGGTTCTTGCTGGAGTTACCTTCCTCAGTAGTTAGTCTTATTTAACAGACATTTTTGGAAGCTGTTACAAGGCCCCAGAATGCACTCTTACAAATGAGTCCACCTTATATTGGCAAAAGCTGCAATGTAGTTTTACATTACTGCTCTCTGCAACTGCTGCTATTTGGCCCCCAGCTATTATCATCCTAGGATGTTGGGATGGCAGTATGCTCACTCTACATTTAAAGCTAGTCAACAAGTATGCTTACTGTTCTGGCAGCTTCTGCAGTTCTCCACTCTTTCTCAAGCAACACTTTTCTGAAAGTGTTCTGAAGCCACAGCTTTGCCATTGCCTGCATGATTTTTCTACCTCTAACATCAGTATGCAGCAACATCTGTAAAGGAAATACACAGCTGAGTCTAACAGCTTAAACTGAAATCTTAATCATCTCAGCATATCTCCAAACAGTAGCAGAGATACTTGAAAAGATGCTTGTTTTACCTCCTCACAATGCCATAACCCACACTCTTCTTTCTTGAGAAAGAACAGTATATCCTACAATGATGTTTCGGCACAGGCTCCAGAAGTGATGATATACCTGGCTGTTTCTGAAAGCATCTAAAGCAGGACTCTGCAAACCTAATTACATTGCAGCAGCTGGAAGTCCTTTTATCCCAGCATTTTATCTTTTATCTAATTAATTTGTTAATTACATTTTACTATGTTTTTGTCTGCCAGTAAAGTGAATACTATGAAAAAAAGAGTGCAAAATTCTAGCTCACTCCAAAGATGAGCTGCATGTTTCTTGCCTAGCAGCTCCTATCCAGGAGAGTATCACACAGGTATGGGTAAGAAATCAGTTATTTTTTTCTCTTACTGTTTTATGGGGTTTTTTTCCAGATTTATTTTTATACTTTTGAAGTCCTCCAGGCAGCCGGCTTTGATGAAAGAATGATCTACTATATGACCCTCTCCGTTGGAATCTCTGAACTCATAGCTACTGTAGTCTGTGTAAGTCCCATTACTATGGGAATGGGTCAGAATTTTCTCTTCTGGCACTGACACCAGTGTGATTTCTGTCCTTCAGATCTCCATCATTGAGCGACTGGGCAGGAAAGTGCTCCTAAGAGGAGGCTATTGGACCATGGGTTCACTGCTAGCCTGTATCACTGTGACGCTCTCCCTCCAGGTAAGGAAATCCTTTTCATGGCAGATTTCTCTATCTATTCTATTGATAACCTCTCCTCACAGGCAGGACCATGCTGCTGAGAAAGGAAAGAGAGGCTTAGAAGTACCAAAATAACCTCTGTGTTAACAGCTTACCTTCTGAGAGGGGAATATCCTAAAGATCAAGCTTGTCTATACATAGGATTAAACCCTCTC
Source organism: Athene cunicularia (assembly GCF_003259725.1). Classification (NCBI taxonomy): domain Eukaryota; kingdom Metazoa; phylum Chordata; class Aves; order Strigiformes; family Strigidae; genus Athene; species Athene cunicularia. The sequence goes on along the minus strand of NW_020799121.1, from coordinate 5,686,301 downwards.
TCAGCAAGCACTCTCCTGTATTCCTGCCTTCCTTTCAACATGATCCCATGGAGCACATAAAGCACTGGGAGAATAGGACTGAGTCCTGATTTCATCAGACTGCAAGCACCAAACACTGTCCAGCTTAGATCAAAATACAGTCCTAGGAAAAGGACCCTTTCTATTCATGCAGTTTTTAACAAATCACAACAAAAACCCAGACTCTTGCATCGCTTAATTTGAAAATAATTTTGCTGCAGAACATACTGGGAATGCATATATCTGTTCACAGGCTGGAGACCAGTTCACTTCTATAACAATGTGTCATTGCTGTAGCTTCTTCAGAAGCAAGTCTCCTGGGTTACCAGTATTAATCCAAGAACTACTACTATAGGCACTACTGTAAAATTAGCCTTGAAGCAAGGTGGCAGCAGACTTCCACTTTTGTTTCTTTCATGAAGGATCTCAAACACAGGAGGGCGAAATCTTTTCTTCTAAAGCATCTAGTCTTGTATCTTCTTGACTAAGATCTAGGAAAGTTCCTTTTCAGTATGTTATTGAACCTACCACTTAACTAAAGTGAGGAAAGGTATGATTTGGCCCTCCCATTTCTCTAAGGGTTGGAGAAAGCACCATGGGGTCAAGAAGAAAGGAGGACAGGGTTCAAAAGTACTATTCAGACTTCCTTTAATTGAAGGGTTCTAAACTTGACAGCTGCTCTACACTAGCAAATCTGCTTCTCCACTCACCTAACAAAAACCTCACTGCTTCCTCCACAGGAAAAAACACTTACATTTCTCTGCCAGTTCACCCACAGTGTATATTTTTTTCTTGAGGTGATAGTGTTGCAAAACAAGCAGCATTTCTAACTTATGGTTATCAACAGATTTCACCCAAAAGTTTATTATTTTTTTTTCCCAGGACTGGTATTTCTGGATGCCATACTGCAGCCTTTGTCTGATTGTCTTGTTTGCAGTTGTTTTTGGAGTTGGGCCAGGTGAGTACTTCATTCAAAAGAAATAAAGGAATCTAATCATGTGAGTTTATTAATATGACTAGGAAAATACTGCATAACATTGCATAACACTTAGCATAAGTAAATTAATTTTACTTAATCTTGTAGTCATTTAAACACTGTGGATCCAATCACTGGCCAGAAACTTCAGTGTCATCAGGTTTGGGTTTTGCTAACAAGAGGAAAGGAAGAGAGGAAAAAGTACTCACTGGAAAAATACAGCAAAACTAGAGCAAAAGCAGATGGGTAAAAGATTTTTTTAAAATACTAAGAAAAAAAGAAAGAAAAATTAAAGCAAGAGTCCTTTTAAATTCAGTGTTGTATAATGTTACATTTCATCCCACATAGACAGCAGTTCAGAAGACCTACTTTGGAGTAATTCTGTTCCTAGCATATACTACCTGCTCTTCTTTAATTACTTTTTTTAAAGCCTACTCATTTTTAAAATATTTGCCTTCACACATGGCAGGGCTGATTTATTTTCCTAACTCAAAGCTGTCAAAGTTCTCTGACTTCAAAACATAACTGAAATGCCCAGGAGGTGAATCCAAGATCACTCATTGGTGATCTAGCAATATCATGCTGGAAATTCTTGTTAGTAATAATAATTGTTATTCCAACCTTACACAGCTCCTTTCATGAGATGTCACACTTTCTGAAGTGTTAACTACTTAATTCTTTAATCTCCCCAATAAATGTATTTGAATAATTTACTGTTTTAATAAGATGATATCTAGCAGTTTATAAGATGCCACAAACCTTTTCTAATAAAACACTAACATACTCAAGCCTTTTGAATGCCAGTCCATGACAGTAGCATCTATCTCCTGACTGTGTAACAGTAATACTCAATCCAAATGTTCAAACCAAACACATCAACAAGTAATAATTCTTCCTTCCTTTCAGCTGGTGCCACAGTTTCCATTAGGGCTGAAATTTTCAAGCTCTCATGCAGACCACCTGCCTTTGTGATCAGCTCCGTTCTCAGCTGGCTGGGTGTCTTTGTGATCGGAACAACTTTCCCGTTCATTGTGGTGAGTGACTTTCTGTGGGACATTCCCCAGGGGCACTAAGCCTGAGTTGGCCACGGGAGCAGGAAGAAGACCAGGAGATGACAATGTCATGTCAGATTAGAGTGGCCTTGTCACCTGCTCTCCCCAGTCCACTTTTGCAACTGAAGGGCTCTGATTTGCCAAAGATGCTTATTCAGACTAAAATTACTGTCAAAGGTCAAAATGTAAAGAACTCCTTAACAAATTCAAAGTACTTTGGGACCCAAAGACAAAAACTGTCCAAGAAAGTGACAAAAGAAAAGATACGCTCATCTTGCTTTCTTTCTCACTTTGCTCTTCCCTGCAGGAAAGACTCAAGCACTTCTGCTTCCTCATCTTTATGGGGGTACTTTTCACTTCAGGGATAATTATCCACCTGTTCCTTCCAGAAACAAAAGGGAAATCAATTGTGGAAATCACAGAAGAATTCAATAAGCTAAACTTTAAAAAGAAGTGTATTCCAACAACTCCAATTCATGTCACAGAGGATTACACCTTCTGCACCAGGCTTTAACCGGCTGTTAGGGGAGTCAGGCTTTCTTGAAGGAAGGAAGGAAGGAAAAAAGGACACTTGTCATTTTCTGACTAGCAAGTTGGTCCAAATGGACTGTCAGGTTTCATATCTGTCACAAGGTTCCCATTTTGCCAAACCAGCACCTTTCTCAAGCACTCCACTCTGGGCATCTTAGAAAAGGGATGATGCTGTTATTAACAGGATAGACTAGTGTGAATCATGAGCATTTTGGCTTAACTTGCTGATGTGTAAATCTCTTCTTAACAGAGCATCTAATACACACTGAAACTACATGTAGAATTTATAAACACTCTGCTGACCACAGAGAAAGGGAAGACCTGTGATCCCCTCTCTCTCTATGATTTCTGAGTGTGTTTTTACAACCCTGAAATGGGAATAGTGAAGTTCTTGGCTTGCTATCTCTGGCTAGGGTTCAATCCATAACAGATTAAAGAAAAAATTTAGTGGAATAGGAGAGTAATTCTTTGTTTCTCTAGACTCAACTGAATAATGAAACCTTGCCCAGTTCCCATGCATAACGCCATGTTGTCCTTGTGTTGTATCTAGTTTTACAGACTTCAGCCCCTTTGGATTGAAGTTTTCCATGTCATCAGCCATCCTTGCTTCAACTTAATTTTTTTTTTTTTTTTTCTAAAAAATTCAGCCATTTGATTCTAAGCTCAGACTTGTTCATGAAAAAGTATGGGAAAAAAGTTCCTATACAACTCTTCTCAAGGGATAGTGCCCTTCAGTGGCAATACAGCTAAAGGACTCATGAGTAGAAACTAGTTGCCATAAAACACAAGCACCTGGAGTCATTTTAGATGCTCTGTGCTATCTTGAGTCTGAAGCTCTTCTTCCAGGGTTAGAATTCCCACAGATATCTCATAGGCTGTGAATCCCACAGCAATTTAGCTGCTACTTGCCTTTCGGCTACCTGGACCCAATTTACTCCAGAAGAACTGTCCCAGACTGAAACTCCTGGCTGTAACAGAATACCTGTTGTTTTACAGTTTCTCTTAAAGACATCTGTACAGTACCTTGCTGTACGTACAGCAGACTGCCAGCACTTAGATACATGCAGGGCTCCTGCCTCGGTGTATTTCTCTACCATGACTAAGAAGTGATCACATATACACATATTTCAGGGATGTGTAATCAATACAGACTCTTCAGTTGTTGTTCATTGCAAGTGTAGATGCTGATTGACAGCCGTAGAGATGACTAAACATTTTATGCCTTGAATATTTTGTCAGATTCATACAGCTAGATGAGATTTACAGTAAAAGTGGGAAATGTAATTCTAACAAGGAACTTATAAGGCGTTCATTTAAGCATTTCCAACAACAATTTATGGTTTCATTTACAGACTCTGATAGGAGTTTTGCCAGTTTTTACAAGCATGTAGTATGCACAAAGATAAGGAAACAAAGTGAGAGAATATGTTAAAACATATCATATGTAAGTTTTCTAACTCCCAGATTTAGTGTGCTATACCATTCCAAATGATCTCTGTTGTAGGAATGGATGCAATATAATTTTCTACACTGATGTATAATCAACATCTGTGCTTGAGTTCACATACTGCAGGCTTTCAAACTGTGAATGCTCCTCAAGGCAATCTGATACTGAGTTCCTAATTCTTCCTGCTATACATAGTTAAAGGTAAAAAGAGTTTGTGAGCCTTATAGGATAGCGTGATCTTGTGAAGTACCACAGGGATTCATTTCATCAGAAACTTTTTTTGAAATACACAAATTCATGGGACTTTTAATAAGTGTCTAATATTCTGCACATTTATCTCTATTAATGAGAGGCTCACACAATCCTAACAGCAAAGCAATACTATGAGGAAGAATCTGAACAAAGCTAAGGCTCACAGTGGAGCACACTATACAAATTACAATCCAAACTCTAGACTTGCACAGTAAAATAAGTGTTTTTATCTCTGATACTGCTTTGACTGGCATATCTACTTCAACTCAAATAAGGTTATTCAAAATATGAATTCAATTGTTCATCTTAGCTGCTGCTTATTTTTAATTGGAAATGTTAAACATAATAAAAATGGCAGATTGCCTTAATAAAACTTCTGGCCTCCACAAATGTTTCTTTCCCAGCATCAGGATCTCCCTTAGGGACAGCTGACTAGAAAAAAAGTTATTGGTGTGCATACCCTTCCATGATTGGGATTTTTCATTATTCCTGTCTTTAGTATGGAGGTACATTTAAGACTTCTCACTAGAAGATAATCTACGAAACATGAAGTGTCCTTAAAGTCAGAAAAGCTCAATAATTTTGTAGTGTTCCATATACATATAACGTGATTTAAAACCTCCAGTCATTTGCAGACAACTACCAATATAGAAAGGAAATCTCAAATTTTTGCAAGACAGAATTCTCCTTTCCTAAGCAGTCATTCTGAAAACATCCTTCATTCCATTACAACAGTACCCCAAGCCTTTGGAGAAGTAAGCAGAGTGGCATTGTGTAGCACTGCTGGAATGACTCTCCAGTGAACCACTTCTCTGATCTCAGTTATCCATTAGATGTTATTAGGAGAGCCTTCCCCATAAGATCCTCACCAGGAAGCAAGCAGATGCCCTATGGAACATTAATGTGACAATGAAGCGGAACAGCTCTTTGGAGCACAGGTCAACCTTTGCCTGTGCTCAGTGGAGCAAAAGCTGTATTCTGGTAACAGTCTGGTCAAGGGATGAAACAGCAAAAAGGTATGGTTCAAATATCCATGTGATAGACACAGAGAACAGTCATTCAGAAGTTACAGGAACACTTAATGTACATGTTCTTCCAGAGACACCAGCTGATAAGTAAGATATGTCTCAAATACTGACTCTGAGGCAGATATAAACACTTAAAAACTATATCAGTGAATTTCTGTCAGCTAGACACAGAAAACACAGATCTGGTCTAACTGACCTGTATTAAGGAAGGCTTAGCATGGCTTTGCATACGTGTGTCACGTGTGTCACTAAAATTGCAAGATAAATGACCAGATGCCCTGATGTTGTGAGATTTATTGTCCTGACCACAATTATGACTAAAGGATATCTGTAAGATATCTGCTAACTACTTGTTAGCACTAATTATGAAACTGCACATCTAATAAAGGGGGCCTCAGCACAGTATAATAAGAGCACAGAAGCAGTACAGTAACTAATCAACATAAATGCAAAAGACATTATGCATTAAGGGCATTAGAGGAGGAAGACACTTAACCTACCAAAAGTAGGAAACCTAAATTAAAAGTACAAGAGCAAAGAGTAAAAGTTACAATATGTATAAAGTATACCAAGTAGAAGTGGGTGAAAGAGAACATAAGAAAATATGTGCAACAGGCTGCATTTGAGAAGGAGTGTCCCATGCTGGTGGCTACACATTATTGCCTGCTTGTGTCTCCCCCAGTATCATCTAAGCAAGGCAGATACTAGCAGCTAAGATGGCATTTCTTTCATCTGTCAGATGGACATTACAGAATCACAGAATCACAGAATTCTCTAGGTTGGAAAAGACCTTGAAGATCATCCAGTCCAGCAATTAACCTAACATTGACAGTTCCCAACTACACCAGATCCCTCAGCACTATGTTGACTCCTCTTAAACCCCTCCAGGGATGGGCACTCCACCACCTCCCTGGGCAGCCCATTCCAACGCCCAACAACCCGTTCTGTAAAGAAATGCTTCCTAATATCTAGTCTAAACCTTCCCTGGTGCAACTTGAGGCCATTCCCTCATGTTCTATCACTTATTACTTGGTTAAAGAGACTCATCCCCAGCTCTCTGCAACCTCCTTTCAGGTAGCTGTAGAGGGTGATGAGGTCTCCCCTCCCCTCCCCTCTAGACTAAACAACCCCAGTTCCCTCAGCCACTCCTCATACAACATGTGCTCCAGACCCTGCACCAGCTTCGTTGTCCTTCTTTGGACATACTTGAGTCATTCAATGTTCTTTTTGTAGTGAGGGGCCCAAAACTGAACACAACACACATTATGTTGTTTCAAATTTGTATGACTTTACAGAAAAGGAAATTAATTCTTAGTATCAAAGAGACAGTCCTGTTTGTGCTCTAACAGTTTATCTACTGGAGAAGCTAATCTGGATAAAAACCTGCCATGAATTCTCAGCACACATCAACAACAAAGTTGACTTCATGACAAGGACTGCAGAACGTGGGAGAAATGGCCGGGTGGTGCTACATGCTACATCTCAGACATTAGCTAGAGAATCTGTGAATATTCCTTGCATGTGATCCGTTTTCTAGTAAATATGACTGCTTGCATCCAATAAGCCCTTTACGATTTCTTCATCCTCATCTTCTTTAACTGAATTGGCAAATGATAACTAAGCCATTTACCAACTTAATACATACAAAACCTTCTTAATTATGAAATAAATAAAGTTAAAGCCTAAGAATTTTCTGTCTGAAGGAAGAAACATCAATCTAGCTATGGAGGTTACAGGACAGTTTCAAAGCAATTTATTTTTTTGACACAGATACAGAAAAAAATATACTAACGGAAATTCCAGACAAAACTTTATGCTGTTGAAACTTTCTCTCCTAGCAAAGGAAAATCGAGATACTATTAAATATTTAGCTGGTCAAGCCTCCTGTGCCACTGTAGATTTCTTAAGTTTGCACCCCATTCCAAAATGATGGAGCATTTCAGTTCCTTTAAGTAATGATTAAGTTACGATGTGCTCCAGTTGCTGTCACATGAAGAGAGGATAGCTCTTTCCTATTTTATGTCAAAGTTCACTGTCCAAGCCCCACCTAATATTCCCAACAGATAACTTTGTCTTTATGTTTCTTAGCTTATACTGAAAAGTAAGCAAGTTGCAATTATTGAAATCCTGTTTAAAACTGATGTCCCAGTTCCCTATCCCCCTAGCATGAGACAGAGTTCATGCAGTATACAGGTTTCCTGCAAGGGAAACCATCTTGTTTACTTGGGCTAGACACAACCATTGGTTGAAATATTTAATCCAACAATTCTAAACTTTGTACAACAGCTGAAATATGTGTAATTAACTCAAAAACCATTGAAGTAAAATTTAACTTCCATAACATGGGACTAGTTCACTGATACTGCTATTGCATAATGCAGGCATTTGGTTCTTTTGGCAGGTCCTGGCCAGGAAGCAACAGGAATCAGCTCTTTCATAGGAGATGGCTACTTTCTTCTCTGACCTGGTAAGTATCTGGTCACTTTTTTCTCAGGGCTATGACTTATAAAAGACAAAGCTAACCTAATACTGAAGATCCAGATTCCTTAAAGATTCCAAGTTCTTTTGGTACAGAGACAATCTTTCTCTTCTGTGTTTAAACACCACCAAGAACAGTGGGGCTTGGGACCATGAAAATCATGTTGCATGGTCTTTTCCATGCAACAAGATATAAAATAAAATAAAATAAAATAAAATAAAATAAAATAAAATAAAATAAAATAAAATAAAATAAAATAAAATAAAATAAAATAAAATAAAATAAAATAAAATAAAAGTCCTGGCAGTTCCACCACTGACAATGCTACTTTACTTTTGTCTTCTGAATTACTGAAAACAATACTAAATGTTAGAGCACTCCAATTACTTCCCAAAGTAATGAATACATTAACTGTACTGTAAAAGTCTAAGAAATCATGACATAAGCTTTAAAATAAGTGACTTTCCTCATTTCATCCAAAGAAAATTAATATCATCCATCAAGAGTTTCTATAGTCTTAAACAGGGAAGAAGTCATAAGTATTTCTTGCTCTATTTCTCAATTGCCAGCAAGAATGTATTTTGCTTTACTTTTTAAGTATTAAAATAGTTAATTTGTAAGTCTATTAAAAAAAAAAAAAGGAAGAGTAAGAGAGTGAGATCTTAATTTGTTTGAATACTTTTGCTAATTAGAAAATCTATTGAATCTGAGACAGGATTTGTAAGGTAATTTAGAGCCTTCTGGTCTATAGCTTCTTGGTTCCTGTCATGTGATAACTTGGGAAATCCAGCTGTGGACTAATTAAGTAACAAATACTCAAAAGATGGACCTAAGAACCATAAATACGGATGTTCTTTTAAGTATCTCTCAGTACATCATTATTCATCTTTGCATTACTTTGTTCCTGCCTGATTGCATTTTCTAGCAGCTTTTCTTCATCCAGGCACTGATCTACAAAAAATTGTGAGCTTATGAAGTTCATACATGACAGGAAAAGAACACAGTGTCCTCTATACAGAGATGATGTTACTGTCCTGGTCTGTGATGTGACAAATAAAAAGTGAGAGGCAGTAAAACCCAAAGGACCCTGCACAGATCCTGATGGGGCTAAAATCACAATTGTTCTAGGTTTGGTTTGCTAGGTACAGTCTAAGCTGTTTGAGGATAACTTCATTTAGCCTTGCAGGCACTTGGAAACTGGATGGATGACCAGTGGGGACACATACCTCATAAAGGTCTAAATAGTTACATATTATGTTTTTTCCTTATTTACAGTTAAAATTATTTCATTCATCAAAGCAGCCAGAGTATTTCAGTCCATAATCTTTGATCAGGGGAATTATAGATGGTCAGTATCTTCCCTAGCCTGGAAGATGCCAAGCCATTCAATATGCAAGCACATACTTTCATGGTTAAATAAGTAGAAAAAAATAAAATATTGAGAAGGGAGAAATGAAATCCCAAATCAAAGTCAGGAAAAATTTTAACTTGATGCAAAAATAGCTGTAACTATCTGGAACATCTTTTAAAAATCCTTTTTCTTATTGCAAGCAAAGTAGTGGATTATCACTCTTACACTAGCACACAGGCTTGCTATGGCACCATGGCTGATGATTGCACTTTAACGGTAGGTTAGGGGGATTTTGGAAAAATGTTTAAATTCAAGAGGATTTGAAGTGGACAAAAGGGAAGGACAAATATTCTACGAAGACTCTGGCCCTGCACAGGTCTAGACTAATGAGAAGCTGATGGAGCATTTTATTTTTGTTTTGCAGGTTCAGTTCCGGGGACTATTTCAAATGATCTTAGTGTTGGGAATTGGTGGTAGTTTCCCATATGGATTCCACATTTCTGTCATCAACTATCCTTCTGTGGTAAGGAGCCATCTCCCTGTGGTTGAAAATACAAAATGGAGACCCTGAGCTCTCCATTCTCCCACAAATCTCAAATTTACTGAGCATTCAGCTGATACATCTATGACTTTTCTCTGTCTAACAGTAACAACAAATAGGTAGAGAACTTTTTCTCCTTTAAAGAACAGGATGGCATTTTCTATTTTAAATAAGTTCTTACTACACAGTATACAAGCCTCCACAGCGAGGCAAGAAATGTGCTTTTAGCATGCTTCCTAGGAAGCTTACTGACTGAAACAAACTTGGAGATTTTGCAATCTGAGCTCAACCAACTCATTTTACTAAGAAAGTTAGTCTCAAAATAAGTCTAATATTAGAACCACAGGCTAGATCCGAACTACCAGAGCCAAATAATATGAAGAGATCTTGTATCCACTGTACAGTCAAATCTCATTTTTGTTTTCAGCACATCAGGAAGTTTATTAATGAAACCTGGATAGAGCGACATGGGTCTCCTCTCCACCCTGAGACAATCATGCTGTTGTGGTCCTTCATTGTGTCTGTTTATGGGATAGGAGGATTCCTGGGGAGCCTCTGCTGTGGCTACCTGACTACAAAATACAGGAAGTAAGTGTTTCTTGTAACAGCTCAATAGTCAGAAAATACAAGTAAATACCAAGTTGAAGAAATAAACTTTTTGGTTGAAGCAGTCTGATTGATGCCAACTGATTTGGCTTGCTAGCACTTCCACCTCTTTCAAGTAGCAAGCAGTCTTCTACCTTGTTTATCTGCCCTCCCCCATGAACTGTGTTTCTGTAAAAGCTGCATTCGTCATCGCATCATCGGATCAGTGCCCCTGGGAGTAGCAGGGTAGTGTACCTGCCTCATGTTGTCTTCAAGATCCCCTATGACTCTCATAAAGATCTCCCAGGCTTTACAAACCCCCAAAAAGGAGTTGTGTGTCTTGTAACACATTATATGCAGTTACTCTAACCAAATGGAAATCACTGTGTGGAAAACATCCTTAAGTGTCAAAGAAGAGCCAGATTGCCGTTTAAATACACTCATTTTGGGGTGATGACATTATATTAAATATTCAGATCTCATCTAATGAAAATGTGAAGACAATAGAAAAAAATATTGTGGGTATCTATGCTATAAAGATACAAAAAATGCCAAAACCAATTCTCCAAGAGACATCTCTGTTCTTGGCAATCCATTTTACTGAAAGTCAGTTCCAAACTATCTTTCCCACTGGATGGAGGAAGGATTCCTCACCAGTCTGGTCTGTTCTCAGTGCCTTGTGTGTAACACCACTAATTTCATTTGCAGAGAAATTGGCAAACATATCTACTTGGTGTGACCCACTTAAAGATCTGCTCCACAACCCACTGATCCAGAGGCCCCTCATATGGGTCTCAACAAACCATCTTAGCCTGCCTGCAATTGTGTTCTTTCCTATCAGGTAAGTGCCCCCAAGAAATTTCTTGTGGGACACTGCCTCATCCCACACTCTGAGGGTCTCCAAAGACTGGAAACAAGATCATGCACTTCTCCCATGGGTTATTTAACACATGATAAACTAATTGCTGAATCACAGTCTTCTAAACACAGGATCTCTGTGAATCCTTAATGTGTGCAAGAGGACTCTTATTTAGCAAGCATCACGGCAAAACAACTGAGCGCAAAAGGCTTTAATCTGAGCCTGAGACATCAGGGTTATGAACATACCAGCCCATGATTCACACAGAGTGTCTTTTGAAATATGCCTCTAAAAACTCTCTGCCATCTCAGATCACATCGATTTAGCCAAGTGTGTCTTTAATATGAGCCAATGGGAGCCACGGACTCAGACTATTTCTGGGGAACAACCTGTCATTTTATGAGGAGTTCTAGCTATCTAAAAATCTTGGTGACAAGCTGGGTCAGTTCTTTGATCTCTTTCCCCACCCGTACTGTGGAAATGCTGATGAAGTGTTCCAACTGTTTAAATTCTAAGCTAAAAAACATTAATGAATTCAAATCTAAAGGATCCTAAAATTTTAAAGAGTCACTTTGACTATCCAAAGTTAAAATTATTTCAGCCATTCCTCAAAACAGCAGGAACGGCTGTACTATGCTTGCTGTCACAACAAGATTAGTCAAAAAAGTACAAGAGGTTTTCATTTCACAGTAAATTCTTATGAGCTTGCCTTTTTTTCTTTTCTTTCAGAAAAAAGTGCCAAATGTGCACCAACCTGATCATGCTGGTAGCTGCACTTTTCATGGCCTTCAGTAAAACAGCCAAATCCTTCGAGATGATTCTGATCGGACGCTTTCTCTATGGCATTGGTACAGGTATGTGCTCATGCCGTTGTGGAGCGCAAGCATCCTTGCTGTACCAGGATTGTCTCTACAGGTATTGCCATTCTTGGAGAATGATTTTAAAAGCAAATATACTAGGCATTTAATAAAAGTGAAAGACATCAGCCCTTTTGCAGGAAAATGTAATCCAAATACCAGAGTGAATGGAAACAATGTAAGAGAGGATGGAGTAAGAAAGTTAAGCTTTGCTAAATATTTTAACAGTCATTTATCCTCTTCTATCTTAAAGGTTTTTCTCTCAATATACATCCTCAGTATGTAGGAGAGATTTCACCCAAGAAGCTGCGTGGATTTACCAACTCCACAGTTGCTGTTTTTCTGACACTGGGAAAACTCACAGGACAGGTTATTGGACTACGGTAAATACTTCAATCTTTCTATCAGGTTATGCTAAAAGTAGTAGAATTTTTTCTATAACCTTACCCTCTCACGCAGTCAGTGACTGAGAAACCCTCTCATCTTCCCCAAAACAGCCTTTAGCTTATGTCAGAAGAAAAGTTTTGACCATATTTGAGGCAAACATATAGTTATAAATATAGGAGACAGAAAATTAACTAGTCATAATCTGATTCTTCTTATTTCCACACCCTTCCTACTAGGTGACTTCCCCTTAAAAATTTACTATATTTACGTAAAAAGTCTTAGCAAGACGTTTTGAACCTGTGGTCAAACAGTGGTCAAATGAGTCTCATCAGCTCTCTAGACACTTTATTGGATCCTAATGATATTTAGAAAGTTCTTAAAAATGCCAAATAATTCCTTTAAAATTGTCAGAAATACAAAGAACCAAATTTGTGAAATTTGCCAAATTATCAATTCAGGTTTTTACTCCACTGCACCCTTGAATGGAATTTTGAGTGATCTTCGTCACTCAGAAAAACTTCCTGAACATTCATTCCATTATTTCAGCATAATTTTGTTTCACATACACTTTCCAGGGAGATTTTAGGAAGCGAAGCTTTGTGGCCATGGTTGTTAGCATCTAGTGGACTTTCAGCATTGGTTCAACTGGTTACCCTCCCATTTTTCCCTGATTCACCATCCTACCTCCTGATACAGAAGGGTAATGAGGAAGCCTGCAGGAAAGGTAGAGTGTCTGCTTTCCTCACTTACTTCACTTCATTTGACATGTTAGAGTGACAACCTCTGTAGAAGACAAGAAGCAGGGCACAGCAGTGCAGCACAGTGCAGTGCTACAGAGTAATAGCAGAGTCAGTTCTAAACAAAACAGCTGAAGTACCTATGGTAATTCATCTGTGTTAGCGTGGGGCCTCACTCCATCTAATTTAATCAGTTAAGAAAGACAGATACATATTAGCATGCCTACCATTTCCCACTTTGGTAGGCATTACTTTATTTATTTAAAAAAGATGGTTTAGGCAGTTCATTTTTTATTAAATAAGATGACTTAAATGTTTACTTTTGTTTATTATGAAGTCAACTCCACATCAGAAAGTTACGCTATACTGACAACTGAAGACAAAATTCTTCAATTTGCCTGCTGGCCCAGACCCAACCAGGTGACAGAAGCAGACAAACACCACCACCCATGCCAATGGACAGGCAGACTAAGGGGTTTAACGTAACCACCTGTGATGGAGCTATACTGGTAGAATAATCCACTCCCCTCTTTCTCCCCAACAGCCATCAGGAAGCTCTGGGGAGAAGGAGACCATCAAGCAGAAATTGATGACATTATGAAGGAGAAGGTTGCAATGACAAGCACAAAAACCTTGCGTGTCCTTGAATTAATAAAAGAGCGATCTTTGCGCTGGCAACTTTACATTTTGATGACTGTCATGACCACCTTGCAGCTCTGTGGAATCAATGCAGTTGAGTGCTCTCTTTATACCCAGAACAAGAGACAACTCTATTCAGCGTTACAAACCCCTCTAAGTTCATGTTATTACACCAACTTAGAAATACAGCACAATTGCAGCACTTTTTTCACGGGTGCATTTCCTCTCTGCATTTTTCAGATATACTTCTATTCGTTTGAAGTATTCCACACAGCCAAGTTTGAAGAATACCTCATCCCATACGTGTCCTTGGGAGTTGGGTTGTGTGAATGCTTATCCTCTATACTGTGTGTAAGTCTTTTCAGACTTGGGTTTGAAGGGAAAATTTAATGTGCTCAACAATTGTACTTTTCCTTACTTATAACTAGGCTTGGGGAAAATTTGTATAACCTAAGACACATCTTTCTGCTTCTGCAAAACCACATGCAGGATGAACGGCAGCTCTTTTCCCAAATTATTGCATGACTGTATGTCTTTAGACTCATCTTTATTCTGTAAAATAGTTTTCTGAAGTTCTGGATTAGATGTGTGTGTATGTGTGTGTGCAAAATTCAATATATACAGGCAAGTAAGAAAGGGAAGAACTGTCTAATAACAGCCTAGGATTGACTAATAAACACAGTTTAATTAATAATGAATTAGCTTTCAAGAAGCTAATAAAATTCGCTAGGAATTAAGAGATTCTCAAATGACATTGATTTCTGGTTATTATTCAGATAAGTCTTCTGCAAAGAATACATGGATAGGGGAGGAATTATTTCATTTGAGAACTGGGATTTATGACCAGTGTTTCCTGCTTTTCAGAGCACCCTTATAGACCGATTTGGGAGGAAGGTGCTGCTGTGGGGAGGATACACGCTGATGTGTTCCGTGCTAGCACTCCTTACCATGACCCTGTCACTGCAGGTAAAGAGGACCAGCCTTCTGGCTACTTACCCAGCATCAGCCCACCTTTCTCATCTTGCCTCACAGCATATGTACAAAAACTTGAGTTGGTGGCAGAGAATACAGAGCTATTCTGTCATGTATCTAACAGTTTGATATCACTGGTTTCTCACTTCTAGCATCAGTTTTTCTGGATGCACTACTTCAGTGTTATCTTGATCTTCCTATTCGTTGTCTTCTATGGAATTGGACCATGTGAGTATATCAGTGGCAATGCTGAGAAGATATTTTGTATCGTATTGGTTGGTGACACAGCTGACAGAGGAAGAACACTCTAGTCCCAGGGTACAAAATTCTAGAAATTACGGACAGAGTGGCAGATATGTACAACCAGGCGACAGGAAAAGGATAGACACCTCAAATTTTATTGCTGATCACAGATCTAAATAATTTAAAACATGGTATCATCTTCTCCAAAGGGTCTGAGATAGAGATTTCACAATTTTTTAAGTACTCAGCTAAAACCAGGGTTCTAGGCATTGCCAGGTACATCACAGTAATCATACTTTTTATTAACTTAGCAAATTAAGCTTTATGCCTACCAACATGCTTCAGATGGAACTGTCCACAGGAGCCAAAAGGGGTCAGTTTTACAAATTACTGCACTAATAATGGCTACCAGTTCAATATGGAACTGCATAGATCCGCTGGCACCAGGAAAAGGATTCCAGTATGTAGGAGAGAAACCTAAACTAACAGCTGAAGTTCTGAAATTAACAGCTGTGGTCCCTTTTCTGGAATCAAGGTCTTTCACCCACATAGCAGAGGCCACCTACCGGCAGGCCACCTATTCTGCCTATCCGACATTTTCTATCACTGCCATTGTAAGGATCTTCAGCAGAACAAAGGTGCACTGAGGAACTAAGGAAACACATATACCTAGTTTATGTTTTGTTTTTCTTTTTCAGCTGGAACCACTATATCCATCATGGTTGAAATCTTCAGCCAGTCATTCAGACCATCAGCCTTTCTGATTGTTGGCTGCATCAACTGGATGGGACTGTTTGTACTTGGGATGATTTTTCCACTGATTGTTGTAAGTGACTCTAACTGGATCCCTCCCTCCAGGCTAATCCACTTCTGAATGATGACAGGGAGCAAAATAATAGCAATAAATTGCAATGACATGCAAAGTTTAGAGCTCTGTCCAAATACTAACCTGCTCAGGAATCCCCCAGGCCTGTCAGAGGAGCAGCAATTGGACTCAGGTCAAACATAGCCAGTGGAAACTCCTAGTTTGATACTCGTCCTGGTTTGGTATTGAGCATACCAGTAAATTTTTATTACTAAGTTACAGACTTGCACCCAAGGGCAGGGAAATAGAAGTGAGATTTTTATTTTCCTTACAGTGTCTCCCATTTCTGCTTGCAGGATAATCTTGGACCCTTCTGCTTCCTTATCTTTTTGGGAATCCTTGCTTTATCAGCAATATTCATCTACCTGTATCTCCCTGAGACCAAGGGAAAGTCAATCATGGAAATAAAAGCAGAGTTCAACAAGCTAAATTTTGGAAAAAAAGAAACCTCAGTCACTGAAAATAACTTTCCTAAGGAACAGTTCTGCACCAAACTCTGAATGTCCAGAGGAGAAATTTGCATGTCTTAGAAAAGACAGGAAACAGTGTTGCAATAGAACTGAACAGGAAACATTAAAAACAGACTGCAAGCTCTTCTGTCTCTTATTCCTTTTTTCTTTTTTTTTTTTTTTAATATAGATATGAAATTCATTATGCTAGAGTTTTATTTCTTGCTGTTATCAAAATATTTTCACAGGAAATTTCATCACTCGGTTTTAAGATCTACTGGATATAATGAGACTTTTTCTAATTAAAAAACCCCAATTTTATGTTAGTCTACCTTATGAAGTTTTAAAAACATTTTGTTAACAGTTTATAGGGCCCAAATCTTGCTACAAGAAAGTACATACAGACTCTACTCACAGCCCTGGACCTACCACTCTGGGCCTCAGTTGGTCTCTTGTTCCCAGGAGTCCTGTCCAACGCTACAGGTACCTGAACAGTTCATTACTGAGCTTTCCTAAATGAGACCTCACTAGTTCTAAGCACCTCAGAATCAGCAAACTGCTGACAAATAGTTCAGAGAAGAGTATAAAAAATATGAAGGAACAAGTGACATAATTTAAGAAGACAAACCAAGGGAAGGAAGAATTGATTAAGAAGGCTAAATGATCACCTGTCATGACGATGGGGAAACGCAGAAGTCTATGTGGTTTAGGGTGATCAGAGCAGATAGGGATTCAAAACTTAGCACAGTAAATTAGGAAAAAGGGTTCCAACCATGCTAATAAAAAAAAATACTGAAAGTGAAATTGTAGTGTGCAACAGTCCTTCTGGAGGTGTCATGAAAATCTCAGTGGAGAACATCCTAGTAACCCTAGGCAGGGAGATGGACCTGCCAAACAGAGATATCATTGCATGCAAAAGTAGTGAAATGGCTCCTATAAAATAAAGCACACTCCCAAGAGCATCTGTGGTGTCTAAGGATCTGATTTCCAACCTGGTACATCAGCTTCTGGGAATTACATCAGATGTTTTCAGAGAAGAGTTTGTTTTGGAAATGTTTTTCTTGTTATGTAAGCAAGCTGCAAATAACGAGTGATTATTGTACCCAGCAGAAAAAATAGGTTGTGACGTTCATTGGAAATAGGGTCTAAGATTTTCCAAGTGATCACTAACAACTATAGTATGATTTGTAACTAAATGCTTTGGATCATGCTGCCTGCTTCTAGCTAATCACTGAAGAAGATTCATCAGCAATAAGCAGTTCCTCTCCTTACAGATGGAGCTGTCACCTGTGTTTGGTTTTAATGTTTTGATATAGGAAACATGCCCTGAAAATTCTGTTTGTACAAACGGACTTTATTTCTGGATTATTTTTCAGGATCTTTATTATTTTCAGAATGCTTCAGCTACAGGAGACACAATCCACTAACATGGGCTGTAGATTAATGCTTGCATATAGCAATTCATCTCCTGACTTTTTTATTTCTTGGCTTTTTACAGCAAGGATGCTACAGGGAAGAACTGACTTGAAATCAACATACACCACACAAGCAACTTAAGCATGTTCGTTCAGAGGTTATCACCATTTAAAAAGTATTTGTTTTAATTACGCTGTTGAAGTACAAGGATTTAGGGCAAGCTATGGAAAGCTCTCCTTCTTTTCCACAGGCTGAAGAACTGAGATTATAGAAACCCCTTAAATCACAGAAAATAGTGGGCATAAACACACCCATCACCTTTAACATGGAGAGATTAAGAAACCATTTATTTTATCCCCATCAGCATTTCCAACCTGCTTCCCCCCCCCATCTCACCGCAAACACTCCCTACCAAATGCCATATGATCTCTCTAAATCACTTCTCTTGTAAGACCCTACTAGGCAGCAAAGAGAACTGATCTCAACTCTGCCACATACTCAGCTCTGGATAAAACCCTTTCATTTCAAAAAGCCTGTGGATTTCCTATCTCCAAGAGCTCCTGTTGACTGTTATGGGACTATTTGCACAACAAAGGAGCAAGTTGAAAACAAGCCGCCCCTGAGTACTTAGAACCCAGCCCTTGCCACAGTGGAAAAATCAAGACTCTGATTTTAAGGCATTTTTGTCATGACTTAGACACAGTTCAGGGAAGGTCTCCACAACATGTGCTACTGAGGTTTTTCTCTAATGGCCTATTCCACAGAAAGAGTCCCAGACCTCACGGTTGAGGCATCCATCTAATTTTTTTAAATATGAGACTTACATAAAGCAGCACATTATAACTCTCCCACTCTTAAGCAGTCCCTGAAACACTTGCTTTTCACTGGTTTTCATGATCAGGTCGTAACCAAATATGAAGTTTAATTTTGGATGCTTTGATTTCCAGAGCGCAAAAAGCCCCCTCTCCCCGCTAGGGAAGCTGTGTTGACTATCTGCTTTAGCAGCCTGCAGACGGCACATGCAGCCTCGCCTCTCCCAAGGCACTCTCTCCCCTCCAGGCACACCTGAGGAAGGTACCACTGACTATTTAAAGGCTTCTGAGGCGCTTAGTAGTACAGTGGGGTAAACTGTCTTGCAGGTGCGTTAGAAGCAAAGGTGTGAACAAGGTGATCTGGATGAAAACTCGCTTACAATCCAAAGATGCCTAAATTCATTGTTAATACAAACATAAGCAAGGATAAAGTTCCCAAGTCTTTCACGGGAGACCTTACCCAACAGTTATCAAAAGCAATGGGCAAGCCAGCACAGGTAAGTCCAGATGCTCAAATGGTTTTTTTTATTTAGTCAGCTGTACCTCAAATGTTTTTTTTATTTAGTCAGCTGTACCTATGCAATGAGCTATTTAACAGTGATAGCCTCTATAAATTAATATACCTAATGACTTACCGATTTTGTCCTCTCTCTGCACAAATGTCAAATACTTGTTTGCTGTAACTTAGCTCTGAGGTCTTAAAACACTTGAAATATTTAAAAAATAGCTTTGTATATGATGGCATTTCGTGTAGGTCAAGACATGGGATATGTGGTGAGTATGTATATGCAGGTATCTCTGAACATCTCAAGAATCTAGCTGACTGAAACCTCATCCTCTTAACTTCCTTGCAGAGTCCTGCTCAGTCTGTTTGTTACATGCTACCAAATTGCCTGTAGCCTAGTGGTTACAGCAGAAGAAAGAAAATAAGGTATTCAGCTTGCTTGGACATCTAGCAAAAATACCCACGTGATATCCTGCTGCTTGTAGTCAAAACACCAGAGTAAATTCTGTCTGCTGGTTTCATTACCAAGCTGAGGGATTTTTACCTGCCAAAACCTATGGCAATAAGCTACTGAGGTGGAGTGCTGAAATACTGTCGTTAAGGGTCTTGTAAAGTTTTTATTTTCTTACTTAATCCTGAGAGGTCACTAGTCACTGTATCAGTTGCTTACTGAAGACTGTTGATGAATATGAAAAACAAAGTGAAAGCTGGTCTAGAGAGCTACAAGCTTTACAACATGAGCTACTCCTCAGCTGCTGCAGCAGCAGTAACTTAAATGAATTGGCTGTAGATCTGTAGCAGCTTGATGAAGTACTCCTACATATTCACTAGAAAATGAGTGTTTTCAGAAAATATTTCTTATTTTCCTTGGGTAGTGATACTTTGAAACCCTAGAAAGAACAAAGTTCTGGTGCCTACAAAAAGGATTGTGAGGGCTCCCTGGTAAACCTTTCTCTGCCCACTGGGACGCCTGAAGCTCTTGAGTAGATCTTTGCTCTTCATGGAAACAAAGTGCTCTGAAATGGGCATCTGACTGCTTCAGATGGCCACAGAAATCTCTGAACCCCCTAGCAATTGTTTGGTAACTGCCAGAGGTGGAAGTGCCCTAAGAAGGGGGAAAATGGACCCAAAATTAAAAACCAAATAGGATAACTGAAAATATTAGGACAAACTTTGGTATGTCTTAAAAATGGTAAGAAAACTGTGAGCAGCTGGCCTGGTTTTGTCAAAATCAGGATCATTTTAAACAGTCCCACAGTAGTGTCTTGTGATCAGATCTAGTCAGTGCTTCCCATGATGGCTCAGTGGAGCAAGATGTGCAGGTGGCCATAGCTTGTATGCACAGGAGACAGTAAGAATTCAAGAACATAGTAAGAGATATGTTCTCAAGTCAAGAAGCTTTCCTTCAATAGCTGATTAATAAGCCAAACTGCACAGAAGACAAATAACAATTCATTAAAGAGGAAAGGATTTAGGGAACTATTATGGGTTACATAAATATGAATTAAGACAATGCTTGGGAGCAGGGGCGGTTCCCTTCTGTTGGCCACGAGGCAGAAGTAAGCCTCAGGTGTAGTACTCCATCCAGTCTCAGGCCTTTTACTTTGAGAAAGAGGGAGGCAGGTTAGAGATGCACCAATGGAAAATGCTAAAGAAATAAGATAATGCAAGGATCAGTAGGCACTGGCTCCTCTAAGAGAGCAGGCTAAAGAGGTAAGCTGTTATGGAAGAGACAGGAACTTTTTTTTCTTCCTCAGTGACATAAGGCAGAAAGCAGCCAGCTTCACTTGCAGCAAAATATCAGCTAATTCTTGGAGGAAAATTTTAAAAGATCCTGTGATTTCCAGTCAGGCTTGGCATTGGACTTGTGCCACAGATCTCACCAGTGGTGGGATGGTAAATAGTACTGACACTTCTTTCACCAATCAGATTCTCAGGTCAACACTGATAATTAGAATATTTCTATTTGTTGGATGGCTGTAGACTTTAAAAGACAGTTGGATGTTGTTGGATGTTGTCATCAAATTGATTTGGTGCTGAGTTAAAAAGCCAACTGACGTAGAACCAGGCTTTTCCACTATGTCTCTTCCAGGCAGACCATTTGATGTCTGATAAAGGGGCCCCTCTGTCTCTAGGGACAGTAATGGCGTTCTATGTGATTGATCAGTCTCATTAAACATGTAGGAAATCAATCTCTGTCAAATTTGACCGAAGTTAGTTATCTTGGGGAATAGGCAGAAGCATGTTTTAGGCTTGTATAAGCCTCATCTCCAGAAAGCAGGCTTAACTGTAAATAGGAGTAGGATTATATTATTTTTTTTCCCAACACATGCAGTAATATAATGAAATTCTTATGTAAAACTGATGTGTTCTATCCCTATTAAAAAAAAAAAAAAAAAATCAGTCTATCAAACAAGTACTTGCTTTTGGGGGGGAGGGGGGCTGTCAGCTGGTGGTTCTTGCATAACAGCTCCTGAATATAAAGCTAGAGGCCAGGACTGGGATGCAGCTGGAACAGGTTTGTGCAGCCGTGTGGAAGGGATATGTAATGGGACTTAGAAATATACAGGGAACAACAAAGAGATTTTTTTGAAGAGGACATGCAAGCTCTTCGTGACAAAGGAGGCAATAGGAAAGGGAGAGTCTCTTAGTTATAACACAGAAAGAAGGAAAGGATTAGGGTGGGCTGGAATGCAGAGCTTTCCTCTCGCAGGAAATGGTACCATTTGGAAAAAATACTGATTTTTATTTTTAATCAAATAGGGTTTTTTCTACTGGAAAAACTGTTTCAAACATCTTTGAACTGCTCTAAGAATGTTGATTAACACTTCAGCTTGACTTTTTTAAAATAATAATAATCTGCTTCAAGGGTGGATGTTCAAGGTGTACATGTACCTACAGTTGGTAGAGCACAGAGCGTCCAGCCAGGGGAGAACTGGGCCAAGCAAGTGGTACCTCAGCAGGATCTCCGTGGCTTACCATGCACTGCTGTGGCCTGATGCACCTTGCGCCCAACCAAGCTATAAATGATGGCCAAGACTAATTACCCAGACAGCTCCTGGTACTCAGGCTAGCTTGTTTGACCAAGAGGGTTAATTGCTGCTCAGTTCCAATGATGCGCTGCTAATAAACGTGGGTAAGAACAGAACAGAAGCCAGATGGATGCCAAAGGAACTGATCCCTGGATTCCTCCATGTGTGGATCTGACACTGTGTATTAGCAGCAGGGAAAATTGCAGGCTGGTCATTAATATTAACATAGATACTTTCTTCCTTTTTTTTTCTGCTACCAAGAACAAAAGTAGGATTAGGCTGTATTTTGTTTAATGAGGGGGATGTTGATTTAGACCTCTGCTGTGTCAGCTCACATTTACCTCATCAGGGAAGACTGCAGTGGGAGCCAGTGAGGTGTGAAATCTCTCTGGAACGTAAGGCAGCAGCAATGCAGTTACACACTGCCACTAGCACCCAGCCTTCCTGCACAGGCCGGGAGAGCCCAGTGCCTCCGAGGAGGTTCTGGAGGTATTGCAGATCACTGAGCTCTTGGAGCACCTGAACTTTCTACCCCAGATTTCTAGTAAAGATGTTACTGCAGGGTCCTCCTAACAGTGTACCTGGGCTGAGCATCCAGAACCCATCTTTCAGTAGGTAATTGGGCACACTGGGATTGAAGGTTTCAGGACAGCAGGCAGGGAAGGATCTTTGCCACAGAGTAACTTAAGAACAAGGGTGAAACTACTTGCATTTTAGTAAGTGATCAAAAGCATCTCTGAGTGCCTGGGACTGCTTTTTTATGTGCTGCTAGTACTTTTAAGTGTATAGATGAAAGGATTGTGATGGCAGTGCCTGTTCCCAAATGGTGTGTCATGGGAATGTGATTGTATTTCATACCTTGTCATCTCTGACTTGCAGAAAAATATTTAGGAAGACTGGAAGTGCAGTTTCAGAATTTCAAAAGCATAACTGATAGGCTTGCACCTATTTTCACTGCAGTTTAGGTACACAGATACCTTCCTGCACTTTCAAAACTTTTTCTAACATGGCAAAGGAAAATAATATTCTCTTCTTCTTTCAACAGTATCTAGCAATACAGATCTCTCCTGATCAGCTGATGTCCTTTGGTGGCTCCACAGACCCTTGTGCTATGTGCTTTCTCTACAGCATTGGAAAGATAGGGGAGCAGGAGAACAAGGTCTATTCCAAATTGCTTTGTGACCTGCTGAACAAACAGCTGAAAATACCATCTGACAGGTGAGCTTATACAGCAGCTTCTCTGACATGACTTTCCACAGATTGTTAAAACTATTAATCCCAGACTTGTCCTTTGGTGTTCTTCTATTAACCTTCTGCTTGAAGAGGCTAAATGCCAAGTCAATAGAACAACCCTCCAATTAAAAAGAGGAAAGGAGAAATTGCATAAGCGGCAATGTCAATGCCCAGAAGCTGTAAAATTTCTCTTAGTTAAAATGATGGTGATTCAGGCACTGCCTGAACCCACAGATCTCATGTGCAAAAGCCCAGGTACAGACACAATAACCTGACGATACTAAACTGATAACTTGTACTAACACTTCCCTACTGCCTGTGGGGTACAAGTGGAGGTTTATTACAAAAGCATCCACTTACATAAAAGCATTTCCAGTCCTCATCCTGAAGGTACACCAATCTGTTCCAGAAATTACTAAATAAAACAGCATCCTCAGATGTCCTTAAAACAAGTAGAAAAATACCAGGAACTCCAGAATGCAAGTAGACAAGGCATTAAAAGGGTGGGTGGGGGATGTGGAATATTTAACACTCAAACCTACCTGCCAGCATTCGCAAAAAAATAAATGCATAACTTGCTGAGATGCAGTGCAGGCCTGAGAAGTGTAAAGCCCTGGGGAACACTCTACAGCGTGGTTGTGTCCTGCTGCAGAACACCCTGGCCTGCCTGCAGTGCCCTCCTCTCAGCAGCTAATGGTGTTTGTCTTCCCTTTCAGAATCTATGTCAGCTTCTTTGACATCAGTGCTGGCAATGTGGGCTGGAACAACACCACCTTTGCTTGAGGTGCCCTCGGGTGGTAAAAGCTTATTCCTGGACCCTCACCCTGGGTTTTGAGCCCTGCAGTTCTAGTCATGTTACCAGTATCTGGCACAAACGCAAAAGGCAGTGGTTCCATACTTGCTGCTACCTGCTGCTGTTTAACGCTTGTCTGCTTCTTAAATAAAAGTAAAAATACAGCAGGAGTCTCATTATTGTACCTGTCTTTGTTATATAGGAAAGGCCTGTGGTTAAGATGGAAGATGCTTTCTCAAAATGCTCTTAACAGAGGCTTTTCTTTTTTAAAAACAATTTAGCCTTGTGTGAAAATGAACACTCCATTTGAGTATGCCTTTGCCCTGTTTATGCTGGACAGCCTGTCCAGATTTAAATACAGCTGTCTTGACCTGATTTCAAAATACACTTATGTTTAAGTCAATAGATGTGGCTGTCAATGTGGCATACAGCCCTTCCTTCAAAGAGAGGAAAGACATGACTGCCTTTTAAATAAAAGGGATGGATTGCAGTCCAGGTCCTCCTTAGATCTGAACACTGCATGGACATCTAACTGCTTACCAGAAAAACTCATGTTGAAAGAGTCTCCCAGGGCTCAGGATAGGCAGAGGGAGTTAAGTGGAAAAACCCACTGTTCACTGTTCAGCCCCTCCCCTTTTAATCCATCGAACAATTTGCAGTGACAGTGGAGATTAGAGCACAGCTCAAAATGAGGCAGAGGCACAGTGAGCCATTCCCAGAGGCCAAAGTAATGAATTACTTACAAAAGGAAGATTTCCATATAAATTTTTTATTCAAGCCCTGGGTCAAATAAGAGCATTTGCTTCCAAAGTGAAATAGAAAGATTGGGTACAGATCTGTCTCTTGAATCTCTCAAATTAGGCATATTGTGACTTTTTTTCTTTTCTGGAAGAACAAACCTACCACACCCCTGTTCTGAGCTCCATCACGAACATCCCATTTTGTTCCTATCACAGCTTTACTTTGCAGCCATAGTCTTTAAATACAAGCCTGTACCTCAATCTGCAAAAATGCTTTGCTGAGATAACAAACGAAAGCTGCTTAGGCGAATCAAAGCACCACAGCCAATGAAGTGATGTGCTACTTGGCATCTAAATACAGTATATCTTAGTGCCTTGCAGAGCTGCCCAAGGAAGTCATGGCACTAGGTAGGTAGTCTTTTGGCAGAATTGCTTGTGGAGAATGGCTGTGAAGCCCCTAAACACAGCATGGTTTTCCATGAGGAGGCAGTTCCCTTTTCCAGAAATCTATCTTCTTCATAGAGCTACCTGCTCAAAGAGCGCTGCCTCTGCCTGTTCTGGCAGACACAGCAGCAGCAGTCTCTGATCTCCTCCCTAGTCCAGTTGCTCTGTGCTCAGGTTTTGACTGTGATGAAGCTGGGTATGTTACAGCTGCAACCTGTGAATGCCCCAGCCCTGCCATTTCCAGTCAGCCTCCAGGAAAGGCTTGAGCCTGCCCCACATATCTTCCGAAACCTTTCTATGCTAGATGATTTCTGTTATCCTCAGAGCATGTAAACTGTGAAATGTGTGTTCCTAAGGTACCTCATGGCACAAACAGAATTAAGATCATCTCTACTTGCTAACAACTCTTACAGTATCTACTAGAGAATGCAAAGCTTTCTTTGCCTCTGTCTCTGGCACATGATTAGAACGCTCTTTAGTATATTTCTTTAAAACATTTTACCTTTCAGTTTTTTGCTTTTAGACACATTTTGTCATTGTTATTTTAAGTACAGGCAATTGTGTTTTAAAACAGACGCTGTTAATCCAGAAAATGTATTATAGATGCATAAGTATGGAGCAATCACTTGAGGGAGGGGTGTGAGCAAGTACAGTGGTATTTGGTTAACATCTAAAAATGCATCTTTAGAAGCTAGGAAAATGTACACACTACTGCTTCTTTAGTCAAGGAGGCACAGGAGAATGAAACTGTGGCTGTCTCTCCATTGTGAGGCAGCAGGGCCAGGGTCTGCTACGCTGGGCCTGGTAGGCCACAGAGCAAATTCACTGGTGATGCCAGAATTCTCACCCCACCTCCATGCAACCACTCTGGGAGGCAGGAAGGTGGGAGGAATAAATGGCACTACACAGTGGTAGGGAGCTGACAATATTAGTTCTTAATAGCACTGTTAAATACTAGAAACCTAAATGCTCCAGTCGTGCCAGTTCTCAGCGTTCCCATACAATACCATCCCTTATTCTTCTGTCGGGGCTCTGTGTGTTGTGTTCACATGTGTACGGTTAAGCTTCCTAGCAGCATCAGTGCTAGGACTTTGTTAAAAATCAACACATGCTCGATTTCTGTATGTAAAATGTCTGTGGAGAGGGCTCCGGGCCTGATTCTCTTTAGACTTCCCATGAGTCATTTCAAGGCCCGGCAGGGTGGGGAGCTGTGCCCTCTGCAGCCTACGTGCACGGCATCACACAGCCCTGCGTCAGGCTCATCTCAGGCTGCCTCTCACCTCTGAAGAGACATGCACCGTTTCATTTCTAAGCAAATACAGATCACTTCTGCCTTTTTCCAATAGAAAAATATGAAAATGAGGGTGCAGAGGAGTAACAGATCGCTTTTAATTTGACTGAAAAACGTTAGAGAATATCTAACACGCCAGCAAGTCTGCTGTTTCTGCTTACACTGTTAAAGCTATGTGCCCAGAAAACGCAAAAACGTGCCTTTATTTTGCAAGAGAAAAAAAAAAATCCCTTCAGCGCCAGGGCTAATATCCCTTTTTGCAACTGCCAAGCTGGGGCCTCTAAACCCCTTTTGGCCCTGATCCTGCAAAAGCCAGCGGGGGCGCGCCGGCGGCCGCACCACATGCGCTGACACCGGGTTATGCCGGAGCTGCCCAGCGGCGGGACTCGGCCAGGGAGGGACCTGCAACACCCGCTCCCCACCCGCTCCCTGCGCGGAACGGGGCACGCGAGGCTCGGCGGGGCGGTTCTGGCCGGGACGCTGCCGCGGGAGGGCAGCCGTAAGCCGCCGCGAGGGCAACGGAGGTGGGGGGTGGCCTTCCCCTCCCCT
>NW_020799121.1:5656691-5659168 GCF_003259725.1 Athene cunicularia | reverse complement strand
TGGCGGGAGGGGCCGGTGTCGGCCAGGCCAGCGGGTCTGTGGCAAAGCGAAGTGGCAGATACCGAGCCGTTCTCCGGGCTGCTCGTGGTTATCCCGGCAGCGGGTACGGCCCCGCCTGGGCCGGACCGCTGCAGCCTGGGAAGCCAAAGCCCGATAAGGCTGAGCTGCAGACGAGGCTCTTAGACGGGCCCGGTGGCTCAGTCTGTGATTTGAGGGTATGGACTCGGGTGTGAAAATACAGATTTAAGGCCTTTATCCCCAGCTCCCTGCTCCTTGCCCCTGCAGCAGCAGTGCTGTGGCGGGCAGGGGTACCTGCCTCGTTTGCGGCATTGCACAAGCATGACCTTCATTCCTAAAGCTGAGAGCCAGGTTCGAGGGGATCCCCCCCAGCACATGCTGCCGTGCCACCCGTGGGGGCTGCAGTGACTGAGCCATCAGTGCTTCCCCAGAGCCTGGGAAGGGCGCAGAGGGCAGCGCTGGTGAACTTCCTGCCCCAGCCCTGGGCCACCGTACAGCACATGGCTGCCCTGAGTAAAGTTGGTACCGACAGTAAGTTTGCATCAGGAGAGGGAAGGTGAGATAGGCTGTAACCGTTTGTTCTCTTACCTCAGTACATAGCTGTGCACATCATACCTGATCAGATGATGTCCTTCGGGGGCTCCACCGATCCCTGCGCGCTCTGCAGCCTTTACAGCATCGGCAAGATTGGAGGGCAGCAGAACAAGACCTACACCAAGCTCCTGTGTGATCTGATCTCTAAGCACTTGCATGTATCTGCAGACAGGTGAGGCTGAGACATCATTTTAACCGTGTATGTCTGGCTTTGTGAAACGGCTTTGGAAAGTTTACTTAAAAATACAAAAAGCCAGGAATAAGTCCCTGTGAGAAAATATCAAGTGATAATTTGCATTGTTTTCACATCTCATTAAGTGTTTGAGGTCTACATCTTAGCCTTGAGAGTCTTCTGTTAAATGGCTTCCTGTTCTCAGAGTAGGGAGAAATCCCAGAGGACTAACAAGTTGTACAGTGTGGTTTTTGCTGCTGAGTGTGATGTCCTCTGGTGATGGGATGCTGAAAGCACAAGGGAGGAGCAATAACAGTCTGGAGCTGAAAGACAAAGTAGAAACCATCAGGTTATGAACAGCTGCCTTGCAGGCTGCGGAGCCTCAGGAGTGTCTGCATGCAGCAGCAAAGGACGGGAAGAACCTGCTGCCACTGGTGTGCTGGGGTTGGAAGGAGAAAGTGCAGAGCTGGCCCAGAGGGCCTGCTTGGCTGTCATAAGGCTGCCTGTCTGTTTGTTTGACACGTGTGAAGGACTGCAGTGCTCAGAAACAAAAGGTTTTGATCTCCAGAAGTTCTTGACACACTGCTAACCAAAAGCTTTCTGGTGTCTTGGACAGTCCCCAACTGCAGAAGTTTGTATTTAAAATAAAAAAGTAAAATTCTGAAAAACTGTTTGGAGGTTCTACAAGAGAAGTTAGCTAGATTTCAGTAAAAACGAAACTTGAAATTTATTCTGAGGAATAAAAAGCACTGTCCCCTGTCTTGTCACACTCATTACTTAAATTTGAGTTAATAATACTGTTTGTGTCTTCATGTGCCTCTTCTGCAGGGTGTACATCAACTACTTTGACATGAATGCTGCCAATGTGGGCTGGAATGGCTCCACCTTTGCGTAGAGCTCTCCTGTCTGTCTGAAGAGGCTGCTCCTGGACCTGCCCTCATCCTGCCCCTTAGCAGAGACCACTGCACAAATGGCCCTGTGTTGCATTTTGTGCACTCTCACAGATTGACGGCTCCTTGCTAGTGTGTTTAAATATTGCTGCTTCAACATTCCTCTGTTTTCTCTGTGTAGAAAACAAATAAAGGTTTAGAAATAAACTGTCTGGTGTGGGCTTTGGTAGGTTGGGGATGGAGTTGGGCAATCGGCAACATATCTGTTTCACTCCTAAAGCAGACAGAAGGAACACTGTGGGTTTGCTTCTATTTTTCAGACACAGTATTTCACGGTGTGGTTAGTCTGAGTGGCAGGTGCTGACAGCGTTCCAGGGCTATTTTTACTTTGCTGGGCTCCAGAGGCTGTAGGTGACTTCAGGGCTTCTTGTTGCTCTGAGTTTGGTTTGGGATTTTTTTTGTCTGCTGTTGCCATAGTGGGAAGCAGTCCTTGGGCCAGCCCTGTGCCTGCTCCTTCAGGCTTTCCTCTAACGCTGTGCCAGCCATGTGTGGCCAAGCACAGAAGGGGGGTTTTGCTCCCCAAGTCGAAATGCTGCTCCCCATGGTGCACGCCGGCTCCCTTGGGGCTGGCGGGGTGGCCCCCAGTGCCATGGGAGCTGCGGTGGGCCTCTGTCCCGCCTGCCGGCCTGTGCCCAGGGGCATGCTGCGCTCTCCTGGGCCGCGGTGTCGGTCGGGCCGGGGGCCCCGCGGCTGGGGCACCTCTCGCCCCGTCTCCGCCTTTTCCCGCCCTCCCTCCCTCCCCG
>NW_020799121.1:5645849-5656641 GCF_003259725.1 Athene cunicularia | reverse complement strand
GGGGGGACGCCGGGGCGCAGCTGCCGGGGCGAGGCAGAGCCCGGGGCCGCGGGTACCTCTGGATGCAGAAGAGCGCCATGGCCGCGCCGCGCGGGCGCACGGAGATGACGTCAGCGCAGCCCGAGGGAGGGAAAGGTGAGCAGTCCGGAGGAGCTGGCCCAGAGGCTGCGGGGCTGAGCCCCGGCGGTGAAGAAAAAAGAAGGAGGCAGAGGGAGAGTGAAAAGCAGTCTTGTGCACAAGGACAGAAGAAGCTAAAGAGGAAACAACAGCCTCGCAGCTCTTCTGAAGAAAGGGCGGATACAGAGGAGGCAGCAGATGGCAGCACTCCATCGAAGAAGAAGAAAGAAAATAGAAGGAAATCGAAAGTGCTGCAAGAGAAGACTGAAAGAGGTAACAACAAACTGAGGCTGTAGGATTTAATTTCACTATGATTGACAGTTCTCAACAGAGAAGTAGGCACAAGTTACCTGATAGTAAATTTTGTTTTCATCTGCTTAATACATTCCCGAAGTAATCCCTTTGTTAGGGGAAAGCTCTGTATTGCAAACTTTGATGATAAGTTTAGTGTAAAGGAAGAAGAGGTGTGTGTTACCTCAGTCTTCAGTTGCCTCTGTACCAACAAAGAAATGTTTGGCTTTTTCACTTGGATCTAGGAAAAAAGAGAAGCTTGCAAGTTGTTGGTTAAGTCTGTCATTGTAAAATGTTCTCTATATCCCTTTTTCTGTAGCACGTTCTGACCTGTAGCTTTGTATTCCTTTTACCCAAATTCCAGATTCTGAAGAAGGCATCAAACAACAGGAAAACAGAAGCAACCTTAAAAGTAAGTCTTCTAAAAGGAAGAAAGGAGATGAGGAAACAGAGGGATCCGAAAAAAGGAAGAAAGAGAACAGTGAAGGAGCTGAAGAAGATCAAAGCACAAAGGAGGAGCTGTCCTTAGCAGCCTCGGAGGAAAAGGCAAATCCTCCAGCCTCCAGTTTGGTGGTTCTTGGAGACTACGACAGAAAGCCAGTGCAGAAGGTAGCTATCTTGACTGAATTTTCATGATGGTCAGGAAGGAACATGCGTCTGCTTATTTATGTATGGTGTTGTCTGTTTAATGTCAGAAACACTTTGTTATTCTCCTTTCCCCCACCTCAGGTTCAGCCTTTCTTACCGCAATGGCTTGCTCAACCCAAGTTAGTACAAAAACGTATCAAAGATAATCTAATTCCCATTGGAGATGTCCCAGGAATTCATCCCTGGCTGCTGAAAAAACTGCAAATGAATGGGATAGAGTCCTTTTTTCCAGGTACCTTGGTAGTGCTTTTCTTTCTTTCTAAAGTGGCTCATGTAGTTCCTGCAGTCTATTGCTGTATATTTTATAGAATTGGTGAAGTAAAACATAGAACAAAACCAAGTTTAATGCATCAAAGTGATTGTACTAGTTTTGACCCTTCATATCTAAAGCTTTACCTAGACTGAGTAGTTGAAGTGTGTTATCTTGTCATAAATGCCACAAAATGTGATGGCTTGAAGTAATAGCTCACAGCTGGCAAAAGACGGAGGTCTTGTGTCCTGCTGTTTTCCCCCCTTATGCCAGGCTTGTGCTTTAGTTCCTTACCTTCCATCTCGGATGCTAATCAGACCTCTCTGGGAACCTGTTCAAGCTCATTAAAGCAGCAGAAAGCCATCCAAGCAAAAAAAAAGCCGTTGGTTTTCCATTATTTTATCAGTTTTGCAAACAAGTACAATAAGTGCCAGCTCCTATAAATAGAAAGTGCAGCTGGTAGCAGGGATAAGGAGAGGAGGCAATGGAAGAAGAGGGAAGAAGGTGGGATCTCTGACCTTCAGTCAGTTAGTTGGTCCAGCTGAGCCTGGAGGCTCATCAAGGTTACACTGGAAAGCCAACATGTGTCCTCTCTTTTTAAGTGTGTGGTGACATTACATCATAATGTAAATACTGTTGCTCATTTTGTCCTGGGAGATCATAACAGGTTGCTGATAGCAACTTGTGTTTTCTCATAAGTCTAGCTTATGGCTTGGTAGTAGTTGAATCAAGCAGTGTCATGCTCGAGATGGTTTCCACCAAAAATCAGACATCATATGCATCACTGACCATGGTCTTGTCACGAAGGTAGAACCCCTGGCTGCTAAACCTCATATATAAACCAAAGTTGGCCAGTTTGTCAGGGCTCGTCAAGGGGCAGAGAGAGGAGACAGTTCATGGATGACAGCCAGAGCTGCTGTCTGTACAGGACTGTTTGTTTCAGGCCTGCTGTACAGTCCTGCAGCAAACTTGAATGACTCCAAAGCTACAGGATGATTTTGCTCCTTGGCAGGTAAGGCTGCATTGCCGTGTTGCATATTCTGTGTCTTCAAAGAAAAAATGCTTACAGACAAATATTCATAGATTTTAAATCTGCCCAGTGCCATCCTAACGTGCGAACAAGAAGACAGATGTGAGTTAAAAACCATATTTAAGACAGTAACATCTTAGCTGAGCACTAGAAATAGCTTAACTCTTGGAGAGGGAAATCTGTGTTCAGTGCTAAGCTCTTGTGAGTGAACAAGAGCCAGGTAAAACCAGATAGCATCTCGATTAACAACTGGTTTAGATTTCTTCCTCTCTTACATCTATAGCAACAACAGCACAGGTGTGGGAACAGTTTCATTGTATTTAACTGCTCTTCTGGATACACTGGTTTTAGTCCAGTTAACACTGTAGTTAATATTTGTTTCCGTTTTTGTTCAGTTCAGGCAGAGGTGATTCCTGCTATTCTACAGAGTGCATCCAATGGGTATTTGATGGGGCGGGGAGGATACCGCCCCAGGGACATCTGTGTCTCTGCACCTACTGGCAGTGGTAAAACCCTGTCATTTGTCATACCCATAGTACAGGTGAGTTTACCCCCAGTGAAATATCTGTAGGGAAAATGCTGGGGTTGCTTTTGTTCAAGCAAAAGTAGGTCAGAAAGCCAAGGAATTTGTGGATACGAGTCCCCTTCATCTCAGCATCCCGCTCCTTTTTTCAGACAACAGCCATAGCATGAGGACTTGGGAGGGTGGAGGGGAGTAAAGTGCAAACCCCAAAGTCCATAAGGATGTGTCAAGCCCATCTCTTCTCACTAGATTAGATACAAGAAACCCCTTCTTTCCCCGCTCCTTTCAGGGACTCATTTAGCCTTTTCTTTTGGCAGGTTCTGCTAAACCGAGTAGTTTGCCAAGTACGAGCTCTGGTTGTTCTGCCCACCAAAGAACTGGCACAGCAGGTATGTGACTCCAAGCAGAGCCAGGCTGAGGGAAAGGCTGGTGCAGCCGGTACTTTGGCTCTTCTGTGAAGAGGTTGAAGACCTGTCAGTGGGTTTGATGTTGTTACCGTAATGGGAAGTATTACTTTAACTGATTTTGTTGTGGCTAACAAAGCCCATCTTTTTATAGGTGAGTAAAGTGTTCAACATTTACACTGATGGGACAGGTCTGAAGGTCGTTTTGATTACTGGCCAGAAATCTTTTGCAAAGGAGCAGGAGATGCTTGTCCAGAAAAAGTAGGTTAAAATGTCTTTTGATAAGGTTTATAGAGATTGTAAGCTATTTAATCTTAGTAAGCAGAAGTCAAAATATAGGCTATTGTCACCATCGTGCAATAATGATTTTGCATTGTGGGTTTATATGCTAGACCCTGTTTTTTGTCAAAGTGCCTGCTGTCATCTCTTTTATGATTGTTATATTCTTCTAGATTTTGGGGGTTCTTCAGCAGCTGAGTAGAATGCAAACATTTACCTTATACCCACAGGTACAAATGATTGTTACGGGATTTTGCTGCAACTTAAGCTTTTTTAAGAGCAGTGAAGAATGTAATTTTTTATTTAAAATAGTTTAGTGTTCAAGCACTGCCTTTGCATGCTTTTCAAAGTAAAGTGTGTTTGAACTTTACTATTTCTCAGTTAAGTGAATAGTAGAAAACTCTGCTGACCAGGGATCTCTGTTACATGCTTTATGATGTAGGGTGAAAAGTACTGATGAGTTGCTTGTTCTTTCAGAGTGACAGGCTACTGCAGCCTGGCTGATATTATTGTGGCTACACCAGGGCGGCTCACAGATCACATTAGCCAGACCCCGGGGTTCAGCCTGATGCAGCTTCGCTTCCTGGTGAGTCAACTCCACAGGTCTCTCATCTTATTGCCAGGTGTCTTGCAGCTGTAATCCCTGCTTTCTCTTGCACAGTACATAAATACATCTCTGCTGGAACTGTTGCGCAGGCCTGGTCTGCACTTCAGATTGCTCAGGCAGCAGTCTCGAGATGTTTTATTCCAACTCGTGACACCCAAGCATCTACTCACTTCCCCTTCTCTTTTAGCCTCTTGTAAACAAACTGGAAGTAAAGCCTTAGTGGTCAAGGTCAAGATGAATTATCAGATTGTAGTAGCTTCTGCTGTACGGGAGTCTGTGCAGAGACGTAGTTGCAATCTTATTTAGGATATGGAGATTTTTATCTCTTATTCAGAGATATGGATTGGATTTACGTGCAGATGAACTTGTGTGTAGTTTGAGTGTTAGGCTGGCTATTGAGCCACTGAAACAAAAGCAAAATTCATTTTTGGGGTAGAAACTTCTTCCTTCATTTGAGAAAGGGTGGGCAAAGAAAGTAATTCTGACTAGAAGCTTCCATTATCTTAGATTCTGGTTCATTTGTAGATACAAAAGGAAGTTAAAAGCTCCCCAGTGCTGGACAGTATTTAAGAAGTGCTTTTCATCCTTGTGAATTCAGATTGTAGATGAAGCTGACCGTATGATCGATGACATGCACCAGAACTGCCTGAACCAAATTGTCAAGGCTGCATTCCAAGTAGAAAATGACTCTGGCTCCAACATGCTTTTTCAGAGGACCAAACCAGGGCCTATAACAGCAGCCAGGTAAGTTGCAGAATGCATTTCTTTGAACTGGTAGCACAGACACCAGCACTTAGATGTCACTGTCC
The DNA here is from genome assembly GCF_003259725.1 of Athene cunicularia. Classification (NCBI taxonomy): domain Eukaryota; kingdom Metazoa; phylum Chordata; class Aves; order Strigiformes; family Strigidae; genus Athene; species Athene cunicularia. Next base: position 5,651,683 of record NW_020799121.1, on the reverse strand, counting down.
TGCTTCTCAGTATTTCTACAGGCACTCCCAAAGCTTGCTCGCTCTGAGAGATGTCTGCCAAAGTAAGGCAGCTGCTTTTCCAAAGCTTGAAAAAGCAGGTAGTGAGCAGCTCATACCTGAGAATGTTGTTTAGACTGAAACCTAAGTGTTGTATTGTCCAAGCTTTCCTTAACTAGACTGAGATTCATTTGCACAGTGACCATAGTAACGACCTCTGGCAAGCTCAGTAATGGATTTGAAGGAAAACTCTTGGAATTATCTTATGTGCAGCTGCTGTTTTCATATAGCATGGTGGAGATGGGTCAGAAACTGAGGTCAACAACCAAGGAAGGAAGCAACTAGAATGAGGACGGGGGAGACTAGGATGGAAGGATGTGTGCAGGGGAAACAGATGCGGGTTGTGCAGTTGGTTGAGAGTGCTCATCAGTTCCGTCTGTGAACTCTGCCGTAAAATAGGGGTGGAAAATAACCTACAGGAAAGGCCCAGGGCAGGAAAAGAGCATCAGGAAGAGTTAACTGCTTCCCTCATAACTTCATCTGAAGGCACATGTGGAGGAACCCCTTTGCTCCATCCTCAAAGATCAGTTTGTCTGTGCTGTTTATTTCAGCTCCTGCTATCCTCAGATCCCCTTACAGAAACTGCTGTTTTCAGCCACACTGACCCAGGACCCAGAGAAACTGCAGCAGCTGGACTTATTCCAGCCTCGCCTCTTCACATCTGTCTATTCAGAGAAAAAAACACTCGGAGATGGAACAGAGACTGAACAGGATACTAATAAGAAATACACACTCCCTGAGGGGCTATCGGTATGACGTTAATCCTCTTGAATAAATTATACGTTAAGATTTGTTTAACTCTGGAGTATATAGTTATGTTTTTACCCTATAGACAAATATGTTTTCTTTATGATTCCTTATGTTACAGAGGTGCTGGGCAAAAGTGGCTTTGGGAGTATTTATGACCCAGAGCTCTACCCCTGCACATTTGTTTTCTCATTACTTAGTGTTGATTTGGTTAAGACTGGATTTTAATTTTTTTTAAATTAAGCTCTCTTCATGCAGAATTAGGTTTACCAGCAATGGGGAGTGGAGATATGAAGTAATAATAATACAGTAGCACTTATCAGCTGTCCCTACACGTAACATACATTTCAAGGCATGTAGATACAGGTCACCCTGTAGGTAAGAAGTCAGTGCATGTTGTTACTTGCTGTGGAGAAGTGAGAACATTAGAACAGCACAGATCTCCTGTCTCCACCTTGTATGGTATCCTCACAGCCTGTAACTGTGACTTACTCTAAAGGGAGTGGCATTGTGGGGGGCTGGTTTTGCTGCTATTAATCAGCTGTAGAACACCTAAGCCTATGTAGGTCATGGACAGGTAGTGGGTTTCAGAGAAGATAGCCTTGGCAAGAAGTAATTTTTCTCTGTGAACTTTTCTTCTGTCTACTGCAGCAATGTTATGTGCCTTGTGACCTGAATTCCAAGCCTTTGCTCCTCTTGCATTTCATGCTGACAATGAAATTTTCCCGTGTGTTGTGCTTTACCAACTCCAGGGAAGCTTCTCACAGGTGAATACATTAATGAGATCACTGTAGTAGGTATCTGTCAAGTAATGTTACAGGGGCAATGAAGTGACTGTTTCTGTCCCATTTACATACAGATTGTTCCTGCTGGTTCAGGCTTTTGGTGGAGTCACTGTGGCTGAATTTTCTTCTCGGTTACCTCCAAATGAGAGACGGAGAACCATGAAGGAATTTGAACAAGGGAAAATACAACTGTAAGCATCTTAAATAAGCTTCCTGCATGTCTTCATAAGCTATTGCCAGTGTGAAAAGCTAGGTAGAACCAAGAATACGGTTAAACAGGGTCCTCTGTAAAACATTGTGCAAGAGCCAAATTGCAAAACGGGTGTGAGACTTGGACTTGTGACTTGGATTATTTACCCTGCATGTAATTTGGCCTGTTCTAATCTAGCTGTAATCTGAATTGCAATGTGTTGCTTTATAACAAGCAGTAAATGTAAATGCTTGTTCATACAGTTGCCCAAAACACATACAGTTCTGAAAATCTTAAATTTAATGTGTGTGCTTGGCATCCGGCACTTGTTGAAAGAAAATGGATGTTGGTGCTAGAACTATATATAGTATTATTGCTTCCTACCAAAGAAATCCCTGATCAGACTGGCACACACATTTACTTCTATCCATGTGTTTGATTTCCTTTGTGACTTTGGTAGCTATATGGAATTGCATCTGTGGAATGTCTCTGAGAAGGTAAATACTTATTTTCTGGATTTTCTTTTTATCCAACTCTGGTGTTTAAAATCCTCCTTAACTACTGGAATTTCACACCACTCTCTGTTCAGTTGTTCAGATAGGTCGCAGGTTTGTAACCTTCAGTGTGGTGAGTGCCATCTGGCTTAGTGTCACATGCTTGGAGAACCTGGAAACACCCAGTAACTTCTCATGCACAACAGTAGGTGACAAGCCTGTAGTGATGCTTGGAGGTCTGCGGGCAGCTAGTCATGCCTGTGACGATAAGGAGTGACTTAAAATGCTGCTGTTGTGCTCAGAGGTCAGAGGCTGGCTGCCCAGTTTGAACAGAGATTAGCAAGAGTTGTGCTGTGTTCACTCATGTTTCACTTGTGTGCATAGTGCAGGAGATGTTACCTGAAAATGATTATATGTCCCTTTAAAACCAGGTTAATCAGCACAGATGCCACTGCACGAGGGATTGACATTAAAGGAGTGAATTACGTAATAAACTACGATGCACCACAGTTCATCAGGACGTATATCCACCGGTAAGACAACCAGGAGTAAAAGGGAAATGTCTGAGCTTGGTTTATTTTGAAATATTTAGCAAAGGTGACATGCACTTAAAAGAGTTTTTAGCTTTGAATATTTTACTTTAATAGGCAAATAGCTTTCTAATCAAGCCCGTAGCATCACCGGAGTAATGCAGTATTGAAACAGAACTAGCACCCTATTGTAGAAAAGATATTTTACAGGAGCTAGAAATACTGTCCTGGACAGAATTGATGTTGGGTTTCTTGATGTTCAGAAAACTGCCAGCGGCTCACAGCTGTGAACGAGCCCTGGCAGTGTTCATCCTTTGTACCATATGGCTAGTCCTGCTGTGCTAACCTCAAAAAACTCAGAATCAGATTTTCATAAATGTGGAGAATTTCAGAATCAGATTCTTGGAGCTGGCAGTGGCAGTGACTGTGTGGCTAAACTGACTGGATGCTACTTTTTCAGAGTTGGAAGAACAGCTCGTGCAGGAGAAGTGGGTGTTGCTTTCAGCTTGGTCCTTCGAATTCAGGTATGTCGTTGGTGTGGGACTCATTTGATAGGGACACATGCAGGGGCATAAGGAAGATAAGGTTCATGCTACTTTCCACCTTTTCCAGTCAGCTGGGTTTTGCACTTGGAAACTTCCATTCTTTCCTGACTAGGCAGCGCGTTCCAAAATGTGCTCATTTTCTAGCTGACAGGCAGTGGTGTGTCTCATCTCCTGTGTGTGTTTTTGTTATGCAGGAACGTAGGTTTCTGCGGATGTTGAAGGATGCTGGCATCCAAGACGTAAAGAAGAACCCAGTGAAAGGCAATTCATTGAAGCCGTTGGTGCAGCAATATGAGGAAGCTCTGTGTAAGCTTGAGAAGACAGTCAAGGTAATTGAAAAGGGGAAGAAAATTAAAAAATCCAACTACAACTTCCACAGTTTATTGCAACTCATGACTAGCACAAGTATTAGCGTACAGGATCCTTTCCTTCAACTGAGACATTTCCATTTTGGTGTGAAAGCAGCATTTGTGGGTGCATCATTATAAAAAGGGTGGGGAGAAGAAAAAGAGTTTTTTCTTTTAAAAGAAGGGTAAGCAGCATTCCTGGAGATATTTAAAAGACATGTAGATGTGGCGCTCAGGGACATGGTTTAGTGGTGGACTTGGCAGTGTTAGGTTTATGTTTGGACTTGATCTTAAGGGTCTTTTCCAACCTTCATGATTCTATGATTCGTGGTGTTTCCTTTTCTATTCTGCCTCTCTCTTCACCTCTGGAGCTGGGATTTTGGCAACTACCCAGAGAAAGGCAAACAATGCAGAAATTAAACTTTTTGTCATTACATAGTTTTAAGAAGAATTTACAGCTATGATGCCTAGAAGTTGAGCGTTCCAAGCCAGGAAAGCATTTCCTGCAGGCCCTCATTTATACACCAGTGGGATGGTTGGGAGCTTTCAGATAAAAGCAGGGTTACACTTAGCTTGCCAAATGGGTAGACTAGGGATCCATAATAGACTTTCTGTACTGTGTGATTGGGCAAGTGTCCTGCTGTCTAATTTGAGGACTCCTGATAAATATCTGTGCTTGAAAAATGGTGATTTTGTGTTGTAGACTAGGAATGTTTGAGAACTGGGGCAGAAAGGATTATTAAATTGTCCCATTGCTCTGTGAAGCCCTTCTCTGTGCCTTAGACAGGTTCTTCATTCACCTCTCAACTTTAATTTTGAACAGAACGAGCGAGCACAGAAACGAGCCTGAATGAACAGAAGCTGAGAAGGTTGTGTTTCATGGCACCGGACCTGCTGAGGGGGATAGGTCATGGACTGCTACCTGGCACAGTAACAATCAGACATGATCCCTGAATGGTTGGCTCCTCAACCTCGTCATCTCTGCAGTCAGCTGTTACAGGCATCATCCCCCTTTCAGGGACATTGTGAACAGAGCTCAGTTACTGGTTTAAAAAATAAATAAATTTTGAGATAGAGTTGTCTTGAAGAGGACTTTGCATCATATCCTGCTGGCATACGTGAAACCACTGCCCGGGAGCAGCAGAGCCATTACACAGTCCTGAGCAGGGGCCTGCTGGAGCTGCTGGTCTCCAGAGGTGAGGGCTGTGCCCGTCTCACCTCTGACCTAGCTCTCTCTTGCTGCACAAGCAGCAGCATCTGCATAAACACCTGCACAGGGCCTGTAGCAAAAGACTGTTTGAAGAGCTGCTCTAGGCTGAAGTGACTGCAACTTTTAAATAAATACTATATATATTTTTGAAATGGTGCCTATTAAAGATTCCTGGGTACAGGGATGGAGGTAGTGGTGAAGTCTTGTGTTTTTCTTGTCATTTTGTTGCCTATATTGTTTCCTTCCAACCTCGTGTACCTGTGGTTTTATTAAGTGTTAGGTTGGTGTTAATGCGGACCGAAACGTTGGATGTCTGATATGAATATACTGGAGTCGGCTGTTATTGCTGCAAGCCATAAATTAGTGTTGGACACGTATCACTGGTATTTTTAGCTGCCCCTGGCAGACAGCTTAGAGCTACCCTAGACCGCAGCCTGCATCTGCCCTCCCAGGCCTTCAGCAAGAAAGGCCCCAGCTCTAGCTGATCTTTTTGGGTTTTTTTTTAAGAAGTAACGTACACCAGCAGTAGCAATACATTCTTGGAGCAAAATGAAGGGCTGGGATTCTGGGAGGGAAGGGCGGTTGCATCTTGTGAAGACAGGAGCCACGGGGGGTTGTTTTGCAGCACTGACTCGCTCCCGTGTGCCTTTCTCCGAGGCGGTTTTCACACCGCCCAGGTGCCAGGGCTGGGCTCAGAGCGGCAGAAACGGGGAGACCTCACCCAGGAGCAAAACATGGATCTACCTTCGCACACCTACGCTTCGGTTTTCCTTATCGTTAAGCGATAACGGGCAGTTGCCGCGACAAGCCCGAGTTCAACCGTGAGGTGGCAGAACCCGGCTGGAACGTTGCCCGGAGGAGCTGCCCTCGCCCCGCTCCTTTCAGACCACCGGCCGCATCTCGCCGCCCCCGAGCCCCGCGGCCGGTAA
>NW_020799121.1:5621220-5645799 GCF_003259725.1 Athene cunicularia | reverse complement strand
TTTTTTTTTTTTTTAAAAAAAAAAAAAAAAAAAAAAGTATGGGCTTAAATATTCAAGTCCATGAACGCAGCCCCTGGGTTAGGAGGGCGCCCGGCTCCCCCCGCCGCTCGCTACCAGCCGCCCCCGCGGAGCCGCGCCGCGGGTGGGACCGCGTTACTCAATCGTCCCCCTCGGTGCGGGATGCTGCAAGAGGGTGTGGTGGCCCTCCAGCTGCAGGAGGCTCCTGCCGAGACACAAACAAGACCTCATTTCCTTAAGAAACCCTGACTAAGGTGCAGTGTGGGTGCCTGCGCTCCTCTGCAGCGAATAGGACTCTGCGAAGGTGTGCGAGATCTTTGAAATCGGCCCCACCCCAGCAGAAAATGGATCTCTGAAAAAAAAGCTGTTTTTCTGAGAAGAAACGCTCAGGATGTGCTAGGTCTGAGGCCATTCCCCATTTAGATGACAAACAAAAAGGAACAGGGATGGGACACTCTCGTGTGGGCGAGGACAGTGAGGTGTGTGGTTCTTGCTCTCTAATTCAACTTTCCTAGAAAACTGTGCTCTGGTAAGCAGCACTTGCTGCAGAGCAGCGTTTCTCCTCCTCTTAGCTGGGGTTAACAGCCCCTTACAAGGGTCTTCATGCAAGAGCTTGCTGATGTCTCCCCGTGTGCGGGTGGGGCAGGACAGCCAGCATCCCCGTGGGGTGTTCCGTTGGGGCAGGCCGTCTGTCCTCAGGTTGTCTGGAGAGGTTTGAGAACAGGCTGGCAAAGCCAGTGAAGGCAGTGGAGCGAGGCAGCACAGCCACCAGGGATCTCAATGCTGTGAAGAAGGAAAGGTGGGTGGTTGTATTAAAACCAACTGATAATTGGTAGGAGCCTGCCCAAGAGGTATCATGTATTTTTCACCAAAGGATGCCCAAAGATGTGTATCTGCGTTCTTTGTAACTGAAGCTGGTAAAAGCCATCCTTCAACCTTTCCAGAGCTCTGCTGGATTTGAAATTAAGGTAGTGTATTTGGCATAAAAATGCCTTGGTAAGCAGGGCTTAAAACCAGCGAAAGCTGAGAAGGCTTCTGGAGCTCAAATTGATAAAGGAACAAAAGAGGCTCCAGCTTGTGACTCAAACCTCAGGTGTGTTGCGGTTCAGTCTCTGGGTGTTCCCCTGCACACCTTAGCTGTGCACTGATGGCACCTCACTGCGGCTTCCCGCCACCCTCTGTCATAGGGAAAACTTCTGCTATTGTTTGTAGCTGGGGGCAGGCTCATCTAGTGTCCTTCCTCTTCCTTCCTAATAAATAAACTGTGGTGGTAAGACACTGGTGCAAAGGAGAGGAGACTGGCAGGCAAGCAATGAGAGCATCAGGGAGAATGGAACAACTGGAATACAGGTATTAGGGGAACTGAGAGGAAGGAAAATGAATTAAAACACAGTTTCCCAGTGATCTGTGCCTCATGGCATCAGCGTTTGCTCTTGGTCCGTGGATTTAAGATGGGTAATTTGGCTTATGGGAATGCTAGAGGTGTGTCCCATCCCTGTGGTGCGTGCCCCTCTCACGCCATGGGGCAGCACCCCTGGTACCTGCAGCTGGCTTAGCTCGGCAGCCGGGCACGGGCACGCCAGCCCCCAAACCAGCACTCGGGGACACGGTGTGGGTGCCCTCGCTGCACTAGTACCTGCCACTGCCCAGTATGTAAGGACCAGGTGAGGAAACATACACTAAGATTTGAGCTGGTGGGTTAATTGTGTCCCCCTAGAAAAGTTCTTGGTCCCCCAGTAGCATAGGTCTCAAGGAAGCGGGTAGAAAGAGTGAGGACAGAAATCACACAACACTCCAGGGACACCTGAGGACCTGGAATCTGCAGTGTGTGTAGGAAACCCCAATGTCTTTTTGAAAGGGAGTTGGGGGGACGGGCTGTGAGTCAAGTGACAGGGGAATAGTCACAAATCAGGTTTGCCAAGTAGCGGGAAAACTAAAACCACATCCAGAGTATCTCCTCTGGCACAGAGATTCTTGGGTGAGTCACGTAGCACGACATGGTACAGTGTTAGACATTAGAGAAGCTTGAATACAGATGTACATGCATGTGACTGAAGCCAGGCACTGGAAAAGGCTGACACAAATGAGTCACATAAAACGAGGCTTCTGGGAATAGGTTCAGATGTAATGGAGCACGCTGAGACCTCAGATGAACAAAGCACCTTCTCCTGTCAGGTTCATTCTGCCTGCCTTTCAGGGGTGACTTATAAGATAGCTTAAAAGCAAACTCAAATCCATATTTGTTCTGACAACAGATAGGCAAAACCCACAGACAGAGCTGATTGATAGATCTGTAATGAAGTGTCCATGGCTTTATATAGAATTCTAGAAATTTATTTTCATCTGAGGACTAAAAAGAGAGTTGAATATAAATTACATTATCTTCCAGGAAAAAAAAAAATTAAAAACTGCTGTCTCACTGTCCTTGTGGTTCATGATTCTGATACTGAGATCCCTTTCCTCCAAGGCGCTCGTTGTTCACTCTGGGTTTGTACAGGACAGGTACCTCTAGGCACTAACTTAGAGCTGATAGAGCCCTGAGCTGACAAGCGCTGTTGGCCTGAAAGGACTCTTAACCATTCTGACCTTTGTGAGGTGGTTCTGGTATGCAGGCAATAAGCAAGTAAGCTGACATCATAGGGCAAGCCCCCTATTCACCCTGCGGCACTTTCTGATTGCTTATAAACTTAACAAGACTGTGTTTGTACAATCAAAACCAGGAACTTGAGGCCAAGTGGTCTCAGGACTCCAGATATTTGCAGACAGGTCGTGAGCATCACTGCTAAGTAAAACTTTTCCCTTTCCTTCTCAGGGCAGCACAGGACGGAGGAGTTCCGGAAGGTGAATATCCTGATGAAGGTGCCTGCGCTAAAGGATGGTTCTTTCACCTTAGCAGAGAGGTGAGGCTCAGATAAGCTCAACCCCCGACTGCAGTATTGTTTATCCTAATGCTTGGATTCTGACAGTGCTCTGTGCCGTCTTTTCTGGGACTCCAGCTCAGGTAGTTGTTTGCCTCCTTCCTATCTGTTCCACTTGTACATAACATAAACCTGCTTCAAGAGAAGCTTCCTCATGTAAGCAACTTGAACAGCATTGTTTATGGAAAAATCTGTGAGCTGCTGCTCAGAGCTAGCTTGCATGCAGGCAGTGTTTCTGAGCTTCAGTACCTGTCCATGTGGCCTCCAGCTCTCTGCCTTCAGCTGGAGGCTGTAGGTCGATGCGGTAAATCTGACGTAAGGCACTCACTGCTGGATGGCCGGGCAATACAAGCTCTGATTTGGTATAAACTCATTCTGTGGCTCTTATTTGCTCAAAAACGTTGATGGGGTAACTGTACCAGCAGGCCACGTCTCTCACTGGGCTGTATCAGATAATCGCTGTCCACAAGCAGCCAGTCAAGCCATCACAAACTCTCTCATGTGCTGTTCCTAGCTGGAAACTGCATGTCCTGCACTTGTACCTGGCTCAGATCAGGTTTGTACTGCCGCTGGTCCAGCAGTGCAAAATTTGAGGGAAGAAGAAAGGATGAGGTGCTTTAATCTCAGATGATCAGCTCACCGGTCTGCCTTGCTCTCTGGGCAGCATTGCAATCCTCCTGTACCTGGCCCGGAAATTCAAGACTCCTGATCACTGGTACCCGTCTGACCTGCAGAAAAGGGCTCGGGTTGATGAGTACCTGTCCTGGCAGCACGTTAACATTCGTGGGAAGGGAAGCAAGCTGTTCTTAACTAAGGTAAGACCATTATGTACCAAAAACTAACCGCTAAGATCTCTGAGTGCAATGGCCCAGGAAGTACCTCCTGTGTGCAGGGCCTTTCTAATCAAATGTACAAGCTAGGTAGCAGATAGAAACAAAACTAGATCTGGAATTGACTTGACTGCTCAGCTGAGCCCAACTGAAGTGGCCTAATGTCGTGGTTTGAACCTGGCCAGCAGCCAAACACCACACAGCTGCTTGCTCACCCCCCTGGCCCCAGGGAATGGGGTACGGAGTTGAAGGGGTAAAGGGTGACTTGTAGGTTGAGATAAAAACAGTGTAATAATTGTAATAAAATAAAACAATAATAGAAAGTACAAACGGGTAATGCACACTGTGACTGCTCCCCACCCACTGACCGATACCCAGCCTGTCCCCAGCTAGCGATCCTGGAAAAAGCCAAGATCCTGCAGTCACAATCCCAGAAGCGAGAAGCGAAGAAGAGAGAACCCCCTCCTTCCCAGCTACCCCTCCTCTATATACTGAGCCTGACCTTACGTGATATGAATATTCCACTGGCCAGTCTGGGCCCTGTGCTCTGGCCGTGCTCCTCCCCAGCTTCCTGCACACCTGCGCACAGGCAGGACACGGGGAGTTGGAGAGTCCTTGATCTTGTAGCAACAACTGAAAACGTCAGTGTTATCAACATTCCTGTCACACCAAATTCCATACTGAATCCAAAGCACAGCACTATTCTAGTTATTAAGAAGAAAAATTAACTCTATCCCAGCCAAACCCAGGACACCCGAATACTTCATGCTGCAGCCAGAGCTCTGTGCGTGCACTGAGCTCCAGAGCAAACCCGCCCTGGGTGAGCAGGTAGCACCCAACACAGCTCACTGCCTTCTGCCCAGCTTCATGGAAAGAGCAAACCTCCTGCTGGAAAACAAAATGTAGTTGCCTGCCAATGATGCAGTCTTCCCTTGAGATGAGACTCATGGTTGAAATTTCAGAGTTTCTAGGGAGGAGACAAGGACAGCCAAGGAGATTAACAGTACCAGTTGTTCTTCTGCATGGCTGGTGCGGGATTCTTAGAAGGAGGCAGTGGGAGGGTGAAGACTAAGTTTGGAGGGAAATATGTAAAAATCAACTTGTTTCTTCTCCCTGACAGGTGCTGCTGCCTCTCCTCACAGGCCAGCCACTTCCTCCAGAGAAACTGGAAAGTGTTACTGAAGAGCTCAACATTGTCCTGAACCAGTTTGAGGAGAAGTTCTTGCAGGACAAGCCCTTCATCGCAGGCAGCGAGGTCTCTCTGGCAGACCTTGTAGCACTGGTGGAGCTCATGCAGGTGAGCATCAACCCAAGCACTGTTGGATATACAAGCTGGGTTTTAGGCAGGCCAGGCCAAGGTGTAGCTGCAACACCACCACCTATTTAATGGCAGATCTTTCTCCCTGCAGTTAACTCCTTAGTGGAATTAAATCTTGTTCCTTTTTGACTTTGACCATAATTGAGTTTTCCAGAGAACAACCTACTTTGAGACAGTTCTCTCTATGGAAGTATGGACAGAATTCCTCAGAAGAAATGGTAAATTAGAAACGAGGAAGAGATGTGTTGGTGTGCATGGACTTCCGTGATCTGCATTAGACAGTTTTTGGGTTAGCCATGGCCGTGCTCTTTTGCTGCACATCCCAGGGGACAGCAGCTGCTGAGCATGACAACGCTTCCTACTAGCTAAGAACCAGAGATGAACCCCACCTAATGTTACAGCTGCCTGCTGCCTTGAGCCAAAGCGTATCTGTGCTTCAGTCTGGTCCCCTCGCTGGCAGGTGTTTGTTTGACTCACTCCTGCGTTCTCTTGCTCTGTCTCTGCAGCCCGTGGGCGCTGGCTATGACCTGTTTGAGGAGAGGCCGAAGTTGGCAGAGTGGCGCAGGCAGGTGGAGGAGGCGGTGGGCAAGCAGCTCTTCCAGGAGGCCCATGAAGGGATCTTGAATGCCAAGAGCTTGACTGCCGATAAGATTGCACCCGAACTGCTGGAGCATTTCAAGCACCAGCTCCTCAAGCAGGCCAGTTAGAATTAGGGGGTTATAGTATAAGTAAAATTGATTATTACGTTCAGGCTTTTTGTAGTATTTCAGTATTTTTTCTAAAAATCATATAGAAACACCATTCCATAAAATGCACTTCAATTGCAGCCTTTCTCTAACTTGGAAGGGAAGAAAACTGCATCTTAACCAGACTGCAGTGAGCTGCTTTTCCCTTGTCCACTACAGGTATGTGAGCTGTAGCTCTACAGGCTTTTCTTTCTGGCTCCTACACCGCTGGATCTGCTTGAGAACAGAAGTGATGCGGTCCACGGGGCCAGTCAGAACTGCCCTTTCCATCCCTGTTCTGAGTTTTCCAGATCACAGCACTATAGAAGGGGCAAAGGTTTCCTGAGGGTATGGCAGAGCAGATCTATCTGAAATAAGGAAAAATCATTGAAAATGTCTTTCACTTGGCAACACGCTCAGTTGGAAGATTTTTGCTCTTTAGTAGAGAGAGAGGTGAGGACCCAGCCTTTGGTGGGGACCCTGCCAGGGCTCTCAGAGCACCTGGCCAATAAAGACTGCTGTGTCACCTGTGGGAGCAAAGGGACACAGTGCCTGGGAGGAGGGAGGGGGGCTGTGCCTCACCCAAGTGAGGCCTCCAGCTTCTGGGAAGGACAAGATTAGTCCTATGAATAAAGATCCTCAACCATAGACTCATGCCATACTCTACAAAGAACAGTCTGCACAGTTGAGAAAAGCTGATTTTTCTAGGCAAGACTGCTGCCAAGCATACTGTCTGCCTCTGCAAACCATATCGGTGCTCTTGTCCTTTCCCCAGAGCTGCTTTGTCAGCTCAATAGAAGTCATTCAAGCCAGGCTGTTTCCACTGACCAGTGCTGCTGAGGCTGGGCCAGCACTGGTGGTGGAGGGAGCTGTGCTGGCCAGCGCAGGGTGAGCAGAGCGGGCAGTACGTGAGCTGAGTAAGGTCTCAAATACAGTTAATGTTTTGCTACTCTTCTGTCACATCAGATTCTCCAGTAAAGTTAATGATTACACTTATCATGTGTTGTCACTCTGTTTGCATTTGTAATTGGGATTTGGAAGGAAGTGGCCACCGAGTCACACCTGTGCAGCACTCTTCACAACCTCTCGCCTCCGTCCCTTTGTACCCCTCCTGCCTTCCCGTCCTCCTGTCCCTGTGACTTTCCATTTCCAGGTACAAGCCATGAAGAGGGTTCCAGGATTTTTTTCCTCCCTTACTAAGCTCTGGTTGTAGCTGGAAGTCCGTTTGTCTCTGCCAGCTGCTTACACCATCCACAGAGATGGCTGCATAGTACACTGGGTGCAAGATGTCAGTCATCTTAATATAAGTCAAGTTATTGTTCTGTCAAGTTCTGAGAAAAGGTGAAAGTAGCTGCTCAAACCAGTCTCATACATCCTTTCAGCTGGACCTGCTCATTTTGGGGAATGATCCAGCTGCCTCTTCCGCATTTGCTTCCTGAGTAAACCTGCCCTGTAGTTCAAAAGAGCACCATAAACCACAGCTTGCAACACACCCCCCTGTGGGCTGAGCTAAAGCAGCCAAGCATGCTGGTCCCTTTTACTTTTCATTCTTCCAACCTACAGGAAAACCTAAATGTCAGCAGTGAAAAAGCAGAGTTGCCCCAAAACTCTTTCAGTGCTGACACAGGCAGGGATATTTGTCATATTACCTGATTTTTTTATTGGCAAGTTTGTTGAGGAGAGCCTATTGCACTCCAGTCAGAAAGTCGGTGACAGCAGCTTTCTTCTCGCCCCGAGAACGCTTGCAATGTTGGTGCAGTAAACCCTGTAGGTGCTGCACTGCTGCCCTGCTGTAGCAGCTTGCCTGCAGTGCTAAGCCTAAAGAAAATGGCTTGTTTACATTGTACTGCTAACCACTTCCTTTCCTCTATAACCTGCAACTTACCACAGCCATCAGCTGGGCTTCTGCGCACAGCTGGAATAAAAGCTGTCCTCTGCTACCTCACCAAAGCTGCCCAACCTCACTGCACTCTCTCCTGTTAGCATGTTTGTATTTTGCCTGACTTCCACATTCCTGACCTCTAACTTTTCCCTTTCTTGTAGAGAGCAAACTTCCTACCAGCACAATAAATGCCTCACACAGCTTCTGTTCAAGTAGAAGCAGAGCAGAGGAATAATCAAAACCAAAAGCCTAACCTACAGAGTGCTCATTTTGACAGACCTCAAACTGGGCTTGGTAGCAGAGCCTTTCTTGATACACATCTCCCCGCAGAATCTCTAGATGGGGCTGCTGTGCACGCAAAACCATTGCATGAGACAAAGCAAATAAAGTGTCTTTTTTTTTTTTTTTTTTTTTTTTTAAGAGCTCCATGTAAGAGTTTTGAGCCAATTTTCTGCTTGTTTGAGTAAGGCACGAGTTCCTTAAATGTCACCTATTGTGTGTTCTTGGAAGGATGGCTACCTTCAAAAACAAGTTGGAAATACATTAAAGAGCTTGTTGTCTGGTGCTTCTCTGCTGCCAGTGTCACAAAGGATAAACACACTCGCCTCATTCCAGCATGGTTGTGGTGCCAGGAGATTTTAAATTGTTTTCTCCATAGTCTTTTCTGTCTGCTCTAAGCCCATCTGACCTGTAGGTTCGCTCTCCCAGTGAAGCTGTGTGCAGTGACCAGTGGCATTTTGGGCCCTTTGATGCATGCAGGACAAAGCACCTCCCCAGAGTAACTACTGGGATGGCAACAGAGTTGTACAACAGATAAATCTGCCTTGCTTGTTTTTTTCACTCTAAACCATGGAGATAAGGCATCTCGTCCTTGTACTTTGCCTTTTTATATTCCCTCCACCTCCCCTATTTTGTTCATTTGTGTCATTTGATCTTGGCTGGTTCCAGCTCCTAGATTGAAAGCCCTAAGAGCTGCCTGCCAAAACCCAACAGGTTGTGCAAGAGTTTTGCCTGCCTCAGTGCAAAGTCTGTTCAGTGTCCACTCCCCTTTCACCTGAATATGGAGAGGGGTCACACCTCCAGTGACAGTTTAATGTGCTGTTCTGATTCAATTTCCTTGATTTTTGCCAGGGGCCATTTGGAAATAGGTGAGATCTGATGATTTCTAGCATAAAATGAAGCTGGAATACACAAAATGGGGAGGAATGTTTAACAAACAGATACACACCCTGAGCTCCTTTCTAAATGATTCACAAATAAACTGCAAAACACTGCATTTTTTCTGTGTTGTTCCTGTTTCCAAAAAGTTGATAGAGAAAAATACAGGGAGGAAAAAAGGCCTTTGAGGTGATGGAGCCAAATGAAAATATTAGAAGCACTATCCTAGAGCCAGGAATAATGCAATCAAATGCCATACAACACAACCAGATAAAAATATCTCTTTGGTTGCGTGGGCAGTGCAGTGCATTCAGCAAACTGAAGAAAAACTTCAGGGAGGAACATTTCCAGGAGGCGCATGAAAAGATCTTTGAAGTCCAGACAGGACTAATGGATCAATTGAACCATAAATAAAGGAACAAAGCAAACCCACACTGCTAATCTTGGTACCCACTACTGAGATCATCAAACTCCTCTCTGTGGTATCTTCAGAGTAGGGATATGCAACCATTTTGAGGCACTGAGCCTTCTCAGACTATTGCTTGTGCAAAGCCACATTCACGCTCCCTTCCCCCACTCCCTTAACATTCAAGATTTCTTTGCACTGAAGGAGTTTGACGTGACCTCAAGCACCTGCCACAATACTCTATGAGCCTTCACCTCCGGTGTGTTGGGGCAGCGTGCAGGTGCCCTAGAGGGTAACTGTACTGCAGGGGAACTGCAGGGTGTAGACAGCCCCTCTCCCTATTCTGGCCAAGAAACTGAAAAACTCTTATCATGGAGTTATAAACCTGCACTATGACTCTGAAAATATGTGCGTGGTGAAGCGGATTTGATACTTCAGACTGAGACGCAGCTTGTTCACCAGACTCTGGCAGACTGAACAGCCTAAGGGTAAGCCCCGTTCCTAAGGAGTTCTGAGCTGAAGTCTGTAGTGCTATAAAGGGAACACCTGAAAGTGTTCCAGTTTGTAATTTATCCAGTCAATCAGCGCCTAGATCAGTATCCAAGCCTTTTCAGACTCTTTATAATGATCCTTTACACAGGAGCAACTGATTGTCCAGCTCCCTCTCCCTGAGGCTCCTGTGGCTCTTTCCAAGGATCTGTGCATGACATACAAGCTCTCTGGCACAGCACTGATAAGAAGGTGTCAGCTGAGCCGAGGTGGGTTTGACTGGGGGTGACTTTGCTCTGCGTGGTTCAGCTGTTCCATCCTCCAGAGTCCCAGAAGTCCCTGTGCTCAACCAGCACGTCACCTTCCCCGAGTCACACAGCTGTGAAACACTGCGGGCTTGAATTCACTCTGAGATTCTGTAGTTCTCCTCTGCTTGTGTGGAAATCTGAAGTGACAAATACATCAGGGGGAGAGGACAGTCACTTCACTGTGAGTACGCAGAGGTAACGCCCACAGAGAAGTCCTCCACGCTTCACTGCCCTTCAGGCATCCCCTCACAGCCCGGGTCAGAGACTGCAACCAAAGAATTATCTTCTGAACTGAAAACCATACTGAGATCTAGTGGTGCGAGATTAACGCTGGTTTAGAGGATGTCGTGCAAGGGCCCTGTTTGCACCGTGACGCATCCTTGCAGGGTCACATTATGAAAATAAGCATTTACCTCGTGGGAGCCATGGGGGGATGCTGCGGGTGAGGGCGGGCTCCCGAGACCCTGCGGCATCACCCAAAGCTGCGGAGGGGAGCCACAGCCCCTGCTCCCTCAGGGCTTAGTACCCACCCCCCGGAGGAGGAGACGCTCGAGCGCGGGGAGGTGGCGGCAGCGGGAGATCCCCGCTCATGAGGGATGCGGAGCTCGGAGCAGGTTCGCCTGTGGGCTCTCCCCGGTGGCCCTGAGGACAGGGCCCCGTCCTGCCTGGCGGCGTGGAACAGGCGGAGCCCGCCCAGGCCTCCCCATGGGAGTGAATCCGCTCCCCGCGCCTGGAAGCGCCGCGGCCGCTGGGAGGGGAGCGCTGGCTCCTCGGGAACCCGGGCGGTTTGAGATGCATGTTCTGCCGAGGGGCCCGAGTACAGGGGTTTGACCATGCGGCTCTTATTCCCAGAGCAGTCTCATAGCTGTGCTGCATCTATTTTTGTGGATCCCCAAGGAATGTTCCTCCAGCCATTTCTAGAAAATTAGTCACAGTGACAGCCGAGGAGCGCTCTGGGAGTGGGGTACTGAGCAGAAACACTCAGCTGTTCAGACTTGTCCAACTGTGTAAGATGACTATTGCCCATTTACATATTGCAAATTCCTTGTAAATTGTTACTTTTTGGCCTCAGGCAGAGCATAGTGCTTGGAAATCCTTGGCTGAGGAGATGATTAGGCAGGGACGTGACTGGCAAATATACTGATTTTATTTTTTCCCCCTTTCTACTTCTGTAAAATCTTGTCTGTTGCTCTTTTACCCACCAGTAAATCTCCTTCCCTGCACTATGACTTATGCTTAAGAATTCCTCCTGTGTGCAGCCTGTCTTGCTTTTTGACAGTGTGTACTCTGCTTATTAAAGTTACTCCTCAAAGCTCAGCAATACACGCAGCGTGTGTATATATGTATCCTTGGAGGACATAAAGAACTAATTATGCCAGATGCAACTGATGTTAAACAGCACTCTAAGTCAAGTCAACGTCACAAGAATGATAAAGATGGGCCACCTAATACCGCTAAACAAAAATGCTGGCTCTGCTTGCTGGAAGAGGGGCACAAGCTTAAACTCTGCTAAGCAGCAAATGCAAGTACCGGTCTCTGTTTTAATACAATAAGCGATTGGTCCCAATGAAGCAACCTGGCGTTAGTGTTCATACTTATGTTCATAGGCTTTATCAGTTTGCAGCTCAGGGGCAGAGTCTCGGAACAGGTCTTTTATGTCTGTACACAAAGACCCTGTATGAGCCAAAGCAAATAAGGTGCCATCTCTGGGCTGCAGTGCAGCCTGTGTAACAGGCACTGACCTACTGTCCAACCTGCTGTAATGACGTGTTAGCCCCATCAGGGGACAAATATGCTCAGTATTCCTGCTAGGACTGCTGCATGATGAAAGCAGGCTGAAATCTGATTCAGGCTGCCTTCACCCGCTGCTTACTTCTCATACTGTTGTTTCTCAGTTTCCCGCTACCTTGGATAATAAACACAGACAGCAGAACAACTAGTCAGCTAGGTCCTGAGAACTGACTGCTTATTAGTTGTAAGTATTAGTATTAGTTGTAAGACTTGCAACTTTCTGCTGCATTTTTTCCAAAGACTATCTGAGCTCTACAGACCTCACCAGAGCTGGGTTATGACCGTTGGCCTTTGGAGCCCTTCTAAAAGCACACCAGGACCAAGCACCTTCCCAGAGCAACTCCTGGCATGACAGTAGATTTACACAAATTTGCCTCGCTGTTTTTATGATATAAATCATGGGCGTAAGGTACTTTGTACTTTGCCTGCTGGCTTGATATTCAGGGATTTTTTTTTTATATTCAAGTTTCTCAATTATTAGGCTTAACTTGCACTTCTTATTTGTCTCTTATTCTTAATAAGCTCTTTTTCCTGCCTCTCCTGACAATGCTGCCTGGTTCTGCTGTGCGTGTGGAACCTCTTACTCAGCTAAGCTGGAGGTCACCGTCACCACAGGTAGCCAGAGACATCTCCCAGTGAAATGGGAGACATGGCTTTGAATCCCTTCAGACAGCCGCTGGATGTGAACCTTAGTCTCTGATGAAGCTATTTACATCAGAATTTTAAAAAGCACTTCTCAAAGAAGAAACTAATTAGACGCTAGTCAGCTAGAAAGGAGAACAGGGTGGTAATGTTTGCTCTGTTTGATTTGTCTCATTATCTGAAATCAATATTGGGAAACTAGTCTGTCATTTGTAATGCAGTAACTTGCCTTTCTCCCACCCCTTTCCAGAGCCAACTGCAAGTAAACTTGATAGTCCAAAGGCTGGTTTTAATTCTTGGAGACTACTCTCTGCTGTCCAGCAAAGCAGACACTGACACTGCCTCCTGAATGGGGGCAAATAGTTCTTGGGGATGCAGATCACTGTCTGTTAGTTAACAGCTCTTATTTTTTTAGAACAAAGGGATTTTTGTTCAAGACCTGATGCTGATTTGATCGTGATTTTGATGCTGATTTGATCAGGATTTGCACCCTAAACATCATGTCTCCTTCTAGAGAACACTTAAGTTAAGCAGACAACTCCCTCACACCTTTTGTTTCACAGGTCTTCTTGGACTTTTGTACAATTCTCTGGCATGTAACTGCTGACCGGCAAGTCTGGTGCCTGCAGCAGGAAACTGAAAACCTGATTAGATAGTTAGCTGTTAATACCTCCAAACTCCAAGGGACTGTGGAGTTTAAACTCGTATGGAATGGTGTCTTCCTCCTGCATTTTCCTGACAGAGATAGGTTAACATACAGAGCCAGGGGTAATGCAGGGTCGAAGCTTCCCTGGCAAATGTCCAGTGTGACAGAGTGAATTATTTCATGAGCCTACTGTTGTATTGCTGACATTCATGTTTTTCCCATCCCAGCAAAAACTCTGGAAACATCCTCAGCTGCATGTCTGCTGAGGGGTCAGCTCTGTTGACAGCATTTACTTTCTTTGTAAATGCTCAATTCCCTCAGCTCTTCAGAGTCAAACAAACAGGAAGAAAATTTTGCTCTGTGTGTCTATAAGACAGGTGGGTTCTCTTTGATTAATTAACCACTGCAATGATCTCTGCGGGCACAAGGCTTTTCAGTTGCTTTCCATCATGACACCATCCTAGCTAGTCAGCCACATTTACAAACTGCAGGAAAATTGCTTTGTTTTGGTGTTGCCTGTGGGAACAGGAGCGGGAGTAGCAATCATCTGCCCTCGTTAGAATGCTCTGCATGCAAACTCAACTTTTCCAGCCCCTGCTTTCTTGGCAAATATTAAGTATATTTTAGGTACTCACTTGTCTTCATCCTAACTTCTGTCTTTTCCCCCCCTGTCTCTAAGGCCATGGGACGTGCTGTTCTCAAGTCAGGTCAGCTGTTCCTGGTTATCTGCAATAGTGTTTTCAATACCAGCACCTTCATTGTGGTATCTAAATGCCTTTCAGGGAGTGATTTTTTTCAGTAAGTTTTGCAAGTATTACTGATACCCGAGTCAAGCAACAGAATTCCTGTACAGAAATGTGCACTGCTCCAGGCCATGTGCCCAGCCTGAGCTGACTGCCCTCTATGGATAGCTTTTACACTGACTCTTCAATTTCATTACCTTTTAATTGTGAAAGATGGCCATATAGGGAAAACCTAACACAGTTCACTGATTGTCCAGTTGGCTACAGGTATTTCATTTATCATTCACTGGTAGATAGACTTCTAACCTCTGACTTGTCTGTTTGTGTTCTTAGGGCCATCAAATAGTGAAGGAGCTGGCAAAGTCAGCCTCTTGAAGAAAGTGCCAGCACTAAAGGATGGAGACTTCACCCTAGCAGAATGGTAAGAACTCAGTCCTTAGACTTCCTTGGGTACCAGTAATCTGTGCAGCATTTAGGAGCTGTCATTCATGTTGAATGATTAAGGATCACAGAATTTATGAACATGTTGGTTATTTTTAATAGTATAACCTCATTTGCTCTGTTTCCATTTTCTGTTTGAATTATCTTGCAGAATGTAAACAAATCAGCTGACTTAACTTCTTGATCTTACCCTGATCACACTTACCTCAAAATGGGATTATAAACATTTCTGGGAAATGTTTAAAGCTTATAAAAATTCCTTTTACTCTAGGAAGAACAATCTCTTTTGCCCTAGGAAAAAATTCTCTTTACCTGAATTAGTCATAAAGGCCAAGTGAACATCTACAGAGATAAAATGTAGGTTTTACATTATAAGATTAATTTGGAGGCTGATTAATGTGTCAGCATGCTGAAATAATCGAACTATAGTAGTATCAGCATAGTAGGAGGGTCTGCGTTTCCTTCTGTTTGTCAGCACAGGATTTTCTGTGGCATCTCTTTTTGTAGTAACAGTATACATATGGTTGCAGATGACTAAGATATTTTTCCATCTGACTTCTCCTGCCAAATAGTGAAAGTATAAACATCTGGAAAAACACAAAAAGATTCTGTAGGTTCTCCTTGCTGGGACTTGCACTTACCTGAATGGAAGCTGCAGGCTAGAGAGGGTTTTATTTAGTACACAAGTTCATAAACATGTGCAGGTGTCAGAGAGATGGGTCAGAACTGTCAAGGAACAAGTGGAGTTAACATTGCTGATAGGTGATTCTGGAGGCTTATTGTTTGTTTACCCTAGTACTGTCCAGCAGCACTCTGCACCATAGAATAGTGCTGTGATTTTCCAGCAGGTTAAAGTTTTCGTGGGAACTAAGGTGATTAAGTGCCAGCTTTGATGTCAACATGAATTAGATGCCTGTATATGGACCCTAGACTCCATCGGAAATCCTGATCTGAATGCTTTTTAGTGGAAGCAGCAAGTTCAGAAGGGGCAGGAGAGGGAGCTTAGGCAAAAGCATTCTGCACCATAACTCCCTGACCCCTTTCTTGTCGCTTGTTAATGTCTGAGCAGCACTGCCATTCTGCTGTATCTGAGTCGAAAGTACAACACTCCCGACCACTGGTACCCATCAGACATACAAAAACGGGCCCAGGTAGATGAATACCTCTCATGGCATCATGCTAACATCCGGGCTAATGCTCCTAAGACCATGTGGATCAAGGTAAGGAGACAATATTAAAATACGAGTAAAGCGATGTTTTCCTGACAGAATACTGGGCATTTGGACAGCCCCAATTCGGAGAGAGCTTGTCGTGCTGAAATAACAAACCTAGTCCATTCCTAGCTGAGAGGAGCTGTTTCTAATTGCTCAATGTCAGGATCTGGCAAAAGCAGCTTTGGTCATTTTGTTTTTTTCCTTAAAGTAGTTCTGGTGCAGAAGGTCTCAGAGCCCAACAGACTTCCATTGCCTGGATTTGTGAAATAATAGATAACAGATTGGAAATTTCCTCCAAGGGCCTACCCCTGACTGCACAGCTGTGCAAAGTGTGCACACAGGCAGAAGTTTTGCTTCTTTGGCAAGCATGTGCTTTGTTGCTGGAAGCAGAAGGGATTGCATTCTTCATACATCAAGTCCTGCAGCCCCAACAGGGTGGAAATCCAGAAGAAGCCTTCTGCCTCCAGCACCCTTAGGTGCTTCTCTGGAATGGGCTCAGGGATAGACTAAATAGCAACACAGAGCAAATGGCAGAATTTCTTTATTCATTGTGATTAGACCAATTCACGTTTATGCAAAGTTAACATAATCACCCTGAGGCAGAAAATCATTTAGTATCAAATGGTTTTGCTGGACATGTATTTCCAGCCAACTCACCAGAGTTAATGCAACTACCCTTGGAGAGACCCAGGTGCAAATAATAGCCCTGCAAATACAGCTGTGGTATGGATTTTCAGATGAAATCAGGGTTGCCAGTAAACGGGTAAGAACTTCACTCTTCCTGTGTAAAGTTTGCCCTTGTTTGTGCCTAACAAAGCATATCAGGACTCATTTAGCTTTTTGATTTATTGACATTTTGAATTTTTGGCTAGAGAGCACAAAGAAGCAATTCACATGAGTCAGATTCATACAAGAAGCAGTTTCTTCCAGTCTCTGCAGGCTGTTATTGCAGTGCTCCAAGAGAAAGAAATCCAGCTAATTGCTGTTGCTGATTAGATAACCCAGATAAAGAAAAGGTCCTCAGAATAATTGAAAATAGGAAAACGTATAAAGCCACCATGTGACAGAAGGCATGTTAGCTAGACATGGGAGAAGATAGACTGCCCTGAGATGCAGAAAAAGAAGATGATGCTGTTTCAAGTGATTATACCCAGAGATCCCATCTTGCATAATTGAAACCACTTAGGAAGAGAACTGGCCATGAATTCTCTGATGGAATAGATTCCACATGTATTTGACAAAAATCCTGGCTTGGATTAAGCAATCCTAACTTGAATTGTTGAATACACTAGCAGTAAGTAGAAATTCAGTCTACTCCCACCGATGGAAATTTGTGTCTTTAATTTTGCTTCTCTAAAGAAACTGTAGTTCTTTAGCTGTGGTAGGGGGAGGCAGCATAGTTGTGAAACACTGTGCGATCCTCTGTGTGTACACCTCTGTGAACAGTGAAAAATCATGGAAAGGCAACTGCATCCTGTGCCAGCAAGTCTGTGGAGACAAGGTCTGCACTTATATGATTGCTCTGGAAAAATTTCTAGTGGTTTAAAGAATGATGTTTGAGAGGCCACAGAAAGGCTGGTATGAGAATGGTGTTTACCCACTCCCAGCCTCGCTGGCTGCTGTCATCACGAGCCATTTCCTGCCTCTCCAGCCAGTGTTGATGCATTAGAGTCCCTCCTACGCTCCCTGACACAGCCACCACCATGCCCTCCTTCCATCACCCTGCAGGACAGGCAGCTGCCTGCCTCCAGCACCCAGTTAGACAGCAGGGTCGGTAGCAGGGGTGGCTGGTGGGCAGGCAGCCTGCTGACCTGTCTTGGCAGGCTGTTGAAACGGAGGGCATAGCAGGGGTGACTGCAGAGATTTGTCTTCCCTAGAACTGTTGCCTGTTTTTCTTTTGTAACCCACCAAGGTGGAGTGGGAGGGCAGGACTGCCAGGCACAAAACGAGTGGATTCTTGATTTCATTCTGTGCATCTCTGCCCGTTAGCTGGAGGTTACTGTCACGGCAGATCAGCTGCTTAGGACTGTGTGTGTGCTCTCTGTCCATGAGCTGCTTGGAACTGCAGCAATCTGTGAAGCAATAGCATCATCCCCTCCTGTGGCTTTGCTGCAGGATCACTGACAATCATAAGTAGTTTATGGGGTATAACTTAAATGATTGCCACCAGATCCATAAGATGGCCAACTGTACTCTTTAAGTCCCTTCTCTCCTCAGGTGCTGATTCCCCTCTTCACAGGGCAGCCACTGCCCTCTGAGAAGCTTCAGGAGGTTATGGATGGGCTGTCCACTTCACTGAAGCAATTTGAGGAGAGATTTCTGCAGGACAAGGCTTTTATCATTGGGAGCGAGATCTCTCTGGCAGATCTTGTGGCTATTGTGGAGCTGATGCAAGTGAGTGCTCGAGTGTGGTAAGAAAGTCTCAGCACAAGATGCTGCTGGGCAGGGAGGGGTGCAGCATCTGGTAACACTTCACAAGAAAGAGGAGCGAGGGCATATCTCAACAGAACTGGCCTAAGACAATGAGGACAATATGGGAGTGAGTTCAGAAAAACAGTTAAAAAGTAAAAACATTGGCTGCAACAGATCTCTTGTTTCTCTTCTCTAACAATACTTCTCCCTCATACTTTATTGTGATTTAGTTTTTAACCTCCAGAGAAGGAGGTGATATACAGAAGTGAGAAGCAATAGCGGATAGGTCTGATGAAATAAGAAAATTATTATTCTATGATAAAAATATTTCCATATGTTCTTCAGATGTTCTTCTTCATGCCACGTCTGGAGGATGCAATACTGAATCTCAGAGGCAATCATCAAATTAAGTCTGTTACACACTGGTTATTCTCTGCCAGACTGTCAGGGCCTGGATCCTGCAGCTCAAAAGTGATTCTTTCTCCCAGTTCTGTATCCCAAAGGCTGAAAAATAGCAGTTCTGCTTCTCTACAGCATTGTGCTCCAGAGAGTGGCACAGACAGAAAGTAGAAGAGGGGTAGATGGTGTCAACTAAGACATCAGTTCAATTAAATGCTTAGCATTTTGTCCCTGGAACTGTCAGCCCACCACATCTTCAATGCTGTAGTGGAAACCCACTCACAGTAAGTGGTAGTCATCTCTGCTGGTCGTAACAGCTGTTCCAGCACTCAGGAACTGACTTGTAAATGTCCTTTAAAATACAGGCTAGCTTCTGAGTCCCCCAGCTAGATACACCCAACCAGAGGAGATTTTCCTCCTTCCTAGTGCTCATCTATAAGCTCTTCTTAATTTATTTTTTTTTTCCTCCACCTGTACCTGCAAGTACACTTTTGGTGCCTGTTGTCTTGGTGAAAAAGGGGCTGCCCAGTGCTTCACTGTTGCTCTCTCCCCCTTTCTGCAGCCTGTTGGAGTTGGTTGTGACATCTTTGAAGACAGACCTAGGCTGATGGAGTGGCGCAGGCGGGTGGAGGATGCTGTGGGGAAGGAGCTTTTCTTCCAAGCCCATGAGATGATCCTCAGTATCAAAGAACTGAGCAACATTCAAATTGATCCGCGGCTGAAAGAGCAACTGGCACCTGTGTTGCTGAAGATGTTGAAATGAATTAACCTATCTCGCCATTTTTGCTGTCCTTTCTTTTTTTTAACTTCTTCTCTGACATCCAGTTCTACATGCAACTGGAAAGAGCACTGTAATCCTAACAGAGAAATTGCAGAGTGTTTCACCCCCTGCCAGGCCTTTCCTGTATTTTTGGGGGTGGAAGATGGGGAAGGTTTTAAGACCTGAAACATTAAAGTTATACAAAATGCTGAGGCCTTACAGGTCACTTAACATGTGCATCTGGGTTTTATTTCAGTCTTCTCAGAGATGGCAGAGACATGAATGGTATTTCCTGACAAAATTTGAGCCAGCCTGCAAACTTGGAACATTAGAGAACTGTATAGGATAGCGTTGTTTTTATGTGTTTCATGTGTCAGCATGCCTGTTCCTCACCTTCCTAACCTGTGTCTGCACGCACAAGTATAGCACAAAAACTACAGGCAGTCACAAAAGTGGAAAAAGGCATTGAAATTTGTTTTATTTTTAAAGTTTCTTATTGCTGAGGTATTTTGCTTGACTGTCCATGTACATTCCACAGTTCTTCTATTTGCCTTTAGGTTCCTATGAGAAGTTTCTTCATATTCAGCTACAGCTGTGAATCTTTGTAATTCTTCAGTTTAACCACTACTCTTGATTTATGAAAGCCTGGGTTTTATTGGTGCTCGGTCTGCCAGTACATGTGGCAGGGGCAGTTCTTGGAGATACCTGTGGTAAAGACCAAGCAACTTCAAAATGCTGAGGGTGGCCACAGCCTTTGAATAACTGCCTATCTAAAGTACTTGATTGATACTATATAGGGAATACACTGAAAAAATGCACAGTGATTTCTTGAAATATGGCAGCAATCAAGTTGTTTTGTTCTGTGGTAATACTGTAATAGCAATCCACATGTCTCCTAGAAAATGCAGAGGGAATAAATCTAGACGTGCTCTTTTGAGACTGTTTTGGATGGAAGTTCACCAAGTAAGTCACCCTTGTGCAGCTGAAGCAATAAGACAGATTTTGTGGCACCGAGCAGCATACCCATCAAAATAAAAGGGCAGAGTTGTTTTGGAGCTTTTGGACTCTTTTTCTTGGCTGTATTTACTTCTGGTTAGCTGTAGCTCAGATACAAAACCCTTCTGTACTGCAGAGCAATTTATGAGGTGAAACAGAGAATCCAACTGTTTCTAGTTTCTTCAGTTTAAAATAGCAAATTGTAAAGGATGCAGAAACTGATGGAATATATATATCTCTGTGTGTTTCCATTCATAAATAGTTGTTGCCCTGAACCTTACCCTGAAATCCTTGCCCAACAACACTTCCTGTAAGAAATAAGACAAAATGAGTAAACAATTCAGGAACGGCTTTTCTCACTAATCAAATAGCTTTTCTTTCCAGTACTACCATGGCTTGGCTCGTGATGTTTCTGCTGGTAAGCTCTATGAAACTGGATCTGCTCTGGTGATGTTTTTCACTAAGATTTCAGTTCTAGATACTACTGATTTAGTCCAGAGCTTAGGGAGATCTTTACATTCTATGTCTAGAAAGAGATTTCTGTTGTATACTTCAGCTTGCATTAGCAGGAGATTTTGTTTTGTGATTATGTTCCTTATAAAGACAAGAGACCTGACTGAAGGCCCTCTCTTATGAACCAAAAATCTCAGAAACAGGCATGTGTTTATTCACACCCTTCCTTTCTTTTCTTCCCAAACTTTAGCGAATAGTATGTTTTTATGGATGTTTTATTCGCAAAATACTGTCCACAACCGAGTTAAATTTTAAATGGGAAGTGATGGATTTTATTTTTTGATAATTTTGAGAGTGGAATTGTTAAGTGGATGATGACATGTGCAAATGTCTGCAGGAGGGAAAAAATACCATGGTTTTCCAAAAGCTGAGCATGTTTGAGAGTACTTGCTGCTGTGCTGTCCTATCCTGATTGTATGTTCATCCCCCTACAAGCACTTTAATTGCCTGCTCCAAGACAGAGACAATTTTAAAAGTGTCTTTAGTTTAAAAACTCGGAGGCCATAAGCAATCTGCCATTCACATGATGAACCATCAAGAGCGAAGGACAATGCATATCATTAAAGGCGATTGTGAAGAGCCCCATGTCCTGTTGTAATTGCTGTAACATCTGATACTTGAATCTTCTCTTCCCTTTTGGAGGCTTTCTGATATGCTGGTTTGGTGTCATATGGGGTTCTTTGGCCTTGGAATAGGAAGAGATTTTTACTGTTTGAAGGAATGAAAGAGAAATAGAAAAATAGATCCTAAATGGCATCTTACATGGAGGCAATGACTCCCAGCCATCGGGCAGTGGTGGGCTTGCACCTACAGTTTGCAAGGTGGCTGAATGCCTCCACTGCCTTTGTTTCAGTGACAAACTTGGGATGATCTATTTACAAGATTATATCTTTCTGCAAATTTACCCTGGAGTCTAACAGTTTTACTGGGTTATTTCTTCAGCTGCTTTCCTGGATTTGAAGGGAGCATCTGTATGACTGCTTACCACTGCAGGCAGCCTCCCCCTGCCAGCCTGCTGTGCCCTGTCCCTTCTCCAGTTGGGTCTCCTAGAAATCTTTTTCCAGCCCTATTGCAGGCTGGTTTATACACACTGCTCCTCATGCCAGTAGAGTCTTCATCAGCAGCAGTGAAGGCCAAGCAATTCCCCCAGCAAAAACATGAGCAATTCCATCAGGTTTCATTAGGATTGTCTAGAACTGTAGAAAACCAAAGTGTCACATTATATAGAGCCAATTTTCACAACAGTGCTGTGCCTTAAACAAGATGATATTTTAATCTCGCTGGTTCATAACCTTTTGCTGTAAATGATCACATGTAACCCTCGTGGACAGTATCTCAGCCTCTGTGAAACCTCTGATCTGTAGATGAGACTGTCCCTGTGAGCCAGCCTGCTGGGGTCACTTATCAACTTGGGAGCTCAAAGTCCTGATTGCAGAAGCTAGTTTGGTAATCATATATATTGGATAAAACAAGCCTTTTAATTTATTGTTCTGAGAAATCACTGCTCTTCCATTCTCAATCCTGCCTGCACAGACGGGCACGGTGGTGTCTGTTGCAGTGACCAGAAATTACTTCCCACTGGCAGTAAGAACCTTCTCAAAGCTCATCTTACCCTTCTGTGGTGGTTTAAGCCCTGCTGGGACCGGAGACAACATTGCCGTTGCCCCTCCCCCACTCTCAGCCAGTCAGGCTGGAAGTGAGGCACAAACCCCGGGTTAAAAAAAGAAGAAATTTAATACAACAATATAATAAGCAATCTGAACAACAACAGTAGCAATGATAACAGTGATAAACAGTAATAACAGTAAACAAGACAGAAGATATACAGAGAAATACCGCAGTGGTTACAGACAGCTCACTCGCATGCTCCCCGTCACCAAAGCCACAAAGGAAAAAGTTCCTGCGATCCCACACCCGGACCTGATGTAAGTATGGTATGAATAACCCAGTTGGAGATCCCTTCCCCCCTCTCTGCTGGGGAAACTTAACCCTATCCTAGCTAAACCAGGACACCTTCTGTCTGTGAGATGTACTTTTTTGCTCTTACAGTCTCTAATACATATCCCAGCAACGCATACTGTAAAAAGCAAAAGGGGCAAAAGCCAGCTGATGCAATTCAGGGGAAACAGAAAACCTAAAGCCCTGCCTGGGTGAAGGACAGCGCAAGACCCTCATTGTCATAAAAAGGAAGCCTACAGAGGGTGGAAAAAAGGACAGGTAGCCTGGGAGGAACACAGAGAAACTGTCCTAATAGCCAAGGATCAGGTTAGAAAGGTTAAAGCCCTTATTGAATTAAATCTGGCAGGGACGTCAAGGGCAACAAAAGAAGCTTTTCTAGGTAGACTGTGATGAAAGGAAGACTAGGGAAAATGTGGGCCATCTCTGGACAGGAAAGGGAGACTTGATCTTCTGGAATACGAAGGAGGCTGAGGTATGCCATGATGGTTTTGCTCCAGTCTTCACTGGCAAGAGCTCCAGCCACACCGCCCAAGATGCAAAGGTAAAAGTGGGCACTAGGAGAAGGAAGAACCACCCACTGTAGTAGATCAGGTTTGAGACCATCCAAGGAACCTGAAAGTCCATGGGACCTAATGAGATGCATTGGTGGATCCTGAGGGAACTGTCAGATGAAGTGAGTAAGCCACTATCCATCATATTTGAGAAGTTGTGTCAGTCTGGTGAAGTTCCCGCTGACTAGAAAAGGGGAAACATAACCCCCATTTTCAAAAAGGGAAATAAAGAGGACCTGGGGAACCACAGGCCAGTCAGTCTCACCTCTGTGCCCAATAAGATCATGGAGCAGATCCCCCTGGAAGCTGTGCACCAGAAAATAAGGAAGTGATTGATGACAGCCAACATGGCTTCACTAAGGGGAAATCGTGCCTGAAGAATTTGGTGACCTTCTATGATGGGGTTACAGTGCTGGTGGATAAGGGAAGAACAACTGATGTCATCTACCTGGACTTGTGCAAAGCTTTTGACGCTGTCCTGCACAACATCTTTGTCTTTAAATTGGAGAGATGTGGATGTGACAGATGGAGCACTCGGTGGATCAGGAATTGGCTGGATGGTCACACTCAAAGAGTTGCAGTTAATGACTTGATGTCCAAGGGGAGAGCAGTGATGAGTGACGTTCCTCAGGGGTCGGTGTTGGGACTGGCACCGTTCTACATCTTTGTTGGACAGTGGGATCGAGGCACCCTCAGCAGTTTGCCAACGACACCGAGCTGTGTGGGGCGGTCACACGCTGGAGGGAGGGGATGTGCCATCCAGAGGGACCTGGACAGGCTGGAGAGGTGGGGCTGTGCCAACCTCATGGAGTTCAACAAGGCCAAGGGCAGGGTCCTGCCCACGGGTCGGGGCAATCCCAGGCACAGACACAGGCTGGGCGAGGAGTGGATGGAGAGCAGCCCTGCGGAGAAGGGCTTGGGGGTATCGGTGGATGGAAAACTGCCTGTGAGCCAGCAACGTGCGCTCGCAGCCCAGAAAGGCAGCCGTGTGCTGGGCTGCATCCAGAGCAGTGTGGGCAGCAGGGCGAGGGAGGGGATTCGCCCCCTCTGCTCTGGTGAGACCCCACCTGGAGTCCTGTGTCCAGCTCTGGGGGCACCAACGTCAGAAGGACACGGACCTGCCCGAGTGGGTCCAGAGGAGGCCACGAAGATGATCAGGGGCTGGAGCAGCTCCTGTGAGGACAGGCTGAGAGAGTTGGGGGGTTCAGCCTGGAGGAGAGAAGGCTCCGGGGAGACCTTAGAGCAGCCTTCCAGGGCTTAAAGGGGCTACAGGAAGGGTGGGGAGGGACTCTTGATCAGGAGATGTAGTGATTTTAAACTGAAAGAGGGTGGATTTAAATTAGATGTAAGGAAGAAACTCTTCCCTGTGAGGGTGGTGAGGCCCTGGCACAGGTTTCCCAGTGCAGCTGTGGCTGCCCCCTCCCTGGCAGGGTTCCAGGCCAGGCTGGACGGGGCTTTGG
>NW_020799121.1:5616764-5621170 GCF_003259725.1 Athene cunicularia | reverse complement strand
AACCAGCGGCACAGCGCCCGCTTCTTCGACGTCCTGACGGCGCAGCTGGGCCTCGGCCCCGAGCGGTGAGTGCGGGCCCGGCCCGGGGCTCGGCCTGGCCCGGGGGCTTACACACCGTGCCCGCCCCGGGGGCAGGGAGAGGGAGAGCGCCTCTTCTGTCAGGCTGCTGTGGTCTGTGAATACGTGGAACGGCAGAAAAAGCACAGGAAGGTGTTCAGCGTGATGGTGGTGCGGGTTCCCGTGGCCCCCATGACATGGAGGTGTAACACAGATCCAAGAGTACATCACAGACGTTAAGTGCTCCTGGATGCCGAATCCCAGACATAAGGTTTAGGTCCAGATAAAACCACAGACCGGTGTGCACTTGTTAAACACTCTGGGATGTACTGTTCTCTGAGGATGAGCAGTTCCAGTTGCTGTAACTGGTGCAAAACCCCGTGGGTATCGGTAGAGCTCCCCAGTGGGATCACCATGCCAAATGCTGGAACAAGGCTGTTCCTGAAGGTAAGCCATGCCCCTCTGCCCCCCACCCTCGACTCCCCAAGGACAGTGATAGTATTTCCCTGCCTCTTGGGTGCTGTCAGGGTAAATACCCAACAAGATTATGAGCTGCTTGGGTCCTTCTGAAATGGACAAGTATCTTGTATATACAGTGTTGAAATTCAGTCTGCTTTTCAGCTTGTGTGGATGAAATCTGGCACCTGTTTGTATCCTGCCCGTACACAGCTTATTTTTGCTTCTGTTAAATTGGCATTGTGAAGTGTGAGCCAGCAAGAGCTTAGTGCAGATTTTCTACCTTGTTGCAAACTGGACAAGGATAATATTTAATTGTAAAATGATGTTTCCTGTCCACTGCGTTTTTGCTCTTATATCCAAAAAAGGATTATCATCCGCTTCTACCCACTGGAGCCCTGGCAGATCGGGAAGAACAGAACAGTCATGACGTTCCTGTGATCTCTTGAGCGGCCAGTTCGAACAAAGCAACGATGAAGACAACCCAGAGATGACCAGCTCCATCTATCTACTTGTTTCCTCTTATGATCAAATCTGTGTAGCTCTACACATTCACCTGTATGATTCACTTTCATCTTTGCATCCTTTGCACACAAAGCTGAAGAGTAGGGCAATCAGCTATACTGATGTTACTGAAATAGTTCAAGGTCTTTGTCTCAAGCCTGTCTCGTAGCCCAAAGGCTCTCCTGGTGTCCATGGCAAAGCCATTGCAGTCTGGTGATGGCTATACATGGGCCTAGACAAAGCTGTCTTTTAGCAGCAAGAAGTTTAATTCCAGAATAGATTTGGCTTTATTGAGGACCAGAGAGGTTCTTGTGTTCATTTAGATTTCCTCATACTTTGAAAGGCAGAAAGATCCTTCTTTCTGTTTCTCTGTGGCAGCAGAAGGGCTCCAGGCTGGCTGAGAACACTTGGAAGTCAAATTCTCTTTTCAGGCTCCCCAAAAGCCTCTTCTGCAAAGAGGTGATTATTGGAATGGAAGTTTATGCATTTGTATAATTGTGTCTTGAAGGCTCATGTCAGATCTTGTGCTCTGTGCTATACTGTTGCCACCCCTGGTAGCTGCTTCTACAAAGTGTCACTTG
Source organism: Athene cunicularia (assembly GCF_003259725.1). Taxonomy (NCBI): domain Eukaryota; kingdom Metazoa; phylum Chordata; class Aves; order Strigiformes; family Strigidae; genus Athene; species Athene cunicularia. The sequence continues at coordinate 5,619,572 of NW_020799121.1, read as the reverse complement.
TCCACAGGATTTTCATGGATGAATGTTTGTGTTGTCACGGCAGCGTGTAGAGGAAGGAGTTTCTTGTGGAGAATTGCACTGTGCTACAGGAAAATATTTTGAAGGTTCTACTGCCAGCTTTAATTCTTGTTATTCACCCAGTTCAAAATACTTTTCCTCACCCTGCTGCTACAGGGAACGTTTTGGGATGATACAGCATCTCACTGTGTTCTGTGGCTGGTGTTTTCAGCTCACTGTCCCTGTGGGGAAGTGATTTGGGTTTTTAGGACCCATGTGCTCCCTCCATTTATAACTGGAATACACATGGAATTTTATTTTTAAAAAAGATAGTACTTTTTATGTATAATGTTATCTCTGCCTTCCACTGGTAATGAAAACATTCATCAGTTTCCTTTCCACTTTGTGACTTGCTGAGGTCGCAGATGGGGAGCTCAGAGGAACTGAGAGCATGCCCTTGGATATGGAGATCCATGGGAACTCAAGGCTTCTGCGCTCCTTTGTCATTCTGATTGGAGTTTTATTTATGACTTGAGGTTTCAAGATAGTTGAAAATATTCCTTCTAATTACCATTTGAAGTTGGTTGTTCCCTATGCAGCATAAACATCTCTGTTTGCAAAATCTGTCAGGACTGTAATACCAAACACAAATTTGTCTATCAGGCTACAGGGGGGGGCTACACCTTATCTGGTTAATAAAATGTATCAAAGCCTCTTTTAAGTGTCAGTTTATTGACTTATGATGTTGGGGGTTTTTAGCTCTTGGTGCTTGGAGCCAAGTACCATGGTTGCCCAGGTCCCTGTACTTTCTGAGGAGGTCTTTTCAACTAAAAGTTTTTGAAACTCAGGTAACAGGTAGGTGAACTGAGTCTGAGACACGTGTAACTTGGGAGTATCATGTTGCAGGGAAGTGGGTAAACAGCCCTGGTTTGCAAACGGCTTGACCAGCTTGAAGATGAATACTCAAATCCAGAAAATAATATTGCTTTAATTCTGATCTGTAGATGGCTCGTTTCCTGGAGGTCCTTCTATCTCATGAGGGAACAAGCACAAACTCTTGTCAAAGCCTTTGTTTTCTTTAGAGAAACCCTGCTCTGCTCTATGCCCCCATGCTCCTTTTTCAGGCTGTGTTGGCCACTGCTAGGCACTGCCACAGGATCTGTGCCTTCCCCTCCTGCTTGCCCTTGGCTGCTCCCCGCATGGGCTCTTGCCTGGGAGCAACTTTCCCAGCATTGCAGAGCTGAGCAGGAAGAGTTAAGAGGAGAGAGAAAGCTTAGAAAAAAGTATGCCATATCTGAATAAAATGGGTCCTCAGTGTGACTTTCCCACCCATTTCCATGTTGTGTCTGCATTCTGGTGTTATCTGACAAAATGGCCTAGAATAATGCAAAATCACGGCAAAAGCGCTGGCTCATCTTGAGAATTTGATGGTTCATGGACTTTGACCTTTCTTTTATAAGAGCAGTTAAAATATTAATGAAAGGATCAGTTGGTTATGATTTGTTTATGCCTCGATCTGAGACAACTGATCCTTTTTTGGGGCTGGGTATTGTTAGCACAGAATGAGATTCTGCGAGTCCTATGAGCTTACAGCTGGCTGTTGCCCTTCATAAACTGATGGTGGTGAATATACTTTTTATGTTCATGTTGATCTGAAGAGATGGTCTATGTTTACTCCACTGAACTACTGTTAGAATAGGTTCATAAAAGATTTTAGGGCTTGAGGAGGGCCTGCAAAGGGGCTATGCAGCCTCCTGAAACCCACCCTACAGAAACCAACAGAAGCAGGAAACGTATCTCTGTGGCTTATGTTCTCTAGTTGGAGAAAATCTGATACACTACCCCTATCTAGGGCCCAGCAATAATGTTAGAAAATTCCTTTCCCTTGAATGCTATCTGCAGATTGTCCCTCTTCATATGGAGACTGCCTGACATCTGCATTTAGTATCTCCCAGCTATAGTAGATGGTTTTACCATTGAACTGATTCTGTAATCTCCCAGACTTAACCTCCTAAGGCTGATTAATATTTCTGCTCCCAAAAATGGCCTCAGTTGGTTTGTTTGAGAATTCTGCTTAGGCATGTTTGCAAATTCAAAGGTAACAACCTGATTTTGAACACTGTGTAACCATTTCTTAGCATCAAACCTTTGAACTGTGGACAGTCTGTGTTTACTGGAGAGGAGGACCAGTGAGGCCCTGGGCACACTGAAGGACACTACTGACACAGAACCACAGTAACGCTGGAAGATACTCTCCAAGCACAACAGAGTGGTGCTGCTGTTCATGGCAACCCTGTTCTTAGTTTGTCATGACAGAAACACAGGTATTATTTCCCCCCACAGATGGGACCCCAGAATTCATACTTTGGGTGCGAAGAGGACTCTTCCTTACGGTGATTCAGTGAAGTGCTTGAGGGCGGGTGGTGGCCCGCTGTAACAAGAGGTGGCTTTAAGCACGTGCTTATCTCCCACAGATGGAGCAGGGCCCGCGCATGCCCTCCTGTCTGCTCCGAGGCTGCTGCCGGGCTGCAGATGGCACGCCTTTCTCAAGACTCGCTGCAATACGATCACTTTACAGTTAAACAAAATAATTTCTAGGAGGAGCATTTGCAGTTATAGTTTGGGGTTGGGCGGCTGCCTCCCATCCCACACAAACACCTCCCAGGGACGTTCCCCTCTCCAGCTGGCGCCACGGCAAGCCTTGGGGAAAAGCAGTACCTTCGGGACCACGTCCAGCCCCCCGGGCAGGGCACCCGAGTTCATTTCAGCTCTGCACGCCCGGCCCGCACCAGGACAGGCCCCGCCCGCCCC
>NW_020799121.1:5544743-5616714 GCF_003259725.1 Athene cunicularia | reverse complement strand
GCCTCCTCCCGGCCCCTTGTGCCCCGCTGCGGGAGCGGAGCCTGGCAGGGAGCGGGAGAGGCGTCCACGCTCCTCTGGGCGGAAGGGGGCCGTATTTCGGTAAAAACGGATTTTGCTAAAATGCGGCGGCGGTGATCTTTGCATTGTTAAAAACAAAACCCCCAAACAACAACAAAAATAAATCAAGTGATTTTCTTTAAACAAATGTGTATTTGTAGTGTATGGATCCCAGGCGTAGCAAAGGCAACAAAAGCCAAGAAAGCTCAAGTCACTCCCTTTGTGTCTTGTTTTGAAGTTGAGAATCACACAAACCCTGAGAACAAGAGCTGGCGTTTGAAATTTTCTTACATGTTTTAAACCACTAAGGTAAAAGAAGGATTTTGAAGCCAAAGGGCTTTGAAGAGATATTGTTGCCTTTTGAGGATGTGCTCACCTGTCATAGCCACAAATTTAGAGCTGAGACACTTGTAACTGAAAAAATTCAAACTGGTTAAGGCTAATTCTTTTTTTCCTACCGAATGGATATAGCTATGTTCTTCTGAAAGTGCTTGTAGTGACATACTTAATTCCTAGATGATATGACACTTATAACTCAGTCCAGCTACGTTTGCAACCATGTACAGTACCTGGTTTAAAAAAAAAAAATGAAACAAACCCTCTACCTGCCTGACACACCAGTATAAATGTTGTGAGGAGGCAATATTCTTGTCCTGTTTTTCCAAAGCATTACACTGTTCTGTTCGGTTGTGCTCTCTCAACTTGTAAACACCAGAGAGGAGAGGTGCTATATAAATAAAAATTGGAATTAAAATTGTTTCCCCGCGTTTTCTGTAGTTGCAGTTTCATTGACAGTCCAGTCACGGAAGTAAACTCTTAACTGTAGTCTCTTCTCCTGACTTCCTCTGCTGCCTTGAGCAAGATTATGTGGATTCAGCAAAAGACTCGAGCATATTTCTGAATACAGGCGTATTTGTAAGTGAACTTAAAAACACTTGGTTTATATATGTAATTGGTTTGGGATAATACAGTCTTATTTATTTAGATGTCATAAGCATTTGTACTTTAAGTCAAAACCTGAGGTGTTCAATATTTCTGAAAGAGATAACCATTAATCTCTGTGCATTTATGTTCTCCATATGCAAAGTAGACGAGGAATTGTTGTCTTGAAAGAGATTTGAGCTTTTGTTAATGTTTGTTTAGTGACTTAAAAATTCTTTATTGCTATGCAGTCGTCAGTCTGATTTAGCTGCGAGCATGGAAAGTAAGTGGTGCATGGGCAAGCAAAATATCATTGCTGAATGAATGAACTTCCTGTCAAAGCTTTTTCTCTACATGCAGAACTAATCATGATGATGTATGAGTTAATTCAGCCTATAGTTCAAAACTCCCACTGCTTCCTGCTGTGGTTAATTCTGGACTTACTTTTCTATTAATGTGGTCTCCAGTATTAAAGACTGTTTTTAGCCTGTCTTGCATGTGTCATCTTTTTGTTTGAGTTGATGAGAAGGTTTTTCATGTAGCAGTGTAGCTTGTCTGAAGAAGCAGCCCAGAACTCTTTCACATTTTTTGCCTTTACTGACATAATGTTTCACACTGTTAATAGAATATAAACTATCGGTTTAGTTATGAGGAAAAATGACTTACAGGTTATAAATATGTATTTTCCTCTTTAAACTCTTTATCTGTGGTAAAAAGTCTAGAAATGTTAGTATCCTTCCTTCAGAATGAGGAAATACTGGTTAGTAAACGTTCCGTTTCTTTGTTTGTGTATATCTAATAGGTCCAAGTGCATATGCAGTAGCTGTAACTTGCTTTTGCATTAGAGGTTGTCTGTAGAAGTTGGTCAGCATACTCAGAAAAGATAAGTGTTATAAACACTGGTTCTGTTCTATCAGGGATAGCAGTAATGAAACCATTTTTAATCAGAGGAATTTCCAGGCACAGACAGTATTTTGAGCAATGGGTTGACTAGCTGTTATGGCCTGCTGCAAAGTCAGTCTAACACAGATAACATTCCATTTTTTTCCTTTCCTGTTCCGTAAATATCCATAAGTGCTGTGGTTTCTAGATATGAGAGAGCACTCTGGTTTGTGCTATAGATAAAAGGTGCAGGAAAACTTAATTTTTTTTTTTTTAAAGTAACTGAAGATGAACTCATAAGCTATAATGATTCATGCTCATAAAATACCAGAATATTCAAGAAACTTTTTTGGGTTTAGCTTTTGTCATTAAAGGGATTCATGTTGTAATGTTGTTGATATAATGTATGTTCATTAAATATTATACAGTAACTGAATATCCTTACAGCTGTAAGTACATTGCCAGTACTTCTGCTCTGCCTTCACCACTATGAGTCTTGAAAGCCATCCTGAAGTAATGAATGTGCTTAACTTTGATTTCATTCTCTGTCTCGAGTCAAAATTCACTTTAACGTTATTGTCCCTATATGGTAGGGCAATTTATCTCTTGGCATGGGGTGGTGATGACGTAGGACAGTTAATTGGTTATTGATTAAAGTATTCCCAGCCTGTTTTTTACTTCTGAAGGCTTGCTTTATGGACAGAATAAATATTATAATCCTGTTTGCTTTCCAGACCTGTTTGTGTTAGGCCCTTCCTCCTAATCCTGGACAAAGTGTGAATAGCTGTGAACATGGTAAGGGTTTATTGGGATGATTTTTGAGATGTTTTGGTAGAAATAAAATTGAAAATTTTCTCTTTCCCAAGGACTAAGAATAAATTGGCATAATGAGAACAATGGTTTTGGAGTGATTGTAGTTATTGGTAAATTTAAGAATATGAATAAAATTCACTATAATGCACATGTCTGTTGTAGGGTAGCTGTTGCTTGCAAGGCACTTGAAATTCTGTTTTTTCAGCTGATTTTAGCGGGGGGGGGAATTGTTTTGATATTTTACTATTTGCAATTAGTGATGACTAAATTAATTACAGTTCTTGTAACTTTATGTAGAGGTCTCAGTATTGTCAATTTACCAAGTGAAGTAAAAAAAACAAAACCAAAACAAAACAAAAATGCAGTTTGCAAGGGAAGCTAGGGCACATGTAGATGTAACATTTCTTGTTGCACCTGACTGTCATTCCAGATTCGAATCGCAGCACTGAATGCGAGCTCCACGATTGAGGATGACTATGAAGGTACCTTCAAAAGTCATAAGACACAGACAAAGGAAGCTCAAGTAAGTAAACCTACAGTTTTCTTAATGAAGTTTTATCTTGATGGGAATTTTGTCCCCTCATTGCAGGGATTGTTCAACCATAATTTTTTGTTTTCAAGAAAGTTGTGTTATTATCTTATCTCTTGAACCTTCCTTCAGCAAGCTTAAAACTTCACTCAAAATGAGTTCTCTTAGGTCTGTAAGACTTGTGTTCTACTAGTCTGGGTGTGGACTGCTACATAGGAGAAAGTATTAAAAGTGTGAAACTACTGATATTAAATATAAGTATATTGTACTAAGTATAAATAATAAAGTTGCCCTACAAAATATGTTCTAATTTTTTAAACCACAGGAAGCAGAAGCTTTTGCTTTGTACCACAAAGCTTTGGACCTTCAGAAACATGACCGATTTGAAGAGTCTGCTAAAGCTTATCATGAGCTCCTTGAGATTCGTCTTCTGCGAGAGGTCAGCGACCTTTAGAGAGTGAAACTCTAGAAACTGTTTTTATTACATTTTGTATTACTTCATTTCTTATTGGCTAATTAGAAATGTCAATGTTGGCAATTGGCAAGTTGCTTGCTGTTCTTTTTACTTGTCTAATTCCTAATGCTCACATTGCATTTATTTTATAATTTCTAGGCCGTTCTTTCTGGTGATGAGAAAGAAGGGCTGAAACATCCAGGCTTGATGTTAAAATATTCCACCTATAAAAACCTAGCACAACTGGCAGCACAACGGGATGACTTAGAGACAGCTATGGAGTTTTATTTGGAGGTACAGTACAGCTAAAATAAAACACTGCAGCCTCAATGTTTGCAAAACCTTGCCAGAATATAGATGTACACCTTTCAGCATACATCATTTGAATGTACATATGAATTCTGTGTGCTTTCTGATGTTACATGTGATATAACTGGTCCACCATTCAGTCCCCAAATCAGTAGTGACCCTGCTGAAAACTAAAGCAGTGCCAATCCCAGCAGACAAGTTGATATGCGTGTCTGAAATGTGAATAATATTGTTTGTTATGCTTTCTAGGCTGTAATGTTAGACTCTACTGATGTCAACCTATGGTACAAAATTGGTCGTGTGGCAATAAAACTAATCCGCCTACCTTTGGCTCGTCATGCTTTTGAAGAAGGTCTCAGGTGTAATCCTGATCACTGGCCTTGTTTAGATAACCTTATCACAGTCTTGTACACACTCAGTGACTACACAAGTAAGTACAGTACACCAAAAAATTTTCTCAAGATATGTGTAATTTTACATATCAGTAAAAAACTGTAACAGTGCAGTTGTATAGGAGAAAGTGTATCTTGCATAAGCAGTACATTAGGGTATGATAGAGACTTCTACATCATCGTAGAGATTTTTTTATTTCATGATGAAGTATGATGGTTTGTATCAATTCTGATTACCCAAAAAATAAATGCCTGTGGTCTCTTAGATCACAGCCTCTGCAAGAAGTTTCGCTGTAGACTGTTCTCTTGCCTTTCAACATATGCTGATTTTGTCTTTCTGGTTATTTCCAGCTACATGGTTCCAGGATTTGGGTATAAAACTACAGTCTAATTAATAGCCTAGTATGATTAATTGTAGTTATGGCAGTTGATACAACTGACCCTAAGATTTTATATTTGAGTAATATCCAGTGATGAGCTGATTCAAAGGAAGTTTAGGAGAGAAGTTGCTAGATGACAGAAATGTTGAATCTGATCCCTTAGGCTTGCCCTACTGGAATGGTCCTAATTCTCTTCATGTAATTTCATACACAAGTGAAAAACTGGTGGGATACATTGCTTGTTACACTAATGGAATCTATAGTTAAGACATTTGATAACATGAAAATGGTAAATGATTGTGTTTCTGCTTTATGATTCTCATTTCTTTTATGCAGGAATGGAGTCTTGAAAGTAAATAAACAATGTTTGCAGTATATCTTTTAAACAAAATTAATTATATTCTTCATCTGGATATAATACTTGGGAAGGCATTACAGGTTATTTTAACTGTATGCGTGTAATTATTTGACATGTTACAAAGCTACTGGTCTCATTTATGTAAATGTTATATTTAGTTGGAGTTCTGTGGTGTATATGAAGTCCAGAAAGGGGGGCTTTGAATCAACCAAAGCAGCAATTGACCGTTTGATTTCTGTTTCTTTGTCAGCATGTTTGTACTTTATCTGCAAAGCTCTGGAAAAAGACTGTCTATATAGCAAAGGATTGGTTCTGAAGGAGAAGATCTTTGAGGAGCAGCCTTGCCTCCGGAAAGATTCCTTAAGGATGTTCCTCAAATGGTGAATGTCATCTTGTAGTATATACTGCATTTGGAGCTATATACTGCATTTGGAGCATAAATTTTGGGTTTGGGGTAGTTCAGAAAAGCTGGTGAGATACAGTGCTTTAAGCTATAACAATATCTTGCTGACCTGCCTTATAAACAATAAAGCAATGTTAAGTGTTGGTGCTGCAGAAAGAATAATCTTCAGTAATTACTTCTGGAGGGAGGTAAAAGGGGCAAAAATATCCATTTGCTACTGCAAATACTTAGATCTCTTGTGATCATATTTTGTTTTATTTCACTTATTTGCAGCTGATATTTCCAGCATTCATTTTAGTTTTCTTTTCCTAATTAAAAAGCAGAAAAAAAAAAAAAAACAACGAAAACCAAACCCCCACACATTACTGCTTTTCCAAGCTGTACAAATTTAGGACTTGATACAATTTTCTCATATCAGTATGTTTCAGGGAGTCTTGCTGATTTTCATTGACAAATGAGAACAGTCAGAAGACTTCGTATGTTTCACTGGTACCCAAGATGCAGAAATTCTTAGTTTATTAAGCTTTCAGATCACTGCAACTCTGAAAATACTTTGCAATATTATGTTTGAGATTTTAGTCCTTTATTATTACTTTTTTATTTGCAATATGTAAAACAGTAAAAATTTGGTATCGTGTAGCTCTGCAAAGGACACTGTCCCTTTCTGTGTGGATTTTATAGTATGAGTGGGTAGAAGGAAAGTGGGAAAAGAGAGACCCATAGAATTTATAGGATCTTTTTAAGTTAATTGACCATGCAGCATCAAAGCTGCTTCTGATACTGTAATATGTTGCTGTGATGGTCAGCAGAATTCAAGAAAGAAGTTAAATTTTTAGTTTAATTATAGTTCATTCTCACTGAATACAGTAATTGTTGCATATGCAGATAACATCAGTACCCTGTGTAAGTTGAGTGTAGTAAATGGAATTGGAATGTGTATGCTAACATGCATCCTTAAGGTACGCAGTAAAACCAGTCAAAAACATGTTTAACATTTTAGACTACTATATTATAACATCTAAAATGTGAAAATACTGAGTATTTAGAAGATAAAAAAGAGAAAGGATAACTTAAATTTTAAGGCTGTAGGATTCTATGTATAGCAGTAAACCTTTAAAAGAAAGTCCTGTTTAGTCATAGAGACCCTGATTTGTTAAGCTGCCTTAGGTCTGGCTTTTAAAATGACTTACATGCTGAACTAAGCCAGGGCTTTTAGCCACTTGCTTTTTATTTCTGCATTGTGATATCTCTGAAAAAGTGGATTATTTTTCACTTTCAAGAATTCATTCTTAGACTCAGACTATAGAAGACAATTTTCAACTCCAAATTTTATTTATGATGACATGAATTCCCCAAAACAGCACTTCAGAGTGAAAGGAATTTCTCAGCTGTAAATTTTTTTTCTGAACCAAAAGCTTCTGTCCCAGAAACCAAAATCTCCAACTTTCCTTTCATTTCTCAGTGTTTGGAAAACAAAATAGGACAGTCTCTTAATTTTTAAGGCAGAACAAAGGTTTCAGATGGTGAACACCTCTAATATGCATGCTATAAAATTTGTAACATAATGGTATTTGAATGCTTGTTTTAACACTTTATTTTGGTTACATTATAGGAGGATATCAAATGAATCTCCCCAGGCTTTAAAAAAAACCAAAACAAAACAACCCAACAAACACACACTTCAGTTTCTCTTCATTTCTTATTATTTCTTAGTGACATGTCTATCCATAATGTAAATGTGAGTGAAGCTGAAACAGCAAGAATCATAGATGAAGCACTGGAGCTACGTAAGAAAAGACAAGCTTTGTTAGTCCGTGACCGAGAACCAGACCTCAAACTGGTCCAGCCAATTCCCTTTTTCACGTATGTCTTCATATTTTCTCTTTTTAAAAAATTTCTCTGAAGCTGCTTATGCTGACAATTATGATGCACTGCAGATTTCTTCAGAAAACTTTTTTTTTTCCTTGTAAAAACAAACAAACTAACCCTCCAATGTTTTCATATTTTATGAGTTTATAAATTGGTCTGGTGTGCTTAACGATTTTAGCATAAACTCCATATTTATCAGTTTTCAACCTTTGAATTAAAACCAGTGATGTTTAAAAAAAAAAAGGATTTAGCAGTCATTCTAACTGATTATTAGATTTTTCATATATGACTAATTTGTATATGAATTTCAAAATTTTAGCTTTTTAAAAAATGTTTTTACTATTGGGATAATGGAAACTCAGAAAAAAATTACAGTTCTTTATTTACAGCAAGATATAAGAATGCTAATAAGTTGTTATATATGTCCTTGTTAAGGCATAAAGGATTGGGTTTTGGTTTGGGTTTTTTATGCACATACATTTCTGGAATATTAATGGACTCCACATGCAGGTCCTATTGCAGAGAAGTTGCTTCTACTTGTGGATAAGGGTCAGATTCTTTTATTGTTGTTTGAATGCAGAACCTGAAAATGATTACTTTGACACTACTTCTTTTAGGGTTTAGTATAGAGGAATTTCCTCAGCAACTACTGCACAGACCTTTTTTGTTATAGACGTTTTCTGAGATTAGGTACATTACTGACTCCCATTTCCTTCCTACTGCAACCAACTCACTAGTTTCCTCTGAAAACTTTTGTCTGCTGCTACATTTCTTCTTGTTTTTCTGAATGGTGTATTCTAGAAGAAAAGCTCCTAAGGACCTCTGTTCCAGGCCTGGAATTGTCAGTGGTCCATGTGACAGAAAATACAAAAAGATACTCTCCAGTTTTTCAAGTTGTGGGACAGACTTTGACACTGAAACATGTATTGCTCTCCCACTGAACATCTGCTCTAGCTGTTGGGGAAAAACAATGTTGAATGCTGTTAGGTTTGTAAATACAATTTAGAAAATGTGACAAGAATTAATGAAGTTGTGATGCCACTGTGTTTCCACGTGCAGGTGGAAGTGTTTAGGAGAAGCTTTACTTGCCATGTATCACCACCTTACAACATGTGATCCTCCTCGACCCAGTCTGGGAAAGAGAATTGATCTCTCAGAATACCGAGACCCAGTTCAACATTTGATTCTTTCTCCTACCTCTACTCCTGTCAGTGTTATTCAGCCAACTCCTGTCAGCACTAATCCAGTGGTGGCAGTGCCAGATCCTGTATTACCTTTTACTGCAGTGACACCCAACTTTCCAAGTCACAGTCAGAATTCATTGGAACCAGGAGCTACTGTAGGTGAGCAAGGTACTTCAGTCTAAGATTCAAGATATTTCCTATTTATCTGGGTATTAAAAGCACTAGCAAAAGAATTCTTTGGGAAGTGCTGTCTTTAAACTGTATGTCAGTGGATTCAGAACCTTTTCAGCATGTGTATAATATCTGATAGAAAAAGTGAAGTTGAGCTCTATAAAATTAAGTTCTGTTAAGCCGCCTTCACATTAGAAAAGGAAAGGCACCTAAACTGCCTGAAAATCACTGATTCCTGACTCAGATATAGGACTGTGTTCAGGACAGTGGACTCTAATCGAGTTGAGTCAGGTTGATTATTTGTTCTTAATTGTTACTCCAGTGCAGGAGTATGTAACCTCTTCTGGTTTTATGCTACTGACTACAGTTTCTCAGTCTTTAAGATTAGGAGAATCATGACTCTGTTCCATTAGTGATGCATATCGAGCTTTTAATGTTGTGGAGAGTCTTGAGCTTCTTGGAATGACTGAGCTGTTACAGAAGATGATTGGATTATTATTCTGCTTATGTGTAACCTTTAAGAACCTGAGAGAACCATGGTGTCAGCTATACTTATTTGAAATCTGTGGCAAGAGAAGAGGTTTGAATATTTTATACTGTAGATGTACAGCTATTTATATATCTAAAACTATCAAGGAATTACTAGTATTTTGATGATATTAATGAGAATTTACACGTCTTTCTGGAGTTAAAGGCAGACTCCTCTGATTCCCATTTCAGAAACTTCTGAAGACTAAAGTAATGAATTCTAATGAATAATGAAATGCAGAATTTTCAGTGTCTGCTTCTTGCCTCAGACCAGCACTTTTATGCAAAATGCCATAACCAGTTTGTATTAGTGACATCTTCCTTTATTATTTTTTTAATTTTTTGCACTGTCTTCTGAAGGAAACCAATGAATCTCAGGTGTTGCTGTAGAATAAAATAAAGTGTCACCCACAAATAACTTCTTTTTTTTTTTTTAAATAAACCAGATTATCCACTTTTTGTTTGGCAATTTAACCTGTCAGTATCTTTTGTGTGTGTGTGTGTTAAATTCTGTTTCTAGGTGACACATCTGCAGGTGATAAATCTAAGAAAGGTGTGAAGCGAAAGAGAATTGCAGAAGATACCGGTGAAACAGCAAAAAGGAGATCTGCTAGAGTCCGGAACACCAAGTGTAAAAAAGAGGAGAAGGTTGACTTTCAAGAGCTGTTGGTGAAATTCCTTCCTTCCAGGTACTGTACAGCAATAATTTCCATTATGACAGTATCAAGAGCTAGGTAGAAGAAGCTGTTTGGGATTTTGTTTGATTGATATGACCCAATTTAAAATCACTAGACCTGTGCTATTTTTGAAGCAGATGTGATGCATTGTCTTCTCATAAACTTAATAAAACTGGTTTTAGTAACAATTACTAAAACCGAATTAAAAAATAAGAAAGCTTTTATCAATGTGAAATCAATTTACAGGACAATGCAGATGTCAAAATAGATAAGATAAACAAGGAAATCTTGGTTTGAACAAAATTTGGGAACTGGATGTAGGTCTCTGAATTTGAAGTTAATGTACTTTCACTGTTAAAATATGCTCAGTGTGCCATGTTTCGGGTTCAGTGACTAGTGCAAGAAAGAATGAGGATTTTGTTGATACTGTTGGGTTTGCCCCACTTTGACACAGGTTAAGAAAATTAGATCCAGAGGAGGAGGAGGACCCTTTCAATAACTATGAGGTGCAGTCAGAGGTCAAAGAGGAGAACTTCCAGCATGTTGGACCACATAGAATGTCATTTGATTCTACAACATTTATGGAATCTGGTAGGGATTTTGTTATGACCATCACTCTTTGTTGTTTCTTCTATATTGTATGCTTTATTTTCTGTATTTTCCTATCATATTTAGAAGATACAGAAGTATATGTTATTTTAAATTGAGTATAATTTTATGACATAGAAATATCTCAGTTGGTAACAGGTGTGATATTATTGTGTCTTGGGAACTGCTTCATTACGGTGTGCAAGAGCTCTGTTGCATGGAGTTTCCCATTTAAACAGGTTGGAAGACAGTAACTTAATTCTGTGTGTATGCAGTGCAGGAGACCTGCTGCAAGATTAATGCGTAAAACACCGTTGAAACTAACTTGTTTCAAGTTATAGTCTACCTTGACCTTAAACACGTATGGCTTTTATTTGCTTTCCAGAAAAGCAGGACGTTCATGAATTCCTGCTGGATAACCTGAACAATGGTGGGATCTTGGAGCTGATGATGAGATATCTAAAGGTCATCAGCCAGAAGTTCCTAGTGAAGTGGCCTTCTGGCTTGTGTGAGGTGGTCCTTAGTATCTATAATAGCTGGAGAAAGCATAGTAGTAGTCTTCCCAATCCATTACTGAGGGACTCAAGTAATCAGCATATCAAGGTAATGAAGCACTTTTCCTTTTATTTCTATTTGTTGCTTTGTTGCTCTTTGTGTAGCAAAAGTACCTACCTGAAATCCAGCAATTAGACGGAGGTTTTGCTTACCTCTGTCTGTGGAGCTGTGTGTCCTAGCTGTTGCATGTTCCATGAACTGTGTTATACTGTAGCTTGCATAGTTCTTTCTGAACATATCTGGGTGATGCTATATGCAAATGTACCCCATACATAAGATGTGTGCATATATATACACACATATGTGTATAGTCTCAATGTAAATACTATAGATGTAAATACAGTTTATTCCATTACTCAGATGTAAATACAGTTTATTCCATTACTCAGTCGTTGCTCTTTCTTTTTCTTCCCTCCCTTTGGTTGTGATAGTACAAAGTTTTGTTTTGTCATCAGTTGAGAGGCTCTGTTCACACTGCCTGATTGAGGGTCAGCATTTCTGCTCTAAATAGACTAAATACACTTTAGTTTAAAAAATAACCTGCAATTTACAGTAAAAACAAAAACCCAAACAGAAACAACCCCAAACCCCCAGCATCACCATTTTATTACCTTTATAAATACATAGTTTTCACAAATGCAAACAGAAAAAATGGTAAATTCGTTAAATTAATGTTAAACCATCTTAGTGACCCCAGATGATGGGTCAAGATGAATTATAAGACCAGTACTGATACTTTTTGTCCACTGAGCCTGCCTGTGTTATCTTTTCAATGTTAGCAGTGTATATTAATTTGGAAAGTTATTTGCCTTTGGTATGACTGCAGTACGAAATATTTTTTTTTTTCAGGTCAACAGTGTTTCTACTTTTTGCAAATGAAAAATGAGTTCTGAAAGCCATGTTCTGTTGACTTAGTTTACAAAACAAACAAACAATTTCTATGTAGCAGATGTTAAATTTTTTTATACATCCTATGACTTTTCTATTTCTGTATATTTTTCATATATACATACCCTTTTTTAAACAAATGTAAATATATTTATAAATTATTCCTTTGGTTCTCATTATGACTGCATAACTGCTTGCTTGTATGTAAAAATTTTAAAAGTCAAAACTTTGTAGCTATACTACTGAAAATCACTGTCCTCATGATTGTCCTTGAATTTATTTTAAATTTTATCTGCAAGCTACACTGAGTGTAATAGATTCTGTTTTTTAAGACTGTAAGGGGCTATTCTGGTAACACGGATTTTTGAACCTTTTCACAAGCATCTGTTTTTTACAGCTGGACTTGTAGCCCTTATTCCTATTAACTTAATCAGAAAATAGTGTACTCTTCACTGCACAAAGCTACTTGGCAGAGATCCATGGTGATGTGATTTTTTAATATACTCCTGAACTTTATCCAGCAAGCATTAATAAGCTGATAAGACAGGAGTACATGCTCAGTCTTTTGGAGACAAATACTGGAAAAAATACAGGATATAGACTTTTTTTCTCAAATATCAGTACTTCTGCTATATTCTGGAAACATGCTTTTAGCATGATTTAGCAATTTAATATAGTTTTATTTCAGCCAGATACAAAAATAAGGATGTCACTTTTTTCTAGCATCAGGCAATGCTATCCTGACTGCCGCCTTTTATGAGCTGAGATTTTTTTTTTAATGGTTCTTTTAAGTATTGTTTTGTTTTGTACCTTGTTGATTTGTAAATGCTATTATATACCTCAAGACAGAGGAAGAATTAGTTATAGCTTGGGAATAGAAATCCCAAGAGGACAAGCTGAAGGTTTTCTTTGAAGTAAATTGCAAATGTGGTGATGATTTTTTTTTTTAATTCTTCTTTTAATGTATTTCTTTCTGTATGTTTTTTTTGGTATCTTTATACTTTTTCTAAGGATATGATGTTGATGAGCCTTTCTTGCATGGAACTGCAATTAGATCAATGGCTGTTGACGAAAGGGAAGAGCTCTGCAGGTGAGAACTGGGTGTTACTTTCTTCAGACTCTAAAACTGCTCAAGATATATGAATAAATGTTTCCAGGAATTCATTGGGTTTTTTTCTTAATGAGTTTCAGATCTATATTTTCTTGGTCTGTCAATTGCTTGCCTTAAAGTAGATCAGTACTTTTGAAATACTAATATGTGGGACTCTTTTCATGGGGTGCTAGTGCCTTTATGATAACATGTAATTAATTAAACATTTGCAGTTTCTCCACGAAATTGCCCTGCTGTCTCTGTGAATGGAAAGTTTGGTCCTGACTTCCCAGGAACTCATTTCTTGGGAGACCTGTTGCAGCTGTCATTTGCATCCTCACAGCGAGATTTATTTGAGGAAGGCTGGATGGAGTTTGTCACTCGAGTGTATTGGCTGAAAGCTCGCTTTCTAGCACTGCAGGTTTGGTTTACATTTGATTTAACAAATAAAACTTTTCCTAAATTAAAATCAGTGTGGTTCAGAGATACTACAGCTAATTTGAGAATTTAAGCTCATTTAAGCATGTGGATAAAATCAGCTCAAAACATGGTGATTTCATTTTACTTTTTAATAAACTATCCGTGAGGGTAAAGGTGGAAATGAAGTAGGAGGTCTCACATGCTAATCTAATTTGGACCAAAGTTATTTGGAGTAGTATTGAGTAGCTGCAGAACATGGATTTTTTTGGCACCTGGACTAGTGGATACTATCAAAGTCCCAGACAGTCCAAAATGCAGCTTTCAGCTGAAGCAGACTCTGTGTTTAATTACTCTCCCCTCTGCTTTTTCAAGGTAGCATGATTCTACTTTTGGAGACATTTAATTTAATATGCAGATTTTGAAACAGAGGGTTTTAAACATATCACTAAGGGAATAATTTGAAAGAAATGTTATTTGATCCCAGACGTTTTTTCCCTTCAAGTGTTTCTTCCTGAAGACATCAAAGAGTTTGTTTATGCATCAGTTATGTTTAAGTTAATTGTCAACTAGTAATGTGAGTCACTTTCATAAGTGTGAACTAACCAGTTCCTTCCATTTTTATTTTTTGCATCTAAGGATTCCTTTCTAATAAACTTACTTGAGGAAAAATGGGAGTTCCTTTACACCTACTGCCATTTTATCTTTAGATATATATTTTGCCTGTGCAGCTTGCATTCTGTTCCTGACCACTCAACTTCAGGATTTACTTCAGCTGGACAAAGGAAGTAGAATGCATTCACTTTGCAGAATATAAGAATGTTTCTTGACTCTGTTTTTATTTGCACAAATGGAAGAGTTATTTCTACTGGTGTTCTCTTCCATGTTCTGAAGGAAAGGGATTTTAGAAATCCAAGTTAATATTTCAAATTTACAGAAGCAGAATTCTATTTCTCTGATTTATTTTATCTATTGTTAAAGTCACTGATAAGATATGCTGCTTTTTTTTTTTTTAAATTTGAGATTGTCAATTGGATTTGTTTTTTATTTAGGAGGATGTGCAGTAGTCACACTGGCAGTGCCTGCATTGAATTTAAACATTTTCTACATGCTTTAGAAATCCTTGCTGCAGACAGAACTCTAGGGTTTTTTTGTTTGTTTGTTTCCTCTGTATTGTTTCTGTAGGGAGACATGGAACAGGCCCTTGAAAACTATGATATCTGCACTGAAATGCTACAGAACTCCACTACAATGCAAGCTAAAGCTGGCAATGAATGCAGCATTGTAATACGGTTACCTAATCTACATGTTGATTCCGTTGTTTCTTTAGAAGAGGTAAGAATTAATTTGCAGGTGTCAATCCCTCCCAGTTTCAAAGGTCATCTATGAATTAGCTCTTTTGTGATGGAACTTTACTGTATCTGTCCTAGAATTTTTCTAAGAGTGGAAGGACAGGTTTGTAGTTTAATGACAATGTCAAGGCCATCATCTACTTTTCAAAAAGACACCTTCTGGATCTGTTGGTTCTGTACAACTTAAGATTGCTTTTGTGCAAAATAACAGTATTAGAGCAGCTGCATGTAGAACACTAGATTATTATCAAATCAGCATTTGGTTATGGGACTGGTGCCACAGCGGTTTGGCTCCCTAGACCATGAGACTCGTTATGAGAAATGTGGCCTACTGGGGGCTGAGGGGTCCATCTGTCAGAGAAGGGGAAGGGCATCTTCAGCTCTGGGGAGACATTATAGAAGCCTTCCAGTCTTGAAGAAGGCTACAAGAAAGGTGAGGAGGGACTCTCTATTGGGGAGTGTAGTGATAGGATGAGGGGTAGCGGTTTTAAACTTAAAGAGGGTGGATTGAGATTAGATATAAGGAAGAAATTCTTCCTTGTGAGGGTGGTGAGGCCCTGGCACAGGTTGCCCAGAGAGGTTTTGGATGCCCCCTCCTTGGCAGTGTTCCAGGCCAGGTTGGATGGCGCTTTGGGCAACCTGGGCTAGTGGAAGGTGTCCATGGTCCTTTCCATGCCAAACCATTCTATCATTAGATTAATGTTTTATTTTCTGTTCTTAAACATAAATTTCACCTTTGCCTTAATGAGCTTTTTACTTCAGCAGTCTGTTTTCCATGTAACCATTTGCATACACTTAAACAAAGGGATGTCCATCTTCTTTCTGTTGCAGTTTTGGGGGATGAACTCCAACACAGGAGATGCCATCTTCACTTTGAAGTTCATCTGATGGATGCATTCTTGCAGTGTAGAAATGTGTGATTCTGGGATTTGAGGCAAAAAAGTTCTAGTCATCATAGCACTAAAGTCACATACTCTGTAATAATTAAAAATCTGTGGAATGGGTAAAGTGTTACATAGTTGGTGTTTTCTTCCTGGTTTATATTCCTGGATGTAACTGTAGAGTTCACATAGGTTTACAGTTAAACTGCTAGGAGAAATGTCAGTAGTCAAATGTACATGAAGACAAAATGAAAGTGGGATTGTACCATCTGTAATGTTTGCAGATTGAAAAGAACCTAAAATCTCTGGAGAGATGCCAGTCTTTGGAAGAGATCCAGCGACTGTATGAGGCAGGGGATTATAATGCAGTAGTGCATCTGCTTCGTCCAACATTATGCTTTAATGGTTATGACAGAGCAAAACATCTGGAATTTGTAACATCCATACCAGAAAGACCAGCACAGCTGCTCCTTCTACAGGTTTGTTTTGTTTCTTGAAAAAAATCTTTTTTAATAAGGGATTAAGATTTATTCCTGAAAACAGGATGAAAGGATTTCTAGAGTGGATGTTAATGGTTTACGAGTCTTATTTACAAAGCAAAAGATGGAACTAAATCTGTGAATGGTCTGACCAGCATAGCTTTATTGACATCATTAGCAATATGCCAGCTTTTGCTAACTGAGAATGTGACTAAATATGTAAGATGTCTGAAGCCTACATGAAGTGGCCAGAAAAATTGTAAATTCAAATAAACTTGAATCATTTGCAGAGAGATCTTATGGATGGATGGATTCATTCTATCTGCATCTGCTGTGAATACATCGTGGTTTTGCTGATGTTAACTATATGGTAATTTCCACCATTCTGAAACTTAAAAGTTATCTAGCATATGAATGATTTTTACAATGTGGTGTATCTGTCCTGCATCAATGACAAACTATTGATAGCTACATTCCATATAATTGCTAGAGATTTAGTACTTTTGACACTTCAAAAATAAGTGTACAAATGAGCTTACCTACAGGAACAATTTGAGCCTGTCAGGTTCTCTGGGAAAGGAAAAAAAAAAAAGGTTGCACAGAAAAAGATTGATGCTCTTTTAACTGGACTGAACCAAATCCTCCAGCCTCCATGCCATCTTGTGACCCAAACTTGTCAGAGTAGAAAGAATTGGGAGGATGCTAGCCTTATAGTTGCTATGTTGTTATTTGTGAAATAATAAAACGGTATCACAGCATTATAAAGATCCAAATCCTGTCTCCACAGGGCCGCAATTCAACTGCATGTCATTAGAATTTTAGACCTATGGCTATTTCTTTCCTGAATCTTTTTTTTCCTTGCATCTCATATTAAAGCAGGAAGATTAAGTAATGATTTTTTGGAAATTTAGATCCTACCTTTATATTTGTCATTCAGGGTCCATGCACGTCCTATTATTCTTTTTTAATGTCATGTTTAAAAGTGTTCTGCTACCATTTCATTAAAGTAACCAAAGTAACCATATATAGTGTATTGCTTTGCCCTGCTGTACATTCATGGTTTAAAATAAACCCTTCATCCCTATCATAGTTTTTGTTCATAATTACATTCCCTAGGACTCCCTGCTCAAACTGAAAGATTACAAGCAATGCTTTGAACACTCAGAAGTTGCCTTGAATGAAGCAGTTCAGCAGATGATTAATACAACAACAGCCTCTGCTAAGGAAGAGTGGGTTGCTACGGTAACACAGCTGCTCGCAGGAATAGATACTTCATTATCATCAGTCAACATGATCCTGAAAGACTCCTCTCTAACACCAAGCCTTGTTCGATTAACAAACAACCTGATTCAGGTAACCTGTTCACTTGCACTAAGAAAGAGGTATTGTGTGCTACAGACCTTCAGACATGATACAGCTGCTGTCTGAATTGCCGCCCACTCACAGTGATGTTTTGGGTAACATTTTTGTTGGGGGAGGGTTGAGGGAAGATGAGCATTACCTTCACAGTCTTTATTTTCATTGCAGTATGTTAGAGATGCACTGAGCACACCAGTGCTAGAATCAGTACCTTCAAACACTGAGCTGCCTAAAATAACCAAGGAATGGTAGTAAGATAACACAAGGAACAACACTACTTTCTTACACTATTTGAAGTGGTGATAATGTGAAGACTGTTTGAGCTCAAGCAGTTTGTAAGTTACGGCACTGATCTTGGCTGTATGTGCTCTGGGCCAGAAGACAAGATCCCCATAAGCCTGATGAACATGGTTGCTTGCAAGTGCTGGCCAAGCTCAGGGTTTTTCCAGTGAAAACAGAGAGGATGATGAGAAGAGTGCAGGGAAATAAGTGATGTATAGACTGTTTCTAGTGTTATGAATACAGCTGATTTTAGCCTTCTAAAGAAAGTACTTTCAGACCTTAACACTATTGAATGAATGTTTTTCAGTCCAGGTAACATAGCAGACTCTCAGTTTTGTTAAGCTAGTCTAGTTAATGTCAAAATTCAGTGTGCTTGAAGTTTTACATCTGTGTTTAGTTCAGGAAAAAACAAGGACCTTCACTACTCACAAAATCATATTCTCATTGTGTAAAGTTTTTATGTGCGTCTCTATGTTATAGAATGTAATGGAACTCTGGACAACAGTGTATTCATTGTATTGAATATACATAACAGTGTATTCAATATCCTAAATGGTTTCTGTAGTAATAATAAATATGATTTTTCATCTACATAAATACCAACAGAAAAACTGTTGCATGGGTGAAAGAATGTGAAGAAAGTGTAGGACTTCATAAATTTCTGGGACTGTGGCAATAAAATGGGCAGTTGTCTATGAGAAATGCTAGGACAACAGTTCCGTGATACAGCATTGTGTTGCTCAGAATTTATTCAGTTACATAATTTTAGAGCATCTTTTAATGATTATAGTTGGTCTTTAACAGTTGTTGTAAGTCCTGGTAAAGAATTCACAAATTTTTAACTAAGTTCCTCTTCCTTGCTGGGTTGTAGATAAATTTTTTTGTACAGTAATGAGGCTGATTAACACTAAGAATTTATGCTGTGCATTTGCTTGCTTTGAATTGTTTGTATATGGTATTACCAGAGAAATAACTAACTGAGAAATGGTGGTGCAAGAGGAGTGTCAGGGCAGGGGAAATGACCTTCGACTTTTCCCCATATGAGTTGATCTAATCTGTAGGACTTTTACTGCCACTCATTGTGAGAAGCTGAGATTCAACTTTAGATTATTTCCTTAGGATAAAATACATTACCAACTTTGTGTTGTTGGAAAGGATTCACACCTGATGTTTATTTTGTATCACTTTGTCTGTATAATGTGTGTTTCTTTATTAGATCGTAGACTGCAGCATGGCAGTCCAGGAAGAATCAAAAGAACCATACGTCTCCTCAGTGCTTCCATGGATTATCCTGCACAGGATCATCCAGTGTGAGGAAGAATCTTTTCGAACCCTTTGCTGCCAGCAGCAGCAGAACCAAGAAGAAGGTGGGTTAATTAGTCACTTTTACATATTGGAGCTGAGCTCCTTGCCATCTTGCTCTGGAACATAAATAGGAAAATACTTGTTTGTTGTCTTACCTTGCTGTCTGAAGGGAGTAGAGGGGTTTGCAAACATCACTTTCCTGTTACAGAGGAAACTTAGTTTGTCAGATGAAGTATTTGCTAGTAAGATTTAACTAATTTCTGTGCTACTTAAATAATTACCAACTTTTTTCTTCCAGTGAGCCCTGATACCCCTATGTTGCCTTCTTCACTCATGCTGCTGAACACTGCTCATGAGTATTTGGGAAGAAGATCCTGGTGTTGCAATTCAGATGGTGCTCTTCTCAAGTTCTATGTAAGTGTTAGCATCATAGAATAATTTAGGTTGGAAGGGACCTCTGAAAGTCATCTGGCCAACCCCCCACCTCAAAGCAGGGAACAACTTCAAAGTTATATTAGATTGTCTTCATGTTAAAAATACACTTTAAAATCCACTTTCCTCCTTCTCCCAGGCAAACGCATGAATCCTTCAGTCAGTTTGAATAGCAAAGGCTTGTTATTACAGACCACTGTCCATTGGTATGCTTTCTAAACAGGACGTTTTGTCGGAGAAGAGATGCCTTTGGATAACCAACTCTATAAAATGATCTTACATGGGAATTAATAAATGTCTACCTTTCCCTAAAAGAGAAAGCACTGGAAAAGTGTTAAGTGATTATTCAGAGTATTTAGGAGAAATGCGGGTCTGTATCAGCCACTGATCGTGATAAAACTTCAGTTGAATGACTTAAATTTTGTGGTGTTTAGCTTTGAAAGATGAATCTACTGCTCTTTAAAAAATAAACAGAGGTTATCATAGAATACCAGGTTGGAAGGGACCTCAAGGATCATCTGGTCCAACCTTTCTTGGCAAAAGCATCATCTAGACAAGATGGCCCAGCCGAATCTTAAAAGTGTCTAGTGTTGGGGAATTCAGCACTTCCCTGGGGAGATTATTCCAGTGGCTGCTTGTATTCATTGTGAAAAATTTTCCTCTTGTGTCCCATTGGAATCTCCCCAGCAGTAACTTGTACCCATTACCCCTTGTCTTTTCTATGTGGCTCCTTGTAAAAAGGGAGTCTCCATCTTCTTTGTAGCCACCCTTTAAATACTGGAACATGGTGATAAGGTCTCCCCTCCTCAGTTTGAAGCTAATAAAATTTTCTGGTGCTTATCAGCATTCATCAAGATGACTGGTAATATAGTAATTCATCATTGTTGTATATTCTTTCCTGTGGTAAAATCAGAGGTTGTCTGGGTTTTATTTTTGGTGATGAACATATAAAAGTGCTTGCAGCTTGTGACCTGTGGAAAGGGAATACCTGAATACTGAATCTATCCAGTTTTATCTTCTCCTTTTGTGTCTAATAGCTCAGCCACAGCCCTGCCCTGCTTGAAGCCAAAGTTTACTCTGATTTAAATTAAAAAATTAATTTAAAATATTCAAATAGCATTTTACTTGGTAAGAACACTTAATTTTCAGCTGTCTTCTGAGAATTAAGAATAAAAATTCTAAACACACAATTGTTGAAGGTGAACAATCACCCCAGGTCTACTAGCTAGAGAGAGAGGGAGGGAGCATGAGGAACGTCAAGAAAAATAACAGACAAAACAGAAAATCCCATCTTTCTTGCTTATCTCTCAAATGTCTTGCTGGAAGGTGAGCTGTCTGTGTGGATGGAGCATGCTTCCTGCTCCAGTATTTCAGCAGTGAGCATGGCTTTTGTCCCCCAACCAGGAGGTAAGTTAGGCAGGATGGAAATGGCAAACTTTGGGTGGGAGGTGTGTGCCATCTCAGCAGTGTGTTCTGGTAGGTGTGCACTTCAGTCTTTCTTCAAACACTTATCAGAGTTTGCTGTAGGAGCAGATAACCAACCCTGGTTACCCACAAGGAGTGTGATGCCAGAAAGTAACCAAACCATAGCATGGAGAATGAGCCAGTTAATTCCCCAGAAATTAGTACCAAATATCTTGAGTGGAAAAAGAGTGTTAAAGTGATTGCAATAATGCTGCATGGCTCTTCTTCCTGAGAGAGACCAGTTTTCTTGTATACCATGCCTTTACTTTCTCAGAGTTCAAATATTTGTTAAGGGTTTTGCAGTTAATTAGATTTAACACTCATAATTGAAGGTATTAGAAACAGAATTCTACTCAGTTATGCATAGGTGAGACAGATATGACATGACAATGAAAACTTTTGCTTCCTCCCATGTGTGTTAATCAGCCTCAATTATATTCAGGCCTACTTTTTTTTTCTCCCATTCCAATAACATGAGGATAAAAGGGATTTAAAATAAAGGACTGAAGGAGGAAAGGGAAAGGGAAATACTTAGTGTCGTATGTAGCCACTTCAGATGTTTCCTGTTCAACAATGCTGAATTCATCATGAATTCATAATGTATAATACCTCTGAAGTTATGCAAAATTTAGATACTGCTAAAGATAACGCTCTTGGGCTTTCAAGGATAATCTAATCATTCATATGAAGTAAAAATGCAGAAAAGATTTTTTTTAATCTTTTTTTTAAAAGCTTTTTAATAGCATTGCATAACTTATTGTATTCATGGTAGGCTTTTTCATAGGTTTTGATTTTTGTTTTGTTGTTTTACTGAACGCAAATGTTGGTAGTTCAAGATAGAGAAAGAACTTAGGTGGAAGTCTTTATTTGTGCTGAAAGGGGTGGAGTGATTATCCTTGACATCCTTTATCATGTTGTCAAAGATGTTAATTATAAAAACGGATGCAGCAGAGATGTGGATATCTGGCAGCAAAGCTGAGCAACTCAGTACATGGACTTTTTTATTTTTTTAACCAAAAATACTATAATTGTTGCTTTCAGATGAAGCTTGAAGTATTTTAAATTCGTATAAAACAAAATTAAATTTTTAAGGATATTTTTCTGTCATCAGAGACTGTAAGACCAAGTTTCAAGTATTAGTGACCTTAATGTGAAATAATGTGGGTATAGTCTTTGATTTTAAAAATACGCTGAAGGGTGATTTCTTTTCAGAAAACCAAGAAGAATCATGCTCATTTATGTTCAGTAATCAAAATGATACTCAAAAATCTTAATTGTGAGAACTCATATTAAAGAAAAGTTAAGCATAATGAATGTAAGAAGAATGACAGCATACCTAAGTATTAGAATAAAAAAGTTATGTTCTGTGGAAGTCAGGTTTCTAAAATCTGGCGAGTAATAGAAATGAACTCTTGAGTGTTTGATATAAAATTGAAAATAAATCTGAAAACAGCTTGTTTCCTGTCACAATTCATAGAACAATTTCTGTGGACTTACCTAGCTGAAAGGAATAATTGTTTTCTTCTGATTTTTCTCTTCTGTTTTGCTTCTTGCACCAATATTTTATGTTGTTTCTAGGATTTGAAAGAGAAGTAGGAATAACCAAGTGGTCTGATAGTGCTGTACATCATTCACAAGCTCAGAAAAACTGTAGTGTTACTTCTTTAAAACTGCTAGTAAAATAACCTGGTGGGATTCCACATTGATCTTGTCTCAGTGATTCTAAATAAGTTGATCACTTCGCAGAACTGAATTTATCAAGTGTGACGTAAAGGTTGTATATTTTCAATGTAGGTAAATACTATTAAACACGTGAAAAAAAGGCATATTTAAATGTCAGCTAGGAAAATTCAGTTTTGAAATTTGCAATTAAACTTGGTTATTTGTTTTTTCCCAATCACAGAAGTAAAGATTTGCAGGCCCTCATCTGTCCTCACTTATGTATCTGCAATGCTATTGATTGCTCCCAGACCGTGTGGTGTTACCCAGATTTGGTCCTGAAGCTGTGATATACTTAGCCGTACTGCTGTTGATAAATTTGACTTGTTTGATTATACCTGCCTTGATTTTATACCCCAGACTGAAAAAAAATAGTAATTATGTTGTTTTCATGTTATTAACTAAATGTAACTTTAAATATACATATAGAGTTCATGAGTTGAACAAAGATGATGAGAATGAAGATTTACTTCAGTCCTTCCCTTCCCTGCATCTGAGGGCTCTCCTTTGCTCGGTTGTTCAGATGAGTGTGTGAGAAGATTTAATATGCTTCAGAAATGGGTGTCTGGGCAGTAATGCTGTAGCATTATTAAATGAAAGGAGTTACCCATTCATTGTTGACCTTTTTATGATTATTCCTTGAGGTCTAGTTGTTACACCAGAAAAGAAATATCCTGTGGTTGAAGGAGAATATTTCTATGTATATTGCTGTTTCCTCATTTATCCTTAGCTTAGAAATCGAAGTGTGGTCAGCTTTTCGCTGTGCAGAGTACTGACAGTCAGGGATATCCAGGCTGTTGGCAAAACCCAGATAATACTCATTGGGCTGTGCTCTACAGGGATATTTCAGTGGCACTTTACAGATTCAGCTTGACTTCACCGAGGTTTATTACCTTCAGCCAAGAGAAAATCATGATTAGTTCTGCATAGAGCTACTCAGGAGTCTCTTAATTTCCCTTCTCAGCACTCCCTGGAGCTTATTAGCCACAGCTCAGTGCCAGAGCCCATCTACCTCTGCATTAGAGCAGCAGTGTGTCTAGGACAGTAATTTAGACAGCTGGGAAGGATGGCACAGAGAGCCTGAGGGGTTCTGCAGGAGTCAGCTCACCCTGGTAGGGCTGGAGCTAATGAACAGTGTTTGAACTGAGGCTGATTCAGTGTGGAACTATTAGATTATCTCTGCATCCTACTGTCCTCGGTCTCCCTGGTATTAGGAGCATAATGCTGATACACCTGAGTTGCCTCTGCATGGATCTGCCTTGGGACCAGAGGGCTTATTAGCTCAGGCACTGTGCTTCATGAAAATAGATAACCTGTTTCCAGACTCGAGCTTGCTCTCAGATGCAGTGCTCCGGAGTCATGAATCTAAATTGTGTCTGTATAGTGTGCCTGGATCCACAGCCTGGGGAGTCTGATAGTATACCCTGTGAACCTGCATAAGCTACAGATAATTGAGAGCTCTGAATGTATTTACAGCTAGATCTTTGCAAATGTCATCAGGTACTTTGAACAAAATCTTCAGTTGTCAGTTGCAGAATCACCCACTTAAACTAAAATATAATATGGTATTATTGATCACAATAATTTAGTTTTCAGAGACGAGAAGGTCTTGGTTGGAAGGGTAAGGAAAGACAAAGATAAAATGGAATGAATTACTTGAAGAGAAAGGCAGCTTCAGGAATGTTAAACAAAGGTGTGGTCAAAGTCTGAATTATTAAGAACAGTTCTGGGTTACTGCCAAGAATTGAAAAGCTGAATCAGAACACAAGGGGTTGTTTTGAACACTGTTCAAGTGAGAATTCTGGTACTGGTGTTAGATGTGATTTTTATACCAATCACATACTAGCAGTAGGAATATCATACTTTTGTTACAGTATCCTGTGATGTTTATATCTCCTTTTCAACTTATTTATCTACACTTTTTGTAAAGTTCAAATGTTGTTCACAAATTCTTACAGAAAAGTAGTAGAAATAAGGTGCCTGCTGTGACTCAAAGAAGATGGCTGTGACTCAAAATTTCATTAAAGTGCCTTCTGAGAATTGTCTTTACTCTTATTTCTCAGGGTTTTGGCTGTTAATAAATGGTACCTTGTTCCTAGCACAGATGTCTTAAACAAAAGAGAATTAACATCTATAGTTAATCCTAGCACTCACAAACGTTCATCTTACATTTAGAATGACAGAATTTTGCATTATGATGATGTGCAATGTTCGTTATGTGAAGAAAGCCAGTCATGATGAGAAGCTTCTTGTAGCATGCATCAAATGCATAAATGAGTTTACAATCCTAGATGTTGAAAAATGATAAATAGTGATAAACAGGCAGCTGAAGTACTGTAGGAGTAGTGAGCTTTTATACAAATTGCAAATAGCTGAATGTTTTACATTTTCAATTTATGACTGCACAATTTCAGTTGAGGAAACCTCTAAGTTAACCAGTGTGTTGAGGAATGGGTGTGGCTAGTTTGAAGCAGTCAGATGTTACTAAAATGAATACATGAACGTTGGTGGTTTCTATCACAGGAAAAATG
The DNA here is from genome assembly GCF_003259725.1 of Athene cunicularia. NCBI lineage: Eukaryota > Metazoa > Chordata > Aves > Strigiformes > Strigidae > Athene > Athene cunicularia. Next base: position 5,591,445 of record NW_020799121.1, on the reverse strand, counting down.
TTAAAGGAAATTATTTATAAGTTAATAGAACTCTACGGGTAGTATACAGCTTACTAAAACTTTAGAGGGAAATCACAGTGGAGAACTTGGTATTTTTTGGTACCCTTCTGTCTCCCAAATGACCGTAGAAGCATTTCTCTTCTACCACCTCAAATGAATTTTCTTTAGATATAACAGGTGCACTCTGATGCTGAGGACACACACATGACATATTGCTGTGGGATGTGTAAGGTTTTATGAATGTAATTTCTACTTAAATATTTCATTTTTTAATTTACATTTCGTAGTGGAACATGGTGGAATTGAGTCTTAAACTTCAGTGATTAAGTGTGGGTTTTGTTTTGGTTTTGAAGTAAAGATCCAAAACCCCACTACACAGATTATTCTTGGTGAACATATTTTTATTGACTTTGAAATATCTTCCTGAAATGTGTTCTTTTTTGGTTTGCTTTTTAAGGAAGCTTAGTGAAAATTTTCCAAGAATTACCTTTTGTCTTTTGGCATTCAGTTGCAGTTTTCTTTAATGAATGTTTTAGAGTAATAGCATCTTCCAAAATGAGCTACTGATGGGCACCTTTTCTTGTAATATTGAAGTTAAAGATAGCAACTTGCTACAGTGTTTAGTCATTTGGGATCAGTCCAGCCACTTACTTTGGTGTGTAGCCATCTGTATAGTACTATTCATACTGTGCAATTCTATATCCCTTCTAGCCAGATTTTCATTACCCTTCCCTTCTTTTTCTGCAAAGTCCTCTTCTTCACCCTTTTTCTATGCAGAGGAAATTGATGTTTGTGAATTAGGGCAGAAATTCTTCTGTGCCTTTTCCTTATTCAGGGGTTGACAAACTGTAGTGTTTATATTCACAGAAGCAACTTGGTGTGTAGTGGAAAACTTTGAATGATCTTAAGTCTGACACATTAAGCTGATATCTCATTGATTAAAGACATGAGTTCATGAATTAACACAGGAAAAATAATAAAAGCACTTTATTGCAGTTACGCTGCCATTGAAATTGCTTGTGTGAGATGATTACAGAAATATGGTTAATATGTGGTTGTAGTTGGGGAAAAATATGTGTAGTTTCTTAATGTTGTTTTCATCATCTGCTTTCAGACAGTTAGCTTGTGGATTACTTTTATTGGTATTTGTGGTGTTGTAGGTTCAGGTACTACAGAAAGAACTTGTAGCATCCACTTCTGAAGATACTCATCCATACAAAGAAGAGCTGGAAACAGCCTTGGAACAGTGTTTTTATTGTTTATATGGTTTCCCTAGCAAAAAAAGCAAAGCAAGGTACCTAGAAGAACATTCAGTACAGCAGGTAAGAGATGTATTATTTAATGTCAGTGGAATATCCTGAAGTGTTGAAAGATACATCCTTGTTTGTTTTTAATGCACCTTAATATATTTTGGAGAAAGGTTATTTTTATTTCATTTTAAAATTTATGTATTTGACATATTGGAGAAAATAAACTAATTTAAAAATATGGAATCCTGTGTGAGTATAGAGGGTTAAATATTTGAAATGAAATGCTTGTATAGTCTTGTCACAGTAGTCTGTCATTTTACGACTATTGACAAATTTATTTTATTGAGCCATGACTTTCCTGTTTTCAACAGAGAAAGAAGTTCGAGTTTGAGGAAAATTAGAAAGAAAAAAAGTCAGCTTGAGAGAAGAAAACTTAACAGCCAGCCTTGCAGTTTATGAAAGTGAAAAATGTCACTATTAAAAATTATGCAAGTAAATGATAATGTAGCTTATTTTGAAATCTATGATGGTAAATATCTGGTAGCTGTTTATGAGAAATGTGTGAAATTCAGTTGAGTTTGGGAGAACAACTACAGAGTGCCTTGGGAAAACAGTTGTAGTATTAAGGAAGGGACAGAAAAAGCAGGTCAATAATCCTCTGCTTTGAAACATTGCCGATTTTGTTCAAAAGCCTCAGATAATTTTTTAGTTTATCAAATGCAAGTTATCATAGAATTATAAATGAAACACAGTTTCATACAAGCAAAACAATTGTCTGGCTCCTTTGAACAGACCTTTTAAAATACACAAATACTGTTCTGTTATCACTCATTGAATATTTGTGAATTCTGTCTCTGAAACTTATCTTTTAGAAAATTAAGATGATGAGTAAATGGGGATAACTAGGGAAAAGGGAAGTATAAGATTACCCTCTACCCACAAAAGGAAAAGTCTGTTACATTTGGGCAATTCTGGATGAGAAAGTTCTTACTGAAATCTTTGACAAATTGTTTTTAGTAAAGGAATAAGATGAACAATGAAAGGGGAAAAATTCAGTCTAGTAGAAGAGAAGTAGAAGAGAACTAATTTTTTTTTTTTTTTCAAGAAGGAAAAGTGAAGGGTAAATGAGGAATAAATTCTAAGGTACCTTTCTGTAGAGAGTTTGAAGATTTTTGAGTCTTAAGAATTTTGTCTGATTCCCATTTGATTTATTATTCTTTCTTGAATTTGAAACTGAAGGTGTAGAGCTTTTCTCCTCCATATCTTACCCATGATCTCAGTGTCTTCAGTGTCACCCAGGATGCTTGGAACTGATTCTTGCTTGTAAACAACTCTTCTGACCAGCTCTTCTAAGCAAGTAGAATGGCTTTATTTTTCAGTGACATACGCTGAGTTATAAGCCCAGTACCTTAGTCTTTTACATCAGTGAGCAGTATGCTGCATTTGTGAGCAGCATTAATTATTGGTGCTTTTAGTTGTTCTGTTCTTGAGGGGATTGTTTCCTGCTAGAGTAATATGTATATTCTTATGAACTAGAAAAGCTATAGAAATTCATTGTTAGTAGACTTTTGAATTTTGGAATTTGAGATAATTTTTTTCCCCTCTCATCTACTTCTCTCTTCAGGTTGATTTAACATGGGAAGATGCTTTGTTCATGTTTGAGTATTTTAAGCCTAAAACTCTTCCAGAATTTGATAGTTACAAAACCAGTACTGTGTCTGCTGATTTGGCCAACCTTTTGAAGAAGACTGCTACGATTGTTCCTCGGACAGACAAGCCTATGCTGAGCCTAGATACTGTATCTGCCTATATTGAAGGAACATGCAGCAAGGTATAATTAATTGCTTATAACGAAAATAAATTGAAAGGAATAAAAGTTATTACTGTTATTTTTATGTTGACTTTGAGATAGTTAGGGGAATGATTTATTCCACAATGGTGGATTTCCTCATGTAATTGCATTTAAATGAAATAAAAATGACACTACTGAAGCTTTTAGTCTTGAAATGGCAGGATGTAATATTGATTAATATGGATTAATATGATCAGTAAGAGGTGTTCATTAGTGTTTGTAAATGCTTTGCATATCTGTGGAATACTGTCACTGTCTTCAATACCTTCATATTCTTTGATGACAAGGCTACTTTCACTACAAGGAAGAAGCAAGCATGCAGTTCATTTAATATGAAATTTTTTAAAAATGTAAACTATACTTTTTTGTTTGTTTGTTTGTTATCAGGCACCATCTCTTCCGGATGGTGCAGACTATTCTCCACCAGTGGTGACTGAGTTGTACTATCTTCTGGCAGACTATCATTTCAAGAATAAAGAACAGTCTAAGGCTATTAAATTTTACATGCACGACATTTGTATTTGTCCAAACAGGTCAGTATTATTGAATCCTGCTGCACATCATTCATTCTACTCACTTCTTTCAGTACTAAAAAGCAGACAACAAAATATATTTATTTTGGTTTTAGGAGTTAAAAAAAACCCAAACACAAAGCTCACCTGCAGTCCATTGTGGTGGGTTGATTGTATAATTAAGAGCATCTTTAAAACAATCCAACAGACAAAACAAAAACCAAAACCTAGCATTAAATATTTGATTGTTTTGAAATTAAAACCAAAAAATGAAAGGGGAGGGGGGAAGCTAAGTTAAAATCAAGAATTACTGGGAAGGGCAAAGACTGAATCAATATTACTCTTTTGCACCTTTTGTAATTTGTTTTGGCATTTTCATACATGACAAGAAGTGAAAAATGTCACTGTTTCATAGCATAGCTATAGCACAAATAGCATTCTTTAATGGATTAGCTGTTTAGTCTGATTTCTTTCTTAAAGTATTGATCTTGCTACTAGAGAACTACTCAGAGAATACAAGGTCAAGTAACGTATTTAAGTGATATTTAAGCTAAACCACCTTGTTTCTTGATAATTTGCAATTTACAGAAATGTCACCAAGAGTAAGCTCTCATCCAAAAATAAAGCATGTTTTAAATAAGTCTTCTAAAATGACATTAAATAATCTTAAAATTTACTGATTAAATATAGGGTTTGCATATTAGATGTTAGCTATCATTTTAATTCTCCTTGAAGTTGGTAGATCGGGGTCAATGACAAAAACCCTCATTTGATAGATTTGAGACAAGAAAATTATTTCTAAATCCAGTCACGTAAGAGACAAAAGGGAAGGTGAAGGCACAGAGCAATTTTACATGTGAAATCTACAGAGGAAATAGCTGTAGTTTAATGCTATTGAATCTTCTAGTCTGGGAGCTGTGATTTGCAGATTGCTAAAACTTTTGTTTGAAGCCTAATAAATTATCACCTCACCCCACATTTTTCTGTAGTATTGTTACTTTAAAACCTAAATTCATAAATAAATGAGTGGAATGCATTTTTACTTTAATATGTGAACTTTTGCTCAGAAGATGCTTTATGTGGTAGCACATGAGCTCATAGCATATGAGATGTTACTTCTTCAAATGTCTGTATTACAATTCCTCTTCCATTCCCCTCAGGAATCTGACTGTTGAGGTCACTTGACCCAGAAATGGGTTTTCAGTTGATATCAGCAAGAAATTACAAGCAAAATTCTGAGAACATTATGATTATTCCTTTGATGTTAGAATTATGGTAAAATTGAAAAATTCCAGAGCTGCTGACCCGAGATATTAATGTGTGATTGTGGAATATGGAAACTACTATTCAGATTGTATTGTCAATGATCTAATAATCACAGGACTAGATCTCGAATAGTCCCTGCAATAAGCAATCTGTTGTTCATCAGAATTTTCCTACTGAATGCATTTTGGATTTTGTGATTTCTTTATGTTGAAAAATGATGATGATGATGATCATTCACAGTTCAGTCCAACAATACAAAGTGTCATAGTGGTTATCTGCTGACCTGCAGAAGTAAAAGGTGACAGTGTTTGAACAGGACAGTGTGGTTACTGAGAAATCAGTGGTAGTGCTGCCATTGGAAGTATAGATATGCTATTTTTGCATGGCAAATAAACAGTGTTGTTTCATCTGTTTTTCATGTGTGACAGTTACTGGGGGCAGTGCTTTATTAGGAAACCATTTGTAATAAAATCAGTATGATTTAGCCTATGTGGCCTCTGTTCCCCTGTAAGGGGAGGAGAAGATGCAGAAATCTGTTTTGAAAGAGCATATCATGAAAGGAGGAGAAGGTTGCAGATAGAACAAAATGAATCTTGTCTATGGTATTCAGTGTCATGTGTAGGGGGGAGGTTGTTCATGTGTTATCTTTTTGCTTGCATAGGTTTGATTCATGGGCTGGCATGGCTTTGGCTCGAGCAAGTCGTATTCAGGACAAGTTGAACTCGAATGAATTGAAAAGTGATGGCCCAATCTGGAAGCACTCTACTCCCGTCCTGAACTGCTTCAAGCGAGCCCTAGAGATTGACAGCTCAAATCTCTCCTTGTGGATCGAATACGGCACCATTTCCTATGCCCTACATTCTTTTGCATCCCGACAGCTTAAACAGTGGAAGTCAGAACTCCCCCCTGAAGTTGTGCATCAGGTGGGATCTGAGAGCAGTAGGAAATATTAAATATTTTAAATGATGTATTCTAACATAGTAACTTTTTAAATTAAATATTTACATGCATTATACCACATATTAGACTGTGTGTTTACTTAGTAAAATTGGAAATTCTAATATTCATTCATATAAGCTGCTGGTGTCAGGCAGCATTTAGAGGGGTTTATTCTTCTTTTTTCTTGTAAAATTAGTTTGAGCCTGATCTTTGAATTATCTTTCAAAGGTGACACAAAATTACTGTAACCTTCTGGAAAGGGGAATTATATTTACCTTTCCTTTCTGTAAATGTCATACAATGTTTCCAGGAAAAGGTGAAATGTATACATATTTAAATAGTGAAAAGATCAGAAACAACTCTGATATCTGTGTCCATGTGTCATCTCTTGTATCTAAAGACATCCATCCCTTTTTCTATGTTTTTGGGTTATTTAGTTAAACAAAAGATCAAAATTAGGAGATTGATAGAATTTTCATAGAATAAGCTGTTATAAATTCATTAGCTCTTTATATGTGATGAGGATGAAAAAGTTACAGATATTATGAAGTCCATTGCCAAGCCAAAATGAGGAATTCTAAATACTCTCTGACACCAAGGAGTTGCTAGGGGAAATGTTTTGTTTGTCTTTTTGGACCAATAAACTCTTATTTCTGCTTTAATATTTGTAAGTCAGAATAGTTAGGTGGTCCAGAACTGGAAACAAAATGAAAAAAAGAAGTGCTGCTCCTGAGTATCTGTTGTAATTTGTAGAAACTTTTGGTGTTTGAACTATAGAGAATGGCATTGGGAACATCCTTTGTTTCCAGGGGGGTGTATTTACAGCAAGCTGATGGGTCTTGCATCTGAGCTGCCTGTATAACTGTATTAATATTGCACTTTCTGTAGACTCTTACACAGCATTTGACCCTCTAAGAAGAGAGGCGATGTAAGCATGCAGATTAAGGGAGAAAAATGGTTTATTAAATTGTATGTTTGAAATGACAACTAACAATAGAGTTCTCTTGCTGAGGGTTATTACATCCAAGAGCTCCAAAACTAACTACTCAGGAAATGAAGGTATTCTATTTTATGCCTTTGATCTATCAAAAGTTTGGTCTTGCTGTCTTGCAACCGTTTGGCTGTGAGGGACTTGCTGAAGAATTCCAGGGATAATACTGGTGTTATTTCATTTTATCAGGTACAGTACAGGGCAGCCATCTTAAATTGTGGATTAAATCAGAATGTTTATTTAGGACTACTTGAATCTTCCTTTTTTCAAGTGAATCTATTAAGAATGCATAATTTACTATGAAAAGCTCTATTATAGTAAAAGATAAATTGGAACAATATAATCTGCCTTCCAGAGATATATGTCTTCAGAAATGTGTTTCTCATAGAAAAACTTTATTATTCTCTTCTTAGAAAATATTTAGGAAAGGGAAGACTATGTTATAGTTCTTGAAGTGCAACAAGTGCTTAGGATACTGTTACAGCCCAACAGTTTAAATTTATAAACTTCTTTTTCAAAGAGAGAAAATTACATTAATACATCTTTTGACCTAGTTTTTAATATGATTTTTATTGGCAGTTAGCTTTAATTTATGTTGGTGGTTTTAATTTCTTTGAAGGGATGGGAAAGAGTGTTCTTGCCATATTCAGCTCAAAATTAGATGCATTGCAAGCAAGATGAAACACATTTCTTCACAAATGATAGTGGTCCATAATGGCTCTGTCAGACTTCAGTTGCAGAACAAACCAAGTAATTTATTTTTTTAAGAGTTAAGATAATTACAGCTCTGAAAGCAGTAAAATTTTTGTAGACATGTATATTGGTTTGTTATTTTTCAGGTTTATATTTACACGCATATTCTTACACTTCTGTCTTACTGTTTTGTTCTGGTTATCTGTGTCAGCAGTTACTGCAATGAACAAAAACCTGTGGGTCATCAGGATGTATTTGATCACTTGTATAAGTTCTATGTCTTTTAGGTTGAAAAGGTTTTAAATGATGTACCTTGTTTATGCACTTTTATATGCAGGAGTGTATATTTAGAATTTTTCATCCCAGCCACAGTGAATTCATGTATTCTCAACACTTCATTCGATCACAGGTGGAAGAGCGTCGAGACAGTATGTTGGAGACAGCCAAATTGTGTTTTACGTCAGCATCTCGTTGTGAGGGAGATGGCGATGAAGAGGAGTGGCTTATTCACTACATGCTGGGAAAGATTGCAGAGAAGCAGAAACAGCCTCCTGTTGTCTATCTGCTTCATTATAAACAGGCAGGGCATTACTTGCATGAGGAGGCTGCTCGATATCCAAAGAAGATTCACTACCATAATCCACCAGAACTTGCCATGGAAGCATTGGAGGTAAAAGAAAGATATGTAGGCTTAAAACCCTTGTTCTCTACCAGATAGTGGAATACCAGTTATTGTTATTGTTAGTTCATATTATTAGGCATATGCACATGGTACTCTGCATCCGGGAATGTTTACAAGACTAACTTGGAGAACAAAATGGCGCCTGTTATTCAGGCTGTTTTTGTTTTAAAGACAGTTCATGTATACAGTCTCAGTATTGGACAGACAGGCAGAAGTTCCACTTCTGGATCTTGCTGTGCACAGTTCATTAGTCAGTTTTTATTAAAATCAAATACAAATAGGTTTCACAAACGTCTCACAGCTATGAAAGCATAAATTGATGCCTGAGTTGGAGTAGTAGTCATAACACCTTTCCTTTCACTGTGTTGGCTGGTAAAAATAGTGGATCTAGTAGTGACTTGCTTCCAAGGAGACCAGGTCTGCTTTCATTGTTGTATTCCATAGGTTGCCGTTATAAAATTTTTACAGTGTTCAAATGTTTAATTACAAACAACTTTCAAAGGCAGGAAAAGGCCTATTCAGGTATGTTTAGGTAACGGAAGACTGTCTTTTACTAACTCCTGCAGTTTCTATAGAGAAGAGACTATTTGTAATAGGTTGCAGAGCTATGAATTCTCTACTGACCAAATGGACTTTGGTGTTTTCTAGGTATACTTTCGACTTCATGCTTCTATTTTGAAACTTGTGGGGAAACCAGACTCTGGAGTAGATGCAGAGATCCTAGTTAGTTTCATGAAAGAAGCTTCTGAGGGACCATTTGCCAGGGGTGAGGAGAAGAACACCCCAAAAGTTGCAGAAAAGTGAGTGCTGATTTCCAGGAGTATTCTCTGAAAGCATACTTACACACTACAGTATAATAAACTATTGAAAGGAAGCTGAATAAAATATAAAACAAAGTGATTAGAATTATTTCTAATGCTTGCAGTTTTCAAGTAAGATTATACGCTACTCTTGAAATCTTCTCAGTAATTGGCTTGGGGTAGATGGGAAGGGAATAAATTAGAAAAATTTTGATCTTGTAATCCATTTTGAAGCCACTGGTTTTATTTATGAATAAAATTAATTTTTTAATGAACTATTAACAAATAGTTAATGGCCTTTATTTTAAAGGATAAGAATTATTAGCCCTTGTAATTAGTCTTATTAACAACTACAAAATAAAGAGTGTTTTACTGTTGGTCAGTGACAAGGGAGGAATATAACCTGTACTAAAAATCCATCAGTTAGAATTTGTTATTAAGATTTGGTTACCATATTGGAAATGTTGTAAGAACATGTAGTCTCCTTTTGTTCTTTGTATATGTCCCTAGTATATTAATGCTTTATTTTTTTTCCTTGTCCCTCCCAGGGAAAAAGCTTGCATGATTGATGAAGACTCTCACTCTTCAGCTGGAACAGTGCCGGGCCCTGGGACTTCCCTCCCCTCATCCTCTGGTCCAGGTCTGACATCCCCACCTTACACAGCCACTCCAGTTGACCACGATTACGTCAAATGTAAAAAACCCCGTCAGCAGGCAACGCCGGACGGTACAGTCCCTGTTCTCAATACTGGCAGCACAGGGAGGTGCTCTAATCATGGGGGGTTTGACCAGGAATGATCAAACTGCTCATTTCAAGGAGGGTGATGGGTCTGTGGTAACACGGGCAATATTGAAGCTCATTACCTTTATAAATTCAGTGCTTTAAATAGAATCAATGTACAGTCAGAGCTTTAAATAAAAAATTCAAAGTTGTCACCTGCCACCATTGGCACCTGTCACTTAGTCAAAACAGGAATGTTAATAGGAGGAGTATGTAGCTGACTGAATTTTCAGTGATTTTAAAATTTTTTTTTCTCCTGAGCTAAATGTCTGTCTGAGCTTATTAGAAAACATGTGAGTTCAGTCGTTAGAAGACTGCACACCTGTTTCAGTTCCTGTGTGAAATGACCAGGTGAAAATTTGAACTGTGGCTGAAACAAGACAAATTGTTAAAAAGGCAAAATGAAACAGTATTATCTTTTTTTGAAGGAGGCAGGTGGCAACTATTTTGAATATAATGTGTATCAGCACGAAGTGATTTGCATGACAGTCCAGTAGACTTCATCTTTAATTTTTCTTTATCATTTACAATGACTGGTTAGAAGCTCATCTCTAGATTATAAAGTGATACAATAAATAATTGGCTTATAAATGTAGGACATAGGGTGGTATCACAGGGTTACTGAAGATTTTTCAACATACATATATAGTAGAGATCAAGTTACTATTTAAGTAATCTGACATTATCATTTGGCTAGGAATTCTATTCTGACTCTACTCTTCTGGCCATTTGTTTATCCATCTGGATCTATGAGTATCAGCACTCAAGGAGGAGTAAAATGTCTGCAATGTATAGCTTAGTGTTGGTAGAATATGGCAAGCCCCACAGAAATGCTGTGCTTGATATGAATTTATTTCTGAAGGGTGGGCTGCTTCCTATTATTAATTTGTAAGTAACTTTGTTGACATGATTTTAAAACAAATATTCTTATGCCTGAAAACTCTGCAAGCTAAATTTATTCCTTTTCCCCAACAAATTATTCTTGGTGAAACTGACAGAAGATCCTTCATCTCTTTCACTAAATTGAACAGAGAAATGTTATTGTATTCATGCTTACATTTCAATTGGGAGTAATTCATTAGACTGTTTTGATATCATATGTAGTGTGTTAGTGTGAATGGGTTATGTAGTGATCACACAGCAAATACAAAAGGAAGAAAATATTTAAGTATTTCCTAAATAATATTCCCTATGAGAAGCAGTTCTGCCTAGGACTACATCTGCTTAGGTCCTGAAGACTGTTGAAATGTTCCCAGGAGATACATAAGTTAAATAAATATTCCAATATGTGTTGGTAGTACATTCACTCAAAGTAAGATACTATGGACTGTGGCATGTTAATTGCCTGATGGGAGCAGAGTTGAAGTTGGCTGTGTAGCAAAGCCCGAAGGTGCAAGCTAAGGAACGTCTACCTCTGCCAGGGCTGAAGTAGCAGTTCTTGGGTCTGTTAGCTTAGCCTAGCTAGGACTGAGCTTTGCTGCTGTCAAAGCAATTCAAAATGTCAGCTGCTGAAAGAAGCACAGTTAGGGTGATCTTCAGGAAGGCTGTGTGTAACCATGACAAGTAGAATTGCAAAGTACTGCATCACTCATAATGTTCTGTAAGTTGCTGGCACAACTAAACTCTGGATACAGTATATTGAAGAGCCCCAGGAAAATGAAATATTTGTCTTCAGGCTGTTACAGATGGGAGGAGAGCTAACAGGCTGAGCAATGCTCAGAAGTCTTCCACTTTTATATTATTACATATACTGTGCTCCTCTGCATGCATTTGCATTTTACTTGTATTAAAATATATACTCTTGAAGTAAAATGCTCTTGACATCTTACACGTAATCACATCAGTGAAGAAAACTGGTGCCTGCATTTCTGTCATGCCATTCCTAAAAATAGGAAGAAAATACCCATCATTTGACTGCTCTTTAGATTATTTTTTTACCATTCTGACAATAGACAAAACTATATTGTTCACAGAATGAATAATTTGACCTAAATTCAGCCTAGATATTTATTCTTTCTGAGGCCTGACAATACTCTTATTTACTCTTGCTCTTGTATTGATATTGTTGATCATATATGATATAAAGTAAGAGCATTATAGAGAGTCTTACCTATGAAGTTCTCTTCATATGTTATCACACGCAAACATGCTTGTTGGGATTCCTGTCATTGCTGACCTGGGAGACCTCTTTTGACCATTTTTGTGTGCTGTGCATCAAGAAACATGAGCTGTGAGGAGAGAGAAGGAATTGTGATGGTTTGTCTACAGAGGAGAGGACTACGGGGAGACATGACAGCAGTGTAACCTAAATAGCGTTGAAGGCTGTACAAAGAGTTAGAGGCAAAAAATCAGCATTTCCATGTCTCTGGGAGATAGAATAGATTATGTTAGACTTAAATTGCATTTTCAGTCTGGACATTAGAAAATAATGTTATAGTAGTATTAGGAAATACTGTTTAGCAAAAGGAAAAAAAGTGAAACACTATAATACATTCCTGGGAATATTATAACATTGCAGAATTTCAGCACCAGAAGTCTTTAAAAAGTGGTGATACAGCCATCTGCCAGGAATGATGGAGAGGTAATTTATCCTGACAGAAAAAGGAATGGACTATATGAACTCTTCCTTCTGAGCTCTGTTGTTTTAATTTTATGTTATTGTGAGGGTTTTTGTTTGTTTGGGTTTCTTTTGTGTTTTGGGTTTTTTTAAACAAGACATGCCTTCTAGTGCAGCAAATTATCTCATTGCAAGCAGAAGAGAATTACTGTATAGCCAGACTTCTTTAAAATATTGGGACTCTGATCTTCAAGCATTCATCTGTAGATGGTGAAGTTGTGAGGGCAGACTTGGTTCAGATACATAACATTTAAATGTGTCATTATACTTATGTAGCTCTCCAGCATGTTTTGCTGGTGGAAAAAAACGACCAGGATACGCAGAAATCACTGTTAAAGTTGTTATCACTTAAGAGTTTTATATCCATTGAATGCAGTGGTATTAGTTTTAGTTTTAAGTCATATATTTAATGGAAATAGGAGAAAGGAACCAGTAAATACAGCTTGTAAAGTAACTAAACTTCTTTTTCCTCATGGCAGCTGTTAGCATATATCTCCTTTAAGGAGACAGAAGTATTGCTGAGTGGCAGCTGTTATTTGCTGGCTGACTAGCTGCTGTCATGTGTGTAAAATAGATAACTTCCTTTCTTTTCTCTTGTCCTTCCATTCAGCAGCATCTTTTCCTTCCTTCTGTTAATCCTGTCTTTTCTGTCATCACCCCTGCCTGTTGCTTTTATAACCCTCTAAAAATGATGAAAACTTGCATTTGATAGTAGAAGCCTGAGGTTTAGACTCTTCTTATTTTCCAAGAGGAAACTACCAAACAAGAAAAAACAGGAACTCAACAGGGACCAAGGCTATCATTACCTGGGATGTCACCATATTTACACAGCTAAATGGCCAGTGTTCTATACCAAAACAGACATGTTCACTGTCTTCCTTTACGCAGGCTGGATGTCAGTAAAGACCAATTGCAGTACAGACTTCAAACAGTTTAAATTTACCTAAATTTTGTGCTAAGCATTACAGTTAGTTCAGAAAGCGGTAAAAATTTTTTAAAAAAAATCTGAATGAGAAAGCTGTTTCCCAAAAAGTGGGCTGGGAGATTATTGTGAGGTCTTTTTTGCTGTAATATGCCTTTGTTGTGTTGATACTCAATTCCGTATTATTGTGGTGATATGCAGATGACTTATTCAGTATCCATTGCTATTGCAGTGTTAAAATGTCATATTGTTTTAAGTCTTCATCCATGTCATGTAGTATGTTGTGTGTAGTTAGACATAACCGTCCTTTTTTGTGTTTGTCTTTGCCTGATTGCTTTTGCAACCAATATTGCCCGTGCTGCCTCTAACCTTTATACAAATCTCTGTTCCCCAGGCATTCTCTTCCTGCTTTTACCTGTCACGGCTTGCTTTTAATAATTGGCAAAACCTGCATGATAAACTCACTGGGAAAGGCTACTTGCTTCATGCTGTGGGAGAAGTCTCGCTTCATAGTTTGTTGGTCTGTAATTCTGCAAATGTTACGAAGATGCACAGTTTTTTGTAAACGGGGGTTTCTCAACATCCTGATGAGACAAAGGTGATCTCTGAGAAACTTTTTTGCACCAGGTTGTCACTCATGTCAAATAAATAAGCTTCTAAGATGACGTGGATGTTTCTGTGCATAAAAAGAATGTCCACATGGCATTTTGGAACATTAAAATCTTACCCTTCAGAACTCTCTCTCTCCAGCAGTTCAAAAAGAAATCTTTTGGTCTGCAGTGCATATCCTTTTCTGGCACACAGTACTGGATGTTCATGGGGACTGCATACTAGGCTACATGAATAATGAATCAGATCCAGTTTATTGCAGTATGCTCCATTTTTACCTTTCCCTAATTTAACCTCTCTCTGATTAGTAAAAGTATCACACTGACAATTAGTGTGAGATTATGTGAAAAGGATTTGACTAAATAAATGGAACATTGATGAGATACTCTGTTGCTCTGCATTTGACGGCAGAACAACAGCAATACAGGACCACAAGTTACTGAAACACATTGGTGCAGCCAGACAAAACAGACTCTCATCTTTGACTCATGTTATAAGAGAACTCCCTTTAAGCATTCAGAGGACGTGCTGTCCTCAAGAAATTAATCTGCTCCCATGCAAATATCTGCAATTCTTTTGTTTTTAATAATGTGCAAGTGCTTTTTGATACAAAGCTGAATGTTGTCTTCTGTTATGGGTGGGATCTGTTTCAAGAATGAGAATTCTGTGATACATTGTGTTTCTGAGTACAGACCAATAAAGAAAAATGCTCATACATACAAGTAATAAAGAGAAGAGTGGAGGTACGGTGCCAGGGAGGCAGGACAAAGAGAGAGTCTGTACCTCCACAGCCTGTGAACAATCCACCTTTATTGCATGAGACAAGATTATTTTTTTTAGTAATACATAGTTATTCATAAGGTCTGAACTATGCAGCAGGGTTTTTCTTTACTGTAAATTAACTTAGAAAATGTATATAGCTCTTTAGAAAAGCTCTCTGTGACACTCATTTCTGATTTTTGACTTGTAGCTGACAATCACATTTCAGATACCTTCTTGTAATAACTGGGCATACATTTTCTTCAGATATTTAAGACAGAAAAAGATACTATTCAGAAAAAGTGAGTTATACCCTGTTGGCTTTCTGAGCCTGATAGTTACCCTCGCATGCAGATATTTCAGAGGTCTTCTCCCTGCTCCTTTTTAATTTCCAAAAAGTTTCAAAGGATGGAAGGCAGACAACGCGATTACTGAGCTGCATAGTAATTAATTGACAAAGGTGGAATACCTCATTCATATTGGCACCATGAAGCTGTATTTTAGCTCCCCCGAGAATAAATTATGTAAGCTTGTACCATAAGAGATGTTACCCAGTACCTCTTACTTAGCAGTAAGAGCTCTGTCATGAGGATTGTATGTCTGCTAGTTCAGGTCACTTAGGCTTTTAACACATCACTGTCTCTTCTCTTCCCCTTCAGCACTGTGAGTGGACACAGTTGAGGTAACAAGGCTTGTTTAGGCATATGGTCCACGAGGCTTATGGTGCATATGGGAGAATGCTCGCACAGCGTAATGGCTGATGCTTTTTTTCCTGATGTGTTTTAAAATTAAATAATCATTTAGATTCCCCAAAGTTTAACGCAGCTTTTTCCTGTTAATTGGTAAGCATGCAGGTGTTGTGCCTGAATGTTAATGGAGCAGTGACAATGACATGCTAATGGCTTTTTCTGGTATAGAGGAATAGTGTGGAATAGGGATTTTTGAAGTCAACCTCTGTTTCATTCAGGATATGATTAATCTTAAAATGCTCTTAAGCATAGAATTAAGTCAAATGGACTACAGATATTTTCCTAATATCCAAGACAGATGTGTTTCGGTAATGATAGTTACTTAATTATCCAAGCGACTGACAGGATCTCACTGTGATACAGCAAAGGTCTTGGCAGTGCAGATGAACATACAAGTTCCTTCTTCCCAGTGACGTCTTTCCAATAACAATATTAATAAGATTCTTCCTTTTGACCCCTCTTCATCTTGTGTCCAGAGCTGCTGTTTTTCACCTGTTGACAGAGTAGGTGTTACAGTCTGACAGAAATCCCTGAAATGTCACAAGTCGAGTACGCTATGAGGAGTGAGTTAAAAATAACCCCAAACAACCCACAAAAAACCCGACTCCCAAGTACTGTTTCCTTAATCTTTAGATGTAAATGTGGAATAGTTAACTTTACATCAAATAGAGATTTCAGCTCATCAGGTTTTTGAAATCATCTTAAAACTTAGGATTGATACAACAAAATCTAGTAATAATGAACAAAATATAGTAATACCAAAGAAAGGATCTGGTATCAGGACATGTTTTTAATAGGAATTTTATTGCAGTTACTTATGCACAATTTAGAGACCTTTTTTCCTATTCTCTTAATTTCCACTACAGATAATAATTTTGGGACATTAATACCCAGTTGTATTTTTATCTTAGCTTTTGAAATAATAGGAAACCTTACAGAAAGGGACCTCAAAAGAATATTTAGTCCTTGATTTATCATTTATCCCTTATAGCTGAGGGATCATTTTAGCTCTTTAGAAAAGCTTGCCTTATTGCTATTGCCAGATAGGGGAACTAAATACCTTAGGTAAACAAAATATTAAAACCAGTAATTTTTTAATGCTTTTAAATTACACTGAGTTGCATTAAATTGTCTTTAATTGTAGCAGAAATTATTAAAAAGCACTGATGTTCTCCTAGGATTTGCATCTATGAAGAAGATAGGTATCAATAACAGTTGGGAATTTGGAATTAATTCTCATGTCTCGCAGACTGCAGTGGTCTTCAGCATGTAGGTTGAGTAACACTAATGACTGTCTCAACTACAGTCAACAGATGAAGTAGAAGCTTTATAACACAGTGAATGTAAAAATACATGCTGTATGTGTGTCCAGTATATATATATGATATATTTGTGTGTTGGGCTAGAAGAGCATAGTACTTCCATGTGTGAAAAATATTTTTTTTAAGAAGCAGAGGTAGGATGTGACTTGGTGCAGTTGCTGTGAGTTCTGCATTATATACTGCAGCATTTAGGTATTGACGGAGCTTTTTAATTATATTAAGGTACATCTTGGGTAACCTTGTCTACCTGTCCTTGAAAACCTTGAGCAATTCTGTAGGTTCTCAATTCAATTTTTTATCTGTATGTAACAGTCAAACTAGGGATTAGGGGGGAAAGAAAAAGGCAATTTTCTTGCTGCAATTAAGACCTATTGCCTCTTTCTCTGTACTTAGTGTATATGAAGACCAATTATTGTATTTTTATTTTGTTTAATTGTATGTATTTGGAAATTCTCCCTCATCTTTTTGGTGATAAATAAGTCCAATTCTCCCAGTGTTTTTCTTATATGCCATCTCATTAATCTCTCATCATTTTTTCTCCTCTTCTCTGAATTCATTCTAGTTATTCAGTGTATTTTTTAAAATGTGGGTCCCAAATACAGACACCATAATTAAGCTTAATTTTCATTAGAGCTCAGTAGAACAGGAAGACTCTTATGTATTTTTTTCTGTGAAGTTACTGATTATACATTCATGCGTGATGGTTTGATGAATTACTTTCACAATAGCATGACATTTTGGCCATTTCTGGTTCAAATCACTAATTCTTCACAGGCACATGTGAATATATGTGCTGGGATACACACACGTTTTCTACTACCGATCTTGTTAGCTTTTAGGTGCTTATAGATAGATTAATTTATTTATGCTCAAATAATTCTGTGGAAGATGAAGGCCAGCTGGCTAATAGCTTTGACCTTTTATCCTTTGTAAAGACAGGTACTACACTTTGTTTACCATTCCCTGGAACTTTACTCATCCTCTGTGACTTCTGAGAAATTAACACTAATAACTGGTGGCTGCTGGTAATTTCTGAAATACTCCAGTGTTTTTTATCAGCCTGCTTAATTTGAAAGCATCTATCTACTGCACTCAAGAAGTATCTAAAATAATAGGAAGTTGTCTCAATAGTAGTTTTTCTCCATTTCTCGGTGATTAAGAAGCCCAATGTTAGTATCATTAAGATTTTTTTATATATAGTTAACGGATTGAAAGGAAAGGAGAATGAACATACATACCTAGACCTACACTCACTTTAGAAGAAATATCGAATGAAAATAGCTGGCTAATCATAAGGAGGTATCTAGACTTGTTCCCCACAGGGAAAAGCTTCCCTGTCATATATACATTTGGAATTTAACATCCCAAATCACTGTCTATCTTTGCATGCTTAGTATAGTTTCCTGGTGATCTCATATCACTCTCACATATTGGTCTAGCAGTTCTTGATTTACATTCTAATGCTTCATCTATCATAACCCACACATTAGAACTGACCTCCAGGCTGATGGCAACATTTGGAATTTTGCCTTTTTTTTTTTTTTTTTCTTCCCTAGATGAGTAATTCAGCCTCTTTGCCACAGATGCAGAAACTTACTTTAAAAAAAAAGAAATCAAGGGAGGTACTTGTAAATGTTTTTCCTGATGCCAACTGGGAGTTCAATAGTATCCATTTGTACCACAGAAGGTTATTAAAGCCTTATAAATGAGTCATTTAAAGCTTGACTGACCTCTCTTCAGAGTCCTTCTCTTTCCATTCTTTATAATTATATTCTTTCTGTATAAAACTTGTCATCATTAACCAGCTATATAACTTCCAATTAGGAAGCAAATACAGTTCCCCCATTCTTTTTCAAGATACAGTTTTATTAAGATCTGTTCACTGAAAAGGAAGATTTTGAAAAGGAAGATTTTCTTTGTGCTGTAGTGAAAAGCCTACAGAGTGCATCAAATTTGGTTTAAATTTGTTGGAATCTTAATAAGCAGAACCTGATCTGCAAGCTGAAGGTTTGCAGAGGGATTTATCTTGATAAAATAAATTCATAGGAGGCCTTTAGCTCTCTCCTGAACAAGTGCAATTCAGAAGGAACAGAAGAAATTTAATTAAATTATCAGCTCATCTCAAAGCAAGGGGTTTTGCTTTTATAATTTTCTTTCTTGATCTTATCAAGAAAATTAATGAATAAGAATGCAGTGGAACTACCTAGACAATGGCTGTAATATGCCTCTTGGTTAAACTATTCCTGTATCTTAAGCAGAAACTGGAAATTAGTCTCTTAGGCTACAGATTTAGAGAGAGTTGCCTGTATTGGAATTTTGTGTTGGACACTGAATTATGTTGGCACAATATTACAGAAAAATGCCGATTTCCCATCTCAGCGGGGATATGCATACATCTTTCTGTTGAAGATACTGCGCTGCATTTTTTAATCATGCAGGGTTGCCTCTGATAACCCTTGATGTAGAAGAACTTGGGTTATATCAGGGAGGTTTCAGACAAGGGTGCAAGGTTTTCACTTGCATGTTTGTCCTGAGGTGTGAATCTTATCCCCCATGATAAAATCATGATCCCATACAACTTTTCCTGTGCTGTAACAGCTATCAGCAGATTAACAACTTAGTTGTGACTGTAATGTAGTCAGCAGCCAACGTAAACTGCTCCACCCTGTCAAGGCAAAGTCACTTCTATTTTCTATATACTGCCTTGAAATCCAAGAGTTTTCCTGTCTGTCTTAGACCTAGTTCTTTGGTGGATTGTATATTTGCCGTATCAAATCACCTTTCAGAACATTTGGTGAACAGCATCTAACACCTGCAGGATAGATGGCATCAGTGATCACTCCTGTAAGTCTTTGCCCTCTAATGGTACTGATTTTTCTGTCCTTCACAAGCAATTTTTAACAGTGTTGTTGTTCATGGTTTTCTCTTGTGAATTGAACTTTGCTTGTGTCGGACTCCAAATTATACTGGGTGCTTTTCAAGGTAAATGGGACAGTTAAGCTGGGAAATTTTATGGGACCATACTAGCTGAAATATTGCATCCCCAGCCTAACTGCTTTCGAAAGTTGAGCATCATTGCTTTTGAATGAAATTCCAGGATTGTATTCTAGGAAGAAATGGGGTGGGGCAGGGAGCTCTATAACATTAGGGTTAAATAATACCTTGTGAAAGAAGACTGGGGTTTTAATTTCTTAGCACAAAGAGGTGAGATGAAAATGATAAGTTGAAGTAGACAACTTAAAAGAAAATAAATACCTTTTAGACAACAGAATTGGTGGTTGTTAAGGATCCTGTATTGCACTTGAAGAGGTTTGCAAAGTGGATGCAGTTTCATGATGCTGTTACCAAGATGCAAGTAAGAGCTTGATGGTATGAAACGGTGCATTCCTGCTTTATCTCTTTTGCAGAGAGGAGTCAGGATAGCACTGCAGCGGTGCTGTCTGACTCCAGTTCCACACAGGATATGTTTAATGAGCCTGCCAGTTCTCAAGACAGCCTGAAAAAGACTTACACAGAGAAGAGGATTTCTACTACCTGTGCTGATACACTGATGCCCAGCAGAGACACCCTGGGATCTACAGAGGAAAAGAGTATGCCCAATTTAATAGATAATATCAGCTTGTATATTCTCATTTAAATGTTTGTTCTGGCATACAGAAGCACTGAAATACGCTGCATTATGACTGAGAATTTTAACTAGGTGTTACTGCTGCTGTTATGTGTGTAGCTTAAAATTGGAACTGTGCTTTGCTTTTGTGGCCATCATCCAAATTTGTACTACCTGTTAAACCGTAACAAAGAAAAGAATAATGATAAACTGCTATCTGTGATGGCCCTTTGGCTGGCTTGTCTTCTTTTAGGTTATTATTTACTCTGGCCTCAATGTTTCAGGTCTCTAGATAATTTAAGGAGTAGTTATTTGAAGATAAGCAAATAATGTTTTTCTTTTCCCCAGTTAAAGATGCGCTTTTTATTCTGGCCCAGTATCAACTTGATATTCAGTACATAGAAGAGCACAAGTACTGGAATTAGATGTCTTATTCCATTGGATGCTTTATTTCAGTAGAGAAATGGAATTGCTCTCTACCAAATTTTTCCATGTATTATAGTACTAAGTGTTCTGTATTCCACTGGCAAATTTGTTTCAAAATCCATTAGCTGGAATTTCCCTTTAATGTTTGTACAGTTACATGTGGCAGTGGACAGAGAAGCTGAACTTCAGTAGGGAAAGATAAACAAGACCAGTGTGTAAATTTTGCTCACCTTTCTGGGTTGTGTCTCTTTGTGGGATGTTAAGTCTTTTTTTGCCAGTTCATACTATACTTTAGTCTTCTCCAATTTCAAAGATACAGAAACCATGGTATGTGGATAGCCCTGGTTCACTTCACTGATCTCACTAGAAACAACTGCTGACTAGTCATCTTTTTGTTCGCACACTTGGATTAGCTTGGTTTCTTGTTTTTAAAAATATTTTACTTCAGTCTTGCCTAAGCTAGGGAAGTCTGTGGTGATGTTGGCATCAATATGATGAAATAGATGCCCGTTCCTAGTTTTGTAAAGTAGTACTTACATAATCACTAAGTTGGTAATCTCTTGGGTACTAGACTAAAAACATGGCTCTTTCTCAAGCTTGCAGTGAGTTGTGTTATTGTCGTCAGTTGTCTTTCAGAAAAACTGTGTTGACTGCATTCTTACATTACTGACATTTATTAGAACAAATGTTGTATTTTTTCATAAAGCCATCTGTAGAGTAAAATCTGTAGCGTAATGGATACATAGATTGTGCAAGCAAATTTTGAAAAATTTCTGTTCTGGAAAACATGTTTGACTCAAAGTTCAGCCTAATCAGAGAAAAAGTTAAAGAGCAGTTTCATACTTGAGGATGAAGTATACTAAAGTATATCTCTAGCCTGCTAGGAGATAAGATCTAATGTAAGAAACTCTTTATCTTAGCAAAGACAAAGACACAGTAAACTTCCATGACTAAAAATCAAAGTTAAAAAAATTAATCTGCATGTGGCATGCATGTTTTCAGCAATAATGACTAGCTAACAGGAAACATGGAAACTGCCATTGTCACAGATGTTTTCTGAAGAAAGATTTGGTATCCTTCTAGAACAGATGGGTCAATTGAACTATGAGTTACCAAGTTAATTGCAAAAATATTTGGATGGAACTGTAGAACCTATATTATACAGAAGGCCAGGTTAGATGCTGCTAATCATTCTGTCCAAGCCTAAATTGTATTCTGGGACTGTGTTCTTCTAGGTAGATTGTTAAGAATAATATGTCTTGGCAAGATAGCTTTAGTTTTCTGTTCCTTCTTCCTTTCTTTGCAATAGAATTTTACTGAATTTACACTTTCATTTTGTTGTTCTCCTTCCAACAGTATATAAAATCCTGCATTGTGTAAGGTGTGCTGAATTCTTAGTATTGCACAGGGAAAATCCCCGATGAGAGACAATGGAGAAATCAGTGTGTGGCTCTGTTAATGAGCTGAAGATTACTTATTAAACATCAGGAATAGTCATATTTTTTTAGGAACTGCTCAATAATTCTGTCAGTGCTTTAATGGAGAAAATGATTACCATTTGTTGTATTTCATTTTTGTCATTTTGTATATTTTGTTTGCCATTTTGTAATTTTCATTGTCACTTCTCTTAATGTTCCAGTTGCAGGAAAGTCAGAAGAGCTGCTGGAGAGCTCAGAATCTTACCATCCTGCTGAGCCTACTGGCCAAAAAATTCTGGTGGATCCTCAGTCTGCTTCTGGCAATCCTATCAAAGCTGCAATCCCCCCACCCTCACAGTGGGACTGCAAAAAGAAAGCTGAACCTTGTGGAGATGCATCTGAATTTCCTCATGGTCTTCCAGCAGACCTTGAGGAACAGCGGAAGTTCCTGACGGAGCAGTGTATTGCCTCCTTCTGTCTGTGTCTCAGCCGCTTTCCCCAGCACTACAAGAGCCTCTACAGATTGGCCTATTTGTACACATACAGCAAAACACACAAGGTGAGCAGACCACTGATACAGCAGCTGACTAGCTGTGTTTATTGCGTGAATAAAAAACCTGTATTGTCATTTGTACTAATTCAGAAGTCTCAGTGTTGAAATATAGCAGGTAAGTTTGCTTAATGCAGTTTGGATTGGAACTATACTTTGGGAAGTCTTCAGCTCCTAGATTGTCTGATTCACATGTGTGAGGCTGGTTGAGTAGAAAATTTTTTATTACCAAGCTAAGAAGTTTTTGTCATTCAGCAGAGAATTACCTTTTAGATATGTCACATAAATTAAGATGTTCTTATAAAAATGACAGCAATTATTTTACTGTGGACAGTTATTTTTTAGTGGACTGAAAAGTGACTTGGAAGCAGGAATTAATCAGTGTTGGTATGAATACATCATGTGACATATTTTCTGGGTATCTTGTGTCTTTGTAGAATTAAAGTTTTCCTACTGTCAGAGCATAGAGGTCATCTTGAGTAAGGCAAAATTTTTTGCTGTTTAGAAATCACTGAGTGAAAGTCAGTCAGAATCCTACTGCTCATGAGCCAGTGATTTTGGGTTAAACAGGAATAACAACATCTTGGTGACTGTAAGAGTGTCAGTTCCTGTTTGAGGTGAGGGCAAAATAACTTTCTTCTTTGCATGACCCTTGCATATTCTTCATAATAAAATTAATTTTAAAACCCTTCTGCTATGAATTATCATTGGTTTCGTTTTAAAATTATGTCATTCTTTATTTTACTTCTGCATGCTTCTGTTATTATAATCATTGTCTTTCTGAAGTATCAGTTAGTAAGATGTATATGAAGAGTAGGTTGAAATTTTCAGAGTTGTTTCACTATTCAAAGTTTGAACTCACAGAGTTTGTATTTGGAAGTCTTGTGTTAGGTCATATGCTGCACTGCATGGCTTTCTGAATTCTCTTCCCCACCAGTACTGAAGCTTATGTGAATAATAGGGAGGGGAACGTAATGGAAACAAATCACACCCCTTGCCTCACAGTAGAAAACAGCAACTGTATTGCTACAGATTGAGCAGTGGCATCTCTTACCAATCTACTGAAAGGTGATGAATATTCCATTTGGCTGTACAATGATTATCCAGAAAAATATTACCCTTTTTTTAAAGATAGCTTGTTTTGAAAACATTCTTGTGCTGTTTGTGTGTGACAGTTGTTAATTTTTCTATGGAGCTAATCATTAATAGGAGATGTAGATTCCTGCAATCTGTCATTACTGCAGCTGACAAATGATTTTGTATCAACATTCAACAAAAAAGGCTGCCTGTTTTCAATTTATTGGTTCAAATCGCATGTCCTTGCCTGAGGAACTACTTGCAAAATATATTCTTCTATTTTTTTTCCTGATGCAGCCTTCTCTTTTGCTTTTTGTATCTCTCTCCCTACATAAATATCAGCTTAGTGATTTGTAATGTTTCTCTGTATGAAATGTATTGTCTAAATCCATCTCCTCTTGGAACTCAGAGAAATTCAATCCTGCCTCTTTGAGCCTAGTAGT
This sequence comes from Athene cunicularia, assembly GCF_003259725.1. Lineage (NCBI taxonomy): Eukaryota > Metazoa > Chordata > Aves > Strigiformes > Strigidae > Athene > Athene cunicularia. The sequence continues at coordinate 5,567,180 of NW_020799121.1, read as the reverse complement.
TACCAGGTTGGCTTCAACTAGCATTGTTGGGTTTTACTGTCCTTTTTTATTACTTCTCTGTGTAACAAACAACTGTTTAACACTGCAAAAAAAATCTTCCTACTGATATATGTATACTACATACTTTCATGAGGTTGTAATTTTCTTTGACTCATTCAGGTTCTTTTATAGAGCAATGTCAAATGTCTGTGTTTTAATGGTACATTAATATGTCTTTAGTGGGAGTTATACTCCTGAACAAACTTAAAACACAGTAGGCATCTATGCAATTTCAGCAGTAACTGGAGTAAGAAGTATGCTTAGATATACTGATGATAAACCTGATTTTAAAAATGAGACAAATTACATCAGGTTGAGTTGCTGGGAGGGCAGAGTGGATTACTGGTAAATTTTAGAAAGCTGAAATTAATTTTTAAATGCATGTAACTATCTTGGAAAATTCAGCATTTATGTACCAGTGCCAGGAATTTGTATGAAGAATTTAGACTGATGGCCAAAATTCGTGGTTGGCTGGGAAAGGAGAGGATTGGCAGGTCTCCATAGTGCATAGAAAAACAAGTTTTCCATATGCAATCTGTTTTCTCCCATTTTACAGTATTACTGGTTTTGCTGTTGTGAGATTAGTAAAAATAGTTGTTGAGTGCTTTTTTTAACATCCTTTTCAAAATCTTTCAACATTTTGTTTGGCTACATGTTCTGGGTTTTTTTCCCCTGCAAAATCCTGCTTACTATTTGGAGGCTATTTCTCTTTGGTTTATTTTGTTATCAGAGCAAATTTGTACATAGCTGTTTTTTTCTTGGAATAAATGTGCAGGAAAGTAAGGATAATTTTCAGAAGTTACTTCATTGCCAGTTTGGGCAGTAGTTTTAGTTTCTCATTCTCCCTGTCTTTGTCTTGAAGTAAAGACTCCCATCATTTGTGATTTTTACATCAAAAATGAGTGTTGGCACAGTTTGGAAGGAGAAGGTAGGATTTGACAAGCTGTTGTTTGTCAATATAACTAAAAAGTTTTGTGAGAAGTATTTACTTTATGGCCCTTATGGATCAGTATGTAGAACTGGTCTGATGTTTTGCAACCAGCAGATTGTCAGGAAATAAAAATATTTACTTACATACTTTTTTACCTCAAAATAAAAAATACTGTGTAAATCCTCCAAGAATCTGCTCACAGATATTGTTTGTATGACTTAGGTTTTTTTAAGTTTGTATCTTCTATTGTGTCCGTTATTAACAGAGCCCTTAATGGGGAAATTAATGTCGGGTATAACAAAGTGTCAGTAGCATGGCAGTTTAGTCAAACTAGGCATAACACACGCATGTAAAAATTACAAGATTATATATATATATATGTAGGTTTAATATATACTTAGAGGCAGACATAATCTGTAATAATAGATGTAAGCATTTCAAGTAGCAACAGTTTGGCAGTAACAGTTCATTTGAAAGGCTACTCTTCAAAGTCAATGGTCTTTTTATCTAATGCAGTAGCACTAGGGGGTTTTTTGAGACAAAGCCTTCTAACAGACTATAAAAGACCATAGAGGGAAGGATTAAGGTATAGTAGGATGTTTTGTACACCTCTCAGCAACTTCAAGTTGGATAAAGGTGGCTCCTAACACCGTTGAGTTAAGGGATCTCGGGTGACTCAGGTTTCCACTTGGTTGACCAGAAGAGATTTTCCTTTTCCATTTTAACAGTGCTGATAAACTTTTTTGAAAATTGTTGTACCCTGTCAGTCATCATGTCTTTGAATCTTGGGGTGATGAAGATGTGGGTGGCAACAGCTGAACTGGAAAGAGTACTTCATAATTGCCCTGAGTCAGACAGCTAAATCCAGCGTTTCAGACTGGCAAGCAGTGTGCCAAGGAGAATAAATCCTTTTTGCTATGTCCTGGATCCCTTCATCCACTCCTAATAACTTCATCAGCTAAAAGCTAAGCAGAGCAGACTCTGGGAAATGTAATGAGTTGAGACCTGCTCAGGCGTATTTACTGGGGGTAACTGATCATGCTGATTTAAGGAGGAGGGTAGTGGAAAATCTGTAACTACATCTTTTATTCCTATTAGTTTTGATTGTGTGAAGTTACCGTGTAATTGCCCCATTTGTCTGAATGATCTTTTTTCCTCCTAGCTAGGTTACTGTCATCATCTTGTTCAATAAAGGCCTATGAATTATAGGTACCAAATACATGCCTATGGATGGTCAGGGTAATGTGCACAGCAGATCACTAGAGCATGATGCTACACTTAATGATCTCTTAACATTTGCATCGTAAAACAGATTCAGGAATACATCCATAGCTAAAATTTGTTTAGACTGGGATTTTATATTTAAGCTTTATGGTGGCAGCTTTCTTAAGGTTTTTGTTTTCCTTTAATTTTTATGTGATAGTTTTAACTGTAAGATTCAGATTGTCACACATTAGGCAATTTTTTACTTTTGTTTTCACACTGGGAATTTACTTATGTTTCTGTTGACTATGATTGGCATAAAATAAAGTATTTATGTGACTGGATCTTGGACGTTATGATAGGCTTATTTTTGCTGGATTCTGATTTTATTCAAAACAGGATGACTTTCACAGAATACAAGATTTTTGTAGGTTCTTTGTGTTGTAATTTCTTCTGCATGTATTTCAAAGTGGTTTGCATGCTTAGGTTAATAGAATTACAGAAATACATATTACAAAAGAAGTACTGTAGGAAAAAGTTAGTGTACAATTAAGTTTACATACTTTGCTTTCTTCAATGATAATTAAATTTGACACTCAGTGATAATTATTAAATTTACTGGTTCCCTTGAGTAGCCAGGAAGTACCTTGTGATATTTATGAGTGAACATGTATTTGTTCCGTATCAAAAGAAAGCTATCCAAATCCCCTCGACTGTTGTACACTGTAATCAGGAAGGTCCTGTGTAAGTACCTTTATCAGCTCTCTGAATTGAAGGATTTTTGACATCCGTAAATATCTGGTTAGTATTTTCAATGTTAAACTCCCTTGCACATGAATCTGTAATCAGCGTTTTGCTAGAGGGGATGCTCTAGTTCTCGTAAGACATTGGAGATTTCTGCATGATTACTGTTACTAGGACAAAAGCATTTATGACTGAGCAGGGCTTTTAGTGTTTCACCAGAGTTTTGTAAAGAAAATAATCTGGAAAGCAGGTTAAGAACTTTGCTGATACCATACCCTCCCAAAAAAAGGATATTACAACTGGAATATACTTCTTGGACAGACATGATTTAATTAAATTCATGATTCTCAAAGGGGTATTTCTAGCCCACAGAACACAAATCAGAGTTCAACATTCTCATTTGTCTCTATGAACTAAACATCTTCCTGTTTCTTTTATCTGCTCTTAGTGAAGCTGTCTCCAAAAACACCAGTCTAATGCAACTCAAATGCTACTTTCTAGTACTGAAATAAATAATGAAGCAGAGCAATACTTCCATCATTGAAACCTTACAATTAATAGTTGTCCCATCTGTTAGTAATGTTTTGCCTGGAGCCAACAGCTGTCCCTAGTTCTCAACTACACAAGAGATGTTCATGCCTTGAACTCTTGAAGGGATAGTGCTTTTATGAATTTTTGATTGTTGTCTATCACTTAGTCTCCTACTGATACTTTGTTAACTCACTGAGTGCTATTAACCAAATTTTATGACAGGCATGGAATTTTCTAGAAAATTTAAGTGCAGTTACATGGAGGGCAATGGCTGGGTAGAGGTAAAAGGCCTGAATTTACCACCCCACTAAAAGAAGGCTGCAGTTTAAGCCTAAAGTTTGCCTTGTCTGTTAGGCCTGGGTGTGGGCAGGTATGCCTTGCAGGTGGTTAGCCCTAGGGAAGAGCTGAGGGGTGGCTTCCAGGGTGTGCGTGGGGGAAACTGGAAGGATTGCGGGACAGGGGAGGCAATGAGGGGCCTGGTGTGTGGAGTAAGGCTGCTGGATACCCAGGACAGTGAGCTCCACTGTTTGCTGAGAAACTTTATATTTTTATATAGAACTTACTTTATATTGAGCATTAAAATGCAGCTTTTAACAAAAAAATTACGGTGTTTTAAATATGTGTATAGTTCAGGTTTCTGTACGTGATAAAGAGTGGATCTCAATGGAGTGAAAACAGGTTAAAAAATAACAGACAAGAAAGCAAAACTTGATTATATTTGAGTCTGGGTTCAGCAGCTGTAGGGGACTGACTAGTCTGCTGGGGCTGATCAGTCTGGATACTTGCTCTGAGAAACAAGCTGGCTTGTCTCTCCTGAGGGATGTCTTCTCCAAATCACGTGTCTCTACAAATACTGTCAGAACAGCAGCTATGTGGAAAATGAGAAATGATAATGCAGGTTAATAAATAAAAGCAAGTGAGCGCTTTGCACTTCTACCTGTGGTGTTGTTTCTGTCCTCCGCCTGTAACTCACCGGGCCTGTTTCATCCACAGAACTTGCAGTGGGCCCGCGACGTGCTGCTGGGCAGCGGGGTCCCCTGGCAGCAGCTGAAGCACATGCCTGCACAGGGCCTCTTCTGTGAGAGGAACAAGACGAATTTCTTCAACGTAAGTTTATATAGCTGATAAACACACCCGTACTTTCTCAGCCATCATGTTAACACCTGTTTCTCATTTGGAAGGCTCGCGAAGGGGCAGTAACGTGAAATTCGGCAAAGCGCATTAAACAAACCATGAGCAGCTAAAGGAAAGGCAGAATTGTATTATGTTGTTACTGCAACTTTCCTCTTTTGAAGGGAACCACATTAGAAGGATTATTTCTGATGAGCTTGAAAACATGGGGAGAGAAGCACCAACATTTCTGTTATGCATCATTTACTTGATGGTTGAGCTCTCTATAAAAATTCTAATTCTGTTGATCTTAATTATCCTCCTGTTTACTGTTTCTCAACTAGACTTGTGCTTCTCATGACAAAAAAAAAAAAAAAAAAGGTCTAGTTGCTCTAAGAATTCTCCAGAGTTGGAAGGAGCTTTCCTGTATTCATTTGCAGTGTGGTTCAGCAGAAAGAGTACTTCCAAGTCCCATAGTGTAGTAGCAGCAGCGTCATAAAGACTGTCCCTGTGTCTGTGACACCTTCTAATCCACAGGGGCAACTGTGCCTCTCGGTGCCATGGGACACAATACTTCTGAGACTTAGATGAGCATTTATCTATCAAATTCCCTGCTGTGATGCGACTTACACTGCTGTTGTCTTCAGTATCTCTGGCTTTTCTGTGGTATGTTCTAGGGTTTTGTGCCTTCTGCTCTCTTGTGATAGGATTCTGTAGCTGTTTTGTAGCTTGCAGTGTGTTGAGAACCTGGAGATGTTGTGTTTGTCTTTCTGGACTATGTATCTATTACATGACTGCCTGTGATCGTGATGACAGAATTTATGTCTCTGCCTTCCCATCCAGTACTTCTGTTTTAATATTTTAATTGTGAAATTTATTTCCATTTTATGTCTGTTACCATCTATCTTAATTTTTGCTGTATGTCGTGTTAATTAACACATCTGTGCAAACTTCTGTTAAGTATAAGGTAAGTGCTCTTCTCTCATTATAATTCCTCAGATGGGTTGAACAACTAAGGAATACTGACAGTGGTTCAAAACTGTATCACGGATTGGTTTGCAAAAAGAGCTTTATGTCATTCCATCTTTCTCAATAGGTTTTGATCAACAAATACTGTCAGCCTGATAGGATATAGACCAAACAGTTGTGACCTGATTGATGACTTCATGGCTTTGTTCTGGTTATTTCCCTGCAATATCTTCCTGCTTTCCCTACAAGAATCCTGCAGTGTGATTAACTCTTCAGGCTGGTGAATACTTTGGCTCAGATCCAGATAACACAAACATTCTCGTAGGAGTTAATGAAATTACTCAACATGCTTCAAGTCGAATGTGAACTTTGCATGATCGAGGCTGACTTGTTCATCACTGCAGTGTTAAGTGTCAAGAGTATCCTATGTTTTCATGTATGAGGAAGATGAGCCGCAGGGAACCGAGCAGTGTGTATAAGGGAGTGTTTCTACTTGAAAATGTGAATTATCACATTAAGAGAGATCAGTAGTTGACCTAAATCATATCTAGTTTTTGAGTGCTAATGCTAGATAATTTAATTTAAAGACAGATTCCACTGTATTCCTAAGTGGATGTTTCCAGCATTATTTCAAACCACAATCATTCCTTAGTCTGCATATTGATCTTTTTATACTTTGAAGGATGACAAGTGCTAGTATAGATACCACACAGCTGTAGTATAGATACTAGACAGCTGTATAATAATTCTACTTTGTAAATAAACAAAAACTTTCCCATAATTTAATATTGTTAATTTTCTTTAATAAGAAATTAATAACAGATAACCTTTAATAAAAGGTATATGCTAGCCCAGTGCAATATCAGCAATACTGTTAGAAAAGAGAGGTGATGTGTGAAAATTACATTCTCCATTTGAACATGGGTCTGCCAACAGACAAAGACAGTGTTGGTGTGGAGTCCCCTAGGTAGACAGCTGCCTCTCAATTTCAGTCTGGGGACTCAACTCCTGTGTGTCTCAGATATGGTGATAGTATAACTAGCACATGGAGTGCCTCAGACAGCAAAATAACTTGGTGAAGCCTTTGTGAAGCCTTGTGAAAAGTACTAACATTCTGACTTGTTCCTGCATGCATGTAAGTTAGTCTTCCTGTTAACAGGTACAGTGTACATTATGAGTTTAGCATGGTAAAATATTTTGGTGGTCTCATTTTCTACCCAACTATATTTTCAAAATCCTTTTCAAGTAACACTCTGTGTAGAATGTGTGGCAGTAGTCCAGTACAGATGACACAGACATAGCACAGTGAGAAAATCCAGATCCAAGAGAGAAAGGGCTACAAGTGCCCATGAAAAAAAGCTGTTAGTGTCATCTGACATTCCAGAATTGGACAAACCTAAATCTGTGAACAACTTGGGAAAAAATCTCTCAACACTGCGTTGACCTTGTCTGGGTTAAACCTCAACTAGTTTGTTCTCGTGCAAAGCTCCTAGCCAGGCAGTGGGTAAGCAAATGTACTGCACCATCTGGGTCAGTGCTCAGAACACAGACTTGTGTGTCATCCATCGCATACAGATGGTGTTACAGCCCACTGTCCCAGCTAGTGTCTTCACATACAGAGTTGGGTGATAAAACAGAAATTATTTTGCTCTACAAAAGTAAGTAGTTGCATCTAATCTTAGAAATTAAATGGCCAACCTTAAGATTTTCTAAGCTTATTAATGTCATCCAGGGTTCTTTTCAACAGAAACACTTTGCCTACGGTGTTTATTTGTTTCCATTAAATATATTTGGGTTTAGTTTTGAGAACTCTAGCCTTCGTGATCCAAAAGAGTTAAATGAATGGCTAAGTGGCTTTCTGTAGATACTTTAATATTGAAATACCTTTTTCTTCTGGAGCAAGTAGCACTAGTGTTCTTAATCTCTTGTACGGAAGATTCAGGGTTGTTGAAATTATAGTTGACTCAATTTTACAAGTACAAACAACAGTGTGCAAAAGAGAAAGCTAGCAGCTCAAAGACAAGTAGGGACTGTGCCAGCCTGCTCCTCCCAGACATTTTATAAATAATGCATACTCCTAGTAGAATTATTTATGAAATGTTTATGACAGCACTGTATGAAAAGAAATAAACCTGGGTAAAGCTGTCTCCTGTTAAATTTTACTGCAGAACTGCTGGTCTGAATCTGTGTGTCATGGTCTTTTGTCTAATTTGTTAGCTGTCACTCAGATGCAACTGCAGTCTGTTTGAATTCATTTTTTACTGTCTTCAGAATGAGCAAAAAAGGCATATTCACTTAGCCCTCATTTCTTCTCATTTCACGTATTAGAATAATGTCAGGATGCACAGAACTGCCCTTTTTCAGTTCTAAGAAAAAAATGCTTACTGTATTATTGTACCTATTCATTTCCCAAACAGAAAAGAATGGCCCTGATTTTCTAGGACCAGAGGTTTTTGCATGTTCACAGCTCTGCTAGTGATGGCAGTCATTGTACAAATGACTATTTCAGTTAGACTTAGAGGACTTTAAGCTGTGTTCCCATAAATGAATACCAAGTCTTTTTTGTTTGGCCAGCTACAGATTTCTCAAGAACCTACATGTACAGGTACTCTCTGGCTCTTCTCCTTTATCTGTGTGTGTGTGTGTGTAAATATATAGATTTTTTTTTTTTAAAGAGGTCTCCAGGATGGTTTCTATAGTAACTAAATTAGAAATTAATTCACCAGAAGAAAAAAAACCCCACTGCTTTATATAGTCAGACACTTTTTTATATATTCAGATTTTGTGCCACTATTAATAAAACAAAGTTAAACTTTGTGCACAGATGATGGGTATTCATCAGTCTGTGGGTGGGTGGTGATTGTGAAAGAAGCATTTTGATGGTTGAGCTCAGTGTACCAGTAACTTCTCCATATGGTTTAATATACAGTATTTGTAGTTTCCTGGCACATCATCTGTGGTGGTAATAATCTGTTGTAATAAAGATCTTGATGTCCATCTTTGGTAACTGTTCCCCCATATGAAAGCTGTCCATGCACACAATATGCTATAGTGCAGACATCCATGTGCATGAAGTCTTGCTGCAAACTGTTAAGGATAATTGTTCTATTTTTAATCCCAAAAGAAACACAGTATGTTTATTCTCTGCTGTATCCCTGAAGCTCTTCATTCTGTGGTCTGAGTAAGCAGGGTCAAATTAAGATAGCAGCATTCACTGGGAGCCAGAAGCTGAAAGATAGCAGTGATTTCACTTTAATTTGCCATTGTTCATACCAGGTTTGACGGCACTGGCAGACTTCTGCTGTGCAGAACTACAAGTTCTGGACACTAAGCAGTTGAAGAATAAAATATAAAGTTTGGTGCTGCAAGTTTCTAGACATATTTCTTATTATCACATGGTGATGACCACTGGGTGCTTTCTCTGTTTCTCTCCCTATGAAGCAGGTTCTTTCTCTAGTTGTGTTTCAGATTGAGAGTTATGTCTCTTTGTCTTACCAGAGGAAAGTTGATTCTGAAAAGGAGAGCAAGGGCAATGGCAGACTCTGTTTTGGGATTCTGTACCACCAGAGCCATACAGATGAATTTGAGATGTAGGAAAAACGGCTGTTATGAAGTCCCTAATATAGGGGACTATCTAAGGGGAAAAAAAGGCATGATGCCTCAGCTTTCCTGGAAGCTGGGCAGTTATATCAAGGAAGTTACATTATATGCCTCAATTCGGTTTATACCTTCCCTTAGACATACATTACTGGTTGCTGTCAGAAATATGACACTGAGTGAGTACATGGGATTTTGTTTCTCTCCCAGTTTCTGAAGTGTAATCTCAGCATTAATGATTCCCATGACTTGAATTAAAATGAAACATTTGTTACAGAATTTAATGTCCCTTTTAGAGATAACTGCCTGTATATCATCTACGGGAAGAGGGAAGTCCATTAGGGTGGTCTGAACCTATTCTAGCCATCTGTTCTGCCTAGGCTGAGGTTGCTACTAAGGTTGACCTGATGAACCCCCAAATACCACACAGGCCCAAGGTCAGCTCTTCCAGGCTGATTATGGCAACTTGACTGAAGCCTCAGGTTCACTGTTTTCTACCATGTACTATAAAATCCTGAAACTGGAGGCATCAGCAGACTAAAATCACTTTCCTAGAACTTTTACTGCTCTGCTTTCCTTCCTGTCCTTGGCTGGTGATAGATCTGAGTTACTCTCCTCCTGCTCATAGTTGGTGTGTGTCTTTTCAGTTGGCAAGTGTACTTCCAGCTCCTAGACATCTGCTATGTGGAACATGAGTCTTCTGAGAAAAATAGTGCTATTTGAATCAGATTGGGGGAAAAGAGAGAGAACTTGAAGAAACTTACTGTGTATCCATGTGAGTTAGGATTGTGTCTCGGTGTGGTGAGAGTTTGAATTTAATCATGTATAGGGGCTCTAAGAGAATTAATGGTTATATTTTAGCTTGATCATGATTGGTTGCAACATTTTAAAAAAATGTTGGTCTTTTTAGAGTTTCTAACACTTTATCTGAAAAGGATTATGAGAGGTTGCCAACTCAAGTTTAAAAAAAAAAAAAACCACAAATGACACCCCAGAAATCATAAGGGTTTAGGTATTCAATTTTGCCCTTCTTGCTTCTGAGTGTTTTGGATGCCATTTTTATGCAACCACAAAGGAACAGAAAGCATAAAGGAATGATTTAAAAAAAAACCCTTTTGATTCCAGCAACTAGATAACACTTGAAACGAGTTATTAGACTTAGTACCATTTAATAGGTTGTATACAAAAAAAGTGTCTAGAAAAGGTGACCTCCGCCATTAACACTGACCTTCTGTGTACTTGCATGAAACAAAATAATAACGTTATCACAGTGCCAACACATGTTAGTAGTTTAATATTTTTAGGCTCCTTTTTTTCTTTTTTATGCTTATGGTAGGCAAATGGGGGCATCTGATTAGAGGATGGTTAAATCCCTACTGACTTGAAAAGATTAAAGATAATTCCAACTTTTGAGGAGATGGCCATATTGTAGCCATGAAATATCTGTGTTTTCACTGTGCAGGAAATAAGCCCTGAAAGAGCAAGCTTTCTGCTTTGTAAAAGTGGTGTTAGGTCAATGAATTTCTTACTGCCAGCTTTCTACTGGCTGTAAAGTATTCAGATGTTAGGTAAAAGACATCTCCCTGCTATGTATTTTCTTGTGCTAGGAAGAGCAAGCTACTCTGAAACGATTTGACACTTTAGAAACCAGGACTGTCAGCAGTGCACAGGTGTGCTGTTGGAGGCAGTATGCTGCAGGGAGTCTTTGGTGCAGAGGTGCTTGTGTAAGTTGAGGCTGAGTGGGTCATCCACTACCTCTCCTTAAGAAGAGATAATGGGACCTTGCTGTACTGCATTGGAGATACGTTTGAGTTAAAATGCTGCCTGCCTGGCCTGCTTCCTCAGTAATTTTAACAAGTATTTCATTGCTTTTCCTACGTTCCTGAATAATGTCATTATAAAGCTATTGTTCATCTGTGTGAGGAAACCATTTCTGGTGTGGCAAAGAGATACTTGTGTGGAAAGCTGCTGAGGAATAAATAAAAAACCCTCCAGGAGGCCTTTCTGAGCCAAATGATTGTGTAATTCTATGCCTTGGTTTGTAAATACAGTCAGCTGTATAAATGGCAGTTATTTTATTGTTACAGTATAAGCTTAAGTTTGGAAGATTGAACAGTGAAACCAAATCAGTTTCTTCCCATCCTCTGTTCCTTGTTTTTCTTCCTTTTTGGTCTTCATTAATTTTCTCCATTTCCCTTCACTGTATCTTCTGTAGAGCAACATCACGTCACAGGTGTGGTGCTCCCAGCACCCATCACTGAATGTCCATGGAGCCACAGGATAGAGGAGCTGAAAAAATCATTGTGTCACCTGCCTACAGATTTAGGAAGACATATTTGCATTGATTAAATATAACTCATATATACAAGGCTATTTTTGCATCGAGTCTAGAAATATATTTTTTAAGGAAAGCTTACATTTTGGATAAGTTGGTTCACTAAAATGCACAATGAGGCAATAGCCTTGCCCTTCTCTCAAACCATGACTGACAGTAAATTTTATGAAAGTGAATGTATGGAAGAGAATTGATGTTTTCTCTGACTCCATTAAATTTACTGATATTAATGTCTGTGTTTGAAACAGGCAGACGTTTTCCATGTGGAAAAAAAAGTAGTTTTCAAGAATCTGCTTTCATAGCTTTTCTTGTCTAGCATGGTAAATAGCTTCTGCTGGGAGAAGGGGAAGTGGGAGATTGTGATACTAGTTGCCCCTACAATAAGAGCTAAAATTTCATTATTTATTTTCTGACTTTACCCTTCATTTGTTCTTTTGCCAGTAGCAAGCCGTTTTCCTTCTCTGCTCCCTTTTTCTTTCGCTTGTAAGGTTAATGTAATGCTATTTTAATTGGAAGAATGCTTTTAGTAGGTACAAAGGAGTTTGTTCTCTCATTCTGTCTCGCTCTCATGTGTGCTCAGTGTTATGCAATCTTAATACCAACTCTGAATATGAAGGTAAGCAAGGAGTTAAATGTGCAAGTGAACCTTTCTTAGTGATTGGACTAAGACCAGAAACCCAGTAAGCAATGAAGTCTTAAAGTTGCCTATAAAAAGCTAGATAACTTTTTCAACCTCTGCCCAACATGTTATTTACAGTTCTTCACTCCATCCTCTTGGAAAAACAGAACTCATCAGTGAAAAATGTCCGTCGTTCACAGAGTTTCTGTCTCAATATATACACACTGTTCTTTCTGGCTAACTTTGCAGGCTTCCAAGACCCAACTAGTAAAGATGCCAATAAATCTAAATCCCTGGAGATAGAAGCATGGGGTTTTGAACTGTCGTTAGTGCCAGTGGATATTAAACAGCTATTTTTTTCCATTCTGTTTCCCTAGGAAAAGTTTCTTCTTTTGTTGAGTAGATTAATTGCTAGACAAAGTTAAGCTAGAGAACAAATAACCTGAAATAAATGAAGATAGGGCTTTGTAGAAGAGAGATTGTTATGGAAGTTGTGGTGTGTTACAGGACATAAACCAGTCAGTTTTAAAGCTGGATCTTAAAAAAGTTTAACAGCAACGATTTATCCACTCTAAACAGTATTTGAAAGGTGCAAGCTTGCTGGAATACTGTGTGATGAGTGTCCTTTTACAAATGTGTAATGAATAAATCCATAATTTGATTTTTCCATCTGCCAGCAGTGTATCAGATATGAGTGGGAGAGCTACCTTTAGACACTTAATGGGGTTAGTTTTAAACTTAGGTTAGGTTATTTCCTTTTAAAAAAATCTAAATAGATTTTTTAACTACAGTAGGAGAGTAGAGTTTTAAAGGCGATGACCCAACAAATGTCTTTAAAATACATGTTTTCATATTATATGACTGCTATTCAGTTATCAGACTAGTTTTTGAAGCTTCTTACCATGAGTTAGTTATCATAGTTTCATCATAGAAAAGGGCAAGAATGGTTACGTCAGTTACTGCTGCATAAACAAAACAAAGCAAACAAAACAAGAAAAGAGTAAATTTGGAACCTTAGAAGAAAATCTGATAAAATTGAATCTTTTTAATTAACTGTCGTTAGCATTTTTTTTCCCCTATAAATTCCTGTAGCCTCTGATTGAAAGATTTCACATAACTTCTAATATCCATGTGTAGAGTTCACAAAAGAGTGTTGAACAGGCAAGTAGTGTGTATGTGTATGAAGTCATACCTAGTTGTCTTTAAATACCCTCTCCTTTTTTTCTTAAACTGATAGCATTACTCTGAGGAACATAAATTTATTGGATGTATAGCCACAATCAAGACATACTCAGAGCAAATTTCTTCAATGCTTATTTGTCAGGTGAAACTGTGTGTGATATAACCAAGATGAAATATGTTTTTTCTTGATGAGCTGTTTCTAACGGTTGTATGTTACGAGGATTCTGTGACATTAATCAGGGCAGTTTCCTCTTCAATATATTGAATTTTGTAGGTATTTCCAGGACTGCTTTTGAGGTAGCTATCAGCCTGTATCTGATCTTGTTCAGTACAGCACTCATCTGTTCCATATTCCAGGTATGACAGATTTTTTCATTCCTGTATCTTTCTGTGTAAAAATACCAATCTCACTCTGAAGGTTAAAGGAGCCAAATCACAATGAGTGAATACAAAACCAGCTACCATCAGACGAACAGCTCATACTACCTTTCTGAAACCTTGTGCCAATTTCATTCTGCATCTGTGATGGTTTTAATTTACCTGGTATTATGATGATTTATTATAACTTTCATCCTTATAGAAGGAAGAAAATTAATAGCAAAATTAAGTTTATTTTATTAAAGAAGCATATTTTGTGAGTAATATTCCTGGAATTACAGTTCTTAGCAGAAGGCTCTAAGTATTTTTTGTGGATATATGTTGCCTTAGTGTAAAAATGAAAACAGAAGAATGTGGGATGGGAGCAGCGTAATACAAGTCTGTGTGTACATCTGTGCAAGTGGATAGCATTTATAGATAAATATTTTTAATTTAATGGCTACAGCAGGATATAATTGGCCAAATTAAAAAGGTTAAAATTGAGAAGATAAGATGGCAGATGATGATAGGTAAGAATATGTTTTGTTGTGCAGTTGCTAGTGTGTGATGAACAGTTCACTGGCTGACTGCAGCATCACTGTGCAGAGTTTAGATGAAGATACTGAGGCAGGAGTTCTCTGAGTAATAGTACTCCATCTTTGGCAAAATTCCTAAAGTCAGAGGATTAAAAATGTTGAATATCGTATAGTGTTATTGTTCCAGACTGTTTGGCTCCTGTGGAGGAGGTAGGATTTCCTGGCATAATATGAACACTTTTGGAGTTTCCGTGATAGTTGCTATGTGAAACAGCAAGGGTTGACCACTGAAACAAGGTGACTTTCTCAGTCTCCTGAAAGGAATTAAAACAAAATATGATTGAGTGGGTGAGCGAAAGTACTGAAGTCCATAGTGGTCAGTATTTTAGCTTGCTCCTCTGAATGCTCAAATGTTTTACTGTGATCCAACAAGGGAAGTTCCTATAAGAGCTTGAGTAAAGGGTGGCTTATTTCCAGGTGCTTTATGACCTTTGTTCATTTCAGTTGCCTATACTTCATCTCCACCAGTTTGCTTACTCACCTGCTGTCAATATACAGTTTCACAAATTTGGCTTTTATGAAGTTGTTTATTTTTTCTATAGGTTAGAGGAAGCAAAATCAGAAAAAACACAGACTTTTCACTTGAAGCACTTCCTAACAGTTGCTCAAAATGAATTATGAATTTTAATGGCTACTTGGTTTGCTGACGCAGAATAAAAATCAGAATTGAAAACTCATGCCAGGTCATTTTCCATTTAGATCTTTATCTCTTCAGCTGTTCTCTGTGTATCTATTCAAAGAGTATCAGCACTTATACTATGATCTCCTGCTTAGTAGACTGAACTAGTGTGAGTCATTAATATAATGGTGTTGTCTTAAGTATTCAGATGTTTGAGATAATTTAATAAGCTTAGTGTAACAGCTAAAATGATTTCTGTTTACACATATCTAGTTTGTTCCTCCTGATAGACTGCGCTAAGGTTTTAAGAGTATGTGCTGGGGTTTGATGCTTGTTTTTTTTTAATTAATGGTATAACTATCAATTACAGTATGTCAGGGTCACTGAGCTCCAATTATTCCAGTGATACTGACTCTGAAGTGACTAAAGTATTTCCATTGGGAAAAATTCCAACAAACCTGAAGATAGGCCAAGCTTTTATGTCTGCGTAGCTCATCCATGGAGAAGTGTGTAGCCATCCCAGACTTCGTGACACTTTAATGCTGTCTTCTATCATGACCGATCTGCTTAATACAGAATACATATTTTATGTTTATAATCTGTGTGTGTATCACAGATAGTGGCAGATTCGGTATGAAAAAACCTTAATAGAATCATAAATCAGATTTTAAAAAGAAGTAGGGATTACAGGCCAGTATAGTTGTATAATGAAGGTGGGACTTTTGACGTGAAGACGGTGCAGTGGTTTCAAAGGCATTTTCTTTGTAGCGTAAGAGAAAATACTCATAATAGGAATGCAAGTTTGAAATAAAATGCACATGCCAATTACTTTGTAAGCTGAAATACTGACAATGGGATAAACTTAATCTTTAAAAATTATATTTGGTGATACATAAAAGTATTGTTTTCATGCCTGTAATGAAGTAGTTGTTCCAGCAGGCATAAAAGAAAAACATCTGACTTTGTTTGTTTGCCCTTAGTCTGACAGCTTTCTACTAAAGGTCTTACTGAAAATTACTTCCCAACAGGTTTTAGGTCAGGATATTTTCATTGTCATTTTCTTTCCAATAAACAAGAAAGAGAAAGCATTTTTCTGAATTAATTATACTAAGATAAATGTTGGTTTGGGGACCAAAAAGACCCACTTTAAATCTTTTAGTTTTTCGAGTAAAACATGCAACTACATATACAGACAAATTTTTTGAAAGTTAAGCTAATTGAAAACAAAGACTGAGATTCTGGAAGCTTAAGCTTTTACCAAATGTTTTTTTTAAAAAACTTTTTTTTAATAGTTGCAACAGGAAACAAACAATATTCCATATAGCTTGTAAATAAAACACTAAGGTATAAAAGTATTCAAAACCGATGAAAGTTGAAATTAACAATAGCTAGTCTTGGTTTTGGATTCAGACTTGTTTAGGTTTTTTTAATCTCATCAATTAGTGTTTGATTGGCACATTTATTTCTTGTTAGTTCTTCCTTTGCACAAATCTTGAAGTAAACATACTTCATCTTCTCCATATCTTTTATAACAAGATGTTCTTACTGCTTTGCAAGAACAGCAAAGCAAGAAAAAATATTTGTGTATAATTTTTTCATTTTAAGTAAATGAGAATTAACCAGTTAGTGCCATACACAGGAGGAATTACTCTTCAGACTTTGCCCCCTATAGTTCTTGTGGTCATTGTTTGTTTTTTCATCTTAACCGTGTAATAGTTATCCCCCCAAACAATAGTATAGAAGGAAAGAAGACATTTTTTGCCATTTCATAACTTGCCCTCAGTTCTTTCAGCACAATGGATCCATATATGTATGTATCCCAGAAAGGAAATACAGTTTTCTCCATCAGTGGAGGGAACACATAGGAAAATGCATCCTGAATACTTTGTCATGTCATCAGTAAAACTGATTCTGCTGGCAGTGATTTTCTTGTCTTGCAGGGATTAAACACAAGCAACAATAAAAGGACTTTTTGAGTTTTACTCTGAGTGTGTGCATGTGTGCACATTTATGTGGATTTTAGGAAAAAGAACAGTTACAATGTTTACATTGGTAAAAATGAAATAACTATTATTTTTAAATATATTAGGCAATAAAACTAAATTAGATAAGAAATGTTATCTTTAACAGTGGTTAACTGGCTAGAGGACTTAGTCCTACTCCTGTGACTGAATTCCAAAACCAAGATGTTGGCGAGAAGATAGTAAGTAGCACAATGAGATACTAATGCACTTTTCTTTGAGTGTATTCTTAGTTTATTCAAATGCCTTGTAGAAGTATGAAAGCTAAAAAATATGAAATAATACTTCTGAGTCCAGTTGCAGCTAATTCCAATCACAAAGAAAAGAGTGGAAATTGGCTTCAAGATGCATTTGCTCTACTTCACTGATGAGGGACTGCACAGTGAGTGGGTTTGAACTGGAGAAAGTCTAATGGCTCTCGATCAGGAAATGTTCCTGGGTTCTCAGCGTTGCTTGTTGCAGAATTTCAAGTGAAGAAATTTACAAAACCCAGTCTTGACTGCTTTGGAGATTATCAGTATCTGGGTGAGAAATTTTGGAAAGTCAGTTCCCATGCTGAAATTCAGAAATACCAACCACCATGTCATAAAAGTTATGATTTCAGCTTGTGCCACCTGGCACCCAGGCACTTAGGAAGCAAAAAGATTTGAATTAGGGAAGAAAAGACGAGACAGACAGACAGGACTTAACTGCCTTACACATTTCATGCCCAGAGAGTTCTCGGTGTCGGATTTAGACAATCAGGTGATGTCACCCTGCTGACAAAGTGTGGGAGAAAAGGGGAGAACAGTTTTAAGCAGAAGGGTGGGTTTCTTCTTTGTAAATTAGTAATTGGTGAGTATTGCTCTCTTTCTGAAATCTTTGCTAGAAATCATAGACAGTGTATTCTGGGCACAGCATTATTACTGTGACAATGTAGGCAGGTAAACCATTCACATGTAGGCCTATTTTCTGGGTTATTTTGTCACTGTCTTTTCAATATGTCACTTTACTCCCTTCAAAATCTGACAAGTCCCTGCTTGCTTTTTGTGAATAATTGAGCCAGAAAAAAATTTCCTGCCTCTGTATGTTCTCAAATCGATAAGGTAAAGCAAAGTGTCTTTCTTCCTGAAAACTTCCGTCTGAGAGCTGTCTCCAGCGGCAGCCTGAAGCTGACAAAATGAAAGGCCCACCAGGAGATGAGTCTGAATCTGAAGTCTTTTAAGTATGTGGGCAGCAAGGTGCAGACAGCAAGATGATATACCAGAGACTTCTGTTCCAAATCTCCTTTCAGTTTCTCTTACTCCTGTTGCTGCCTTTTGACATATTCCTCTCCTATTTTTTCATTTGCATTTATTCTTTCTTCTTCCATTTGCCCTTTTAAGAACAGCAGCTTAAATGTAGTATGTGGACAGTTAATTAGGTATTCTTTTACTTTTGTTTGTCTACAAAGACAGCATGTGGGCCATACAAATTGCAAAAATAATAGCTCTATCCATAGAAATTCTTGTTCTTAAGAGGAGTAAATTTATCAGGTATAAAATGATACTGAATTGGTTAAAATATTCTTATACAAAGATGCAGTTTTCAAGCAAGACAGTAATTGTCAGAAAGGACTGCCTTACCCTTACTCGTTGAATATTGAAGAGAGACAGGTTTTGAAAAGGAAAAAGTCCTCTGAAGGTCCAATTTGACACTTGCTGGTTTATGTTTCCCTTTGAAATTCAAAGGGAATAAAATTACCACTTAACAAACAAGAAATATAAACCTGTATATAAACAGGATAGCATCTTTGGATAACAAAATTGTTGAATATATGAAATGTGAAATTTTTTCTCACCTCCCTCTTCTTCACTCTCCTTAACCTCTGTCTTTCAGTTACCTACTGACTACTGTGTGGGTGTAACTTCAGTGCAGGTATGTTCTTGGGTCTGGTGGTAGCAGCCCATTCCGCTGCTCAGCATTAGTGATCTCCTCACAGTAGTTCCAGCACTGATGTAAAAGAGAAATTTGCCTGGAAAATACTTACATAGGACCACAAAATTTGCTGCTTTGGATTAGAATGGGTTTTCAAGGCAGATGTTCCAATCTGGTAGCTATTGTTATCTGACTGTTTGCAAGAAGATAAAAAATACCTGAGTTAAAGGAAGGAAATACTGGTACTGAAGGAAGAATACTTTTTAGTTCCTTTAGGACTTCCATTGCCCTGGAAACTTGAGATTACTCTTATCTCCTCAAGGGGGGGAAAAAAAAGGCCATCTATAAGTGAAAACAATGTCCTACTTCCTTAAAAACAAAAGATGGAATCTACTCTTTCTAAGTGGAAGTAGAGTTCATGCTAAGATTTATAATATGTATCCTCTGAACTGAAGAAAATAATGTGCAAGTGGAACAGAATTTCAGATGTATTGACCTTAACAAACTCATATGCTGTCTTCGCAGGGAAAGCTAGCACCCTTATCCTGACAGTGCAGAGAGGTCTGGAATCTTTCTGAACATTTGTTATTCACCCCAGAACATTTCATCGAGAAATCCCAGTGTGCAAAAGTTAAAAATGCTTAAAAGTGTAAAATCACTTCCATCTGGCTCCTAGCATTGTGGCACTGGAGAGCATGTGCTAGAGTTCACATCCTGTAGGTGATTCTGGCTGAGATGCTCCTGAAACTTTCTCTGGTTTTATTGATTTAAAGATATAGATTTTAAAAAAAAAAAAAAAAGGTGGGGGGGGAGCAGCATTTGGTGAGACTCTTAAGGAAACATGGAGTGGAATATAAACTTGTCATTTCTTAATGGTCTGGAATAGTGCTTTGCTGTCCTCCTTTCCCATCATAAATAACTGAAAGACAAGTACAGGACATGGTCTTTGAGGATTAACAGTGGCACCTAGGATAATTGTTCTTTCTCAGAGATGGTTCACTGAACTGAAAGTATTCATTATGAGTATTTATTTTTAAAAGGACGAATGTTAGGTCATCTTGTTGACTCTGGGAATGTTTCAAGTTCCCTGTAATTGCTCTGTCAGTCTTTACCATCCATCCTTCCTTGCCAAAATGCATGAAGTCGCATTGTTTTGTTCCTGTATCACCTAAATTAAGCTTAAAAAGCAGTAGATCTTAGCTGTTTCTACAGCCCTCCTTTGCACAGTGTCTCTAACAGGAAAATAGTGTATCATTTTTTACCCCTAATCAGCCATGAGACTTCAGTAGTGTCCCAAATACTGTGCTGTGTAAAAATAATTAATGAAAGGGCCTTTGACATTGCAGTGTTATGTCTGAACAAAGAATATGGGTGCAGTGGTGCCAGCCATCTTCTGCAGCAGCCATTTCTCCAGTGAGCCTGGAGCAGGTGGCCGCAGGAGTAGGACTAGCTAGGCCAGAGGTGTAGCTTAGGGGTGTGCTTATGGGTGCATATGAGTAACAGTTTCTGACACAAGTGCCAAACATTTACTCCCTCTTTGTGAACACCAGCTAAACAGTTTTATCTCTTCCTGCCACAACCCTACTGGATTCAGGGTGTCCCTGTGACATATCTCCTATATCCAGAATGTGCAAGTCCCATGATATGTTGCTGGTTCCCACAGGTACTGGAGATGGCACTTACATCTCACTGAGATTCTGTATTTTTTGCTTCAGGTAACTAAATTGGATTTCTTTTGCTCAGTAGCACCATAAAGTATGAACATGTTCATGTGCCAATAGTGCAAAATTCATTCTGCTTGTGCTGGTTCAGAAGCTGTAGTAATCTGCAATGCAAACCTAGGAAATTCCATAGTGATTAATAAAAATGCTGATTAAAAACTCTAAATTTAGAGGCAAATTTGTTTCCTTAATTTATGTTCATAATGGACCTTTACCAAATAATGTTTCTATACAAAAGCTATAATGAATCAGACATATAGTAAATATCCCAATTAGTGATATTTTAAAAATTTGCTTGTTTGCAAGCAGTTTGAAATCTAGTAACTAGTGTTGTAATTCTTGTTTACCTTTTATATCATTTAAAGATGTCTGTGTTCTTGTTGCTTTTTATGGTACCATGACTGTTCACTGCAACAGCTAAGAGGTGTTAATTAGAAAACAAAATCCTTACATTGCCATGCTTATGGCTTAAAGGTGTTTAGTTGTGCAGAACTTTTATATGACATAATTTCCAATCCAGTGAACATCCAGCCTTTGGGCTATTAACTTTAAACATTTTAGGATGTATTTAATTTCAGGTACAACAAGTACTTAATTTGCATAAATAAATGACAATACATAGGAAAAAACCTCCAGCGCAATAGAAGAGATAGGAGCTCTGCTGTTAACAGTGACTAAATGAGCAGATGAAAAAGGGCAGGTCAAAAAGAAGCCTATTTGCATGAATACATATAAAGTAAATATTCATTTCGGTTCTGTATTTAAAACACAAATCTGCATTATGCAGTCAAAAGAGTAAAGGTTAATGGATTTTTGAAGTGGTAGTGTCAAAACTGCATTGTTACTCAGTATAGAGTGGGTTATTGCCTTTGGTAGCAAGATATAAGAGGTGATGAAGATATGGGTTATTTTAAAGAGTCGTAATGCCCATAGTAAAATCTTAGCTTTAAAACAAAAAAGCTGATTGTTACAGTTTAACTGGACAGATAGACACAAGGTATTGTTGATTAATGTAATTTTATAACAGATAAATAGGATAGCTAAATTATTCTTTGGCTTTTTTTTCCAAGATGCTGTTAAGCATAAATGTATCTATATAAAGTATGCAAGTAGGAAGGGGCGAGGTGTATGGGGCTTTCAGTGTGAGAAGCCTAGAACTGATGTATTAAGAGGAACATGAAGAAATGAAAAGATGGGTAAAAAGTACCTCAAATGATGGGAAACGGAGATAATCTTAGCAACTGACTTCTGCATAGCACGTGGAGACTCGCAGTTGTGGAGCAGGCTATTAAACCTGAGGTGTTAGTAAATAGGATAGATTTTGAGCACTTCAGAGTAATCCTAGCAATCAGGAGGGGAAAAACCCAAAACATAACAACCCCCTGCAATGCTTAGAAATGCAAGGAGGATGTCGAAGCAACTGCCCCTGCTTGCAAAAGTGAAAGGAAGCCGTAAAGATAAAATGTTTAAACTTCTGTGATGACGGGAATCAGCAGCAGAGCCCGGATGAGTGGCTGGGAAAAGAAGATCAGTTTAGCTGTGCTGAACTCAGATTGAGAAAGATGAATCAAGAGAGTTTGTGAGGCAGGCTTAGACGGACTGAGGCTGGCAGGGGGCTGGTGCACGGTTTGGGTCTCTTCATATGGGATTGGCTGAAATAATCGAAATAGGGAGAGGGAAGTATGGGGGAAAGGACAAGGGCAGCCCGTTGTTTTCCCCTTCAAGTACTTTGAGAAGGGTGTAATGAGAGAGGTGGCAAAGGACTGGTGAAAGGAAATGTGCCACAGCCGCCCCTGTGCTGCAGGAGCTGGTGAGCAGTTAAAGCCTCGGACTGGGGGAGGGGACGGCGTGACAGCAGAAATACGAGGAAATGGTGGGAGCGGGTGGTCCTGCCCCCGGGTGAAAGGTGTGCGGTGTGCGGCGGCCGTGGGCAGGATCCCGCCGCCTCTGCCCGCTCCGCGCTCCCG
>NW_020799121.1:5538118-5544693 GCF_003259725.1 Athene cunicularia | reverse complement strand
GGGGTTCGCCCGCAGCGCGGGCAGGAGATGGGCGCCGATGACATTTGCCGTCGTGGTTGGGAAATACTTTCGTTAGTTCGGTTCGCCTTCGGTTAGAGGCTGTAACTGATCTGCTTTGCTGCACAGAGGAGAATCCTGAGAGCAATGGGGAGCGGAGGAGTCGAGAGAAGTTTGCAAGGGGGGACGAAAGGGTGAGGGATTTTTGTTTCCTTCTGTCTGCATTGTTTGGGATTTCTCGGTCTCCTTCCTCCACCCCCTCAGTGGGATGAATTATTTAGCACCCTCGATTTCAATTCAGCCCTAAAGCTTGCAAGGGGAGGCTTTCATGTCTAGAAGAAAAAAGAGACGGTAGGTCTGTAAAAATCATGTCTGGCACAGAGCAACCCAGCTGTGATCTCTGGTGTGCACTCTGCTGTTCTGCCTACGACAGCCAAGCTCGCAGCGGAGGTTCCCCTTCTTCACGGAGACCTAACAGAAAAGCCTGTTGTTCAGTATCTATTTTGCATGAGCTACTATGCTGTAGCAGTCGCTGCTTCATTCAGCTAAAAAAGAGAGAATAAGAGGATTCCGATTTAATTAGCAGTTTGTTAAAACCAGTCAGCTTTGTCTGGTCACATGTTTATAATTTTAGAACGTATGTCTTAATTGCAGTAAATTCTGGTGTTGTGCATAAAGCAAGTGCCACATGCTGTTTGCGGCATTGGCCGTGGCAGCTTCGTGTTTCTATTTTTTTAAATTTACTGCAGCATGTGTTTATTTGTGCAACGGCAGATTTTTGTGTGTGCTGTGGGTATTTTGCATGAAGCAGATCTAGGAGATCTAGGAATTAAAGCATATGCTGTGGTGGTTTTTATTACCCAGAGAGCTGCGAGATAACGTCTTTTTTATTGGAGCATATTCAGGTTGACATCTTGAATACTCAGATATTGTTCTGGTTGCTTTCAATAATAGGACTTTTGTGTGGTTTTAGCATCTTTATCGGAGTCTGAAATACTCTCAGTGTTGAGGCCTTCCTCACTTCTCCTCCCCCTCAATAATTAACTCTAGTTGTTCTCAAACAAATAATTCCTATCTCAAAATATCCCTGAAGTCAGATACCAGCAGACTGTACCCTGTCTTCTGCCTAGCTAACTGACTCACTGCCTGCCTTGTGCTAGATTAAGCTGTTGTAGTATTGCTGCTGGTTGAATATTGAAGATCCCCTGTGTACACTGTGATTTACGTTACTGTAAATAGGGTAACTGAATTATAGCTTCTCTGTAATGTCTTATTCCTCTGGTGTTATCAAAGATCAGTCGGCTTTAGTGGGGGTGCTAGCCAGGCTGCTACCTAAATGTTTACTGGAATTAGACATTTCCACTAACTCTTATAATTGGATAAAGAACTGCTTTTGTTTGTGTTTAAACCCTGTATTGCTGAGGAAGCCCAGGGAGTCTGAAAGCAAGACAGCCTTAGGTGTTAACACACATATCCCCACACCCCCACCCCTCAGAAAGGTAGCTTGAATAGCAGTTAATGACGGTCTTTTTTGTTGTTGTTGCATGAATTCCTGTATCAGAGGAGAAAAGAGATTCTGAGGTTAGCTATGAGGTGCATAACAGTAAGAGATTTTTTTTTTCCTTTTATAGCAGTCAGGACTCATTCAGGGCCTCCACTTGCTGGACAGAGAAGGGAAGTGTGCTGTGGACGCTGCTGTAGTTGAAGAGATAATTAAATGAGTTATCTGTCATCTCCTAATAACTTAATTTGAGGATCTTAATTGGCGAAGATGAAATGTGCAAACTCACGTAGACCTTTAGTTCTTTGAAAGGAGTATGTCTTCTCCAAGGCTTGACTTCTTTCTACCACTGCATATGTCTTTTTCTGGTTCATAACTGCTAATATGGGATATTTGTTTCTTACTACCTATTTTAAACAAGCTGCTTCCTGCCCTCGACTTCAGCTGACAAACAGTTTGAAATCCAGGATGTGTACTTCTGTCATTCCTAAGCCAGTAGGGAACCTCAGACAGAACTGTGACATTCAAATATGAACTGTCATGTATTTGCAAACACATACCTTTATAAAACTGGCATTAAAAAAACCCAAAAGGAATAGGGAACCCTAGTCAGATCTTACAGGATTCTGTTTTGAGATTAAAAGGCTTTTCTACTAGCTCCTGCTGTCATTTTACCTCTGTCAGAACACTAGAGGAGTTTAAATTTTTGTTCAGCTCTCGGCTGCTTTTGTTCTCCTCAACATTGATGAAAGATGCAAGTATTTCTCTGTGCTTCCAGATTGTGTGCACATACCGAAATACCAGCCGGTGATGGAACATGCCATTCTTGTCACTTTCCAAAAAGCTTTTAGAATTTGATGGCTAATAGTGAACAGTTGAGTATAATTTTTTAGTACCATTCTTGGTATGTATGGCATTTTATATTTTCTCCTGGTTGGTAGTACTTGTTTATATTCATGCTATTAAAGACACTGACAGTCCTTCATTACATTCCGATATGCAGCTCTCTTAATTTTTATAAATAACTTCACAGTCTATTCAGTGAAGTTTGCTAGCATTTTCTGTAATCTCCGTTTATTCCTAAATAAGCTGCAAAAACCCCTAACTATGTGTATTTTGAAGGCTGTGGCTCCGAAGCTACTAAACATGAGTCTGAGCTCATAACAACTCTAACAGAAATTTGATGAGGCATTGCCAGTACTCAACCAGAGGTAGTCGTTACAACTACATATTAATATGTCACCTCCCAGTGACAACATGGCTTTTTTCTGAGCGAGTTGCAGTATGTACATCACACAAATCTGTCTGGACTGCATCACCTTGAACCTACTTACCTTTTTCATACTTACCAGGTGAGTCAAGAGAAGCTATGCCCAACAGGTCACTGAGGAAAAAAGACGTTATGTGGGCCCCCAGAGTTAGATGACGTGGTTGCATGATCACTCACAATACTCTGAATAAGAGGAACTCATGTATCTGAAGGATGCATCTTAGCCAAAAGGTTTTGTAAGGAGAGTGTTTCTAGGTAATTTTATAGGAAGATGAAATTTTATATCAAGATAAAATTAAGCTGAAGGCTCTTTTCTAGTAGTTTTAAAGATTATCACTTGATTGTATTTTATGAGCTGTCATGTGATACTGCTTTAGAGGATTTTCTCTTTTCAAAAACTGGGATGGAAACTAGTAGCAAGTGTTCTCTGGACCTTTTGATTTATGTTCCTTCAGGTTTAAAGATCTCTTTCAGCAGGATCTCTTAATGCCTTGTATTCTAGTGATTTGGTGCTGACAAGGAAGAGCATCGAGTGCTTGATCAGTGCTGTTTTCTGAAAAAATAGCATTTTCCTCTGCACCACTGATCTAACCTGAGACCCTCTAGCTTTTGGTATTTTCTGAGATTTTGAGTCTGACTTGGTAGATTTGTAAAACACAGAGGTGGATGATGATATTTTTTCTAAGCATTGTAGGAATATGCTGACATATTTTGCAAACACTGGGATTTTATAGCTTCTCATCTTGATATTTTAGTGTGTATGTCATGTAGAAGAGAGTCTAAAAGCTAGAAGACACTGTGCTGTCAGTGCAGGGATGCTAGATGTCAGCTGTGGGGCGGGAGTGGGCAGTTAAGCAGTTTGTTTGCTGAAAAGTAAGGGATGTAGGATTGAAGATCAGTTTTTGTTGGCATAAAAATTTGAGTATTTTGGTAAAAGAACTTTTTAACACTCTGACAGCCTATTTCAGAATATTCAGAATCAGTTGAGTCTTGTATGTGGAGACTGTCTTGCTATTAAGAGGATAATCGCTTATGTTTTATGTATGGGTAATCAGTAATTTACATCTAGAACCTTGGCTATTTAAGGAGGTGAAAATGTGTTTCTTCAAATCCCATTAAATCCTTCAACCTACTGAAATGGTAAAGGGTGGGATCCTATACTAGAAGACGACCCTTACTGCGGTGTTTCAACATGAAGAATCTCCAGACAACTCATAATTCTACATAAACAATGTGCCAAATCTCAACAATTAGTATACCTTTTAATGTTACAATGTTTTTGTCCTCCTTTTCTTTCCTGTATCATGCACTAGATGATGGAGGTGAATCAGTGTAAGCTGTTTGGAGGTAGACAACTTTAGGTACCTGTAAGGCAGGTAGGTAGGATTTAGCGTTTTTCTTTTACTGCAGTTATCCACCCAACTTGAAAAATCAGCTGATGTTCTTGTGAAAAATCTGTCGTCTTTTGCTTGTAGCAGCTGCCTTGCCCTTGGCCCATTTGGACATTCCACAGATTGTATCATTCTCCACATCCTTTTGAACATCTGTCTTATGTTTAACTTACTTCTCCATTTAAGCATTTTTTACTGCTGTTATTCCCAGAGGAGTGGAAAGGCTACCTTTTGGACAGTGGGACATTTGAGACTTAATCTCCAGACTTTAACTTCTGTCCCTGAATTAGATTGCTAGGTATTTCTCATCTCTTCTTCATACCTAGTTTTGTTATGCTGTACTGTTCTTGTGTTCTTTTAAGGAAAGAGTCTTGTCAGAATAACATTAGTAATAAGCTGTGTCAGGTTCACTGGGTTTGGGTGTTACAACATGTAGGCAAAGATAATAGCCGATAGTTCTGTGTTCTGTAGCAATTTTTGATTTTCTTAAAAATTAGGAGAGGTAACCCTCCCTCCACCAGATAGAATCTAATACCAGCTAAAGTGCATGTACTCTACTAGCTGTTTGCTTTGTAACCTCTGGGGAGATGGGGGCAGTCGCTAGCGACAGAAATGTAGGGATCTAGGTAAAAAATGTCACAATCCTGTAACTTTCCCGCTTCTGGGAACCAAGGGCCTCTTGCAGCTTTGTGTTAGCCCCAGTTCTTTTTCTGGTTCTGCAGCAACTCCTCTAGGAATAAGACTGAGTAGTGGGGGTCGACCTCGGCATGCCACTGATAGAGACAAGAACTGCCTTGCAGACTTGCCAGTTGGCATTTATCTCCCCTAACGTTTGACATCTTTTTATGACTTAGTCATCATCCTTTGCATTCAGGGGAGGTAGTCGTTTGTAGTGTGTAGCTCATCTCATCCTAAGGTGGAGCCTGTAATAGCTGAGGTGCGCCACATCCCCTAAATGCCTTTTTCTCTCTGTAAAAGGTTTCTGGGTGATATCATTAAATGTGTGTGTCTATATCATAGATGTGTGGAGTTAGAATAAATGGATCGTGCCTGCTGTTGAAAAATGAGAGTTTGCTCATGTCTAGGGGGGGCTAATGGAGGAGCCTGCCCGCTTCCGGGTGGATGGATGGACTGTACCGAGCTTGTTTCGTTACCTTTGAGTACCATTGGCATCTAATGTCAGGCAGTCTGGTTGTGGCAGGTACACAGAAAAGATCTAAGCAGAAAAATCCCCTTAAAACAATGAAAGGCTGTCTGTTAGGTAAAAGCAGAATACCGATCACTCTCTAGATGTGTCCTGCTAACCATTTATTTTAGTGGTGAAGAAATCTTCCTGCGTCTGGCCCCTAGGAATGCCTAAAGAAATGCAAAATCCTGGTGAAGAGTTTTCCTGTCAAGGGTTTAGCATTCTTTCATTAGCTTTCTGCATCGAGTGATTTGCTTATTTGAAGATCTAGAAACATTCTGTATTGTTTGGATTTCTGTGCTTTATATCCTCCCAAAGAAGGAATTCGAGGCTCTTTCAAACAGGGACAGGACATAAACTGAAAGGTACCCCCCAAAAAGATACTGAAGTAACAAAGGCATGATCAGAAATTCCAAGATCGGTGAGCAGTCACCTTTCTCAGTGTTTTATTTTAAGTAGATCAAGTGCCCAACTAAATCTCTATGACTTCTGCTCTTCTGCATCCCTTTGGCAAGACTATTTCTCTCCTTTTTAAACCCTGCATTGGCTGGGAGACACAGTGAATGAAACTTACTGTTGATAATTTAATTCCTTTCCTGGCCAATCCCTTTTTCTGTCTTTCCTAAACTACAGCTGGTAAAAGGGAGCAACTTCTGAAGGAAAGATAATAAAGGTACTTAAGTAATCTGTCCAAAAGTCTTTTAATCTGTAACTGACCTTCCAGCTTGAGGAATTCCCCAGCTGTCCAAAGGGAACCTTTTTTAACGTTGACAACAGGGGAAAAAAAAAAAATCAGTTTTCCACTGCTGTATATTCAAATCTGCCTTTGCTTTAGCCCCCCAGATTTGCAGAGTAAAGAAATGAGGGGCTAGAGAAAAGAGGGAACCTAAGGATTGTTTCTTAGAGTACTCTGGGAAGGATACTCCACCGGCACTGTTGGCATTAACCTGGAGGAGCAGTGTGGGGAGCAGTCGTCTTCATCCAGGGGATGATGCATTATGCACACACCTCCTGGGTTTCCTGGCTTTTCAAGTGGGTGATGTCTGCCTGAGGCACGCCGTTGCCGAGCTCCGGAGGGAAGGCAGCTGTGTCACTGCTTGAACAGGATTGCACCTTCAAAACAGGTTTTAAGAGAACAGCCTGTCCTCCTTGCTTTCTTTTCTGTCTTTCCATTGTAGCCATGCAGTAGAGTAGATTCTTTCCCTTTTTTTTTTTTTTTTTTTTTATTTT
>NW_020799121.1:5432969-5538068 GCF_003259725.1 Athene cunicularia | reverse complement strand
TTTTTTTTTTTTTTTTTTTTTTTTTTTTTTTTATAGTCTAGTTAGCTGTTTCCCTTTAAAAAGAGGCAGTGTGACTTTCTGTTGACATCGTTGTAAAATCACATGGTACATGGGAACCATCTGAGTAAAAACTCCTCAAGCCTCCTGAGTGAACAAAACCCTCCAGATTCTGCCTGGCAAACAGCCAAACCCAGTGTTTTGAAAAGGCTATCTGTAGACCTCAGTTTCTGTTTCACTAATTCCACCTGAACTCGTAACTCATCATCTTAACAAGGGATTTCTGGTTTTATATAATTGCTTAGGCAGCAAGGAAATTACTCCCTTTCCCTGAGTGGGGTGTGTGTATATATGTCCCTGACTCATGCTCACACATAACAGACTCTCCAAGTGGGTATGGCTTGGGTGTTCTTTTCATAGGGTTAAATCCAATTTAATGTCAACTGTAAAATTATTGTTCTAGAAATTTGAAAAATCTGAAATTTAAGACTCTGAAAATATGTTGTATTTTGAAAAGAGAAATAAGAAATGAAAATTGTCCATTATGTTTCTTTATCAGCCTATGATAATTGGAGTATGTGGAGCATATCAATATTTTTCATGCTGCTCTCTTGCTAAAATAATTCTACAAAATTCCACAGTTCTTCCAGAAAGCATACATGCTGCTTATTCACTTGCAAGTGTGTGTGTATTAAAAAAAAAAAAAGGAAAAAAAAAAAAAAGACGATATTTACCTTGTAGACCAGGAATTGTAATCCTCCTTGGTTCTGACTTACTGAAAGGAAGTTGCTGCAGTTTTGCCTTATTTCTGTTTCATTTTCCAGGCTCGATAAAATGTCATTCATTTATTATCATACTATTTTTCATATTCTGTTACTGTACTATGTGAAGAAGGTTACCAGTAGACATGGTAGACAAGAGGAATGCTGCTTAAATACTCTGAAAAAGTTCATAATTTTTTTCTGAATTTAGCTATTACAAAAATTAGGGGCTGCTTTTTTTCCTTGATGACACAAGTCCCTGCAGCTAATAATTTTAATATTCTGAATACAGCTGGTTTTATTTCTTAATACTTTTGTACCCACTTGCATTCACAGAGGTAGAATTGTTCTGCTACATACATAGTGAATAGCAGAGTGGATGAAATGAAGAACTGAGGAAGAAAAATAATAGAATTGTCTGGAGAAAAGTAGAAAAGTCAAAATCCGGTGACAGAGTAAAATAATAAGAGATACGGGAGCATGTCAAGATTGGATGAGAAAAGGTGGTTTAGTAATTTGCGAAATGGGGGAGGGGGCAGTGGTTTTAATGGTTACACAGAACTAGCAGGAAGTCATGAGTCAAGCAAACATGCTTACTGACTTGAACTTGAGATAGAGCGATGCTTGCGGAGAGGAGCGGGGATATATCAGGGATTTGTGCTATATTTTCTTAGCTGAAAAGAGTGAGGTTTCAAATTCTGTGTCTGGAAACTGTTCAGTTTGAAACATATTCCTTTTCAGGCTCCCAGTACAAGACATTATGTTGACCTAAGTAACTGTGAAGAGGGGACAGGAGTCAAGCTAGCAGCACTTCAGTATGTTGTGCTTAACCCTGTAGTAAAACAGAGATTTTTTTAAAAAAAAAAGTGTAGGAAAGTGTGACCTTTCCAAGGATTATGCAATTATGTTTAGTTCCAACTTCTGATTTTAAAATACTGTGTAGGTTGTTGCATTACTAATCGGTGGCTTCCCTGCACCGCTCTGTTAGTTGGCTTCTTAGTTTTGTCATATTTTCTGACAATGGTTAAATCAGAGTTTTTACTAAAGGCTTTTCTTAGTGGGACATTACTGAGACTAACAAATGAAATGTTTGGTTTTGCTTTAGTCACTTGAAGGCAGCAGTGGAATTGTTTGTTGTATGTGGTGCAACTTGCACTTCTGGGACCCCTTGGAAAAAAAAGGAAAGAAAAAAAAGAGGGAATGGAGTTATAAGTAGTTGGAGGTCTTTATTAGTAGCAGTGGGTTTATTTATGTGTTTGCTTGTTATACGTGAATTAGATCATCTGAAGTATGACTACCATTTCTCCATTTTGTTAAGAAGAGAAACCGTGGAACATTTAGAGAGTAAAGTTTGATCTCTGCTTAGAAAATGGCTTACTCTGAAGCTTTGCAGTGTCAGCAGCAGCCATCCCCAGAGAAGTTTGGGTTTTGTTGAGAACTGTCAGCCTTTTCTCCTCAAGAGGCATTCCTAAACCCCAGGGAATCCCCTCCCATAAAGTTCTGGAGTAAGCAGCGTGGAGGAATAATAAGCACTTCCTTCCTTTCTATTTTCAGTGACTGAACTAGAAAGTATCCACTATTGCTGTTGCTCGCGCTCACAGACCCCTCTGCAGCGTGGTCCTCTCCACCCTCCTCCTCGAGTCTTCAGTTCTTCTTCAGGGGGAGGTTGTGCAGAAAGTTTTAAGCTGAAAAAAATTGTAAAAGTGTTACCAGGAATATGGTATACTGACTTCATTATTCAGTTTAATGTTTAATGTAAAATTCAGTATTAAGTTATCTGCAGAATTTTCATGTAGTCCTGGATTTATTTTTTTCCAGCAGTGCATATCAGGCTTGCTTCCCCCACCCCCTGCTCTTACAGAGTGTTTGTTTAGCCAGGAAGGCATGGAGAGCAGCTTGATGTTTTGGATCTTGAGAGGCATTTTGGAGTTGTTGGAAGCGTCTCACTCCTTCCTCTAGTTCCGTGTAAACAGCTTTGCTGGCTGTTGCTGAAGGGAGGAGAACCTTTCAGCTGCAGGAACCATGGCCAGCAAACAGGAGCAGTGCGTTGGATGTAAAGTCCTTCTGGTGGCCAGAGCTGGAGACGTTTATCAAGTGGCCTGAGTAGTGATAATCGTATCAGAACCTTTCAGAGACCTGCAAATGTTTGTCAGGAGGATCTGCACTCCTCTGTGTGTGTGCTTTCAAGAGAGGTACTTTGTTAACAAATCTGAATTTTCAAATGATGATATAAAAACTTAGAGTCAAACTGAATAACTTTTTCCAGTCTTCTCTCCAGTTATTTTATTACAAGCTTTGCATTTGTGTCTTTTAAAAGTTTTGTTTAAAAAGCTGAATGCTAGGATTTCTTTTTCAAAAAAAAGTTGCAGTATATGTTCTGAATTCAGAAACATTCTTCCTGAAGATTGTTGATACTTAGGAAGGAAAAATTTATGCCCGATGGGCTTAGTTAAAATTTCTCTTTGGGAGAGGTTTGAATAAGATTATAATTTGAGTCAAAGATTAAAGAAACAATCTTAAAAAGAATTCAACATCACTTATGAAATAAATTCTGATAAACTCAGTTTAACATCAGTGTTTTTTGCATATTGCTTAATAAAATCACAGTGGGTGGAATGAAGATTGTTCTGACTCCCGATGGCAGGTTTCTTTCTGCTTTTGGCTTGAGGCTGCATGTGTAACAGGCAGGTGTGTAACATCGGACAGTGATGTTATTTATGGCTGCTTTGCATTTGTAAAACTACAAGTCAGCACATGAAAAGTTAGTGACTGTCCTTTTAACATCAGACCTTCTTTTGTAATTGCAATGATAAAGGAAACTTAAAACACCCCTAATGTGAGTTTAATTTAAGCTTTTCCAATGTACCCTGTTGTAGAAAGAAGAGGAGCGTTCCCCAAAATATGCAACTTTGTTTCTGTCAGATGGACTTTGTCACCTTCAGGGCTTTCTGGCTACAATTAGCATATTCTGTCGTTGCAAATGATTTTACTGCATTATTGTAATTTCCAAGGTAGTATTAAAATGTATAGACAGGACATGTGAGAAGGAGCTGCAGAATTATTTTCAACCGATTCCAGATACAGTATCTAAAAGCTCATTCCAAGTGATCTGCTTGATTCAAATGAAGGATGAGATAATGCTGAAAAAGACCAGGAACCTACACATTGGCTGTCTTCCATTCCTACAGTATGCATCTCAGTTGACCATAAATTGGCTAAGTAGGTTGTTGCAATGTGGTGCCATTATGAGGCATTCAGTTGTTTTGGGATTTGGCAGAAACCCAGTTTACGTATGTGCAGAGAAGCAAAAAATATCAGCTCCAGAATGTGTGTGTTTCATCTGTAGCCCGAAAGGAAAGTCATTGTATAGTTTGGGGGGAAGAAAAATCTTCTCGATTTAAATAAAGTATGTGCTGTTCTAAGGAGCTGTTACCTACAAGATCTGTATGTGCTTGAGAGCTTCTGAGCTGCATGAGCAGATAAAGATCTTTGCCACTGTACTTGTGGATGTTGGTAGTTGAGGATGGGAGGAAGCGACGGTTGTGCCTCGGGGGTCTGTCATAGCACAGTTTTGGGTGCTTTCTGGAAAAGGGAAGCTATAAAAAGTTTGAAAGAAAGCTTCAGGGAGCAAAGAAGAAATATGACTTTCTCTGTAATCACTAGGGAGTAAGAGTAGAGAGCATGAGGAAAAGCAAGAGTAAGAAAATTTGGCAGAGCAGTCTGTGCATTATATGTAGTTGAAGTCAGTTTCCTATTTAAAACCACTGATATTTGTGTGTTGTTTTTCCCCAAGTTCCTATACATCTTACGGAGTAGAACTGTCGATCCTCTGGAGACATGAAGGAGCAGGGTCCGTTGTAGATAGGTCGGTTATGTATCTGCTGCTTCTGTGTGCAAATGTCATTTGTGATTGCAGTCATAATTTTCTTTCCTTCCACCTTAACATTAAGTTCTGAAGAATTTTGCTCGCACTGGAAGTAAAGCTAAAAATATCAAAGCAAGACCTTGAAAGGATAAAAGAGTAGATGTTTGTATATCCTGCTCTCTGAACAGGTTTGGAAAGCAAAATTCTTTTTCAGTCAGGTACTCCTATCAACGCGACTGTTGTTTCCTGCATTGACATAAAATGGTATACGTGACCAGAAGATTTTAATCTTAAAAAGCTGCTACAAGGAAAAGTTTCAAAACGAAATAAAGCGTGAGGGAAGGGTTTGTTCCACTGTAACAGCAGTTTTTGTTAATGGTGGTAATATAAGTTACATACTAACATAAAAGCATAGTTGTATTTGCATTGCGTTTTTTCAAATATAGTGACTAGTGCATTGACAGCATCCATACTAAACACCTGGAAAAAAATCTGTTTATGTTTGGTAGACGTTGCAAAATCTGAGCTGACTAACCATAATTAAATTATATTTTCTATCAGTCTTCAGCCTTGCTCCCCAAAGATTCCCTTGTCCCAGAAATTTAATTAGAAGGCTCAGAATGTATGCTCAAGTTTTGAATTAGCCACTGGAAAATGGATACTGCTGAGGAGTCGGATTCTTTCTATCAGTCTGGTTAGTGCTACAGTGAACACTGATGATATCAAGGCAGTAACCAAGCTACTAAGACATTTAGTAACAGATTACTTGAAGATATAAACTTTCTGTGGCTGCACAAGAGTAGCAGCTTTCAGGCCAGGAAAACTTATTTTAAGTTACTCCCTGTTTTTTATAGTAGTTGAGCTTTGGCTTAGGAAGGCGTGTTCACAGACATTTAAGAAAAATGCACAATATAATTTAGACTTTGCTTTTTTCTGGGAATAGTTCAGAAGCATATTTAGAAAGTGTGCTGCTGTGGCTTCTGCAAGCCTCACTCTTTTGCTACTGTCAGGAACCAATTGTCTTTAAAGTCAGTCCAGATCTCCCTGTCTGAAGGACCGCAGCATTTGTCTGTCCATTATTTCCCTGACCCTCAGTGAAATTCAGTATGCAGCAGAATCTGACCCATATTTTAAGATTTCTGTCCTTTTTGGTTGGATCCCTCTTTAAGAGGTTTCCTCTTTTCCTTTTTCTGCAGGGAATCTGGCGCATCCCGGTGGATGAGATCGACCGCCCGGGCAGTTTTGCATCTCATATGAACCGCTCTATTGTCTTACTGCTAAATGTGCTGTCACAACTAAAGGATTACAACACCTTGCTGAAAGTCTCATCAATGCTACAGAGGACTCCAGATCAGGGAAAGTACGATATATTTATTTTAATCCATTACTTTGTAAAGATTTAAATATATTTTGTTCACTGTCTAACTATTTTATTTAAAGAGATTCTTAGTTTAGGGAAAAAGTCTTTGGACAGATTTTCTTGGGAATAGAGTGGAATTATGGTTCATTTTTCTCAGGATTACAATTACAGGATTTCCATAATAGAGTCTAGAATTTATCTGCATTTCTCTGGAAATTGAGAGCAGCCATACAGCTGCCTTAACAGACTTGCAGAGGTTTTCTATCATGTGGAGGGATTCACTGGTGGAACAGAGCATCGTGACTTCTGCACGCCTCTGCTGGCCTCTTACATAAGAGTTGTGTCCAGTGAGGGAGGTCACAGCTCAGGCATCCTGCCTTCCTGTAATCCTTGACAGACTGAACAATGGTTATGTGCCTATTGGCAGCTGATGCTATTTTAAAAGCTTATCCTATTTAGGGGTGATCTAATTTTAATTGCATTAACCTTATTTAAGAAAAAAAAAGCCATTTAATGTGAGCTATATACAGATTAATATCAATGGGAAGACGAAAATAAACATCTAAGGAAAACAGTGAAGCAATTGAGGTAAAATTCTAGTAGCTTGCCGAGTAGGAAATGTTGACATTAATCTCTGGTAAATTCTTAAGAAATTGAACTGAATGCTTAATGGCAATAAGTTGGAAGCATTGAAGGTTTCTTCATCTGTTTCTGAGCGTGAGTGCATGTGAATTTGCATAGACTATAGTATGTCTGGGAATATGTCACCACACGTTCAGCAAGCTTGAAGCCAAAAATACTTTGACTTTTAGCGTATCACAAGTACTGGACCATAGAAGGTTTAAATTCTGTCCTAAGCAAACCCACAGTTGTACTAAAAATACTATGTTATTTATAAGTCTAGACTGACTTTAACAAACAAGTAATTCGACATGTTGGATCAGCCAGTGCCAGCCATGGTGAACTGCAATCATTACAGGAACTTACAAATGCAAATATTCTGGGTGTGTCTGGTACATGCCTGTAACAACCCTGTTTTTAAAAATAAGGTGGTTTTAGCTGAACTTTGGTTATTACTGAAATAATGAGGAGTCAGGTTTTTGTATCTTCTGTCTGAAAAGCAAACCATAAAATTACTAATGTAATACTTTAGAGAGAAAATACATCTGTGAAGAATGTTGGCTTTTTGACTGAAATGGTACCCTTCAAAATTATTTACTTTTTAGCCCCCTCATTAAAACCAGTCAATTCTGAAAGAGAAATTCAGTTTTCCATCAAACTCAATTAGGTGGGATTGATGGCTGGAGATGTTTTCCTTGAAAGTGGAATAAAGCGTTGTCTCAGAACACACAAGTTACAGTGCTCTAGTAAATTACATGAAGCTGTAGAGTGATTAAGCTTTACACATACAATTGGGGGGTTTTATAATACTAAATTGGAAGAAGGTATTGGCACACCAGTGTTTTAGCTCTTAAAAAACCTAGATTCAAAGGCAACTGATATGACCAAAGAGAAATGATTTGCCAGTGTCCATAATCACACATGCATGGTTTATCCAGAATGTGATAATCACCTGACAGTTCAAGACAGCTTTGTGTGACTAATACTCTTTTTCAAGAAAAGTTTTGAACAAAAAGCTGGTATTTGAGGGGCACAGAAAACTAGATATACAAAAACTAATGCTGGTTGTCTTGGTTTGCTCTGGGATTAGGTTGGTTTGGGTTTGTTGGTTTTTTTTTTTAGTTTCTCCCCTCTGTAGATAGTGCTATCTTTTTTGTTTCATTCATGTCGTCTTTGATGATTGTGGAGAGGGGAGAATTGGAGGGAAACATAGGTAAAGCGTTATATTTCAATATGCAACTGTGTATGTTTTGTTTGCTTTCTTCTAACTTATTTTAAAACTGCTATGGTGGGAGGTGTTTTGTTGGGATTTTTTTTAACGTCCTGGTTCTTGCTTTTAAAGCCTTACGAGGTTTTGGCAGTTAGCTTAATTTCTGTTATCTTATTGTGACACAGGAAGTACTTGCGTGATGCAGATCGCCAAGTTCTGGCCCAGCAAGCCTTTGTGCTTACAGTAAAAGTGTTGGAGGACACTCTCAACGATCTGACACAGGTAAGGGAGCAGTGTGTTTAATGGCCATTGATTTAGTAATTAGATTTTTCTAGGTTCAGTTTACTCATTCCTCATTTTATTCCTCCTCCTGTGGCTGAAGAGCTACATTATCATCACTTATTTCTAATACCTTTTGTTTACATGCAACTACACAGAAAACTTTCTTGTAGTATTGTTTTTCATTTTTGAGATCCGGTAACAAATACAATTGTTGAGAATGGATTGCAGTAAGTTTGGTTTGACTGTCCCTTAAATTTCAAATTAGGGTAGTTACATGGAGTATAAGAACAGCTGCATTTTAGGTGGGGTCTGCTGGAAATTTCCTTTTAAAATTAGCTAAGATTCTTCTTGCAAAACAAAACCAGACAACTAGATATTGCATGCCTAGACATTTTTAACTGCTAGTCCGTGATAGAACCACACCTGTTACACCTGTTATTATGTTTAATTGTAGTTTAGATTTCATTTTAAAAGCTCACATAGAGACTAATCAGTTTCCAGGATAAGATGACTGGAAATCAGAAGCTTATTTGGTAAACACATTCAAGGAAGAGCTTGTTCCTAAGGGTTTTCCAAGTTAACAGTTATTTGTTAATAGTTCAACAAATGAAATTAAAACATCCTTAAGAACAGTGAAACTCTGTGTATGAAAGTTTGTTCATAAATCTGGATGGAAGAGTTGTATCATTAGCAATCTTTGAAAGAATAGGTGACATACTGAGGGTTTCTACCTTTGGACCGTCACCAAAGTAAAGGTACAAAAATTAAAATACTGTAGCAGAGTTTAGCATACCTCTTGATTTACTAACAAGAAGAAAGTTATGTAAGAGCAATCAAAGGGAAGAGTCATAAATTTGAGGCAGTTCTGCAGCTGCCAGAAGAAACAGGTTCAGTTTTGACTTCAATACATTAAAAGAATATATTGTGCTATTAAAACCTTGGATTTCATTTAGTTGGATCTCACAGTATAAACTGAAGTAGTGGGAGAAAAAAAACTATTGCAGCTTTGGTTCAGCCTGTGCTGTTGATTTTTCTGTGGTGTTTTCACTGATTAAAATACTTTAAAGGTAAGACTTGTGGCTTGGATTAATTAATATTCAGGAACAAACCAGAACGAATAAAGAATAAATGTATTTTCTTCAGCAGAGGCAGTAATGTAGGGGTACTCATAGTCAGTATTCATGGTGGTCATAGCTGTGCTCAAATGCTTTCTGATTTCAATAATAGAGAAGAATGACTTCTTTTACTAAGGTTTCAGAAGATCAGAGTTCCAAGTCTTCTAACCTTGCTTCAGGGAGGATGACAACAGACGTCTCTAATAAAACTAGTGCTGAAGAGGGGAAAGATGTCCTTCCCAAAAAGCCAGTTTTATCAGATGGAGTAGTACACAGTACTGAAAATGGAGTAAAGGAAGTGACCCAGGGACAAATTCCAAATGCTATGGATATATTGGAACAAGAGGACAAGAATGACAAGGAAATTAAAGAGCTCCCTGGGCCTGGTTCAGTTGAGCCTATGGATCTTGATGGATATTCCAATGACCCTGAAAAAATGGATTCTTCATGTAAACGCAGTGAGCCAGACCGTCTTCAGTCTGGCAAGAACTCAAAGGAGAGAGCTCCAGAGAGCCGGACTCCAGAACTTTCTTTGGAAGAGCTAAGTATCAGCTCAAAACATCAGCAGCAGGCAGCTAAAGGAGTAGTTCAAGCACTACCTACAGAAGAACCTGTCCAGAGATCAAGCCGGAAGAGGAAATTACTTGAGGATGTGGAGTCTGGGAAAACTCTTCTGCTTGATGCTTATCGAGTATGGCAGCAAGGTCAGAAGGTTATGGCCTATGACCTGGGTAAAATCGAGAAGATCATGTCTGAAACGTACATGCTGATTAAACAGGTAAAATATTTTATCATTAATTGTACTTTCTCTGTGACCTCAGACATGATTATAGAGTAACAATAACTGCCAAACTAAGCAGTATAAAATTGGCCTTTTATCTGTTCAAAAATTGGGGAGATAAATAATCTCCTGAAGGACCACTCTCTTGACAAGACCACTACTGGAGGGGAGGGGAGGGGGGGGGGAAGTAGGACCCTCCATTGAACTGTATTTCTGAAATCAGTTAAGAACTATAATACCAATTATGTGGGGTTTGTTCATGCTAAATGTTAGTTTGAGTTGAGAGTTGTGTATCTTTGAATATATACTCCTGAATAACTGAAGATCACTGTTCTGCTGTAGAAGTGCTGCTTCTCCCCCTTACTCCTGTACTCTACATCCCATCTGAATTTAATTACACTTATGGATGAGCTAAGTAATTATGACTTAATTAGTTGTGATTCTCTGTTCAGGTGGACGAAGAAGCAGCACTTGAACAGGCAGTCAAGTTTTGCCAGGTGCATATGGGAGCATCAGCACAGAAACAGGTAAGCTTGCTGAAGTCCCTGGCTCCTTGTAGCAAGCTTTTATTACTTAGGCTGATACAGTGAAGTCTATTGCTGAGTATTTGCAGCAGTTGGAAATATCTACTTTCTTTGTATTGTTGTCATCTCAGATAAGTTGGGTCACAGTATTGTAGGGAGCTCATCCCTTTTGTTAGGGTCATTGCTACTGTTTGTGTCAGGCTTGAAGGACAGTTTGCATGCCCAGAAGCTTTCAGGGAAACTCTAGTCAATCTTCAAATTTAAATATTTATGGCATGCTACAGTTTTCTTAATGGTCCACATCATTCCTCAGGATTTCATGGATGGTAATTACTTCTCTCTGATCCCTAAGGGCTAACAACCTCATCAGCTCTTCCCTTGCTAACATTGCACTCTGCTCCAGGGGTACCAAATATCTTTTCTCTCAACTTGCATAGTTGAGAATCTGGTTTTAACTCTTACATTTTCCAGTTTGGTTTTTAGCTTGTAGTTTCTGGGTTTATCCAGCGAACAATTATAGAGCTTTAAAAGGATTGTTATTTTTCAGTCCTTAATGTGAAAGCAAAGCCAAGAAGTAAAATGGATGAATGACATGTTTAGTGGTCATTCATTTTGCCAGCAAACCATCGTTGAAAACTCCAAACTAATTTCTAGGTTTGTACTTCCTGTAATTTTTGCCACCAGCACACAATGAAGCAGTTATTCAGCAGATTTTGACTAGAAGATAAAATACATTTTTGAAGGAAAAAATCTGTGTTCCTAGTTAATAGTCTGTGTTTTAATACTGCTCAGGGCTTGGTGCGTGTTTTGTGATTTGAAAACATAGTCTGTGTTATCGATTGCTAGCTCTCAAAAAGTAATTAAAATAGGTTTTGTTCAAAAGTATGCAGAAAAAAATCTGTTGTGCAACTTCTAAGCCTTCTGTTGCCTTTGAGTTTGTCACAAGTGGTGGTCTGTATCCATGCCTAAGTTTGTAAAACAGGAGGTATCTCTAGGATTTTCTGTACGAGGAAGGTAGATAACTATATGTTGAATCATGTTCAGTACTAATTTAAAGTCGAGCTCTTTCAGAAATGTGTTGAACAAACTTGTTTTATAAGCTGCAGAAATATATTCTGGTTTTCTGCAGTTTGTCTCTTCTGTCCTTCAAGTATCTCTTCTCCTATTATTTCATCTTCCCATCATCTCCTGTAACTTCATCTTCCTGTCATGTGTCTAACCCAGTAGAAGTGTACAGGAACTACATGCTGTGACCAGACTAGAGATATCCACACACTGCAT
The DNA here is from genome assembly GCF_003259725.1 of Athene cunicularia. Classification (NCBI taxonomy): domain Eukaryota; kingdom Metazoa; phylum Chordata; class Aves; order Strigiformes; family Strigidae; genus Athene; species Athene cunicularia. The sequence goes on along the minus strand of NW_020799121.1, from coordinate 5,526,271 downwards.
TTCAAATTGTCACTTACCAGGAAAAAAGTATTATGGTTGCAGGGAGGGGGAGAATTGCCAGCTTCATCACTTGATTCTTTCCCTGGGCACTAATTTTCATAAAAACTGAAGGACAGTAAAAGTCAGAATTTCTCATCATACTCCAAATTTGTTTGAGGCTTTTCTTCTGTAAAACACACCCATCTCTGCTTTGCGAAAGTATGAGCTTTTGAGGAGGTACATCTCTGATGTTAACAAGTTATATATTGTCTTAATGTGAAAAGGATTTGAATACCTATTTCACCTGTTCTTCAAATTAAAGGCATTTCTTAAACCTCTAGATAATTATTTTTAGCTTCTGAAGTGAACCTGGCATATATCACCAGGACACTGCCTCTGTTCTTCAGATTTTTTAAACCTAACCTCAGTGCACATTGCCTGGTCCTCACTTCAGCGTGTTAATGTGCGTGACAAATGCCTCTCAGAACTAAAGCACAGCTGTGTTGGAGATGCTGGATAATAGGTAGAAGAACTTACAAGGTGAACCTTCTGTATTATATATAGAGGTAAGAGATCTTTTTTTTAGGTTTTTCTGCGTAGTTGAGCTGAAGAAAATTGAGGCTGTGGGTCAGCTCCCGTAACAAGGTTTAGTGCAGTCTACTCCGCAAGTTCAGGAAAAGCAGAGATTTGTGTCTTTTGTGAAAGGTTCCAGATACTATTTTTTCATTTTGTTTCCATTTAAGATATGTTCTTTCCAGTGGAGCCTGAACCTTGTGTTTTCATGCACTATTCTGTTGAATCTGTGGGTTCTTGTTCTCCTCATCTCATTTTGATGAATGTTGTTTTACTGGTGATAATGTCTTGCCCAGGAGGGTAGAGGAAGTTCAGTTCGTCATGGCACTGTTACACAGTATTTGTTCTAGACAAGATTGCCTTCACACTAAATTTCTTCCTGAAATGGTATTAGTTTTAGTTGTCAGGAGGTGTGCCAACCTGTGTTTTTTCCCTGTGCTGTGTAGAAAGTTTGAGTCTTGAGTATTCATAAAGGTTTCCAGTTGTTAATGCTGAGATAAAAATTATCTAAGAGTGCATTTAGTTAAAATGTGTGTTTGTACAGTGCATCTCCTAGCAGAGTGACAGAAAAGGATGTAAAATAGTTTTTCGTTATTACATTTTTAGGGAAGTAACTTTCTCTAATTTATGTTCCTCAGGAAGTCAGTAACATTTTTTCATTGAACTGTAGAAATGAACAGAAATGTCAAGAGACGTATTCTAGTGGAAGTGTTTCTTTGCTCATAGTCTGGTATTTAAGATTTTAATTTTTATTAAAAAAGAAACAGGCTGAGCCAAAATTAAGAATTTCCTTGTTTATCTTAGAGGGAGGGAAATAGACGTCATCACACTGGTTTATGACTTCAAAATAAAAAGAATTTGCTAGTAAGCTTCTTTAAAAAGTAATGTTACTGCTTGCTTTTTGGATGTATTCACCTTTTTAAAAAATACTCAACATACTCACATATATCAGCCAAGTTCCTTGCTGGGCTTTGTTGAAGATTCTGGGTATGTGATTATTATGCCAACTCTTCCAGCAAAGTCCAGAGTTACTCAGGCACGTGGCAAAACATCAGAATGGTGAAAAACCTGCACGCAAACGTGAAAGAAGATACAATAGGTGAGCCAGTATTAACGGCACTAGAAGTTAGGAGATTTCCTGTTAAATCACTTGAAATAAAACATACCTCTTAATGTGATGTACTTTGAAGCTTGTAAACATTGGCTTTTAGGAGGCATTCCTAGCTAATGAGATTATTACATACTGCAGTCTCATTTTCATCTGTTTCTAGCAGGATCTTGTAAGCTGTGTGAAGCTGCCCTACTACTAGTGTAATACTATGAATTAGCGTGGAGACACAGGAATAGCCACTCTTGTAGACATCTGTCTGTTTTCAACAGACTGAATCCTGTTTTATTTAAAATTGGCAAGTATTTACCTTCTGTAAACAAATGATGTCATGTATAGAGCTGCCGCAGCCCAGAGAAGTGCTTTGTTTTGGATAGTTTGAGTAGGTTTAGAGGGCCTGTAGTTCTTCAGTCACTTATCCCAAGAAATTGACAGTCAAAAAAAAAAAAAAAAGAGGACATAAAATCCACCTTGATATATGCCTTTCTCTGCTGGCTGTTGTATTTTACGTTCCAGGCAGTATATTATTTCTTTACAGAAGTTTTCATTTGCTACTAAAATTAGGAATTGTTTGAATTATGGCTTTTCAGCTTTCTTCCAGAGTTTTTAACCTAAATATTTAACAACTCCATTGAAATCTTTTTATATGCCTCTTCAGGCATAAACAGAAAACAATATGGCAATCAGTAAACGGAATTTGACAAAGTGGGTTGTTATACTTTTCTGATGAGATCTAATCTTTTTAATAGCTTGGCAATACTGTGGTCCTTTCAGCTGATTTCAGAAATCCTCTGTAGTTCTCAGGACTGATGGAATGTTAACATGTATTGAGCCAGTGAGACTCTAGCATCTTCTACAGTCAGCTAAATACTGGGGGAAGTGGCTTAGAAAAGTTGGCTCCCAGCTTTGAAGAAGGCAGAAGAAGGTGGTGATGCAAAACCTTACCACGATAAATTCCTGTGCTCCTGGAGAACTGTTGAAATTGAAGGTGTTCTTGATTGAAATATGACACATCAGCAAAGAAATTAACGTAGATATCTTGTCATGAGATCTTGCATAGGGTGGCGACATACCCTGCTCGTGACAGGGACAGAAGGTTGTGTTTCAGAAAGGGGCCCTTTATACATGGGGCTGCTGTTCAGGTGTGGCTTAATGTCGTTACAAGGTGCTTAACAGTGTGCTTGTGCTTAGGCTGTACTACCTCTAACAGAAAGGTGTACCTGTGTGTACTCCGTATGGGCTTGGATAAAATGTTACAGGAGTAGAGCTGTAGTGTGGTGAGGAACCTTACCAGTTAAACAAAATCAGTCAAGCATCACCTTATCCATTAAACATCTTCTCAAACTTAATTGAATTTAACTATTACTTTCAGGAGTAATTGATGTTTTCCAATAGCAAACACAATTTTGCTTTACCAAATCTTGATAATGGGGGCTTTGAGTTTTTAATGTCTAATGCAGAAGCAGCTGAAGACCTGTAACAGTCCTTCGAGAGGCAACCAAAGAGAGACAAGAGTTTGAAAAAGCTGCTGGTAGATACGACATAAATTAATCCATGTATATTACCATACAGGGGGGAGACTTGAACTTACTGAACAATTTGTACTGTGTTTGTATTAAGCTGGGTTCAGTGTTACTGCAATAAGTATTTACTGTGAAGCCATAATGGTGAAGTAAAATATGAGCTTGTAACACTATCTAAGCTGAAAGTGAAATTCGGGAGGGGAAGACTAAAACGTGCAGTTTTTTATTTTTAATAACAAGGAAAATCCTTTATGGTGTGTGGGAACAGAGTAGCATAAATGGGTGAGATTCCAGTAATTGATATAAAAATGTGTTCACTGTTAGTTGCTGGGAGATTTCTTTCAGTATTCCAAAACAACAACAGTAATAATTTTAAGTAGTGATGTATTTGTCAGCTTCAGCACACTTTGGTTCATAAAAGTGGTGATGCAACATTCTTAAACACTGATATTAATGCTGCTGCTTCTTTCTTATCATATCCTCAGAGTTAAGAGGACAAGGGCAATATTGTCTGATCAGTTTTCAGTGTTACAGAAGATTGTCCAGCGAACACTTTGATAATAAATACCATTTTATCTGTTACAACAGTGTAATCATCAGCCCTTCAGAGATCTTGTTTTGCTGCTTGTTGCGTATCTGCTCTTGTAGAATGCATGCTGAGGATTTAACGAAGTATCTTCTCAAATACTCACGTTTTCTAGTATTGCCTATTGACCCTTTAGCCTATTGCACTGTTTTTAAAAATAAGAGACTGAAGTTCCAGACACTACTTAAATTTAGTTCAGACTATTGCAGCTTCTGAAGTGGGTATGACTACCAGTAATGACCCATCAGGAGTAGTGTTGTGACTCCAAAGACATTTCATTGCCTATGCTAGTATTTAAAGTCATGAAGCAAGTAGTCTTGTAACTGGAAAAGGTGAGAGAGTGGTAGCCCATCTCATCTGATGGGGGGTTTTGTAACTGAGGGAAGAAAGTAAGTAGTTCTGTTCGAACTTACGAGTTGTGATGGTGTTGGATTTTTCTGAATTTTTTTTTTTGTTTAAAGTAACATCCTCTGGAAGACATGATGGTGAGTCATAGTATAAGAACATAGCATTGTTGAATCAGCACTTTAACGTGAGAATTGGTGCTAGAAGAAGTAAGCCTGTTTCCTTGGTGGCTGGTCCTACCTGTGCCATGGTACATGCTCCTCTGTGCTGGCACAGGCATTTGTATGGCCAGGCAGCACACTGCATGGGAGAGCAGGTGTGGCTGAAAGTCATTCCTCTTTTTGTCCTTTCCTGTTTAAGTTCTTAATTGTGAGCAAGATTTTTGATATACATATATCAAATGGGCTGAAGTTGCTATCCAGCATGGTCACTGTGTCATTAGTAGTTAAGTTACTAAAATTACACTAAGGTCAAGCAGCCTTTTGAAGGACGGTTGTTCTTTTCTTTGATTTTCTCAGTCTGAGAATGTTATCAAAAAATTTGCAGAAAACCTGAAAGCAGTCAGCTGTTGCTCTGAGTTATAAGATATATTTTTAGTCTTGCCAACTATGATTTTCAGATGAAATTAATGGTCCCTGGAAATGGAATACCAAGAAAGCCTTGTTGAGGGAGAATGAAAGATTAAGAGGCAGACTAGTTTGACCTTGACATAGCATTATACTTAAACATGGGGTCCTAAGGGCCAAGGAAGGGATGTGCTGGCAGAAAGCAGTTGTGAGTTTCTAGATAATTAGAGAATTTCTAATAAGCCATTTCACTGACTGCCTAAAATTGATCATATTAAATTCTTCATTTTATATATAACGGTGATGTCTGTGATACTGTTAAGAATGTGTCAGCATGGGAAAGTTATTGCAGCACAAAAGCTAGGATAGAGTTTTGTAGTGCACAGAATATTCTGTTAATGCATGTGGAGATACTTCAGTCTAAGAACACATCTGTCTTTTTTTCTTGACTTGCAATATGAAAAAGTATTTTTATTACTGTGGGCTTAATATTGAATGCCTTAATACTAAAATTACAGCTTTCATCAGTGTTGAAACTGTCATGACAGGTAGCCTGAAGAAGACAGGTAAAACTTTGCGATTGTGTGTTGCCAATCCCGAGAACTGAATCTATATAAAACAAATAGCTTAAAACATTGCAGACATCAACACTGCATGCAGGGCTGGATTTAACATCTCTAAAAATACAATAGCATTCAAAGGCAAAGTTCCAAAATGCCACTAAGTCCCTAGTCCTGTGTTGTGACCCTTGAGAATGTGGGACTGTATGTAGAAAGTCCTAGTAATGGGTAGTGTTGTAGCAGCTGAAATTTCTATTGGCTCTTCACAATATAGTATATCATCTAAATGTCATGAGAAGAGACTATTTCAACATTGCTGAGTTATTTAAGACTCACTGCTGCCTTAGCCAAAAAAATCCTTGCTCTGGGACCAACTCCATCCCTGAAGAGTGAGGGAGAGAAAAGAAATTTCAACCACCCTTTCCTGTTCTAGCTGCGAGACCTCAAGCTCTCCCTGCACCATTCTGACTGATTAAATCTTCCTTTTCACCCTTGGCTTCACTCGCCTCTTCCATAGTAACACATCCATGACCACCACCTCCCACTGTCTGGTTCCAAACTCAGAGGGCACTCCTTGTTTCCCTCTCTAAACCTGCAGTCAAAACTCCTCAGCAGCTTTCAGTGTCAGCTCTAATTAAACGTGATGCTTCATGAAGAAGCTGCCACTAGAATCAAAACAAGTAAATTTTATTATAAACACAAAGGCACAGTCAGGTTATGCAAATCAGCCATGCCTTTTAGGCTCCTGGCAGGCTGCCAGCGTGATCCCTGATTTTATATAAAAGTTTTGCTGCTGCTTTAATATAAAAGCAGTATTTGTTGAGGAAAGGCACTGTTTTATAGCTGCTACTCTAGTTCCAAAACAGGTAACTGAGGTCTTATTTTCTCCTTTCACCAGTGTTTAACTCTTGCTAGTGCTGGCAATGAGTTATCTTAAACCACAACCTAGTCCTGGAGAATTTTAGGGGATCATAGGTGATGGGCTTGCTGTACGGGAAGTCTGCAGCTGGAACTGCACATAACCTCAGAAGTGCTCAGATTGACTCTGGAGTGTCAGTCTAGTGATGTTACAGTCTCTATGTTGGACCTTACAGTGAATGTGACATTTTATTTGGAAAAAGAAAAATTATCTTCTGTGAGTGAAGCTAGAGGGCACCTCAGTGGTTTTTTTCCCTTCTGCCGTGGAATGCAGTCAGCACTGTGGTGACATGGTCTTTTAGGCTTTTGTCTTCAAGGAGAAAATTTGAGAGAGGCTTGTTTGAACTGCCTTCAATGTCTAGAGCATTTTCTTCTCGAATTCTCACTTTAAACAAAACAAACAAACAAAAAACCCCAACTCAAAACAACAAAGCACCAAGCTGTTCTCTTCAAGAAACAGCTAAAAGCCTTCTGTAAAGGCACTTTGCTGGGGATGGGAGGAAATAAGTAAAATATTAAATAATTAGAAAATAATCATCTCTAGTTCTACCTCATGTGTTTTCCCCCCCTTTTTTGTTCCACCCACATGCTGCTAATTTTCATCTTTTCTTCCTGCACATCAAGACGTCAGAGACTGCTTACAGAAAAAGTTGTTTTTTCTGAGTTGCCTGTATGCTTTATTATTACTGCAAAGATGACAAGAAAGGAGGGGGAAGGAGAAGGTGGGGATAGAGGGGACAAAAGGACGAGCTCTTTCATGGTCTCACCCCTACCAAAGGGTGACCATTTTGTTCACTGTTGCACTTGCCAGTTGCCATGGCATCCCCCTCTCACTCTATCCTGGAGGTGTATTCTTGATATAATTAACAGCTCTCCTCCTTCTGTCTCCTGCAGAAAGCAATCATTAAGTGAACATGAAGGAAAGAAAAGTCACTTTTTATGTTTTACTTTGTCTGTCAATGTTTTTCATCCTACTACCCTATCTCTCTTGGTCCAATAATGATGTTTTTGTGTGTGGAAGCATTGCTGAAATATGGCTGCCTGTGTAGAGCAGGACATTAAGCCCCTGCATGCATTTGTGTAAATGGAGGATTTTATTAGGCTAGAGGGCAGTTCAATCATACATATGTAAACCTTTATTTTCTGTATATAAAACTGTAATCTTAGGAAATATGAGGTTCTTCAGAGTCTGTATCATGGATATTGCTGCTAGTTCTAATGTACCTTGAAGAAAACTTCCAGATGAGATTTTTTTTCTTCCAAATATTGCAGCAGAGAGATTGAGAAAAAAATATGAATAGGCATAGTTTAATTAAAACACAATATTGAACACAAGTTGGAGTGGTAATATTGTGGAATGTGGCCAGCATATTGTTCAGCCAGTTTGTGTGGCAGCTTCCAGGCTTTGTGGTGATGGGCTGGTATACTTTTAAAAAGGCACACCTTTTGTTAAGGTGGATTCCGACTTCAGTCCCACTAGGGTGCTAAACTCAGGCATTTAAAAAAACAACAAGAAAATGTTATGTAACAGTTGCAGTGCCAGCATCTTTCATTAGGAAACCTGTTGGGAAGACTGTCGCTTTCCTTTTCTATGGAACATTTGATCATTACTTTCTCCCACAGCCCCAGAGCAGTGAGACATTCCACAAGTAGTATCGATAAGGTTCCTGTAGGATTTCTTTGTTTTTCAAAATGTGTTTCATTTGTTTAAATGTGGTAAAAACAAATCCTTCGTCAGGTTGTATGGTTTACAACTTTGCAGATAGTCTATGAAGTGAAGTTCTTCTCATGTTTTAACTTGATCCCGAGTTTCTTTTTGCTGCTTGTGTTGTCTCACTACTGAAGTGCCTCACCGGGAAACTATAGGGAGCTATTTTTTCCACTAACATCTGTGAAAAAATTCTGCACTTTTGCTGCTACTTTTCTTGGTGGTAGGCTGCCCTATGCTGGCTTTCCTGCATTTTCCTTACTCTTTTTTTTATGTTAGCTTTCAACATGGGAAGGGTTTGTCCAAAGCCTCTGTGAAGCTGAATGAACTCTTTGAAAAGAGGAATATGCTATTTACTCATTTAAATTTCAGCTTTACATAGACTTCATAACAAAGAAGTTTTACTAAGTATTTTAAAGAGCAGATAAGATAGTGGATATTTATGGAAGTAATGGTCTGGTTTTCTCACCATCTATGACATGTCATTTTGATATTAATAACCTTAAATGATTCTTCCATCCACTTTGATGGTATAGTAGTCAAGGCAAAAGTAGTACTGCAGACGCTTCCCTTCAGTACCTCATCTTGTTTTTAAAAAAATGGAAGTCCAATCTTGACTAGATGAACCTGTAATTACAATGAAAGATAGGAAGAAGGAAGATAAGAGTTTTCATCTTATTTCAGTAATATGCACTTGTTCTGTAAGTAGCATCCTCATCAATGTAAGAAAAGATTCCTTTTCTCTTGATGACTAAAGCCACTTCATAATAAAGCTTCTGTATTTCAAATGCAGTGGTGGTAATAGAGATGCTCAGCATAGTGAGGTCGATTGGAGAGGGGGAAGGAGAATTTCTGTAGTTTTGACAGCCACAACAAAGTAAAAACTAAAAAAAAAAAAAAATTACTAATGAGAAACCACATAAAACACTGGTAAAGGATTGTCACTGCTTCTCAGTTTCCTAATGTATATTTGTGGAAAATAATCTTCAGTGTGTCTTACTGCTAGTATAGCAGTAGACATAGATAAACATAAAGTGCTTCTGGCAAATCCAAGACTTCCTGTAACGAATTTTTCTGGGTTTATTTCTCAGATGAAGTGTTACAAAGTCTTGTGTTTTCCTGGAGGCAATTGCCTACAGGACGATGAAATGTGGCCCTGTAAGTTTGGAGTAGTATAGTTAGTGACATTGTCCCTATCAGGGTTTTGTGAGTAGCATCACTTGATGATCAGAGGTGCTAGGAATTACTGCCCCTACATTAAAACCAAAATCTCTTAAAGATAAGAACGTGCACCTCACTGTGGTACTCGTCTTAGCTTTCTGCTTACAGCTTTTGGGTGATCTTCAGTTTCTGGGTCCAGTAAAACGTACGAAGCAGGGTGATATCCCTTAGGGCCTCTGAGTTGCAGAATACACAGTACTAAGGGTGGGGGTTTTTAAATGCCTTGACTTCTATTTTAAAGATAGCTTTCTCCTTCTTTTTCTTCCACTCCCACACCCGCTTTTGAGAAAAAGTCATTGAGAGGGTTGGGTTTTTTTCTTCTTTCAATATCTCTTTCATTGGGTTGAAAAGAACCTGTCTATTTACAGAAGCCTTAGATGACTCCTCACCAGGTCACATCTGGAAGGTTCCCTTTAAGGTTGCCATTGTTTGGTATAAGGGCTGCACTTTTTGATTACACATTAGAACTTTTAGTCATGATTTTACTGAGGCAGAAACATCATGTTAGTTTCAGCTTTATTCTTTTGTGCAAATAAAATCTTACTCTCTTTGAGCCAGGTTGATTCTCTGCAAACTAACCTTACCCAAACCACAGCTTCCTCTGGAGGAACCAATTCAAAATAAAAGTAATTTATTTTTCTTGTCTCTGATACAATATCTTCATTTTGAGATAAATTAAATATTAATTTGGTTCCATCTGTGTATCCCAATGAGGGTTGTTTCAGTGTCACCCTTTTCTCTATGTGTGCTTGATCATCTACAACTTACAGGATGGCCTTTCTCTTTTCAGTGTTTGTCACTGCCTCCATTGCCTAGTTACATACGTGTTGGCCAACCACTGGAATTCTACCTGGCAACCAATTTCCTGTGGCATTCCTCAGACTTATACCACGGCATCATCCTCTCTGATGCTTTGGATGATGGTACGGGGTGAATCCTTAGTGAGTTTGAGTGACACCAACTTGAGGGCATGGTCAATATGCTAGAGAGCAGGGCTACCTACCATTCAAAGGAACTTCAGTAGACTGGAGCATTGCATTGATAGGAGCTACCTTGGATGTTCAACAAAGAGAAAATTAGAGTCCTATACCTGGGGCAGAATGCCCCCTGTGCAAAATAACTGGCTGAGGAACAGCTCTGCCAAAAAAGATTTGGAGCCCTGGACAAGTTGAACACGGGTCAATGGTGTGCCCTTATGGCAATGAAGTCATAGAGAGAGCTGGGTTGCTTCATCCTGGAGAGAAGACTAATGGAGGGTGGAGATACAGAATTACTATCTTCAGCAGAGAGGCAGGAACCTGATGAGAGGCACCCTTTAAAGTTGCAGCAAGAGAAATTTGGATTAAATGATAGGAAAAAAAAAAGTTCACTGTCAAGTTGGTAAAACACTATAACAGGGGCCCAGGTTGGTGGTGGAATCTCCATCCTTGGTGATATTTGGAACTGGGCTCGACACAGGCCCTCAGTAAGCTGGTCTAACTTTGAAGTCAGCTCTGCTTTGAGCAGGAAGTTGGACCAGAGACTTCCAGAGGTCTGTTCCAGCAGGAATTACTCCATGATGTTGTACTCCTCTCACTAATTTTTCTTCTGAGTACCGTCCAAATATTGCTGAGTTACTTTCCAAACGTCCTCTATCTGTTTCTGGAAATAGCTGCGCATTTTTATAGAAATACAGTTTGAGATGCAGATATATTTTTAACAACTGTGTACCTAACTAGTAGTACCTTCGTGTATTTCTGCTGAAAAAATGTTGGCTATAATACAAGCACAGAAATATGAGGTTCTACATAATGTATTATGTAAGTTAATGAAGTGCATGGGTGTGAAGGGTTTTCCCTCTAAATCACAGCAGAAACCATTTCCTCTACTGATCTCACTTCTGGCTTAATGCTTTTTTCTGCAGTTTAATTTCCCTCAGGTTTGTGTGATCCCGTTTGTGCATCTTGAGACCTTTAGTTCTAGAACTGACGCTTTAGACATCAGAAACTTGCTGTTTTCAGAGGTAGAATAGACCTTTTTTGATCCAATAAGGTAATTGTTGTGAATCTAGCTGCTATATTTTATTTGGCACGTTTTAATCATATGCTCTTTAGAGCTTGATTAATCAAATTCAGGAACTTCAAAAATACATTCCACCAATTATTTTTAAAAAAATGTGATTGTGTGCTTTCCGCCTTTTGAATTTTAAATATGTATTTTCTCCAGCTGAAATTTGCTCTGTTCTCTCAGTGAAAGTCCGCTGACTCTTCTGGTATTTTAGTAAATCTTTGGTCATTGAGGACATTAGGGCCCAATTTGATTTTACATTTGACAGCAAAAGTCTGTGAACACTCATACTCTTATCACCATGGTTAAAAGGAGTTTTTCTTCATGGTAGGGGTATGAGACAGACAATTAAACAAAGATTCCATTCAACTGTATCTTTTATAGTTCAGTAAGCCTCCATTAAATGAAGATTATAAAGAGCATGAAATAAATGCATTCTGTAGCCTCACAGGCAAGAATATTTTGTTTGATTGCTGGTAAAAATTACAGAGAAGATACTCATTTTATGGATACTTTTGTTCCCTTTTTTGGTGAATTTATGTCATGCTTCTACCTTCTGTCTATATAATCAATGACACTGTGTTAAATTCTTAGCCCTGGCTTTGGAGGAGGGCGTCACTGTTGGTGCCACTGTTACTTCTGCAAAGGCAACAGGACCCCAGCGTTACTCAGTTCTGCAGTTACTGGGAATTTACAATTTGGAGTTTGTCTGATCACTTTGCAAGCAAAACGTTTTTCTGCTTTCTCCATTTCTTCTCACATCATTCACTAAGGATAATTTCTTTTAATAATTTGCAAATACTCTTAAAGCACTGCAGATCTGTTTGTTCAGGTCAAGGGTTTGTCGACATTTTTAAACGAAAGAAATCTATTCATAGGAGTTTGTAATTCATGCTTAGTAACAGTTCAGGAAAGTATGTTATGATGTGGTGGATTTTCTAAAGCATTGTAAATGTGAATTGATTAAATGTTCAAGGAGAAAGGTTTATTTATAAGAAATATTATAAGAAATAAGAAATATTATTTATAGTAGTGATTGATTGTATATTCACTTTAGAGAGAATGCTTTCTGTCTACAGAAAGCTGTACTGCTTACAGTTGTCACTGAAGCTTATGCAGAATTACTTGCATGTATTTTCTCACTGTCTCTGCTTGCCCTTTTTTGTTTCATGTAGTCCACAGGAGAAGCACCCACAACTCCAAAGCATACAAAGGACAACAGAGAGAGCTTCTTCCCAGTAACACCAGCCACACTGCATCCTACCCCAGTGAATCCAGACACTGTGACTCCTGAAAATCTTCTGAGACTGAATGATCTGCATTCCAAATCCAAACCAGCCTCTTCCTCTTCATCCTCCTCCTCCTCAGCATCTTCAGTACCTCCATCCCAGGAGTCACACAGGGACACTGAGCACCTCCGGAGTCAGAATGCTGAGACTGCTCCCAGCATGAGTGATCTCACGCGTGGTAAGTCTCAGGGAGACAATGGTTTGGCCTTTTCTAATCAGTTTCCAAGGCCACGTGGTGAGTCAGTGCCTGAGTTCTGATTCTGTCCCATTTTCTGATCACTAGACCACATTTAAAAGGCTACACAAACAGAGATTTTTGTCTTGATCCTGAATTGGGCATATCTAAGTAATTAATACATATTTTAATTACTAGACTAGATTAAAAGAGAGACATCATTGTCGATGTAGCTTGCATGTGAAGTCATGGAATAGCAGCCTAAAAATAGTTTTAAATAGAGAATTAGAGAAGTCTCTAGTAGCATAAAAAAGCCCAACCATTTGGTTTAGTCTCTTCAGAGATGTGAAGATCTAGTTCTTTAAAATACCTTAAATCTTTAAAAAAATTAGAAGTAGTTATAATTGAAATAAACTGGTGGACAGCCTACATCTGACTTACAAGTGCCTGATTAACATAATTAGACACATAGCTATCGCTGCCCTGTAGATGTGTGTGGAGATACATAACACTGAAAATTCCAAGCTTCTACATGGTCCATAGTGTATCATCACTATTACTTTTCACATTTGAGAAAAGAAGCATCTGGCAGGACTGGAATGTTGCGAATACATTATTTATAGCCCTAGCATGTTTATGTGCAATGTTACAGAAGAGAATTGAAGAAACAGAACAAATGTTCTTTATTCTATCGCATGATCATGTGATTTGTTTTGGGCTGTGTTATGTACCTGGTCCTATACAGTTTGTCTAGATGAGGAAAGAATTATATGAGAATACTGTCTTTGCTGCTGTCATGGCAGGCTGGTTTGTTAGCAGTAGACAAAATCACTGTGCAAAGGCAGTACTGATCCCCTTTGGGGAATGAAGTAAGATTAAACTGAATTTCAGACTTGCCTTGGGTGCCCAAAAGACATGATTGTGCTTATTTGTGGGACACTGTGCATGTTAAGGTGGCAGAGCACCTGCCGTAGCCTGTACTTTCTTGCAACCTTAGCAGGAACACTGTCTGAAAAAGCATCTGCTGCTGCTTGTGCTCACTCCATCTGTTCACAAGCTTGGGCCCTAACACTACTCACCAAATGCCATAGACAAATTCATAGGAGCCTAGATAAAGTTATGAATGAACCATATACATAACAGGTATTGTGGAAGGTGACAGATGAGGATACAGTGGAAATAGTGCCCAGATTTGTGAGGCTTAATGGTGCATAATACTGACAATGGATAGAGTGTGATCTAGTCTGGAAGTTTTGTTAATCTGGTTTTGTGAGTTCCTGAAATTTATGTCTGTATACTTATGGTATTTTATTTCTTTCCATATGTAATCAGCCTTGGCATCTGAATGCATGTAATATTCTGAATTCATGAGCAACAAAGAGCAAATTAGAGAGAAATCAGTTTTCCCAATTTGCTAATCTCTAAGTACAGGACAAAACTGAAATTTAACATCCAGTATTAGCAGTTGCATTATAATAATCTAATTTTCCTTTTTTAGAAGTTCAAGGAGAGATTGTCTTGAGAGGGGAAGAAAGGAAAGGGGAGTGATAAGGGAAGGAATGGATCAGTCAATGTGTAAACCACGTTGTTACTGTCCTTATGAAGCTAAAGAATGGAGTTGCATGGTGTCATGAGATATCGTGGCAGACTTGTTCAACAGGGAGTAATCCAGGTTTGTGTGTAGATAACAGAGGAGAAAAAAAATGAATCCTCTGTGAAGCTGCTGTACACTTACTAAGGAGACTGGTAGGAATGACAATGCAGATAAGAACTCACGCGTTCTTTTGGTTTTCAAACAGAACTCACAAGCATTGCTGACATGCTTTCCTCTCTGCAATTTCCCAAGCCACACTGCAGCGATTGGAACGTTTATTTTAATCTTTTGACTTCCCAGGCTTTGTTAGAGTTGTAAAGTTATATATTCTTCATTCTTCTTTCATGCTTTCTATACATCGTCTTGGTTGAGAGAGATGGAAGGGTTAGCTGCCAGAACTACACCTCTGAAACTGTGTCTGAAGATCAAGAGGCTCTCTGTGCAGAGCTCCCATTCCAGTGCTGAGTGCATGCGTTGTATCTGGCTTTCTGGCTCTCAGACCTATCTGACAGGTCATTTCTCTAGATGAGAAAGACACCAATTACTGCTGTGTCCTTTATTTTTCTTTTTAATTCTCCTACCTCTGCATCCACCGCCTCTAAAAAGAATTATTTATAATTGTTACAACCCATTTTAATCTGCCTTCTATTAGCTCTGTTTCCGTAGAAACTCCTCCCATTTTTAAAGTAATCTGTTGACGTCTTCTTTGTCTCTTGTCACCTCCTCCTGTATCTCTTTTTTCATGTGAAAGTATTCCACATCAGACAATATTAGCTGCTATCATTTTCTGTGACTTCACCCAGAAAAAGGAACGGCTTTCCAAGCGATGTTGATACTATGCCACTCATTTCTTATGTAAATATTTTAGTGAGATTTTGTCTAGTACATGACTAACTGGTACAGAATACAGCGTAATGAAGTCCAGCAGCAAAGTGACGATAGTGGTAGTTTCAGTGTGAGAGCTTCCTACGTTTAGGCTTAAATGTACATTGGACTATTAGCCTTTGTGACTCAGCCTAAAATTTTCACTGGGAAAACTAAAACAGGGCAGCCACACTGTTCCAGTATTATACTGCTTTAAATTGTTGAAAAATCTTAACATTTTCTTCTTTTTCACTATTCATATTTTAATAATGATTCTTACAAGGAATGAACAGGAAAACATTCACATTTAAGTTTTGATACCAAGAGAAGGTTTTTATACTTGACATTTTTGTAAGTTATGTC
The DNA here is from genome assembly GCF_003259725.1 of Athene cunicularia. Classification (NCBI taxonomy): domain Eukaryota; kingdom Metazoa; phylum Chordata; class Aves; order Strigiformes; family Strigidae; genus Athene; species Athene cunicularia. The sequence continues at coordinate 5,510,853 of NW_020799121.1, read as the reverse complement.
TTTTCCCCCCCCCCCCTTAAATTTTTGTTCGTTTAAGGCCTGAGCATTTCCACATCAAAACAAGGTCATGATGTAGTTGTCCAAACTTTGAAATTCAGAGCTCAGGAAGACAGTTCTTTCTGAATTGTGCAGGGAAATTGCACTCTATAAGCCATGTGAATATCCTGCTATAATTTTAAATGTTTGTTATCTAGGCAAAACATCTGTTAGGTGACCTTAGTTTGATACTGAGTTCTCAGAAGACTGAGGCAGTTTACCTGAGGGAGACGTAAATACTTAAAACAATGTCAACTCTATAATTTTGCATTAACAGAATCTGTCTTCATATCAAAACAGTGCATGGCACAAGATTTGACCTTGATTCCTCACAGTTTCTAGATAACCAGGCATCAGTGGACACCCACATTCCCTGTTTCTGAGTGAAATAATGGAGATTGTAGGTTGTCATCTCTAGTTAAGTTTAGCTACATACTGATCTCAATGTCTTCTGAGTTTGCTTGTCAGAAATTTCTAAAGACAAAACACTGATTTTTAAGAGCCTGTAATTCGGTGTACTGGAAACTTTCTGCTGCACAAAATGCCCAAAGTATTTACCCCTGTTGTATGCCTTATTTTAACTATGGATTTCAATTCAAACTTTCAGGTACTTTTTAGACGACTGGAAGTAGTAACATTCAACCCTCTTAATTGCAATCAGTGTCTTACGTTGTTTTTTTCTGAATTAAATCAGAATTTAAAATCATGCTTTAGAGCACAGTTTTTCTCAACAGATGGCTCAAAAAAAGCTGAAACACAGAAAAAGACTGGCCAAAGATCTGTGGCCTCATGTGAGCCACCTTCATTTTGCAGTTACCTAGTGTGAGGGTTCTCTTTTATATGCATGTGGTGTTCTACTCTGATTTCTTGTGTCACTTGTAGGCAACTTACTTTCATTACTTTCTCCTTCATTTCCCACGTTGACTTACTGTGTTTTCTGGCAACTGTCTTCCTCAGTTCCCAAGGCTGAGTTCCTCTAAGGCTTTAAAAACTCTTCTTTAAATACTTATAACCCCACGCCTTTTGTACCATCCTAGGGTAGAAGCTCCTATCCACCTGTTAGTGACTGCAGAGTCACTAATGGAAATCTGTCAGGCTGCCTTCGGCTAGCTCTGCATTTGCTCTTTCTGATCTCTTGCTGCTTCAGCCTCCTTGGCATTCACATTCTGCCTTCCCCTTGTCTGATCCTTGCTTTTCATGAAGCTTTTTCTTTTTCACAATGGGTGCACTCTGAAAACAACTTCACTGCTGAATGTCAGCAGGGGGTTTCCTGTTTGTGAATGACTTTTTAATTCCTTTTTGCTGAGTGCTCAGACAATTCCAGTCAGTCCTCTCTTTTCCCTTTGGAACTTCAATGATTTGCTTTGGTATCACAACAGATTCATTCCAGAAGAGTTCTTCAGTACACTTAATGTCTGTTTCTGATCTTTACCCTTCATATTTCTTAAGTTTTATTTATTCAATGCAACAGTGTGCAGAAAATCCTTTGACATTAAAACTGTCATTGTTTTTACGTACCCATGTTAGATCAGTAAGAGCAAATAGGGCAGGAGTGGCAGCTTCACAACTGTGCCCTGTGAGGTGATGGTACATAGCCAGGGGTTTAGTGCAGTCTGGGCAGGTTTGTGGTCCAAGAGGCTTCTCTAGCCCCGTGCACACTTAGATCCCCCTGAAAATCTCAGGGAGTCACTGGGCTATGAATATCTTACACAAATGGAACACATTTTCTGGAGACCTTTTGTAGAAGAACATGGTAATGATGCTATATTGTTACAGTGTGTTTCAGTTTCACTAGTTTTAGATTACTGCCAGCAGCATAAAATTTACATATATTCCTGCACAAATGAGGACTAAAGAGAGATCTAGTTGTAAGCCTACTGCACAGGTGTTACGTTACTTACAAAGTTCTTAGAAAATTGTGGGGTGTCATTATATTAAAGAGATTTTTTTTCTAACAGCTGCTTTTGCTCATTTGAATTGTGCTTATCTGGCTGTCAGACTAAAGAAGGATGAAATACTGACAGAGAAGGAAAGGTCTTACGTGTTTCATTAGATAACTAGTGCATAAAATTCTGAAGCAATAGACCGCAAATGGGTGACTTACTACCCACAGGTGCTACTGTGTGATGCTCTCAAAATGATGTGTGCTTGGTGAGTTGGATGTTAAAACACAAATATCAATTAGCTGTATTTTTATAATGCCATTTGAAAGTTCATGTAGCTGAATATCTGACTGTTGTCTTTCATCTAGGCCTTTTTTTTTTTTAATTCAAGTTTTGCTTTGTTTTAAAAAGGGAGAGAGAATGTTAGTAATGAACTTCAGGGGTCTTCTTTCCCAACACACACGCCACCGCTAGGAACCGTGTTAGTGACGAGATGTTTCTGGACATGGATCCACTCTCTCTGCTGTCAGACTGGTTCCGGCGGGGCTGTTACAGGGACCTGGTAGCTTGGGAATGAGTGTGGGCTGGGGACTGTTTCCAGAGGGCACTTTCAGAGCAGCCACCTGTTTTAAGTTTTAATCACATTAATGTTGTTCAGTGACAGCTGACCTTGGTGTTAGGAAGCATTTTGGGGTATGTCTCATATAATTGTACAGTAGACTCTCTGTTCAGGACCCTAGCGATAAATATAGCAGTATGCCATGCTATTACAGTGTGAACTTCTGTTCACCAGACTGCTTGAATTTCTTTCATTTCAGGGGGCAATAGAAGTGTTCTGCAGCTTTTCGCCTCCAAAATTATTCTGACGCTTAATTTTTAACACATGGCTTTGTGTGTCAGCTTTGAATGTAATTTCCTGAATTTGGCATTTCAAGTAAAATACTTACTTCTACAGTTATGACTTGGTAGTGGTTTTTTAGAAATAAATTTAATGGCAGGGTATTTAGAATGAATTTAGAGAAAGAAAATGGGTAACGAAAGGCTACCAAGTATACCTACCGCATCCTGTGATGAACTAAGTAGTCCCACTGCCTGCTGTTGTGTAGTACCTCATGGCAAATACCATTCGAGGGCTGATGCCCCCATTATTTCTGTAGGTCAGCATCCTTAACCAGACTCTGTTCAGCTGAACCAACCTGTGTTCCAGTGCAGACTTTCCATTGGCTTAGTAGCACAGTGTATGAGGAAACTCTGAGTTCCTTCAAATTCAAGCTTTCCGTGGCCTTTGCAACTGCTGTATGGGGAAAAAGGCTGTATTTATTCCCAGCACACTGGAGGGTGAGGCAGATGGAATACAGAAAATTAATTGTTTTCCCATTAGCACTATTCCTTGGAAATGTGGTAAGATATTTACTCCACTGTGTCAGGAAGAAAAGAATCAGACCCATTTCCATCACCATAAAAAAAACAGTATCTACCTTCTATGGTGAATGAGTAAGTCAGTTCTGTGAACAATTGCATGTGCTGTGGGTGGCCATTAAAATACAAAATAAACCAGTTGTTACTGGGACTAGTAAAAGAAGTATTTCCTAGTGTCTGTAGGCACACTGAATTCAATCCCTGACTCTTTTGAAGTAGTTGGAAGGCAAGGTAATACAGACTTGCTAAACCATAGTAGTGTGTATTCAGGCTTTTTGTCTTGACACACAGAACTGCTGGGGAAGTTGTGTTGCAGAGGGATGAAGGCAAGTGGTGCAAGTGCTTTATTTAAGCACTTGAAGTTGTTGTCTATTCATTTCTCCAAGCATTTGCTTTTGAAATCATGTTAGTCTTCTGTCCTGGAGTTCAAAGCTCAGCTCCTTCCTTTCCTGTAATGAAATGATGTTTTGTGCATGCACTGTAAGTTGCTTGTATTCTTTAACATATCTGTGTTATAATACTTCAAACTGCTTCCATCAGAAACTGGTTAACATTTTTTTCAAGGTGCTAGTCACATTTTCTGAGCTTGTCTTTCAATTGTCATGTAATAGGGTTAGTGCATGACTAAAGGCTTTTTTGAAATTCCACATAAAATGTTTTATAACACTGTAATGTTAAATGTCTCTTATACCTGACAGCATTACAAAATCAAATGATTTAAGTGTGTAGTGCAGTGCAGAGAGACCAGAGCAGCTGCTTACTGGTTACAGTACTACTGCTTTTAAACTTTCTCCACATCTGCAAATTGCCAAGTGAATATTTTTGACAGTGTTATTTTTCATTTTATACACATCTGAATAGCAAAGTAAATTGTCTCAGTGTAAAAACGGTTGCTGGGGTTGTATAATCTATATGTTTATAGTGTGTGGATATATGTATGTAGTGTATATATTCTATGTATAAAGAGAGACCGAGAGAGAATATTAACTGTGATGAAGTCATGAACCCAGGCGCCCGCTATAGGCATCTGCAAACACTGGTTACCCTGGCAACAAGTGGAAAGAGGTTGGAGAGGAAAGCTGGAGTAGGTTGTTGCATTGAATTGTTTTCAGCTTGTTTCTTCCTCACTAAAGCAGGGAGATGTTGAAAGGTATGATGTGCCTCTTTCTATGTGTATACTATTTTATATGTATTTAGACAGTTGTTGGGAAAGGGAAGGCTGAAAAAAAATACTTGTAATCCAGCTCAATTGGAGATGAACTTTTCAATATAAATAATCATATGCACTGTAAATCTGTGGGTTTTTTCTATGTGCTTAATTTTTGTGTGTTGTGTCGTGAGAGTGCTAAATGGATCTCCAGAGTACAGTACCTGTCCCATCTTCAGCCTGGAGACAAGTAACTATTACGTATTACGTCTTCAGAAACTGATTTTATTTTAAACTGTGTTTGTAGAGCTAATGTTTGAAAACCTGCCAGGACAGTACAAGTACTGGGTATTACCAAAAGATTTGTTAACTGATACTAAATCTGAGCTTCTGAACACCTTCAGAATGTTCAGTACTTGTATTCTTGTGCTCTTGCACTTGTGCAGAATATTGTGGCTCATGAGTTAGTGGAGTCTTTACCTCCCTGGGGAAAGTTTTTATTAGAAAAACTAGGACATTATGTTCAGGGCTATAACAGCATCTTCCACAAGACAAATATCAAGATATTCTCTTCAGAAATCTGTTTTAGACAAATAATAGGAGATCCAACTGTGTGTGTGTTCTGATTATCCTTCTCTCTTTTGCCCTTTTTCATCTGTAATGAAAGATACAATAAATATCTGTGCACCGTATTAAAGTATAAATAGTATAAATTATGATCTGTACGCATGAAACAACCAATTCTTGTTATTTTCAAGAATGTAAAAAAAATATTTTGTTCGTTAACTTTATTTTTAACTTGGAAATAATGCCACTCAAGTGACTATTAAAAAAAGAACAAAATTTTATGGTCCTAAAGGAATAAAGGGTATGACCCAGTCAGAGGACAGAATTCAGTCACTGTGTATTTAACACCTCTGACAGCAAGGGATTGATTAACAGACAATGGTTCTTGATTTCTCATGTACTGAAAGACGCAGCCTAATAGAATATTAACAAGTGTTGTTTCCAGAAGTGCAGTGATAGAAATACACACTTAGTGTGCCAGACTCCTGCCCTTTCATTTCCATTCACTTCTACACTGAAAAGGGCTAACACATAATTTTATTCAAAATAAATCTAATTTTACTGCACTGTAAAACTGGATCTTCAAAACTTAACAAAAACAGATATAATATGGAAGATAGAGATGAATATGAGTATGCTGATTGCTCAAAAAAGAACGTAGACTGAGACCAGTCTTGTAACATCTTCCTAGAAATAGGCTGCTCAAAAGAGCTTTTGTCAGTGGGGCATAATTTAGTTGAAATAAAGCACAGCAAATCAGCTTAAGCAATGATATATCTTATAATTAAACAAAGATCATAATCAGCATAAGAGGTAGAGTTTTGTCATTAAACAATAATGCAAATCAGAGCTCTTATTCTGAATGGTGAACTAATAAGTCCCTAATGTAATTTAGCAGCTGAGTACATACAAAACTGTTCTCAGATAGCAGTATAGTTGCAGCTGTAGGAATTGCAGTTTATTTGTATATAGTTTTGTATCAGCTAAAATAATTACTGTTTTGGATTCTTGATTGGTAAATGGATAAGAAAGAACTGTTAGTACTTACCCTAGATACTTAAGACTGTGATTCTGGAGTGTTGGAGTAAGTTAAAAAGTAGTTGACTTCTTAGCTGTCTGGTAGGGTAATCTTCTGAAATCATCGTTTTCATCTTGCTTTTCCTCAAATGTTGATGTAACGTTTCTTCCTATCTTTTAATCAAGTGTTTTGTAGCCATTTCAGTGTGGGAGTCTTCTGGATTTAGACTACAGCTTATCATCAGACTCTAGAAGTGTAATGGGATATGTGTATATTGGCTTCAGGCCATGTTAGGGCTGATCCTTCTTCGTACAGTCTCTTGTACTTTGCCAGCATGTGGTTAAATCATATGAGTATCTGGTAAAAAGGGCAGGCAAATAGACAAAACCATCCTTCAGCTATCCTCTGCTTTTTAAACAGGGAAACAGTGAATTATGATTTTCCTAGTCAAGATTCCTGTTGTTAAGTACTTCATTCTGTGTTTGGTTTTAAGCTGATTTGGTCTATTAATACAATACATGTATAGATGCAACTGTTATTTTCCTACCTCCAATGCTGTATTTTAAAGTATCTATAGAGAAATGTGCAAGAGAGTGCTGAGAATGAGAACTACATTCTTCTGCGTTAGTCCTTTCCATTTTGTGCTTGATAGTGAGCGGAACATCACAGAACAGAAGCTGCCTGTGATTTGTGCTGTAGTGTGTGACCTTTCCTTTTTGGGAACTATTGGAGAATTCTCTACAAGCAAACTCATTTATCCTAAGGCTTATATTGGCTATCAGCTGCAAGTTTAGCTGATGGGTTAGGTTCTTTACCAATGAAAATTAGTGGATGAAAGAACTTGCAGTCTGCTTTGGTAATCCTTTTTTTGTACAAATTATTCAAGAATCCTAGAAAATCTAATTCATTAAAAAAGTTGCATCTTTCAAACTGTATTGGTCTGACTTTTACCAAGCTGATAAGCTGTAATGTTGTCTTAAGGATTTTCAGCAAGGGGAACTCTTGTAGAGGAGAATATTACCATGGTAAATTCCAAGCTCTTATCTACATTGATGAAGATGGAGAAGTGTTTTCAACACTTGAGGGGGTGGGAGTATTTTTCCAATGAAGAAAAGTTGAAATATATATTCCTTTTTAAGACATCACACTGTCAAAATCCAAAATTAATTTAGAGCATGGACATATAAAGAATTTTAGAGCAAGTTAGACTGTGAATATACATTGCATCTGCTGGGCTGTGATAGCTGCCTTTGCACACCTTAGCCTGTGTAAATATAAGATGATTCAAATTAGACCAGACAGCCCTTTGGTTTTGAAGGATGTCTTCATTTTATCAGAGAATAAGAGCTTGTTTGTGAGTCCGTAGCCTTGAAAGGCTTGCCGCTGTTTCAGTCTGCCCTTCCCAGAAAGGGCACCAGTAGCTCTCAATAGTTCAGTGACAATTACTCCTGTTACTTACAATAGGCAGCTCAGTGTATAAGGAAACTGGTTTAACACTGCATTAATTTAAATCAGATACAGATAGTATGTAATAAATAGATTGTACGTACACATACATGGATTCTGAATTAGAAGCATCCCAAGTTCTGGAATAGCAGAAGGTTGGAATTTTAGACTAATGTATTTATAGAGACACAGTGGACATATCAGTGAAAAGTGGGCATTTAGTATAACTTGGTATTGGTTTTGTAAAAACCATATTTGTCCCCGTTAGTGGATGTTCACAGTGATTAATCTTACTTATCAGTAAGCTGCACTTCACTGTGGCATGGACCTGTGGTTGTAGATCAGAGGGACCTATCGATCACAGCTGGCTCATCATTAAGGGTGATGGATTTTGCTCTGCATGTATGGCAGGTGTTTCAACCCTCGCATCTCCAAAGGAGAACGGTCAGTTGCATGTGCTTTTCTTGCAGATGTGCAGAGATAACAAAATGCCATACACAAGAATTTTTTCTTTCGCTTTTTAAATGACATTTATTTTTTTAAGAGTTTGAATTGGTGGCAACAAGTATGAAAATGTTGGTATTGCCATCTTAGCTTGTCAGTATTTCAGTCAGTCATGTTACAGTTTAGAAATAGAGCAAGGGTTAAAAAAATTTCTAACAGTTGGTAAAACAGCAAAAGGACTGAGGCTTAGGAGAGAGATCAGGGTGTTTCTTAATCTGTGAATTATATTTCATTACTAAAGAGGAAGAAGAGCTTGAAGTGCCTTTGGAGGGGCTTGGATTTCAGCAACAGGAGTCACGGCTTTGTCAGCAGATGAAAATGGCTACTGTTGCACCATCACCAGAGCCTGTTTGCTGGCAAGTGGAATCAGTGACCAGCACAAATTCAGGACATGTGTGTACACAAGGTAGGAGCTTTCTGTGCTTCAAAGAATTCTGAATATGGGTGGTTAGCTGTAGGGATTGATTGATTAGATAGTTGTGATTCATATTCCTCAGTTTCTCTGCCTGCCTTCCAGTCAATTATTCCAGAGTTTAGAGGCATTCCTAGCAATGTCCCAGCTTCCTGGGAAAGTGCCTTGTCGTTCCTTAATGGTTATTCTTTTTGGTGCATGACTTGCATGCTAAATACCACAGCAGCAAAGACAAATGAAAAACCCTCCCAGTACAGGCTATCATGCTATGTAGTTTGTGCATCCTTTAAAGTAGAATTTTTCTTTTAATTGAAATCTTATATGGGGCAATATGACAACACTTTGGATTACACTGTTGGAATATTTAGCAGAAGGAAACAGTTTTTCACAAAACCTGACTCAGGCTGAGTAAACATTAAAACCAGCATTACAGCAGTTAATGCTTTCTATCCCTCCCCTGCCCCCTTCCTAAGGAGTTGGTGTTTTAATTGAAAAAAATGTGAAACTTGGTATTTCAGATGGGCATAACCTAGGTATTAATGTTAGGGATATCTCATTTTTCCTTATTTGTGAGAGGCAGGTTATCCTGTGATTACTGCAACGTTTCTGGTAGTCTTCTCTGAAATGATTGGCTGCCCATGAAGATGGGTCACTGACCTTGTTGAAAAGCTGTGCCTTATCTGTTGTGACAGTGCTTACATTCTTGTATACAGTTGAGAACATACAATTCAATTTTATATCCCTTAGTAGTTAGTTCTACTATTGCTTATTTTTCAGGATAGCATCAGCAGCTGGCATTTTATTTTGCTGTGGTTTAAGTGGCCATGTCAGTACCAGCAATCTGCAAGAGATGGATATGACAAGACTGAATCTGAAAAAATACATTTGAACACCTGTCATTATTATCAATCTGAAACAGACTCTAGTGTTTTCATTCATAAAACTTTTTTAAAAAAATAGTTTTGATTCCATGTGAAGCAGCATTATTTTTTAACAAACTATCAGTTTTTAATGTGAAAGCATTGTCTCCTACTCATTATTGTCATGTATATATTATTTTCAAATGTGATAATGCCTAGAGAAGGGCTAGACCCCTCTTTACTTCATGAGATGAGCCCTGTCTGAGTGAGTTTGTATGGTAAAGAGCACAAGCTGAGACAGTTGGGAAATATGTGAAAAGGATGCTAACTAGTGTGGGAGATGGTGTCATGAGCACACCGAGGAGGTTTTTATGGCAGTATTTGAAGAGAATAGTGAGGAAATTTTTTTTGGTGTTACCATATATTTTTCTTAAATTGTTGAGGAGTTGCTATCTCAATAATTAAAGAGGCAACTCTATCATGGAGGAAATTAAGACTCAAAAGTAAAGCTAAGTAGCTTTACTTGTTGCATTACAGAATGGAGAATGCAAAGATAAGATGGTTGCATCTGAAACATGAAGTGGGAAAATGGTGTTTGTAGTAGCCTTCTAACTGGATGGGTCAGTACTACCCTACCAGTTGTCATGCTCGGTCAGATTGAGTTTCTGCTGGATTTTTTTAAATTATTACTTGTTTCCAGTTGTTATAGAATCTTGAGGCACTTTCTTCTGTTCCTGAGACCTAAAGCAAAGCTTGAAGGAAGACCTTTTGAGCCAGCCATATGTCTAACAATGAAATGTTCCGTCTTTTTTGACATCTGAAAGCCTAGATAGCTTCCTAACATGTTTTTTCTTACAATTTTCTGTTTAGCCTCCAGTTCCAAGCCTGAACTCAGCTCCAGTTCACAGACTTTGGGAAATCAGCAGAACAAGACAGATGGCACCCGAGTAAAAACTCGCATTCTGCCCAACATGCCAAAGCTTTTCATACCTTCATCTGTCACCAAATTTCCACCTGAGATCACTGTCACTCCACCCACTCCCACCCTCCTTTCTCCAAAGGGCAGCATTTCAGAAGAGACCAAGCAAAAATTAAAGGTAATGAAAGGGAAACAGTAATTTTCTAGATTATTGTTTTTGTCTTAATTCTCCCCTCAATAGAATACTTGTATGAAAGGAGCAACAGTTCCTGTCCCCAGTTCATAACCAGAGGTAGTATAAGTAGTAGAAGGTGATGTTAGCTCTTCTCAGCAGGAGCCAGTTTTTAAGGACTGGTAAAATATTGGGCATGGGTGAAATAGCTATCCTAGTCTTTATCCCTTTTCTGAGGGAATTAGAAAGAACTACAAAAATGGCTGAGAGAGTTAGTGCAGCCATTGCAGTTCTTAGGTTAGTGGAAGCTATCAGAATATTAACTGTGGGGAAGCCTACTGGTAAATGTTGTTTCACATTAGGATGCCATATCTTTTATAGAAGTAAGAGAGCTATTGAATGTGAAGGAATAGCAACCAGTTGGCTTTTACCCCTGTGACCATGGGTTTATCCTGACTATTTAGCAATATATTCTCTCTCTCTCTTTTTGGGATCAGTCTGCTATTTTGTCTGCTCAGTCTGCAGCGAATGTAAAGAAGGAGAGCCTTTGTCAGCCAGCTTTGGAAATCTTAGAGACCTCAAGCCAGGAGTCCTCACTGGAAAGTGATACTGATGAAGATGATGACTACATGGACATATGAATGAATTCTGGCCATCATCAACACCAACCATATAACCATTCTTCTTGTTGCCAGCATCTCTGGCAGTTGAAACATCTTCGTTGGCATTACTCTCCATTTAATTGGCATCATTGTGTTCTTCACTTTCATTACCTTTGTTATCACCACTACCACTTGTATTGCCTTCAAAATCTTTGCCATTCTCCCCATCATGGTGCTTGACAGAAAGAATGATTGTTTACCAGGCAGTTGATTAATTTGGACCACACTGTCACCTTTAACTTCAGTAAACACAAGGATGTTTTGAGCTGCAATTTATATCTCTGCTGTTTCTGCTTCTTCAAACCAGAGCCTTGGGAGTCACTCCAGTAACTCTTTTCTATAGCATTTTCTTCCTTTTAGTTGTTGTCCTGCATTTTCCCCACTATTTAAGTTTTTCTCCCAGTAATTCAACAACCTAATGTCTGTAGCCATGCCACGATTATTCCAACAGGTACTTTTAAGGTAAATGGAGTAGGAAAAATTTGCTGAGCTGATAGAGATTTTAATTTCATCAGGAAACTCTGTGGCTTTGTTGTGGGGCAAGAAGGGTGAGCTGAATGTCTGTCAGCTCGTTGGCACTGCTGGGTGCTTTGTTAGAATGTGACTCAGTGACAGTAGGCAAAGAACCAGATTTTCCAGGCAGACAGAGAGGTTGGCCTCCTGTTTGTGCTCATTTCACACCAATGTATGAGGTTCAGCAAAAATTACCTACCTGAATGTTGGCTTAAAGAACTGATCTCTCCAGAATTGTCTTACGGTCCTTTCTCTTTTAATGCCTTGGACAAGCATTTTGAAATGGGGGCTAGATGATATTTTTATGGTGGTATTGAAATAACTTGAGAAAGATTTCAGTACCATTTCAGCAATGTCTGTTTTTTACAGAACGACACGAAAAGGTGTTTTTTATCTATCTGCAGAGGGACTGCTCACAGTTATTTATATGAGAAAATAATGGTAACAAAGATCCTTTTTTTTCTACTGAATGTTGACTTTGTAAAATAATGAATGCAAACCATGCAAAAAAAGTACATGTCACACACTATATATATACATGCGTGCGCCCACACACATATATATATGTGTATGTACATATATATATGTATGTATATGAAAAAAGAAAATGCGTACAGCTTGCAATGTCGGATTTCTTTGTGTTTGGGGGAGGTGGTTTTCTGTAAAATGCAGAGCTTTGTATAAACTTTTGGGTTTTTTCTAATAAAGTTGAAATGTACTGTTGTCTCTGTTCATCTGAGAGGACAAGGTACCATGGTTCTGGAAAATGTACTGCTCCTCCCTTCCGTTTATTTCTTGGATAAGAAAGTAGGGGAGGAAGGGGGGTGGGGGGAAGCCTCTTCCTTTTCTGAAGACTGCCAGAGCTCTTTGGAGGGGTTTGGACTTGCATGACCCAGAACCTGGGTCAGACCGCGTTGCCAAGTTTGCCTGCAAGGGATTCACTTCCCCATTGAGATGTGAGCTGAATTCTTTTTCACCTATCTGTGTATCTTTGAATGCTGATGAACAGCATAAGGTGGCAGAAAACACACAGTGAACAGGATCACAGAATATTTGACTGTACAAATTAGGATTTAATTCACTATTACAGTGATTGCTCTCATTCAATGTAAGAATGGTAAATGACCGTGGATAAAAAAGAAGCAGCATCAAACTTTGAATTGCAAGTTTATTCTCATACTCTGGGTTGGTTGTTTTGAAAAAACTAATTTATAAGCAAGTGAGCATGTCTATCTTGGGTGTACTAGCAACCGTTTGTATAACTTGAGCTGGATGCAACTGATGTGGAAAAGATCAGGTAACTGAATGGTAAAAGCAAATGGGTGTTTACGATAGTAATATGTTTTCAGTGCATGCTCCTTCACTTGGTGTAAGTTATAAATGCAACGTATAGCATACTTGTATAGTCGTTGGTAGTAGGATACGGTAGTTTTAGATAATCAGGTATGATCATTATTTTTTTAGAAGATAACATAGGAAAAGAGACATCAGCTTCTTATGAGAAATGGAACACAACTCAGAGGATGTAGTTCTAAATAGGGCTGTTTCACCCCAATACAACAGACTACGTAGGCTTTTTGGCTAATGTATATGCCTAAATGTATGGCTAACATTTAATTCTTAGGTCCATGCTTCTAGCATGGGTTTGATATATGAAGACATCATTTGTTTTTCTTAATTGAATCTGGTCACTGAAAATGGTTGTTCTTTTATTATTATTACAGATTTCTTGGCATTAGGCATTTTGCTTTTTTTTTTTTTTCCTCCAGAACTTGCTAAAATACCTTGGTCTTGAGCATTCTTTTGACTTCTAGTTGTGCTTTTTGAGAAGGATTTAATTTTTTGCTGGTTAAGGAAAGCCAAAACAGTGAGTGAAACTGTTCCTGTCAGTGAAGTGAACTTTGCTGATCTGCTCTAAACTTATTTTAAATCTTCAAACTACACAACTGTGCAACTTGTTTTATCCTATTCAGAACTCCTACCTGTTTTTCCTTTTTTTTTAATCTTTGATCTTTTATTCCCATTATGCTGTCACACAGCTCGAGGAATTTTTCTGAAGCTCAAGGAGTTATTGAGCCTGAACTACACAGGCCACCTCCTTCAAATCCTCTCCTGCTAATGACTAAATGGTACGTTGCTCAGCTGTGGACCATCTTCCACAATGCCTGTTACTGCTGATGTATACTAAAGCGGCCATTCTTCTATATTGTGTGAAATTGTCTCTCTGTAAGTATGGTTTATGGAGTTCTCCAACTCAAGGAGCCATATTCTGGAGCGAAGATGCGGAGATCACTGAATGCACTGATGTATAATGTTTGTCTGAAGCACCGTCCCTAAAGGTACTTAGAGCAAGAACTTGGAAGTCCTTTCAAAGAGAAGTATTCACTTAATATGGCATCTTCTGAAGCCTGGCAATACAATTTTGTGGAATCTTCAAGAAAAAAACAAGTCATGGTAAAACAGTTTTGAGTTTACTTGAAGTAATTTCATTGATTTCAGTCTAATCCTTGTTGTAGGAATTTGAAATCCAGGTATAGGCAAGGTCCAACTTACCAAGTTGTGTATCAAATGTAAACACCACATCTGACTTTTCCCTGTAAAGTTACAGGGACGGTAATGTCTGGAGCCTAAAGTAAACTTAAAGGTAAGGCCTGCAGCTAAGTGGGGTGAGGCTTTTACTCCTTTTTTTTTTTTTTTTTTTAAATTAAAAAGCAAATCCTTTTTAGCTACTGAAATGCCAAACTGTTAAGACTTCCAGGCAATTAGTAAAAACATTTTTGTTCCAAAGCAAATGGAAAAAGAAATTATTTTGAATCAGATGTTTAGAGTAATTTGTGGGTAGTTGATACACTTTCTGTGCTGTTACTGGGCATTGTTTTTACACATGGTAAGATAGCTTTCGCTGATTACCATTGTTAGGGTTATACAGTACTGGGATTTGGCTGTTTAATGCAATTTCATTTCCTGACACAAGGATTATATAATCTACTTATAGTTAAGACCATTGAGAATTTCTCTTTCTAAGGAATTTATCTCTTTGAGATTTGAGAATATATCTCTTGTGTTTGAATAAGAATTAATTTTGTTGGACATAGCTGTCATTAGTGGCTTCTGCCTCTGTCCAAAGACTTCTGTTCTTCAACAGCTAATAATGTTTCATTTCACAACCAAAATACCAAATCAAGGGAGATACTGACCATCTTTAATTTTATCATGTACTAGGGTTTGTCAGTTGTTATCTCTTGGTTGGGTTTTTTTTGAATGAGATTTCCTCATGAATAATGAAATTAATGTCTTTTGCAGCCAAAATAAACACCATATGGTCAGGGAGAAAGGGACCAGAGAAAGATGAGGAGGGCATGGCAGCTAAAGCTGATTAGGAGACAAAATGGACTGAATGGAAATAGAGGGGCCAGGTGAGAATAGACTAAGTCATCCAGGGTGGGATCACACCATTGTTAGATTCAGTACTGTGCTTTTGGCAGTGGTGTTATTTCAATGAAGGGGAAAAATCTGGTGTGTGTAGCTTGTGTGTACAGTGTTATACACTGACATAGCTCATTTCTGTTCCTGCAGATGCTTGTCATATTTTTTTAAAGAAAAAGGTGGCAGGGTAATATGTTGAGGTCCTCAGAAGAAAAAGCAGCAGACTTAAAATTAGTGATCTCTTAGTCATGTCACATGTCACAGCTGGGATGAAGAAGTTTTGTTCTTGCAGTTAAAGATGGTAAGAACTTCAGTGTAGGTGTTGTGTTAATCTTTCCCTTTCTTCTAGCTGATGACTAGGAATCCACTACTGCTAACTTTGAATCATGTCTTGGGATTTTGGGAGTAAAACTTTGGGCTACTGTACCACAGGCTGTACGAGCCCAAGTTGTGCCTTTGTGAGAACTTCCCTGTGGGACTCTGAGCTGTTGTTGCAGGGCACGGTTCAACAGGGAGCATGGCGAGGGGTAACAGACCAGCACCTGAGGCTTGTTGGCTTCTGGAAGACAACTTATCTGCACTTGAATGTCTCTTTCACATTAAAACTTAGAGACTCCAGGCAAATCTCTCCAGAGATTTAAAGACATATCTCTCCTCGGATAGACATTTTTGTTCGTGCTGCTGTTTATCATTGGCATGTATGAGGATGACACCCCATCAGCAAGTGCTTGTTAGCCAACTCTGTTCCACAGTCTTCAAAGCTGTCGTAGAGCTCACCAACCCCCGTGCAGCTCTGTTCACATCATGTGGGTATCTTGCTGCCTATGGATTTCTTTTGGCCACAGCTGACCCTTAAAAAAGACTTGGGGCCTTAAGAGACTGTATATGGAACATGCATGTTTGTTTGATTCCCCCAGATATTGCCCACAAGCCATTTATACCAAGCACATGAGCTGTTTGCCATGTCTTTAGGAGTTCCGTGCTTGCAGAGGCTCCGATGCAGGCTCAGATTGCAACCTTGCAATGCTCTGATGCAACAGCACAGTATCTATGGATGTCAAAGGGCTTTTCTGTATATTATCTCAAAAAAAGTCTATCCTATGGATGGATTTATCCCTAATAAAATGTCACGTATGCATAAGAACAAGACGTGGCAGGTCTGGCTGGAGTGCAGTCTCTGAGCCAGGTTATCCCTGTATAGCCATGTGCCCAAAGTTCATGCGGTGGCATTTGGGAGCCACACTGTCTGCTCTGGTAGCGCTAGAGGGGGCCCTAGGACAGGGAAGAAAAAGAAAAAAGAAAAAAAAAAAAAAAGGAAAAAAACACCCCACCCCACCCCAAACCCTAAAATGGATAACCAGGATCTACCTTTAAACTTCTCAAAGACTAAATTACATTGCTGTTTTGGACCTCATGTCTGAGGGCCTTGTGCTGCTTTTCCATGTCCTTTTCATGACACAGTCTGATTCAAAGCAGAAGGAATGAGAATCCTCATAGTCTCTACAGGATTCTGTCCCACGTTTCTGGCCGTAGCAGAAAAAGAAAAAAGCTCCCTTAATTACCATTAATACTGCCACTTAGCAAAACAGATCCACTATATACATGGCTTTCACACAAAATCTGTTTGCCCCATGAAGATGTTTTCCTTTTATTTAATCCCCAATAAAAAGTCCACTGGGTGTCTTCCATTTTCTTCGTGTGCAGCATATTATAATGGGGGAGAGAAAGAGTGGCTTTTGACAACTAATCTTGTGTAAAAGGACTCAGATAATGCTTTCGGCTTCATCAATGTAAAACCTGATTAATTCAATCCTACTTCATTGCAGTGTCATGGGGCTTGTACTGGTGTAACTTGAGCCCAAGAGAAGGTGATAAACATGCAACTCCTGGACCTGTAGTGTTTTGAGATAGTTTTGTTAAAGTAAAATTCTAATGAGGGATGAAAATGTGTGTGGAAACGATTAAAGAAATATGTAGCTTTCAAGCTTGAAAAAAATCTTGTATAACAGTTTCTGTTATCTAAAGTAGTCAGGAGGTAAGTCGAAGTACTGTAGTCATCTTGCAGTGATGCTGAGGCCACGAACTGACTGCAGAATCAGAAAAACAAAGTCACTTCTACCAACCGGAAAAGTAAAATAAGTTCTGCCTGCATTCAAGATTTATCTGCGCAATTAAATGATTGTGTATATAGTTTGGCACAAAAGCATTCAATTATATAATCCCAGTGGGAGGAACACTTCGCAGTGTCTCTCTAAGTACATTGTCTCATTGAAGGAAACTGCCTATCTAAAACCAAGTCAACATACATGGTAACAAGTAGTTTTTGCTCTCAGATTAGACATTGATACCCCTTTTCAATTTTTATTTCTTAGCCTATTTTTTTCTCTCTCCTGTTTCAGAGACCCTGCAAACAGTGAATTCCAGTATAAATTGAATATAAACAAAGATCATATATGGTATAAGCATATGAGAACCACATTGGAATGGTATTCATTTAATTTCAGTTAGAGTGATATTATTGCAACTGTAAGTAAAGGGCCACATAGCAGACCAAAGGCACTTCAGACATAGTGATTCCTGGTTGAATGCTTGTGTTACATATAACTGCAGTTAGCTTAAGAACCTGTGTATGCATTCACATACTTCATTTTTACTTCTCTGAGGTGTTTGTCAGATACACAGAGCTGTTCACAAGAAACTATGCAGCTGAGTTTTATTTGCAAATATGCATTGCATGAACTATTATCTAATATAGCACTGAACACATACTGTTCAGTAATATCAGTAACGGATGTTGTATGAGCAGGAAAGCTACATACTTTAGAAGTGTTCTTTGATTCCTTGTAATGCAAGTCACACCAGAGATTTAATTTCCTTAAGATACACACTAAAATGTATGAAGAGTCACATTTTCTCTTCTAAATGCATAGGTATATATGGAATGTAACTCCTTCAGTAAGATTGCAACGATCATTTTCTTTTCCCCTTGAGAGATGGCACTAAGCGTATTCTCAAAGAATAGTTTAACTTGTTAATTGAGCCAACATATAAAACCACCATGCTATATGAATGTCAGAAAGCAGTCGTTTGAATATGGAAATTTGTCACTTAGGGATGTCTAGACTTTATATTAGATTTCCATTAAGTTAGAGTGTCTTAGGAAAAAAAAAAATAAAATAAAATTAAAGTTTAAAAATTCATAGTGGAAGTTACTGAGCTTACAACATCAATTTGCAATGCTATGCCCTTAAGAATCAATACAAGTTCAAACAAATAACAGTGCTGCTATGACTTTCCCAATAGACAGCACTGCTAGAAATGCTTCCCATACTTACTAAGTAAATGGGCTTTCTGGGAGCAAAACAAAGAGTCTGACGTGTTGTCTCACAGCAAGTAGCAGTGGTACAAGATGATTTTTCGCTTTGGCTTTCTTGAACCAAATAACAGCTCAGGATTGCACATCACAAAGTATTGCTGCAAAAAGTTTCTTGTTGATGACCTGCTAGCATGAAGAAGCCTTTAAATTCTGCCAGTGTGGTCAGAACTAGCCACTGGCATCTTGGCAGTGCTGTCAGCAGTTCCCTTGTGAGAAGACAAGAGATGTGGGTCTTTCCATTGAAGTCAAACAAGCCAAGTGCATTTACTGGTACACTCCTGGATGCCCCATGATGCTTTTCATTGTCTCTAAAATCAATCTTCCAATGAACTGAGCAAAGATTCTGCTCCAAGGGCAAGTTTTACCACGCCTGTACTTCTCTTAGGAAGTTGTTAATACAGCAGGTTTTCTTAATGTAAGAAGAAAAATGAGAAAGCAGTGCAGGATTGCTAGAAAGCCTGCAGCCTCAGAGTCATTTCAATCCCTCGATGTCATCCATTGCCTCCCCCTCTGCCACAAATGTGTCCCTCTTCAGGGGGGTGGCAGGTGCTCAGCCCCCTCCGGGCGCTGCAGCCCTCTCAGCGGGAGCAGAGCAGCACCCAGGGCCGGCCCCTGGACATGTGTGTTGGCAGCTGTTAAGAGGCAGCCCCAAGGTCCTTGAACAACTGCACATAATTCAGATGACTGCACTGGGGATGTTACCGTCTAAATGAGTTCACTTTCGAACAATTGATAATTCAGTTAAAATGGAAGAGAGAGTAAATAGCATGTGCTTATACGCACTCCTGCTGCGTTTGTTTCTTTAATAAGATTAACTTCTTGCAATTTCAGTGAAACCCATATTTACGTTACCATTAGAATTCCCGGTTTGTGTATATGGTCACATGTCAGTAATGACAACTCAAATACCAAGACAGCACAGTGTAGCAACTGTCATGTTAGCTGGTACTATGAAAACAAATGGAAAAATAGCTGTAAGGAATATGAAAATATAGAAATGTTATTTCTAACTGTGGGGTGTCTGCTGAGGAAGAGGGAGAAAGGAAAACCATAATGTTTCTTCTAAAATATCTGCCTGATTCAACAAGGTACCTAAATATAAATTACTACCGTTGATTTCAGTGAAGACAGTGAATAGCTATATTTCACCGTAGGCTGCCGAAAAGAGGTGCTTTAAAATAGACAACTTCCTTAGTACTTGCAAACTCAAAAGTTCACCGCTAACCACTGAAAAATGCAGAAGGTCAAAGGAAGGTAAAATATCTCTGCTGGTAAAACTTTCAGCCCAAATTAAATTTGTGGGAAACTGAGTGACTATAAAGAACAGGATTGGGTATGGCAGGGTGTGCGAATAAAATGACAGTATAACATGAGGTTTGGATAACAATCAGAGTAAACAGGAACAAACTATAGTTTTAAAGTTGTGCTACATTAATTTGAGAGCAGCACTAAGGAAGTCAAAATTCCCCAATTCTCCCTGAAATTACGATGGCTATGGCATATAGATGAGCAACTGGCATTATCTGCGTAAGTTCCAGGAAGGGAGATGATAAAATGAAGTTCTGCTTAGCGATACCTGTCCTTGTGTGATCCCTGGGGTAAGGTGTGTGTTAAGAACATAATTTCTTTCAACAGCTTTTCTCCCCTATCCTCAGTGGTTGATATTGTTCCAGGAATCCTGGTGGCTTTCAGAACAGTAGCAACAGAATTGGTGATACTGAATGGGATGGACTGGAAGCTGGCTCATTCTTGGTGGGTTCTGTATCTGGGCTTTGTCAATGTTTTTTCACACCTATTTAATAATGACAACATTGTTTTATTGGTTAAATCAGAAGGGTTAAAAGAACTGAATTATATATCAGAGTCTTACAATTAACCATTTATCTTCCATTTCCTATCCATAAGATGGAAACAGCTTGTCTAAAAAACACCCCCACCCCCCCAGTGGTCACTGAATTTGAAGCTAGGACATTTTCATATATATTACATTGTTTATAATTTTATCTTCTAACCAATTTTAGTTAAAAGTATGGATTTTTTTCATTTTGAGTGAATGAATATTAATATCCACTAGGAATCACTCCAATAGTTGAGTTAAACAAGAGCAATGCAGAAGGTCACCTGAGTTTTTGTCATGGTGTATAACACAGAGTTCCCATGAGCAGAGTTCTGGAGAAGACTAACAAGTGTCTGCTCATGTAAGCGTAGAACATGCTCAGGTTTTTGGAGGGTCCTTAGCTCTGATTGCTGAGAAATTGAGATAATTCAGTGCAGGAAAACAAGGGGTTCTTTCTAATCAACACTTCTTGGATTTTTCAGGTTTTTTCCCATTCCCCAGTTGAAATTTCCTGTGTCTTGTAACCATTTAACAATATGTTACTAACCATCCATTATGTCCTGCCTTAGTCTCTTTTAGATGAAAGAGCCATGCAAAAAAAGAATTCGCCAACCCCTGTGACTGAATTTGAGCAATAATGTCAATGGAATTAACACATTGCCATTGTTGAATGGTCTCCTGTGGCTATATAAACATCAAGGTAACACATTTCTAAAGCAGAAGATATTGCTGCTGTGATACTCGTGTTTTGATAATATTTCCTTACTGCCAAAATACTGATGGAGATTTATTATTTTGCCTGTTGGAGAATGATGTTGGAAAAAAAAAACAAACTGATTTTTCTGCATTTATTTTTGATGAATTCTGGTTTATTTACTGAAGAAAATCTATTCTATTGTTTGGCCAAACATGAAATGAGAGTCCAAGTACGCTGAGGTTTATTTAAGATGACCTGTTATTGGCAAGTACATTTAAATGTACTTAAGGGCCTAATTCCATTTCTGAAGAGGATCTTCTGGGAAAGCTGGGGCAGAACTGCCTTCAGGAAACCCAGGATTCTTCAGCCTGAGGAGAGCTTGCTTGAGAATAATAGTCTTCTGAACTGGCTTCAGCCATTAGCATAACTTTCATCTCTGGGAACAGATATAGACTGAGGCTTAAATGCCTTTGGTATGTTACTGAGTAAAATGTTAGTAAGATGCAAGTTTCAGGTTTAACTTTGAGGATGACAAACAAATCATGAGGTCAGGCTAGTCAGAAAACTTTTTAACTGTGATAAATCCCACTGTAGGCTCATTGTCACTGTCTGTAATATAAGAGGGAAATAACTAATGTGGATGTTGCACAGAAACTGTTTGTAATTCCTTCTGTCACAGAACCATGACAACGGCTGCGCTACAGAAGCCAGAGCTGGTCAGTTAGGGCATGCAGGTAACAGTAATGATTTTTTTTTATCATGAGTTTCCTGATCCTGATTGCAAATCGAAAAAGAGCATGTATTTCTGCAGGTATATTTTCATTTGTATTCAGGCAAGCAAAAATTCAGGCAGTAAGTGCTACACCAGAACCAGAAGTTTCCTTCCTAAATACCCCTTGTTGTGTGAGTTTTACTTCTCTGGAGTCACCTTTAAACAGTGAGTCAATGGGTTTGCTGCGTTTCTGCTAATCAGAGACAATAATCCAGGTATTGAAAGGTGGGAAGTCAATCTCAAGATTGACCTCACCAGGCAAAGGCAGACCTATTCCTCTCCAGATTTCATGAGATGTACCCACTGCCTCTACCACCGCTAGGTCAGTTCTGGAAAAAAGTTTGCAAAGCTGAATCTGCAATTTCTCAACATTAAGGCTGAAACAGAAGAGAGGGAGGTATTGTCCATCCCAGTTGGTTGGTTGTGCAAGAACAGCTCTGGGTTGGATTTCTCAAAGGAGAATTTCTCAGCACAACGAATGTTCTGTTTCTGGACTGCTTTGGGGTAACAAGGAATAGAAAAGAAAGTTGTGATGGAAGGAGGGAGGAGCTGCCGGTGGCAGGTGTTTGTCAGGACACAGAAAATGACTTGGTGAATCCTGAACTCTGTGCAGGAGTTAAATAAGCTAAGTGAACATGGTTTGTGTAAACCAAAGTCCTTTTTTCTCTCTTGAGGGCTGTTTGAAGCTCTCTGAAAGCAGAGAGGAGAACAGCTAGTAAACTTTGTGCTTCAGAATTGCAGAGAAACTGCTTCTTTCATCCCTGGATCAATCTTTTGTCAGCCCTAGCACAATGGCTGACGGCTTTACACATCTCTACTGTCACCCCAAGGCACTTCTTAGGAAACAAAACCCGGTGGGTCAATAACTTGACACCTTTCCCCATCACTCTGGCCTAGGCTAGGAGTGGGGAAGAGGAGTGCTCTACCAGGCTCAGCAATATTTAGATTGCTGCTATGTCTCCCTTGGGAGTCAATAGCTGGTCTTTTGTGAATTATTCTATTTTTGTAAATCCTCAGCTGGGTGCAAAGAGCTGATGGCAGGACGCCTGAGCCCAGCAACAGGATACCAATGTCAGAAGCATGCACAGCCTGTTGCATTTTTTTATTTTCTTCACGGTATCTTACCTTTAATTTTTTCCCTTCTTTCTTTGTACCCTTACTTTCCCATACATTCTTCCCCCACCTACCCACTTTCTTTCTTTTTTCTTTTTTTTTTTTTTTATTGGCAAGTACACAGGATCTCCTGAGTTACGGAGCCTTTCTGCACTTCTCCAGGGTTCTTCAGAAAACCTGTCTGCAGATGGCTCGCAGCACCAATGCCAAAATGAGCACCAGCCTTGCAACAGCTGCAGCTGTGACCAGTGGCAAATAACACCAGTGACAATGCCAGGTGGGAGAAAGTGGTCCATTGCCTGAGTTCACTAATATGCTCATGATTTTATCACCTCAGACTGTAGTAAAGTAGTTGTGTGTATATCTATCTATCTATCTATCTATCTATAGATACATATACTGTGAAGCCTAAATATCTAGAAAATCTTGTGGGGAAAATTCAGCATGATTGCCATATTTATTGTTAACTGACACAAGTCTCCATCATCAAGATTCTCAACAAAAGGCAGGCCTAACCACTGCCCAGGATTGTGGTCAAGGTTCGAACATGAGCATGAAAGATTCTTTTTGCATTTCACTTGATTTGTGCTTTGTCTCCCTTCTGGATGATCAGTGTTTCAGCTCTGGAGCCCTCTTAAAATACTTTGGCAACTTTGAAATGTATCAGTGTACGGTTGTGAGCAAATTATCTCAGAGGACAGGCAGAGCTACTGTCCCAAGAGACAAATGAGGATGAAGGAGTGGGTAGAGAGCACCACTTGATGTGTTCTGTTAGATGTCCAGTATGTTCTGTTGACTTTTTTACTCTTTTTTGCTTGTGGAGTACTGGATAAGTTCTGGTACCAACCCTGAAGTGACAACACTTAGTTCTGCTCTCCTCTGCTGTGCAGAAGTATGATCCCTCCTTGCAGCTACTAGCTTCAGGTCTGGACCCACACTCTGTTTCCCCAGTGCTGATGAATGTCCTACCTTTGGACAGTGCCCACTGCAAGTGAGAAGCTGTTGAGAAAACTGATCCCCCTTTCCCCAGGTGTTTCATTCAGATGCTCTAGCTCTTAGGAGACGCTGGAAGAAAGAAACAGTCTCCTTCCAGAGAATTAAGATCACCAGTAGAGCTCTGAGGCAGTGTTATCATGTAAGAGAAGCCTGGCCATTTCCCTCTGCTTGGATCTGTGTCAATGTGTAGTGCTGTACTCCACAGTCCCTAAGTAAACCCTGCTTACGCTGCACTGGGAAGCAGTCAGTTCACGTGCCAGTAGAACGTACATTCTTATTTGTAGTCTCAGAATTCATTTAGTATTCATTTGAAGAGTCATAGGAATAAGAGATGAGCAGGTATCTCAGAGCCTTCTTTGCTGCTCATGCAAAGGCAGGATTGTTCTCTGAAATACCACTGGTTTGTGCAAAAATAATTTAAAAGTCTAGCACAATAAGGGCTTTGCCTGTTATTCTGTGAACAGGCTGCCCTTGCACAGCCGGTATGGTTTTTCCTGGCTACTCAAATTGCATCTTGCTCATTTTCATCCCTACTAATGAAGATAATTATATCCCTTTGTAGCATATTAATTCCTCTGTCATCTGTATGTTTACACCCTGCAGACATGTTCATTTCTTCTTTGTGCACAGAGCCATCAATCAATGAAGCTTTACTTACCAACTCGTCTCATCTTTTCTGATGTTCAGTTCATCCAGCCTCCCTCAATTCCCCAGTAGCTTTGATAATGAGGCAATAAGAATTACATGGAGTTTTACCAGTTTGTTTTACAGCAGACTAGCAGAAAGAAGCCCTGCCACTTCCCTGCTCAACTATATGCTATTTTCACATATGCGTCCTGTATTTATATTTGGCTGCTCTTGTTTTCTTGTTGGAAATAAAAGCATCACACTGCAGAAAATTGTATGAACTATCTCTCTATATTGTAGCCTCCTTAATATCACTGAATATCACTGTCTTCAAAAGAAGAATTTAAGTGATACTATGCAACTCTTAGGGGAAAATCTGGAGAGGGGGACATGGAACTGCAAAGTCATCAATTCCTCCCTTAAACAACTCCTTGACAATATGATGTGAAGGGAGAAAGAGTAGTTCCATCCTGGAGAGGAAATACATGACAAAGAGGTTAAAAAGACATAATGAGGGACCATGAATGGGCTTAGATTTCATACTTTTGCCTCAGGTTTCTGATTATCTAAACCAGTCCTCGCAAGCTGCTGTCATAACTTCTCCACTCTACCCTGTAGAGCACAAGCACTCTTTGAATCTGGTAGGCTCCCTCTGGTCCATGAGCATTAGTTGAATACTAGCAGCTTCTCCAAAACCATAACTGAGTGCAGGGATGCAAGCAGGTTTGATACCATTGTCCCATCCTCCTCATTGCTTATCTTGTCTGGCCCCAGATCATTTTGCACTTGGTGTGCAAATACCAGGTTCCATGTTGTGCTGAACAGCATGGACACCTGCACCTTCCTCTGGAGCAAGATAGCTGCCTTTATATTCCTATAAGTGATCTTTATGGCCATGGCAGCCTATCACAATTCCAAGGTGACCTTTTTAATCTCCTTTTTTTCACTCCATCCATCTTTGACTTTGCATGTGACAAAGGAACATCTCTCAATGCAAAATGTGCATAAGCAGGGAGAGAGAGATGGGCAGAAGTTTGGACTCTTAACACCCTTCAGTTAGAGTATATATACAAATTAATTTAATTTGTTACAGTATATATACAATTAGTATAATTGATATTTTTTCTTATTTTAGACATAATAAAAACCGCCAGAATTCTGCAATGGAATTTTGCCACAGCTTTGTCCAGTAGAAGCCTTTCAAACCACAGACCATTGCAGTGGGCTGTTCCCTGGAGCGCAGTAGTATTCTCAACATTTCTTCTTCTGAGATTGCTTCAGCTTCGCTATTGATCACCCAGAATTCATGTGGCAGGAACATCATGGAGAGGTAGGAAAATTAAATGCTGAACTGTCCTGTCATAACCAGTCCTTAACAAATACATGTGAAACATATCTAAAGACTTGTTTGATCTTGCTGCCTGTTTTCCCCTCCTAATTTTTTTTTAACCCAGTCTCCTGGTTTCATTCCAACTTGGCAGAAGTTTGAAGTCACACAGATGAGTCAGGTCCTATGGGTTTCTTGAAAATGCTCTGAGGGAATGGCTGCAGTGTGAGTTAACATAATAGTAGACAACTGAGAATCTAAACAGGAAAGCTCCTTTTTAAATGCCTCAGTCAGGAGAAAAGCATCAGTTGAAGCTCAGGATGGGCCACAAGGTGCAAGTTGTAGTAATGCACAAGTGTAAGCATTCTTTGCAACCTGTGATAATCTGTCTGTTTTGGTTTTTTACTTTATTAAGAGGAAGAAACTGAGCAGCACCAAGCAGTAAAGCAAGCTAGCAGCGAGGAGGAGGAGTGCTATGAGCTCCTTGGCAGTAAATCCAAACTTGCATTGCAGGCAGACTTAATTCGCACTGAATCTGGCCCCGGCAGTAGCTCCCTGCAGAAGCTTAAACCAGTAACTGCAGTGTTAGGGGGTGGCAAAACCAGTGACATCATTGTTGATAACCATCTCATCTGTGCACACAAAGATTGCTTGCTCTCAAATACGACTTCAATTTCCTCCTGCACACTCCCCAGCACTCTTCTTAGCAGAATTTAAATATTTCTGTTGAATTTACATTATATTGTTGTTTGTTTCTACATTTGGTTGGCAGGCATAGATTTAGGTTGTAAAGTGCCAGTCATTTAAAAACAGTTTTGCCATCACAAAAGCAAAGATTGTGTTTTTAAGAATGGTACCTATTATGTGTGTGCTAGTGGTCGTTAGGTTAGAGAGGAGAAGAAATCTAACTAATTTATGCCTAAATCCTCAGTCCAAGTGGATCTCGTCTGTATAACCCTTCGAATAGCTCAAAGCCATGTGTCGTCCCTTGGTTTCTCAAGGAATTGCAACCAGTGTATTTAAATCATTCAAGTGCCTGATGTTCTTAACAACTTAGAAGCATTTGTCCGCTATAGTAGGGCTAATTTTTAATTTATTTTTCTAAACACATCTATCCAGAATGATGCTAGGCTTTTATATTCACAGCAGGGAGCATTGTGAGGTTTAAATATCCCTTTAATCACTAAGGATGTAATAAAAACAAGAAGAGTTCTTTGAGCTAGAGAGTGTTACCCAGGAAAGAATCTACTCTGGAGCTTACAAATGTGAGCTGAAGAGACAAACTGGGCAATAAAATCCACAGCTACGGACCAAACCGGCTAAAAGTTGGTCTGTGGCTGCCCATCAGGAGCTGAGACTTGGAGGGGGGAAAAGGCCATTCAGCACCTCTAGAGCCATAAGAGCCAGGTCATAAACATTTCACAATCTGCTGGGTAGGGGGAGGGAGCCGTGGGTCTCTGATCCTGCCTGGAGCTTGTACCCTGGCCCATGACTGCAACAGAGAATGAGGAATTTGCCTATATAAGAAGAATGGAGGAAAAAATCTGAAGGTATTAGGGACTGCAGGAAAAAGTGCTACCTGTGATTGGTTATGTCAGTTCATGTGTGTTTGTGATAGCCTGATCCCACTGCTGCTTTGAGGAATTCATGAAACCTGACAGGTGCCTTCTTTTATTGGTGATGTTGAAGGATTCTGACCTGGATACTGATACTGTGGGCTCCAGTATCGTTTTGCTAGAAGGGGATGAACAAGTTGGGTAACAAAAAGTAGAGCTCAGAGTTTATCCAAGGATTTTCTGCTTAAAATGAATATATATTTCCAGCTCTTTGTTACTGACTTCAGACTTTCCTACATATTATGTATGCCCCATCATAATGCTCTATCGCAGCTTTCAAAAACTGTCTTGCGTGATGTACTGCATGAATCTGTCTTGGTGTTCATTTTCATTTTATGAGAGATCCTATAAATAGCTCAGCTCAGACTCCACAGGTTAGTTAGACATCCAGTGGGTTTGGTTCCCTTCTTCCTCTGAGATATATGTGCAGTTGTATGTATCCTATGGCTATATAATTATTGGGTAGTTATTTTTTAAAGACATTATAAATAATACTGTAAAAGGAAAATAAATATGCAATAATAAAATCTTAGTATAATGAAACATGACTTACTGTAAAATGCTCTGCATCAAAATCCACTGTGTATGGTTTCATCGTTCTCTTCTCATGCTTTCTGGTAATGTTAACTATCTTCCTCAAAAAGTTCTTTAGAGTGATGTTGGAGGAACCAAGCTCTACTCAGCTCTGTAGAGCTCACAACAGTTTTTATTTTTAAATTCCAAAACCTTTAAATCTCAACAATTTTCATTTGCTCTTTGAAGATAGTTTCTTTGGATGGGAATTATTCTGTTTATTGGTTTCCTGTTTTGATTAGAACCTTATTGTGATTAAGTATATGAAAACTTCCTTATGAAACTGATAGAATAAATCTGTTTTAGCAAAACAAAGTAACTTGCAAATTGACTTGCACGACTGAAGTCTGGCTTTTTACCTGTTTCATGGTTTTACAAATGCTTGTGCACCAACAAAAATACTCTTTTGCAGAAGTCTAAGTAGCCTGACAGTATCTGCAGTCTCGAAAGTCCAAAAAGTTTAAATAAAAGCTGCTGGGTTTGAGCTGCTGCTTTTTCCTGAAAACGTCAGCTTTTTTAACTGAGGTTGCTGGAGGCATTGTCAGCTGGGCTTCTGTTCAGCAAAATCCATTCGGCTCAGGATTTTTTTCTGGTCTCAATTCATGGTTAAGTAAACTGCCAGCAATTTTTAAGCTCTGCGTGATGCTCCTCTTTGCATATGAGTGTGTGCGCATGTGTATAAATATAAAAGTATTTATGTATGAATGTTAAGCTGGAGCTATTTGCTGCCTGTTTTCTAAGGCTGATCCTTTATGGCTCCTGATGGAGAGCAGCGGGTTCTGGCAGGGTTGCTGCCTCCCCAGGTGCGGGGAGGAAGAGGGATGCTGGAGAGGAAAGGCAGCGCTCCTGCTGCTTCGTGGCCCTTTCCTGTGCTGTGCCGCAAAGCTGCTCTTGCTGCTGTGAAGTCCTTTCAGTATGTATTTTTTGTGGATTTGAGTGGGACAGAGTGCTGAGCTGTGTCTGAGAAACACAATGTGTTAGCAGGAAAACAGTGCACCTAACATCAGGAGTCTGTGAAAACTTGAAAGAGCTCTAGACAGAAATATTTTGCATTTGACTCTGGACTGTAGCCTTTGAGGCCAAACTCAGCCTTCAGTGTTAAGTGGCTGCTAAGTATTTCCCTTCTTGTCTCAATGCTAACTAACTGCTGGGAGAAGGGTGCATATTCCAGGAGGGCTGGGGAGGGCGGGTATGATAAAGGGGAGACAGAAGAGCATCATCTTTTTCCTCAGTTCGGGAGCACAGCTTTGTGGCCAGGTACCTCAGTCCACAACCATGCAAGAGAAAAAAACTCGTGTTAAAATGTACAACTTTTCATTTACATGAGCCACTTTCACATGTTCCCTTCCAAAACAGATCCCATCACTGCTGAAATACAAAAAAACCCTTCAGGGTGGGCGAAGTCCTGCGGCCATTCCCCGCAGCACCCAGCGCCTGGGCCCAGGGATCCTGTTGGGAATTAGCGTGGAGCTGTTACCAACAGGCCCTCTCCAACTGACTGGTTTGTTTTGCCAAATGTGATTTTTGCTTTTTGAGAGCACAGGGAAGGTTTGGGGTGATACAATTTGGGGCTCAGCATGGGGTTTTCAGTCCTACAGAGGTCTGCGGGGCCCCAGGGTAGGAACGTCTGCATAGCAATGCACATTTAACATGCCTGAAAACACCAGACAATTTTTTTTCCAGGAAAAAGCAATCAAACCAAACTGTGAAAAGGGGGGAAAAAGGTGCCGCTTCCCACCATCAGAAGAAAATGCTGTGTTACATGAACTGCCATAAGGAACAGGGTAGGAACTGTTCCTTATGCTACCACATGATAGGAAATTATATGTATTACTTCTTCAGAGGATCTCAAAACACTTTGCAGGCTTTTACCATTCCTGTAACCACCCACAGACTTGCTCATAAAGCTGCCCAAATTCAGGCTGTGCCCATGCTGCCAGAGCTCAGCCGCTCCGTCCTGACCCACCCTGCTCTGTTCACTCAGTCCTGTCAGAGGAGCTGCACTTGTATTTCCTTTTTTTCTGTAGGAGATGTCAGTCACTTAACAAGGACAAGGAGTCACATGCTTCGAGGCTGGCACAGTCATAGGAGCAATAGTTTCATCAGGCTTTTTCTCAGGAAAAACACAGCTTTTCCCCATGGCCCTGTGTGAATAATCAGGCCCCGTTTGCTCCACAGCGAGCTGAGCCTGTATTTAAGGGGCGGGTTCCTGGATTCTGAAACTGTCTGGAGAGTTTGAGGCCACATCATGTTTTTAATTAAGTATCAAAATAAGTATCTATCACTGTAGGGTTATCTATTTATTTTATTTTGGGTCCTGTTAATGGCACACTGTATTTCCACATTTTCAGTATTCATCCCGTGCAGATGGCAGAGTATCCTACATAAAGAGCTGCCAAGATGCTCTGGGACTGTGGCCTGTGTGTGCCAGGTGGGAGTCTGCTAAATGAGTCACATTTAAATGGCAGTAAGGCTATCTTCATGTTTCAGCGGAGAGTTATCTCTTAAACGCAGTTTACACTTCCCCATGTTACTTTTTCTCACTTGTGAAAACTCAGGCAGACAGCACTTCTTCTCTTAAGCCCAGTTTTATTAAAGCTGGTATGATAACGCTTCCGCACAACTGTGTGCACAGAGGGAAGCCCGCAGGGGTTGGATGGCTGGCTACGGCTCCCCAGTCCTGACACACATGAGCAATAATCCAAGACGGGTTCTTTCAGAAGATTTTCTGTTGCCGTTCGGCAGTCTCCCGGGTAGTGACTTCACGCCTCGCCCTTGAGCTTGCTCTGGGGGCAGAATGCTGTCCTGGGCGGAGGTGGTGCATCCTCTGCACCGCTGGCCGCCCCACATGCTGGTAGCCAAAGCCTCCCGGTAGCCACGACAGGCTGGCAGCTCTCCCGCAGTGTGAGCCCCGGGCACCAGCCAGGGCTGGCGAGAGCATCGCTCCCTCTCGGGGAGCTCCGGGTCAGGAGGTAGGAACGGGCCGGGGCGGGGGGGGACAGGCCGGGTCCCTGCAGGGTCCTCTGGGCTGTTAAGGGTTAAAGCTTCACTTAAGGCGGAGAAGTGCCAGAAAACATTTGCCTTACTACAAAACCCAGAGGGGAATGTTTCTTTCTAATCATCTCCTCAAAGAGATGCAAAGCAAAAGCTCTTGACCTCTGCTTTTGTCCTGGCACCTGCCCTCCCTGCTGCACTGCCCTACCTCCTGTCCTGCCGCGTAGCAGGAGAGCCTACTGTTAGAGCCAGGCACGGCGGGATGCGTACCTGCGGCTGTAACGGAGCTCGGGCAGAGCCTGTGCCACTGATTTACACGTCACATCCACTCTCTCCCATCCCCTTCCACGCCCCCAGCCGGCAGTTTGCCAGCGAGCTGTTGGACACAAGCACGCTGGCTTCTGGCTGCCCAGCAAACTGCCCGCGGGCGCTGCATGGACAGACAGGCGGGGGGTGATGTGCTAAATTCCCCGTTGGTAGTGATGGATTTCCTGGGGGTTGCTCCTGTTAGCCTCCCTTTCCAGCAACAGTAACAAATTCACTTTTTCTTTCTTTTTTTCTTTTTTTTTTTTTTTTTTTAACTTGTAAAACATTTCCAGCGCAACTAGAATGGCTGGGAGAAAGCTAGTTGTTAACTAGTCATGGGTAATTAATGACTCCGCCTTCTCCATCAATCAGCTGGAAACAGCCAAAAGGATTTGAGTGCTTGTAGCAAATGTGTGTTCTCTAGACATGCTGATAGCGGTGTGCAAATGAAGTGGCAGCAGGAGACCATCTCATACCCTTTCCTGGAAGAAGCAGTAAGTCATGATACACATCCCACGCTCTTGTCAGGTGAAGAGTCTGAAACTCCCAGTGCTGCTGCTGCTGTTGTGCAGTTTCTGTGTGGGATGTTGATCCATCTTTCAGCTAGCTTGAATCTGACCCAATTTTTGTTCTATTTTTCCTTTTCAGATTCTGATTATGGTTGTCTTTTCTGCTTTCTACAATTAAAACGCTAGCATTAGAAATGCAGGACATGGTGGGGAGGCAGATTTGATGCTGGCTTTCCTTTTGTAGCAGAGCAGAAAAGCATTTCAGCATCCTGTTTTGTTTGTATCTGGTAGTGGCTGTGCAAGTACAAGCAGAGGAGATTTGACCTTGATACCATTTTCAGCTGATCTTTTCTGATTTATTTTTCCACATATGTAATAAATAATCTCCAGTTGAGCTACAGATTGATGTTTCTCCACCACATTGATAGTCTGCTCCTCCGTGGTAGTGCAGCTCCCCATCTCTGTGTCCCTAAATTAGCTGTAGAAGCTGTGGTCTTCCATGTTACACAGTAGTTTTAAAGGGATGTCAGGAAGGCTGGATGTGGTCCCTCAGAAGTGCCAGGAGCCAGTGGACCATCTCCTGCTATAAAATCCTCCTCAGGACGTTTCAAACTCTCCAACCCATTTCTTCTAAACGTTATTCCTTGCCACACTATGCATTGGCTTTTCTCTCCCTGCCTAGTACTGGGATGCCTAAAATTCAATATACTGTTGAAAGAGAGTCAGTCCCTCCTCTGATTAAACTCCTTCGTCCTCACATGTCCTTGCATTGCTTGCTCCAAAAGGCAGTAAAAGCAGAACTGAAGAGATGCTGTTCAGGTATAGGAACTGACTGAATAAATTCAGAGTTTTGCATGTCAGACTGAAAATCAGATGTCCCAGTAACATCACTGACAAAAAAATGTACATTTTATTGGGAGCAAAACTAGACCATGAATCAGATGCACCCTTATAACAAGCTCCGAAATGAACAGAGCTCTTAAGTTTTCTGCGCAGATCTAGCACTGGCCCGTTGAAACGGATATCCTGCATTTGACCTCCACTTTTTGAGTATCTTCGACCTGTAAATGTTAGTATAGCCATTTCATGGAAGTCCCTTCTTCACCGAGGTGTAGTGGCTTTTTTGTGCCTTGAAGCATGAGACTTGATCATTGTCTCTTCGCACTTGTAAGCACTTACAAGCACAAAAGCTAATGGTCACACTTGCAGAATAAACTAATTAAGGGAAAATGCTCAAGTACATCAGTTTCTGCTCAGCCTTCCTTCAGTAAGAGCAATGCCTTGAACACGGCCTAAAACCAGTGCCTGATCCACCGTGAGACTCTTGGATGACTTCAACTACTCTGGAAGGTGCCGTTTGGTGCAAGGAGAATGGTATGTTAGCATGGCTGTATCATTACACAATTGCAACGTTCACTCGTGAAGCTCATCTGAAAAGATTCTGCATGTAGAGCAGCCTCAGTCCTGAGCTTCAGAACAGATGTGGTACAGCGGTGAGGACCCTGTCCTGGAAAAACAGCGCAGCAGGAAAACTAACTGCGGTTAAGGGCTGCAGACGTTGGGTAGGTAAGTAACTGTTGTACCATCAAATGTGTTTCTGTTAGCGGAGAAGACATCTGTTGGGGATTGAATGCATTGCTGCAGCATCCCAGTTGTGAGAGCAAACTTTACCACAGCCTGTTAATCGCCCACTTGGGAAAGAACAAGCTTGGTACAGTCCTGATTTCTGATAATCAGAAATCAAGAGTAAAATGATTCTATGCTCTGGAGATTAAAATTATATCAAATCTATGGAATAGCCAGAAGGAAATTTTTTGTGCTTGCAGTTTTAAGAATTTTTTAGTCTTATAGTTGAGTCTTCCAACTGATGTTTTTGCGTTTGTGTCTATTTGTTTAAAAGTGCATTAGCAGTAAATCAAGGTGCATTTCCCCTGTAGGGTTTCCTGTATGTCAAAGCCATGTTAATTCTCTTTGATTTTCTTCCCTTAGCCCCAGCCATTGCTGCAGATCCTTCCTCTCTTTGTCCCTTTGGACATCAAAGGATCACAAGGGGACAGCCCTGGTGAGAAGCTCCTCCCTGCTCATTAGCCTCCATAAAACAGGAACTCACCTTGGCTAGCTGTGCTTGGAGTCCCATCCTCATCCCCGTCACTCTTGACACTGGATCTCAGAAGGAAGGGCCTTTGCTTGCTTCAGGAAATCAGACCTGCTTTTGAACTGGACTATTTTGGCTCCCCTTGTAAGAACTCTGGTGGCTCTCTCAGCCCTGCAGGCTCCTAGACTCCACAGTACATGGAAAAATGCAAGCTTTACCAGGTAAGTAAAGGACTCCCTCCTTTTCCCTATTTCGCAGAAAGATCCTAGACTTATGCCAAGAGCATGCAATCCTTTTAGAAAGAGAACAAGTGCTCCTGAGGGGTTACCAGCATTTATAGTGGTGCATGTGTGGCTGGAGAGGATTTCTAAATTATTTTTTTTGTAGGAATAGAAGAGAAATTGTGGGTTTGAGTGTTCTTTGTGAGCCTTGGAAGATCTTTGTAAGGTAGCAAAGGCTACTCACAATTGTGCCCAAGACTCCCTTATCTGTATCACCTTGGACAGTGTGATTGTTCACTGAAGGCTAGAGGTATTATTTGTATATTGTCTGCAAAGTACACTGAGTTCCCTTCAGGTTGAAGGTCACAGAAGGTTTGAAAATATTTATTACATTGCTAATAATAGTTCTGATATAAACTATCTCTTTTCGTTTGTTTTTTCTCTGCCCTTTGAAAGTGTAAACCCCAAGCAGGCATACCACACCTTTACCAGGGTCCTGCTCAAACACAGAATTTTTGTGATTTCCTTAGGGTTTTGTTTATGTTTTTCTTCATCAGTCTGTCTCAAAACATGAGGTTAACCTCTTCTGCGTGGGGTGTGATCAGGCTGGGCACAATGACAGATACGCATTGGGAAACTAAGGGCCAGTCCAGAGGCCCTGCATTTGTCAGTATAACTAAAACCCAAAGTTGGTCTTGGGTTTTACTCTACGGCAGAAAGAAACAACCACTTACCTAGTTTAGGTGTGTGGTTCCGATGTACACGTTGGAGGTGGCTGGGTATTCTCAGCTTCCTTTCTCTACCTCTGCAAGGTGTTATTTCATTATAAACAAAATACATGTGCAATGACTCAGATAATTTCCACCTTCACTCTTGTTTTGGGTTTTTATAGAGCAGTCCATATTGTGTTGATCTGATTCATACTGATTTCTGCCACTCCAAGAGAATTTTGAGTCGAAAAGCAAAAGAGCAACAATAAAAAAATATAGACTGTGTTATGTATGGTATTTTATCAAGTTAAAGATTCCAACTGTTGCAGAAGTCACCTCATTTTCTTACTGAGTTGTTTCTGGTGTATGACCCCACACAGCAGAGCTGTTAAATATTCTGGGTGACGGCTGGGTGCATTTGAGAGGTAAAGCCATTGCATTTGTAGCAACACTGTGCTTCTGTTATTGCAAAAGAGCTTTTTGGTTCTGCTAAATGAGGTTCCCTCCAGAGTATCGTGGTGTTTCAACTGACATTTACAAGATCAGAGAACATGGGGTTTTTTTTTGGTTGTTGGCAAGATTAATTTCTCAGGTAGCTTTATATATTCACATGCATTTCTTCCCTGTGGACAGTGGATGGCTGTTGGTTGTTGGTCTTCTTCACTCAGAGTAACTGATATTAGTGAAGGTAAGAAGCATACCTTTGGCCTTGCTGGAGTTTTCCTGGTATTGCAAACTCTAACCCAAACATTTTGGGAAGCCTGCAACGAATTTTCTGACATCATAACATTGTCTCAGTAACTGACAATTAATTGAGGGACTACTTTAGGTGAGGGGGTTATACTCCAGCATCTTCTATCCAGAGATCTTATCCGCCCTGCAAGCATTACTGAATTGACTCTCATTTCTCTTTGCTTCCCTTCCATCTCCAAGATAGGAAAAAAGGTATGTACAGCCTATTCTGTGTACACAAACTGAAGGACAGACCACTCATATTTGTATAAGGACTTTAAAATCAAACATGGAATAGTTTGAAGATCTCCTAATTTTCCGTGCCTTTATCATAGCAGCTATCTTCCTTTTCAACTTCATCTTGGCATAAAGAATATGTTTTAAAATGTGCCACATGCGGTGTTACCATGACAATGATAATAATAATATCTTTAAAATAGCTTAGAACTAAAATTCTTGCAAAATGCTTAAATATCTTTCAAATAATACTTAAAATAAAAACTAGGTTACAATAGAAGCGCAGCTTAACAAGTTCCATTGCGTGCTTGGACACCCTGCCCCGAACCCCTTTGTGCTGTAGTTCCAACATGCAGGCAGCCCTGTGGGGGAGAAGTGCGGGTGAGTCCTGGCATTAGTTACATCGGTACAAACTAGGAGTCAATCTGAAGTGTCTTGCAAGCCACAAGTGGCTCTGCAGAGAAAATCCAAAGTGGGTCCTTATGGACCCAGCACTGCAGAGTCCTGCTGAAGGCAGTTGCACACGACTGTGTAGTCAGCTTTGTGGATCCGTCAGCAGGCTCCTGCCACTGCTAGGGCCCAGGTCCCCGCGCAAACTGTTCGTGTCCTGTTTTTCAGACTGTGCACACAAAACCTGCAGGATGAAGGATGTTAACTACGTTTTTAAATCTTTGCCGCAGTGTTTACTGCGTGTGCAGCTCTTTCCCTGTCTCCTGTAGCATCTCACTCATACGGGTAGATTGTGGACTCATTTTGGTGAAAAACAGATTATAACATCTGCCTTTGATTTTTAATTCAGTATTAAACTCCATTCACTTCAGTTCCTCCTGATTTCATTGGAAGTCTCCCCTCAATAAGGACTCCTGAGATCTGCCTTGTAGTCTCATTTAATGGCAATGGAATTTGCTTACAAAAATGTTAATTGTAAAATTCATTTGGGGAAGGAGTGAGCATCTGTCTAGCTAATCAAAATCTGTTTGCATGGATTTGTGACTGGATGACTCCTGTGGGAAATCAGCCTGATTTTATTGTAACTCCTTTTGATACATGTGCTGCACTGAGCTACTGATGAATGCATCGTCTCATGGCAGCTTTCATGTCTCTGCAAGAGGATATGGGGGAAGCTTTAGTAAGAAGATGTTAACAGGCTAATCTTGGTGAGCAAACTAGGTGTCACTTCTTAGTCAGTTCATTAATGTTGGATCAAAGCAGAAAAAAGGGTAGAGGATATTTTTTTTTAAATGCCTAAACACCTTTACAAACTGACAAAATTACATTTAAATGTTTTTTGTTTCCTAATACTGTAGGAAGAATTCCCTTAGACTCACATGGGGCTGTTTTTGGAAAGATGGAACTTTGTGAAAAAAGCCAGTTTCTCTTGAAATAGGCTGTCTACTTTTCATGCTTATTCTTTTGAAGACATTACTCAGGAAAGCTGTAACAAGGTGAAAATCCCCTCATTTCTGATATGCTCTGAATGATATCAGATCAGGCTGAGAGACAGAAAAATCTCCCTTTTAAACAAATAGCTGTACGTGGCTGGTGCTGTGTCACCCAGCAGAAGTGGCCTGTTGGCACTGAACTGAGGACACACTGCTGTGAGTGCCCCTGCATCGAGCCGCCTTATCAATACCTGGGTCAGACTGCAGGCAGCGTTTGTAAAGCTTTACCAGGTGTGAGACCAGTCTACCAGTAGCTGTACCAGGTCACATTTTGACCTAAAATGAAACTGTGTGGTTTGTTGTTTTTTTTGTTTTTTTTTTTTCCTGGGGTTTTCAGTATGGCAGCAGCAATGTTGTGTGTGTTACAATAGAGTTAGGAGTGCCTATAGGAGGTTTTTAATCCAAACAGCTTTACAGAGATGCTGGGTACCATCAACACCAAAGACAGTTCCTCCAGAATAGTTTCCCTTTCCTCTTCCCCGTGACCATAGTTAGTCCTTTGCCTGTGCAGGCATATTGCAGGCAGCTCCTCTGATGTGCGATGGTGTGTTACTGAGGAGGCACCTTCCACTGCCGTCACAGGCTCCTCAGTGGTCTCCATCTCCAAGTCCAGTTCAGACCAGCTGTCCTCCTTTCAGAATGTTTCATGTCTGGCTCTGTCACCTTTGCATTTGGCTCTCCTGTCTGCCCTTTCTTTGTCCTCTGGAGAGATTTTTCACCTCTGCTACCACCTATCTGTCGTTTTCTCCCATTACCCTCTAGTACACTTAAAATCTTTCCAATCCTTGCAGCTTTCATTTTTTTTCTCTTGGTAAAGTATTTTGTGTAACCCTGATCATACCAGAACAGGAATGAAAATGGATTATGGCTACCTGCCACTATGAGTTTTGGAACAAAGGAAGTCAGGTTGAGTTTGCACAACACACAAATCTTTAATCTTATCAGCTGAAAACAAACTTGTTGGAAAAGCCTTTATGCCTTCTGAGCCTGCTAAGTAATCAAAAGCCTTGGAAGAAAAATAATGAGTTTTCTTTAAGAGGTTTATCGTGACACAGATTCTCCAGTTCTCGGCAGCACCTGGGACCTTCCTGGGTGAAATCCCAGCACTGGCTCCCTGGCTGAACCCGCGCAGAGCCCTGCACGGTGGGCTGGGGCTGAGCCGTGCCGTGGCCAGGCGGGAGAGTGGCAGCCAGGTGTGTGGATCCTGTGTTACAACGTGGGAAATTGGGTAGCTCCCTGTACTGGGGGAAGCTGGCGCTGGTGGGGGTACTGGGAGGGCCGGGGTGGGTGCTGCGTCTCAGGGCCCTGTCCCTGAGCAGGAGAGGCTGCTCCATGCCGGCTCCCCTCCTGCCTGTCTGGAGTTTCCCTCTTCTCTCTCCCGCTAGACGTGAAAGCGCCGTGTGAGGCACTTCCCTCCCCCAGCCTGGAGCCCCACCTGCAGAGCTCCATTGTGGTCACCCTTGAGGACATGGGTCTCTGGATGAAGTTTCATCAGATAGGAACTGAGATGATCATCACCAAATCCGGCAGGTGAGAGGGGAGCAGGACAGTTGCCACACGCCTCCAAGCTGTTGTCAAAATCTCCAAGTGTTCGGTTTTTGAATGGTGGCCCTTAACCTAGTTTTGTAGCCAGTTGTGTGCATTTCCCTGCCCTGGCAGAATTCCACTTTCAGGATATCGTAGAATGCCAAAGTGTGAAGTGTAAAAGGTCACTGTGGGGCTGACTTGCTGAGAAAACTTCTGTACTCTTATCTCACCACTTAACACTGATCTTCCTGTTGCTGGAGGTTGCTCTGGAAAGTGCCTTGGGCTTCCTTTGCCTTGGTCACAAGGCAGCAGCAGTTGAGCAGTAAATACCTGGTTTTGGGTGTGCATTTGCAGAAAAAAACATGGCATAGAATAGTAACGATCTGTGGTGCAGACTGCTCTGAAGTTTAAATGAGTCATGCATTGTGGAGCTTGCAGTGAAAGAATATGAAATTGTGAAATTGTAATGTATTGTGTCAAAGCTGCCGTGAGCTGAAATAATCCCTTTGGGTAGGGAGGTAGGTGTCAAAGCTTTTTTGCAGAGTCAGAAGATGAAAGTGGTGGCAGGGAGTACTGGAACAGAAAGCTGGATGTGCTCATAGATGAGAGCACATTTCCTACCCACACTAGAAAATGCTCTAATCTGTCTTCCAGGTCTGTGATTGCTGCAGAAGGCTAGGAACTATGTGCAAATTCCAAATATTTTCTTTTAAGTTTCCCACTGTTGTGTTATAGGAATCAGAACAAAAAAAGCAGTAACAATGTCAGTCCTTCAGTGGCTGCTGCCCGTTAGTACCTCTTCCACCTAAACCCGTAGGACTAGACAGTACGTCAGTAAGATAGAAAAATGTTCAATAGCTGGCCTATAGAAATATTGCCACCAGAACTTTGCACAATAGTGAGTAAACATGACATGCTGCTTTATCATGAGACAATATCCACTTTTTAGAGAAATTCTTATACTATATACTCGGTTTCTCCTTTAGACGAATGTTTCCACACTGCAAAATCAAAGTCTCTGGCTTAATCCCGTATGCCAAGTACCTCATGCTGGTAGATTTTGTGCCAATGGACAACTTCAGGTACAAGGTAGGCATTTTAAATTATAAAAGTTATACTGTCTTTCCATCTTTGTTTGAAATAGATCTATCTTTATGCTTCACTGGCCAGGCTGATAAATAAATTGTCTTTGGACAAAGTTCAGAAGTAATTGGTGGGTTTTATGCCTCTCTGGAGTTATTTGTCAGTTTTCCTTGGGGAGCAGCTGGAAAGGTAGCTAATTTTCATTGTAAGGGATACAGTTTTAATCATGATTAACGTCACACTTCTCTGACAGCCGTTGGGAGAAAGGGAGGAAAAATGGGGCCTAAACTTGGAACTATTTTGGTAACATGATCATGGCTCATAAGAGAAAATCTGCTACCTGTGCTTCAGAGGAGTCCACTAAATTGACACCAAAGCAAAGTTCCTGGGGCTTTCCTGTATTGAAAATAATGTGGGTTTTTTTTAAGCTCTAGATTTCTGTCTTTCTCTTCCCAGTGGAATAAAGATCAGTGGGAAGTTGCTGGAAAAGCAGAGCCCCAGCTCCCTTGTCGCACCTACATCCACCCAGATTCCCCAGCTCCTGGCAACCACTGGATGAAAGAATCTGTCTCCTTCCAAAAACTGAAGCTCACAAACAACACTCTGGATCAACACGGGCATGTAGGTTGTAGCTGGCCTTTGTGCTGCGCTCATTTGGAATTCATTGCCGATGGATGTTATGGGAAATAAGTAAGATTTGTGAGAAATTAGATCACGTGGAAATTAAAACATATCCAAGTGCCCTTTCTTCCTTCCTCAGCCCAGCCCTTGTGCCCTCTTAACTACCTGCTAGGCAAGGTGTTAGTCTGTACTGTCATGACAGATGTGTGGAGGAGATGCCAGTCCCAGGCAGGCATCCCTGGTTTGAAATGGATGTCCTGGAAGTCTCCACAGGAGACTTTGCACAGTGTGTTGGCTGTGATGGCACATGGAAACTTTCTCTTTTGTCTGTCTCTGTGCCAGATCATCCTCCACTCCATGCACCGTTACAAGCCTCGCTTCCACATTGTGCAGGCAGATGACCTCTTCAGTGCCCGCTGGAGCATCTTCCAAGTCTTCAGCTTCCCTGAGACTGTCTTCACTTCTGTTACTGCCTACCAGAATGAGCAGGTACAGTGTGCAAGTACTGCTTTTGGACACATTGCTGAATACTGGCCTTAGAAGCCTTGTAGAGGAAGGTGTCTCCTTCCACACTACTCACCCTGGGCACCTGTGATGGACAGTGGGAAGAAATAGGCACGTTATGGTTCCTATGGAAAACATCTACTCTGGGATGAGATGAATCATGCACCTTAATTGTATTAAGTGTGCTGCCAGTGATTAACAGAACCCTAAATATAGTGAAAAGTATGGGCAGAAGTCCAGATATAGATACTGACCCTGTATATTCCTCTAGTCAGATGAATCCCACCCAAATTCCTGTTGACCCTGGCAAAGCTTCTTCTCCCTGTATGTCAGTTCCTAATCAATAACAGGAACTGCTGGGAGAGTTCAGATACTGTGGCAAGGGCATGCCCAAAGCCCTCAACCAAGCTATTGTGATAAATACTGAGGTGAAGGTCTTTAAACAGTAAAGAACCCCACCAGTCACCATGATACTAAATCTTGTTCCTTTTAAGATTACAAAGCTCAAGATCGACAACAATCCATTTGCGAAAGGTTTCCGTGAGCATGGGAAGAATGCTCGAAGGTAAAATGTTCTTTCATCATTTATAACTGGAGTTCACTTGTGATTTTACCCAAAGCCATTGAGCAAAACTATACCAGCTAGCTCTGCAGAGCTTGCCACGTCGTGCACACTGCAGTTGCCTGTATCTGGGAACAACAATGTCCCCCTGTGCAGCCTCCTCCCAGGAGGCTTGGGGAGGGGGAGGAGATACAGGATTTCCTACAGAAATGTGAGATGTGACAAATTTGAGACCTGTATCTCTAACTTCCCTTGCAAGTTGGAGCTAGACTGGAGTCGGGCATGTGAATAGCAGTGATAACAGGAGTCCACAGTGGATCACTGTGTCTCTTTGAGATCAGCTTGATTCTAACATTTGAAGGGTCCCTCATTTCCTTTTGCTGTGCATGGAAAAGCGTCTCTTCCAACAGACTTTTGTCTGCAAGAGAGAAGATGAATACCAATACTAGCAAGATCTTCTGTCTGGTCTGAGGGCAGCCAGGATGAGATGAAAAAAAAAATCTTAAAAGCAGCCATAGATTGGCAGTAGAGAAGGAAAAAGTGTTTTTTTTTCCAAGCAGAAAATGTTATAAAAATATCTGAGATTTTGTTTTGTGTTATTTTATGCCTGAAAAAAAATCTCATTTCCTGATGAAAAAGGCCAGAACTGACTCTTTTTTACTTAAACTTTGAAAATGTCATGGATTTTCTTTCTCCTCCTAATAGGATAATTTCTGACTAAGCTTAGACTCATTTTCCATTTAGGAAAAAGCTCCTTTCAGGCAAAAGACCCACCCTACTGCACATGTACCTGTGTGCACAGTATGTACATCCAACATCGGACCACACTTACAAACTCAGTGCCAAAAGCTCTGCTGCTCAGTGTCCATGTTGGCTGTGCCTTTTGTACAAACATGGAGCAGGCAAGCCCTTTACCCGTTTATGCCCAGTACCCTGTGGCCGAGGGCTCTCGCTGGACGCGCACACTGACGCAGGTGAAATGGTGAGCTCTGAATGTGACTATGGCAAGCCTGCTCCCGAGGGCCTGGCAGGGTGCTTTGCTAGGGGGGTGTAAGTCACAGGATGTCAGAGAGGTTCATCCCATCCTTTTGTCTTCCAGGGCTTGTCCAGCATCCCTTGCATATTTATCTAGGCAAAAAACTTACATACAAGCAACCCCTGTGTCTTGTTTCTTTCCAGGGAAGGACGAGCCAAATGCCAGAAGCCTAGTCCAGACAAGGGCCAGAAGAGGAAGCTGCCAGAGGAAAAGGAGTCCGGTGCTGAGGAACGTGGTAATATTGATCACAACAAACCCAGAGAAAGATTTCCAAACAGTGCCCGGGCCACAGAAAGGAAAATGAACAGCAGCATAGCCTCCTCTCTGGGGAGAGTGGCCTGGGTGGAGTTCCTAAAGAGTGCTGTGTATGGTTTGAGTCTGGCTCTCTTTCTGGGAATGATCCACAGGAGATCGTTCATAAGTCGCTTGTCATTGGTGACTGCCCGTCAGCTCTCTCATCAGCCTCCCAGCCTGTCGGTGCTGTGTGACCACGTATGATCATAAGCTGTGCTTTCATAACGTTTCAGTGAGCTTGCAGTATCACCCATTGCTTTCTTCTTGGTTCTCATCAGTGCAGTTGTGCCAGCAGTGCTGTTTATGCAGCTGGTTTGTGATGCAGATGCAGGAAGTGATACCATTTAAAAAAAAAAAACAACTTTGCTCTTTCTATTACTTTGTTTTTTAAGCTTGGTCATTCCTTGCTCTGGTTCACAGTGCTGCTTCTAGTAGCACAAGGTAGTAGCACAGCTAAGGAGAGAGGACAGGGCAGGACCACAGTGTAAGGTCAGAAAAAACCTGAAAAGGGCTAGTCCCTTAAGACAGTATGACTGCAGAAGAGGTATTAGTGTGTTTCCTTCCACCATCCTGCAATGCAGCTGCCAGTAGACCTTTGTGAGCTCTGGCACTCTCTTCCCCCTTCTCATTTTTTTCCATTCTTTCTTTTCCCCGCTGTGAGTCAGATCTTGAGAAAGATGAGAATATAGATGTAAAGGAAGAGAGTAACCCTGTCGTGGTCAGTGGTGGATACCCCTTCTGGGTCTCGGAGCAGAATGGCAGCCATGCTTTTCCTGCAGCATCGCCGGTGCCAGCTGACCAGAGGGAGGGTCTGGCCAGAGAGCAGCAAGTGCCTACACCATCCTACCAGACATATCGGTGAGTCCCACCTCCTGGTGCTCATGTCCGAAGTCACCCTGTAATTGTTGGGATTCCTCTTCTTCTGCTGGGTATTTCCTAAGAAAAACAGCCTGTGGGAGTAAGAAAGAATGCTTCTCTGTTAGAGAGCATACCTGGGTGATAGGTGCTAGATTAGCATGGAGATAGCTCCACAACAAAGCCTTTCTGTGTTACTTCAAACCCACTGATTCTGGGCATACGCATCTCTTAGTAATGCTCTTTATTTCCCCGTCCTAAAATGCTCTCCCAGCCAGCTCTGTGTACTGCAGAGCTTGCCTGTCCTTTGGAGGAAGTGTGTTGGAGGAATGGCAAGACTCCAGTGTTTTTTCCCTCCTTATCACTGCAAATTCAGGCATTAGTTATAGTGAGCTCAGACTAGAACTGAGCCAGAACTAGGGTAGTCTGGGCTTACCTTCTCTGGCATTTAGTTTTTCTCTGTGAGTGACAGCAAGGCTTGGACTAAAATCCACACTAGCAGTAAGATGAAGCAATAGGCAAGGGAAGAGGGCATGCTAAGAGCTTGCCCTGGCTTTCCCCAGGGGATCTGTGTGGGTTTTCAGTGGTTTTCCG
Organism: Athene cunicularia; assembly: GCF_003259725.1. Lineage (NCBI taxonomy): Eukaryota > Metazoa > Chordata > Aves > Strigiformes > Strigidae > Athene > Athene cunicularia. The sequence goes on along the minus strand of NW_020799121.1, from coordinate 5,466,613 downwards.
CTGCGGTAGGTTTGACTCTTCTCTCTGCCCTCGGGGCTCAGGTTCCACGAAGCTGGGGACAGCCAGCAGCTTCCCACCCGTGATGCCGCAACCTTGAATGATTTCCGGGCAAGGTGCCACCCTTTGGATCTCGCCACGGTGCCCGAGCATGACTCCAAACAGCTCCCAGAGGGCTTCACCAACCTGCCTCCACTCCCCCCGCCTCTGCCTCCTCCCCAGGACTACACAGGAGTGGTGAACATGGCTCTAGACTCTGTCGGGAAACCCGGGGCCCGAGCGCCCATGTACAGTCCCTACGGCACCGAGCAGGGCCTCGGCCAGTGGATGGTGCCTTCCCACAGCCAGTACAGGGCAATGAGCTACTCGGCCTTCTCCACGGAGTACAACACACAGGGGGCTCCAGGACATGCCCATGGGACCATGGCGGAGTGGAGCCAGTACCCTCTGTTCCCCTATGCCTGCTGGTGAACAACAGCTACGCTTCCCAGTGAAAAAACTGAAAGCAAATTGTAAATGAGATTGAATTTGCTCTGGGGTGTTGACCTTTTGAAGCCTTGCCTACAGCAGGCAAAGAGATACTGCTGCAAACAGTAGCATGGGACACCTTCACTTCCTTGTCTCCTTGCACAACAACCCTCACCATATTTCACCAGCAGTGGCTAAACTGGTGGCTGCCCTGGCCGTGTCAGTGTGGGTATGGCTGAATCAATGTGTTCTGCAGTGTTGTTTTTCCCAGCAGGAGTAGAAATCCACAGGAGCTGCGAGAGCAGTATTTAAAGAGCTGCCAAACTCTCAGTCCCAGACTGTTTGCATCTTGCATTTGGCAGTTTCTAGAATCCCTCCCAGGACTTCTGTGCAAGGAGATAGGGGCTGAGGAGTTTCAGTAAGCAATCCAGGTGGCCAAGAAGCTGTAGAGAATTATTGCAAAGACAAGCAGAGCAGGCAATCCCAGTGCCTCCTTGAGCAGTTTCCTCACTTAGTATAGTCAGACTGAAGCTAGAGTCTTGCCTTTCTTCCAGCAGCATGCAAGGGTAAAATACACAGCAACACGTGTGTGTCTGGAGCACAGCAGTGGGCCGTGCAGGCAGGGGCGTTTGTCCCATGCAGGAGAAGCAGCAGAGCTGTGTGTTGTATCTGCGTGTCCCCTGTGCCCATCCCGCTTCTGTCACCCCTAGATCCGAGGTTAGTGAAACACTCTTCTTTCGGCCGGTGGTGGAGGGAGGCTGTTCACAGAGTGTGGGGGGCTGCTCTGGGGGGTTTCCAAAGGCCTGTGGTTGTCAGAAACGGGGCCACGAACAGCAGTGCTGGCTGTGTCACTGCGGCCTCTTCCTTTCAAGGGAAAGGAAACCTATCACTGCAAACTGTCTCTTTTCTTCCACCCCTTGCCACCCCTGGAGAATATAATTTACAGTTGTGGTTACGTTGCTACACTCTGAGCGAGGGCTGTCCATAGCCAGTTCTCACCAGCCAGGCTTTGCTCCTCAGGCGTATACTTTAATGAATACCCTGTGGCACTGAGCTGTGTGCTGCACTGCTGGTGTGCTCGGCGCCTCCCAGCTGGTCAGCAAAGTCATCTTGCTGCTGTCTGGAAGCCTGTAAGGATCAGCTTCCATGTTTAGTTATCAAAGCAGTTTCACCTCCCTTACCTCTGTGGTCCCATTGTGGGGAGGAGCTGTTCTGCCAGTGAGCAGCCTACGCACTGCCTTGCAAAGTGGATTTCTTTTTATCTTCACTTTAGAAGGGGGAAGCATCCCTCTTTGCCCAGGTGGCAGAATGGCCCTGGCAATGGGGCCTTTTTTGAGACAGGCTCTTTGCTTCTCAGGGAGGATAGACATGCTCCTAGGTGTTATTTAGGGAATGTTTTCTTGTAACACTTTAAATAAACTGCCATGTGGCCTGTAGCCATCAATAAGCAGTGAGGTGTGTCATTGTGTCATTTAGTGTGTATGCCAGATGGTTTTCTCTGTGTGCAGATGTGTGTAGCAAGATGTTGCCTCTGAGCAGACCTGGGCGGGTGTGTGGCCCCCGGTGCATCAGGACCGGTGTGTGGGTACACCGGGAAAGGCACGGGTCTGTTCAGGTACCAGGTCGGCACCGTGCATGTATGTAGCGGAAAGGTGTTGAGCCATGTTTATTGCTGTTAAAATGACTTTGAAAAGTAGCCCTACAAATTTGTGAAACTCAACTACAATGAGTACTTCCTTATTTAAATCGTATATTGTTAACTGCTTTTGTACCACAGTTATGATGAGTACAGAGCCGCCAAGGACTTCCCCTCGGCTTCACAGGATGGGTGTGAGATGTGCAGAGTTTAAATAAAGGTCAGACTTCACCACAGTGTATGTACATAATATCCTATTAGCCTCTCCTCTGATAGCACCCTGGCCAGGAGCGATTTATACCTATTGTGCATGACATGCATATGGATACAAGTGACTCACTAAGAAGAAATCTGGTTGGGGGAAAATATGTGGAGGAGATTGTTTTTAACCCCAGAATATTATGATTTCCTGCTGTCCAAATGCCAGCTGCATGAAGGTAGTGTCAGCTCTAAAAGGCTGTCCTCTGCGGATGAGAAAAATACTCTGTTTCTGACCATTAGTAGGTGATTTTGCCACCACTGTCTTCCACATCTTGGAAATCAGATGAGGGGGCTGGCTAGGGAGTTCGGTGCCTTGAGCCCTGTGTGCAGGGACCCTGGGGGGGGTGGTACTTTCTGCCAGGCAGCCCTGGTACCCTGCCATGATCACTGCAAGTGCCATTGTAACAAGAAAAGAGACAGTAATACATCCCCTCCACAGGCTACTTGGTTAGATTTGTTAGATCTTTGAAGCTGGGTTGTATTTCCCTCTGTCGCAGGGTGCTAATGGAGATGAAAACCATGCTGTGGTGAGTATGAGTAACTGAGGAGAACTGGGCAGCACAGGGAGACTCCGTGCAAATAATATGGATGTGATGTTTTTTTCAAACCTTCAGAGTAGCATTGCAAGTGCTGCTGCCCCATGGGTCTGTCAGTAGAGCTGGTTTGGCAGGCAGCTCTGCACCGGGGTAAAAGACTCAGCCTTGTGCCTAGGACGAGCCATTAATTACTCATCAGCCTTCTGTTGCAACAGGACTTCTTGCCCTTCTTTGGTGAATCATTCAGCTTATTAGAAAAGCACCTTTACTTTCCTTGCTCGCCTGTCTCTGGTTAGAGACTGTGGCTTGGCTGGTTTGTGAAGCCTTTGGAAATTTTGCCCGTAGGTGTGCGCTCTGGACTGCTGCCGCCTCCTCCCTTTGCAGTTCCCACTGGCTTGTTTTCTTCAGCTGTGGCATTTAAAAGTCTGTATGAGCTCGACTGAAATACTGGTTTTGCACGCATGTGAGATAATGTAATGCCTCTCTGACAGCTTCAATAAAAGGAAATGAGACATGCGGAAGGCAGGCCATTAAGAGCAATAAAATAAACTCTAAAGTGTGGTTTTTGTGCATCTCTTTCAAGCACACCAGTGGCTCCACTTTAGTCATGTTACCTGGGGCCAGTTTGTACATGCATGACATGCTGTTGATCTCCGATCTCGGCGTTCATTGTTCTCTGCAGCATATTCAGCGAGCCCCAGGTTATCAGCGCGCGTTGCTGAATGTGACTCAGTCTCTTATACTAATTCTTTGCAACAAATTGTTTATTTTCTTTGTGTTTTCTGCTCTTCTCCTGCAGAGGAGTTACATAAGGATGAGGGCAAATGGGCTATAAATGGGATCTAGGTAAATTTCCTATGGGAAATAAAGATCCTGATTTATTTTGGTTTCTCCTACTGGTTTTTGCAGCCTTAAGCCTTGTCTGATACTGCTTCGGTGCAGATTGGAATGGCAGAAAAATGCTTTATTGCCAACACTGCAGTTCTTCGACAGAGCCGCATCCCGGTGAGCAGCTGCAGGCTGGGGAGAGGCACCTGTGCTTACCTGCAATGCAGCACCTCTCCCCACGCCTCTCAAAAGATACGGCAAGTCCTCCTCGGGGTGCATGGTCCCCTCTCGCCTGGCCCAGAGTGTGGCCTCTGCTTTTGTCCCCAGTTGGTCACAGCCTCTGGCTCAAGCAGGAGAAGCTACCAACTGGTTTCAGTAAGAGTTTATCTGATTTCCAGGCACTGGGGGAGAGAGATGTGCTCAGCTGGTGAAAACCAAACTCTCTGGTGCCACCCGATCGGCCTCCTTGGCCCGGCTGAGCCCGGAGGCAGAGCTGCTCGCCAGCACCTTCTGCGTTGGCAGCGAGTCCTGTCTGTGTGGTGTGGGGCAGGGTCCGCATGTCTCCGGGGGGGCTTTTACAGGGCCCAGGGAGGTTCCCTGCCTGCAGAGAGGCGTGAGGATAGCCTGGGAGTAGAACGTGTTTCTGTGCTGGAATCGGCTCATAGCTGGACAGCCAGGCTGAGCCCACTCGTTGCTTCCTTTGGGTTGGCCTGACTGCCCAGCGTGGGGATGTCTGTTGTTTGGTCCCCGTGAGCCTCCCAGGAGATTCCTGCAGTGCATTTCCTTGGTTAGCATATGTACTCGGTCACCTTAAGCAAATCCAAGCAAGCTACATAAACCCCCCTCCAGGAATAATAACATTCTTCAAGTCAAATGGGTTTTTATTGCAGAGCTGAAAAGCCACTTAATTCTCGAGCCCCAGGTTGGGATCCCATACGGAGCCTCCTAGCAGGGGGGACACAGCATTTGGCTGACAACAACAAACAGCAGCCGTCACCCGCCGTGCGGGGCTGGAGCGGCACAAAGCCAAATACCTCCTTACCGCCTGCCTGGGAGCTGCAGACAGCTGCCAGCCCCCCTGCCCCGCTCATCAGCGGCCAAATGTGCCGGGTGCAGGTGTCTTCACTTACCTGCTTCCCCGCCCTCAGCCTGGATTTACTTTGTAAATGGCCAAGAGCAAAGAGCGAGGGGGTAAAACTGTCCCGGGCCAGCTGGAGAAGGGAGGACAAAGGGTTTTCCCCAGAGCGTGGGGCGGGGGTGGCCTGTCGCCCTTTCCCCCTCTGCCCTGAGTGATGGATGCCCAAAGCCCACCCAGGGGCTGGCGGGAATTGGGGCGCTTTGCTGCGGTGCTGCTGTGCCTGTGCCGGGTGCCCGTTTCTGCCTGTTTCTCTAGGGCTCGGCTCGGGGTTCCCCTGGCTGTGAGAAGAAGGCGTGCTGCTGGCCCGGCTCAGGCAGCTCCAGGTAAGCTGGTTACTTTGCAGAGATGTATTATAGTAAGGTTTAAATGTGCCTCTAGACATTACAGCACACCTGAGCAGGAGAAACCCAGGGAGAGGTAACGCAGCTGCTTGTGGGCTCACCGGACAAAGTGAAGCAAGTTGGGGAAGCGTTTCTCCTCCACAGGCTCCACTCCCCACAGCACGGTGTGCACTGCTCAGAACAAATCCTGAAGTGTTCAAGACCTGGATGTGAGCAGCAGCGTCAGACAGAATGTGAACCGAGGGTGAAGCAATCCTTCAGTGGGGGGGTGAGGAGAGACGCTGCGACCGTGGTGAACAGTGTTGCTGCTCAGCTTTAGTGTTGTTCCCTTTTGTTTTTCCAAGTCATGTGAGTTTGTTTTATGGCATGAAGTACTTTGCTGTAGGGTGCTCGATTGCCTCTGACACTTCTGTAATGCTCCATTTTTTTTTTTCTTTGAACGTGCAGGTGTACAACTGTGGTGTTCCTGCCCAGACAGCACCCTGCTTGGTGAGTGTAATGGATGGATTTAATTTCCATCTCCTACAGTTCTTTGGGGACATGCTGAGATTTTTATTTCTTCCTCTCCTATTTTTACTGAAGACAGAAAATTTTGTGCCTCCATAAAGGAGAGTGGGAGTGGGCAGCTAGCGACACAGGACAGGCACACCATCAGTCAGGCAGCCAGGCATAAAACATTGCTCAGTTTTGGTATCTCTGCTTCTCAATGTAAAAATAAGACTGTACATGTAAAACACAGCAGCTGCTCACAGGAGAGGCCTCCTGCGTGCTGGCACTGTCACTCCAGCTCCCATCTGTGGGGTCACAAAGCACCAGCACCTGGGATCTTTGTGTAACATCCTCACTGGGAGATGATGCGTTAAGGGTGGATCTGGGTGGAAATGCTGGTGCAGAGTAGAATGGGATGAGTCAGGTCTGATCTCTGTCACACTGCTGGGTCCATCCCCATGCTGGCTCAGTTTGTGCTGAGCAGCCAGCCCTCTGCTCACCCACAGTCTAGTTTTTGTCTCTTTTTTTAGAAGGGGTTCTGTGGAGACAGAGCTGTCCAGAGCAGCTCAAGCATCACCCAGCAGCATTCAGGTGAGGGGGAAATGAGAATTGATGCAGATCAGGTAAGTGTAAGTCAGCCCTCCCACATCCTTCAGGGCATCTCCAGTCATCCTTCTCCAGGGATAAAAGCAGTGAACGATTGAGCAGTGGAGGGTATGTGATCAAAACTGCCTGTTTACCAAAGGGATATGCTGAGCATTGCACTGACATAGGCTGAATGACACTAATGTGCTCCTGTAGAGCCCCTGGGGACACAAGGACATTTTGAAAATCACGGATGAGAAAGCTAGGCCAGGACAGCATGGCTTTCGACTCATCAGGCTGGGCTGGCAGCCTTTGAGTGGAGCTGTGCCACATGTTTCTCATCCCTTGCTTCATCCTGCCCGTATGTCAGTTAATGGCCCTGTCCTGCCTCCATCCTCAGGGACTAATTGCCTCATACTTGAGCAAATGTGCTTGGTGTTTAAAAGGAGTCTATCGGATTTGTGCTTATTCCTGAAAGCCTCACAGGGCCCTGTTTCCTTTGAAGTGTAAAAGCATCTGTCTGCCTCTGCTTCTCCAGCAGTCTCCTGCTCCATTTGCATCTCCCCTCCAGCTCGCAGGGGCAGCCCGGGAAATCCACCCCTGGCCCCATGCAGCGCTCCGGATTTGGGCTGAGAGGGCTCCCTGCCACAGGAAGATGGGGCTTGAAGACAAAAGTGCAAAGCTTCAGTCTAGGTGGGGGGTTGAGCTCAGCTTGCTGCTTGGAGTGCTCAGGATGGAGCGTTTCTGAAGGCTATTTTCCAGTACTCCAGCCTTTGGGAATGCTCTTGCTGCGCGTTTGTCTGCAGTGGGTGCATTGATTAGGAAGGAGAGGAGACAGCCCCCGGCTTCTTCCCACAGTGATACTTGGCACTCTCATGCCAGACAGCACTGGTCAGTAAGGAAATAAAAGTCAGACCTGCACTGCTTTGGGTAATCCACCATCCAGAAGCTGAAATGCCCAGGGGTGACCAGAACCTCTCATGATTCTCTGATGTACTTTTGTACAAATACTGTTGAAATGCAACCGAGTCCCTGCTTTGTGCGTGGACAATTTGGCCTGTGAGTCTCCCCATCCCACCTCCCATGGACAATGGGACTGGCGTTTTCACATGAGCATGGCCTTACAGGAGTGACTGTATTTCTGGAGCCAGGACTGAAAGCTCTGTCACTCCTTGGTTATCCCCGGGGTGGTGGTGAGAGGATGGTACAGATAAATCCAGGCCTGAATTGCAGGGCCTGCCTGTAGTCCCTGCCGTCCAGCACCTCCCAGGTGGTGCCTTGGGTTTCCTATTTCAATGGGGCCTCGGCGGAGCAGCGGTGGCACCTCGCTGTTGGAGGCAGTAAATGGGCTCCCATCTGTTTTTAATGATCAGTAGCACTTTGGTGCTTGTTTATTCCCATGTTTTATGCTTCAGCAATAAAATACTGCTTCAGTTTGTTCAATCCATCCTGGTGCTGGATGGAGATGAGTTTGCAGCCTCTGACAGAGAGGTCCCAGCGGTACACAGGATGTTGGTTATTTTAGACAGCTGGGCAGGATCAGATGATATAGTGGCAATTAGTTTGAAATACAAATGTCAATGGACAGTATAGCAAGTAGGGAGGGCAGGTCATCATGTGCCTAGCAAAGAAATCTTGTCCTTGGATTAGAGGAGACTTCTGGTTATGGAGCTGGAGCTGCCCACCCTTCTGTCCCCACGGCGCAGCACAGAGCTCTGACCTGAAATCTGAATGAAGTTAGTCCCAACTTTAAAACTAGGTACTAGAGGAAAGTCCCAAAGTGCTGCCCATGGCAGTCACTCAGCTGCAGCGTTGTGCTGTGTTTTAACCCTCCCACCCTGCTGCAGCACTCAGATGGAGGTGGGGATGGCAGCAGTGCTGGCAGGGCCACGTCTCACAGTGGGCATGGACCCGCTCTGCTGATTGCCAGCACTGCAGTGCTCAGGGCAGCTCCAGCGGGACTGGGACTTGTACAAAATCCTCTGGAGTGAATACAGTCTAATATTAAATTAAGGAGGAAGCTGTTTGTAAGGGGCCTTTAGGGATTTCTGGTGTTGCTCCCTCTGCCTAGCATGCTTGTGTTACCATGTCTGGGAGCAGAGACCCTGTCTGCGGCAGTCTGGCACTGAGGCGTTTGTCCTCTGAAGGGACAAGCAGTAACGCTTTGCACGGTTGGTATCTGGGGATCTTGAATCATTTTTGCAAATGCTATTTAAGCTTTTCAGCACGTCTAAACGTGACTCTGTCCCGCGGGGTAGGTGGGGACACTAAGGCAAAGAGAGATTAAAGACAGTAAACCACAGAAGCAAGAAATGGGCTCTTTGTCTCCCTTCTGACTTTTATGGGGACCTGGAAACCTTTTGCTTTCCCATCTCCCATTTGTCTTCTCCCCTAATGATAGGGGAACAGTCTCCTCCACTTTATTTCCCAACAGTATACTCCTTGGAGGATGTTTACCTCTTGCCTCTAAAGAACATTGATTTTCAGCAAAGAGATCCTTTTACCCAACTGTTTGTCAAGGCTTGGAGCTATAGGTGGCAACTAAAGAGAGAAGGACTTCGACAAACTAATTAACCCCCTTCTGAGTCTTTCAGGGTCCATTCCCTTGGTGCCACTGATGTTGCATTTGTGCTAATTTCCCCTGGAAGGTCTAATGTAGGGGGAGCAATTAAAAGAAATTTTTCTTGGGCCGCTTTTATGTATCAAAAGGAAGGAAGGTAGGCAGCTGCTGCTCTGACTGGTTATTGCTTTCCCCAAGGTCATCCACCCAGCCACTGCTGGAGGCAGGACCAGGCTCCCTGGTGTAGGTTTCAGGCTGACTTCCATTTGGAGCACACCACTGGGGGTCCCAGCAATGTGTGAAGCAAAAACAGTCCCTCAAAACCTGCCAGGTACCCTCCGCAGCAGAGCTCCGGGTTACACCAAACGCGTTGCTTCCAGCTTCCCAAACAAACACGGAGTGTCAGTGTGGAGGGAAGAGACTTCTTACAGAGCTGAGCACGTTTTGCCATCACCGTGTCAGGAAGGACTGTCTGCTTCTGGTCTCTAGTTTTCAATTGCTAAGGAAGCAAAGGACCAAGTGGTTACAAAGAAACCTCCCTGGCCCAGAGCCGGGGTCTTGGCCACTGACTCACCCTGATGGTGTAAAAGCTCCGTGAGTTCTGGCAGAGCTGTGTCACGGCGCCCTGGAAAGAAGCAGCCCTGACCCCTACGGATGCTCCTTGCAGCCTTGTGCCACCGGAGCCGGGTGGGGCTCTGGGTGACGGGAGACAAGTGAAGGCGAGCAGGCATTGGGCTACCATGTCCATCCTCATGCTACTCCCAGCCCAGAAGGGGGGATGGTGGGGAGAAATAACGCTGGGATTCCTGGGATTTGGGGTTGGAATAGCCTGTGAGCTGTGGTGCAAACTCCTCGAGTCCAGACTATAAAGTACTTCACAGGGCCGTTCCAATTGCCTGGCCTATTAGTTTTATGGAGGGGATATTGTAAGGATGCAGTTGATCTCTTTTTACCATGGTAATGAAAATGTAACCGTAGTGGGGAAGAGAACCTGGCAGGGAAGCAGCGGGAGCCCGTGTTTGGGCGCTGGGAGTCACCTCCCTGCGGGGTCCCGGGGTCCCTGGGCATCTGTCCCCCCAGCTGAGCGGGGCTGGCTGCCCTGCGTGCGTGCGCTCTGCTGGGGGGAGCCTTCGCCCCTCGCCTCAGCTGGGGGATCCTCCCGGGCACCCCGAGCGGAGGAGGAGGACGGAGCTGGGCGGCTGCACAGGCAGGGGCACAGTGCCACCCAGTGACTGCGTGTGACCTGCGAGGGGACGGCTGGGGCAGAGCTGTGGCAGCCTGCAGTGGGTTTTGAGGCCTGGAGACCGCAGTGAGGGCGTCTCAAGGCGATGGAGAGTATGAGAAAACACCCAAAACCAGCCGTGTTGCTGTTTTGTGATTAAAGGGCACAAGGGGCGAAGCTCCTGCGCTGTCATGGCGTGTCTGGAGCCAGGGTTTTGAGTGACTGGTCTCGTTCAGGTGCTGATAGTGGCTGAGTCTGGGGCAAGTTGGGGCTGAAGCAGCTCACGTTTCGGGAGGGGCCCTGGCAGCAAAACCAGCATGGGAGGAGGTGTTTACCCAGGACGAGCTGCTCCCCGTGGGGAGGATGTGTCTTGGCACTGGGAAGTGCTAGAGGGCTCCTGGGGCAGCGGGGCCGGTCCGAGAGACGAGGCTGCACGGGGGCTGCCTGGAGCCGCTCAGCCTCTGCCAGGCTGGGGCTGCACTGGAAGGGACCCCTCGTGTCAAGGTGCCCTGGGCATTAGATGACAGCCACGTGTGGTGGCTTTCTGACTGGCACCACAAGGTTACTGCAGGACCTTTCCTCCTTTCTGCCCAAGCCCTGCCTACATTCCTCGCTGGGTCGAGCCCTGTGTTAGGTTCCCAGGCAAGCATCAACAGGCAGCTTGAGTAGTGGGGGAAAGGGAAAGGAGCCAGGTACAGTGGGGTGCGGTGTCAGCAGCTCCCGAGGTGTCTCCCTGCGCTGTAAATCGTCACCCCAGCAATGCCCTGACATGTTTCCAGCAGAGACTGTCTCATGGAGCAGCACAGACTCTGGCTCTATTTTGGGTGATGACTACAGAGCCCACAGAGCATTTGGCAGCAGGGAGGGGTGTTATCAGCCTGGTCTTCTCCAGGTACATCATCTCCTCCCTCCACTCCCCTCCATTTTCCATGGCTGTACAATACTGGGCTGCCACTGGGCTGCGGCACTGCAATGAGCAGATGAAACCAGGGCACTGCCACGAGGGAGGCACGAGCCCTGCGTGCTTGACAGATGAAAGTCCTACTTCTTTACTGCTCTGTCAAGGACTGTGCATGCTTTCTGTTCTTAGGCTGCTCTCCAACATGTTTTTATTTTTGTCTATTTAAATTTAGGGCAGCGTTGATACCACAAACACCACTGCGGAGGTCTGTGGGCTACCATTGCTGTACAGTGCAAACCCTTGCTAGGAACCCAGCACCTTTTCCCACTAGTTAGAGAGCTGTTTCCATCCCGTCACCTACCTCTGCCTTGAGCAGCTGGTCACTAGTGACAGTAAAGGTGGGTCACTCAGCCTCATACAGGCTGGAGCTGCTACTGAGCACTGGAAGTAACCTTTATGTTGCTACTGGGCTACATCCTGCAATTTGGGATGATTTCAGCCAGAGGTTTCCAATGGTGCTGATATCCTGCATGTGTTGGCCAGACCTGTGTTGGCCAATTCGGCAGAATCCCAGACCAGACCCTATTTTAGCCTTTCTGTTTCAGACTCCCCCTGATATATCCCATGTCCAAGCCAAAGTGCTATTTCTTGCTGGGAAATCATCTTTGTTAATTTTAGATCTAGTTCTCCAAAGTGCTGAGTAGCCACAGCTATTCCAGGGAGTCAGGGGCAGTGGGAGAGTATTCTGTCTTTGAAGGAGATGGCACTTTCTTACGTTAAGAAGAGCAAGGCTGATGAATTACATTTCCTTTGTGCCATGCAGTGCGTTAGGCTTGATGCTCAGCAGGGAGCCAGCCCAGTGCTGTGTGTGTATGGGTTGTCACTGCAGACTCGGAGCCAGATCACCAGCTGTGATACCTGGAAAAAGAAAAGCTGTTTCTCTTCAAGGTCAGTGGGTTAATGATATCACTGGTCACAAGATGAGGGCAAAAAAGAGACAGTCCAAGATTACAGAAATTGATTCAGCATGTAGAAGTCCCAGTGAGAGTCCCCTGAACTACCTCATAATCCAGATCAAATTAGTGAAGTAATATAAAATAAATTTTTAAACAGTCTAGAAATATGTGGGGCCATTACTTCACAGTAATGAAAAATGGGTGAGTTTAATTTTTATATTTTTAATGACAAGTTCAGGCTAGTGACAGTGTGCTCTTAAGACATGACTGGGTTTGTCACTTCTGTCAGGAGCATCCTGGGGGGTCTTGTTGTCTGGCTTGGCTGTCGAGAGATGGTGGGCTGAACAGGAGTCGAGTGCCAAGAGCTTCAAACCAGCTCCTGTTGTTCACTTATGTCAGTCCCTTCTGTCTTTTCAAAATAGCATCCTCTCCTCTGCCTCACTGCTCCCCTCAAGTCAGTCAAATCTCGGGTGCAGGGGCAGCTGGGGGAAGGTAAAGCAGCATGTCCAGCACTGCCTTTCTGCCCCTGCCACCCTCTGACATGCAAGTGAGAGCTCTCCTTGCCCCGGGGTCTGGAGAGAATTCATTAGATAGCACAGTACATTAGAAACACTGTACAGTGGAGGGGTGGTAACAGTCCCCAGGTGTTGGAGAACAGCTTGCAGAGAGCAAGGCCATAGCTCCCTGCAGAAGTCGGTCCCAGCCACCTGAGGTAAACAAAGGAAAGAACCCAGGGTACAGTTATGTAAACAAGGATGAAGATCCAGGGCTCAGTTGTGCTAGGGAGGATTGTTGTGAGAACACAGAGATAAGTTGGGGCGCATTATGACCTTGGGGGTCAGAGGAAAGCAGCCCTGGGAGAGAAGCAGGTTCACAGCAAGAAAGATGTTTATGCATACCAGAGATGCCACAAGGGGCTGGTGTATTATAATGTGACCTTTTAGATGTACCCAATGGCTGAGATATTATAATGTAGTTTCTTAAATGTATCCAATAGAGTTACAAGTAGTGTATTGTAGACTGCTTATATAAGGTGTGATTTCTCTCAATAAAGTTGAAGCTTGCTCTCTCATGCACATTGAATCGGCTGCTTGCTTCCTTCGCCCGCTGCACCCAGGATCCTTGCTTTCCTTTGTATTTTAGTGCTTAATTTCTAGACCAAATGCAAGATTAGAAGTGAAGGATTTTTCAGTGCTGACTTTCAGCTGCCCTTGTTGGACCAGCCAGGACATACAACGCAGGAGCTGGTTCCCTGCGGATACCCCAGATTTAGCTCTGATCCCGATTGTCTGGTGTGCCAGTGGCGGGTTAGACTAATAACTCGTGCAGGGAGGGTTCTGGTTACAAAATGCCTGGAACGAAGTGAGCAGGTGCTGGGAAGGTTATCTGAGGAGAGCACTGCGTTAATTCCCTGTCGCCCCTCGCTCCCCCTGCCTGCCTCGGAAGCAGCGTGGATGGCATCTTCTGCAGGTGAGGCTGTGTCTCGCACACAAGGGGCTGCTGGGTTTCCCCGGTGAGCAGCCATCATCGCACTGAGCTTTTGGCTCCCATGGGTTGTGCCAGGCTGGAGCAGGAGCCCCCGCAAAGCAGAGATGGGTCCGAGTCACCGGGGTGGGCACTGGGTTCCCAGGCTGCTCCCGTGGAGCGGTGCACTGATGACCTGACTCAGGTGGGCACACAACACTCTGTTAACAAGTTACAGTAATTGGCGCAACCCTGGCTGTAAGCAAGCTCTTGGGGCTCAAATTTCGGAGCAGGAGGCTCACTTGGGACAGCTGTGATCGTTTTTCTCCCCGCTGCCTGCCTGTCCCTCTTGGACTTGCTATCCTGCTGCAGGAGGGCTCAGCTGTTTGCACAGCGACTGCCAGAGTTTGCAGCTCAGGGCATTAAGGTAACCTGAAATTGGAACTGCTTTACCTTACCACACCGAGCTGTGCCTTGTTGTTCAACAGCTGCTCCGGGAGCAGCTGACCTGCCCTCTAAAAAAACCAGAGGACAGTGTAAGGGACAGAAACCGCTGCAGCTGCTCCAAGGTGAGCTGTCCCTGCTGGTGAATACAAACCTGAAGAGCTTTCCCACGTGCACAATCCACACTACTGTAATGGAAAAAATGACAAGGAAAGGTATTCCTTTGCTCTGGGAGCTCCTTATTTGAGTGTATTTAGGCTCATTTCCTACTGGTTGGTGTAAGCTCACACAGGCAGATCTCTGGCTGAATCTAAAGGGGTGTTTCTTATTGTGCCGATTTAGAAACAAAACCTTTTAATTAAATGAGGGTGACAAACTGGTAAACCCAGCTCATCCCAGCTAGCCTGCACCTAAAAATTAAGGTTTATGCTGCCTGTTGTTGGACTGACCTAACTATAAAGTAGTTCAGATTTAAATTAGTGAAAGTCTGTATGCAGCCTGAGATACTGCTTGTTTCTCGTTGACTTTTTGCTGAGTTAACTTGGTGTTGCTGGAATTTTAGGTAGCTGCTGTGCTGGGCACCCTGGTGCAAAACCCAAGTCCTGACTGCAGCGAGGGGAGAGCTGTGCCAGCCCCTGGGGAAGTTGAGTGCTAAGAGTGGTGGTTCCCAGTGGGGAAAGTTCCTAGGAGGTCGGTGTTGGGGGTGGGAGGCTGGTCAGAGGGAGGACAGGATCGAGGATGGGCAGAGGAGAGTGCACGGCTGGGGCTCCCTGCGGGGGGGGATGCAGGCACCAGCCTGCACTTTCTGATGCCCAGAGCATAGCACCTTGCATCCCCTGTGGCCTGTGGAACTTGTGTCTTCTGAGAACTAGAAAGTGTCCCAGTAAAGCAACCCAGCAACCTGCTGTGGGGTCAGCTGGTAGAAAGGAGTTACTGCTGGACACGTAATGTAGGTGGCTGTAGCCTCACCTCATGAGACACCACGGTGCAGATTGATCCTTGGTGCCATATGATGCATTCTGAGGCACAAATAAAGTTCTTATGTACAGAACGTAAGTATTTTAATCTTCCCTAAGTCCCTGGCTATGAAATCACTTCATCTCCCGCTGCCCGACACAAGTGGGTGTAGATGCTGCAGTTCAGTGTCCAAAGCCTGGCTGTTACCACACCACCACCCGGGCCAGGCCCCTGGCTCGTGTGGTGGCGGCTCGGGGCCTGCAGCACCCACGCCTGTTGGCAGGGGAGGGCTCTCACCCCAGATGGGGACAGTGCTGCTGCTGCAGCACCCCTGCTCCTGGGGGGGCGTGGGAAGCAGATGGCTGTGGCGCAGGGGACGCTTGGCTTTGCTGCATAAATAGTAAAGCAAGAGCTCCCGGTGCCATCACAAGAAGCGGCTGCAGCAGCAGGCTGGCACTCCGGGCTCCTGCCCAGAGCTAAAGGCTGGCAGCGTGGGCAGAAAGGGGATTATCCTACTGCACACCTGGCCTGCTCCTGCACTCCTATTTCAACTACTACAGTTTTTCTCTGAAAGGTAACTTGCCCAATGTGAATACTTGATAAGACACTATGCAGAGTTGGCTATGAATGTTTATTAACAGTGCACAGAAATCTGTACTCCAAAGAAGACAAACATGAGGCTGTGAACATACCTACAGAGTCCAGGAAAACAACGCAAGCTTTTCAGACTTCTCCTTTGCAGCAGTTGAGTGGCTGATGTTCCTCTGAAGTTTTTCTCCTACACAAGATCATCTCAAGTTTCAACACATTGTTAATGATTTAACTGAATGATCCCAAATCTTAAAAAAACCTTAAGTTCTATTTAGTGCTATTCTTGACCTGGATTGACTGTAAAAAGGCAAAAGACGATCTCCTGTTTCGACTTGCAGAAGCAGGAATTTATGCGCAGCCATGCTGACACCTCTCAGCGGTGGCTAGAACGCCAGCTGTTCATCCTCCAGTACCTGCACAGGTTATGCCTTATTTACTCAAACAATAAGCAGCTAAATTCAGACTCTACGCATAAACCAGTCATTCTTACAAGCACAGTCAAGGGTATCACAGTAAAAGGTGGTCATGGTTTGTACAGAGACATTTAGAAGCCTCGGCAAAAGAGGAGCATTAAATACAGTGAGAGGAGGAGCACCGGAGTAGAGGTGACAGTGATAATCTGTGTAAGCAGAGATGCAGCTTTTTCAGGTGAACCTCCAGAGCACAGCAGTGTAGTCTGAGAAGAGGCACAAGGATGGAACAGGAGAGTAGCATTCAGCCTGGCAACAGCATTTTCTCCTGCTTAATTCTTCCTTTGATTCCAGTCGGCACTCTCATTCACCCATGGGACAGGGCATTGGACTGACAGAGTAAGGACTTAAATACTCTGCTAATATTGTCATGGTTTTAAGACTAAAGACAACAAAAAGTACTGTAAGTTGAGGCAAGTTTTATTTAGACTGTACAAACAGGGCACTGGGAAAAAAAACAGTGGCTTGATGTTGGGACCAGTTCTATGAAATAAGTGGAGTAAGAAATTAAAAAGGCACTAATCTTAAGAAAAGACACTCCATATATTCTAAGAATATAATTCATTTAATACTGTTAATCTTAGAGCACAAAAAATAAAACAAGCTATAATCCCCAAAATAAACTTTAAAAGCTTACACTTAATATTATTGCCTGAAGATCATGGTCTTTAAATTACATATTGTGTTTTAAAGTTTACACAGTGAAGACTGTCTCAAATACAAGGCCACCTTTCCCACTGCAATAATTGTATCCTTATCCCACAACACACTTTTATTTAACACAAGTAAACAGAAAATGACAACTCTACGAGAATGCTTTCACTGGTCCCAAAAGGCAGTCTTTTAGGCAGGTCTCACTTTCAGATGCAGGTATTGAGGAAAATGCTTGAAAATTTGACTAGAAAACAAAGGCAGCTCACTCGTTCCCAGGATGTTAATACAATATAAAAAATTACTTTACAGGCACATGAAATGGCACAAAGAATGCTGTTTTTCCCTTTACAAAAATAATGCTCAGGCTCTTCAGAGCCCCAACCCAAACAGGATATTCCCTTTTGTTTATTCGTTCCCAATTTGTAAACAATCATGAATTAAATTAGCGCTTATCCAGTGATGGACACTGATTCAAACAGTTTTCATTAAACTTTCAGACTGGTCAGAGGCTTCAGCATCTATATACACATGTACACAACAGGAGGAAGTCAAACAGTAAGCCTTTCACGATAGTGAACTATTGTGGCACCAGGTAATTAAACCAGCTCTTAGTTCAGAAGCAAGAACAAATTTAATGGTGCATAGATTGAAGCCGTCA
Organism: Athene cunicularia; assembly: GCF_003259725.1. Lineage (NCBI taxonomy): Eukaryota > Metazoa > Chordata > Aves > Strigiformes > Strigidae > Athene > Athene cunicularia. Next base: position 5,449,457 of record NW_020799121.1, on the reverse strand, counting down.
CTTGTAGGCTCTCATGATTCAGATTTAAGTATATGTTACACACCCAAGCCCATTTACACTGACAGGTTATCACTCAAATTGAAGAGGCTTCATAAAGCAACAGACAGCACACATGTAAGCAAGCAACAAGCGACTGAGAATCCAGAGTCCTTCAAGGAGAAACACACACTGATCAAATGCAGTCTTTATATGAAAATACTTGTTTTATAGTAAAATAGCAAAGACATGTTTTGAAGCAAGGTTACAGGCTGGTCAGTATGCTACATTTAAACCACGTTTAACATACCTGAACCACACTGCTGCTACTCAGAGAAACACCGTTCATCCGTGGCCTAAAACCAGGTTCACAGGAATTTAAGAATTCTTGTCTTTGCATCAGATGCCACTACACACAAATTTTGCATAGTTTTGAAGGTAAAATATTTTGCTTTTTGGCAATATCAGAACATAATTAAACCTAAAACAACACTTGTGTTCAATGAGGGGATGAGTCAAGACATTTATTTCAGTGAAGAAAATCCAGGTTAAAAGCTGTGTTCAAGATCTCAAATCTCACAGTATTTATTTACCATGCAAAGGAAGAATTCCACAGTCAGTCTTCTGAAGAGCTGCCTGTAACTAGGTCAGGTCTGAAATAAGATTTCTCTGCAGCAGACTGAGTTTAGTGCAGTTTCTGTATTCAAAAGATGACTTTCAGTAGTACAATCTATGTAGTAAACTTACGGGTATAGTTGGGGCACAGAAAAAGCGTGACCTTCTTTACTTAAGAGAGCTGCATAGCTTTTCTTTGCAAGACAAAATGTCCATGCCTATTGTCAAGAATTACTCTTACAGCACCAAACACTTCAGTCAATGCTACTCTACTTCACAGTTAATTTGGTAGTAAAATGCTCTACAAGAATTTCTAGACTGTCAGCCACTTGATCAGTACTACAGAAAATAGCTAATAGATGAATGGACAGACTTCTTTAAAAAAACCCAGCATTTTGAATGTCTTGTTGCAAATGCCTTTTTTGCATTTCTTCAGTGCCTTCCAATTAAGGATCTCACGGCACTTTCATGTGAGCTAAGAACAATGTGCTTTTATTAGGATCAAGCGACACAAATCAACAAGAAAACATGCTGGAACTTAAGACAACAACTTTCATATAATTTGACATTTATAAGAACTGGTGAGATTCTGTGGGTATCTGAAGTTTCTCATTTTGTTACAACTGACAGCCTTCAAAAGTTGAAAAATGGGGGCTGCTGTTTTTCTGTCAGCTTCTGCAACAAGTATTTTTCTTTAACCAGGCTGTCTGAAAAGGGAGGTCTTGTAGCTGTAGTCTTTGCAGACATGTACTCTGTTAATTCAGTGTTCCATTATTTTTAAAAGAGCATTCCAGTTCACCTACAACACACATTTAAAGGCGGCACAGGATACCACTGTACCTAAGCTTTTATATCCTCTACACAGGTTAAGGACTTTAACCTGCATGGCATGAATTGTACTTACTTAGCTGTAGCCACACAGTTCCCTACTCTAAGTACAATTACAGCAGTATAGCTTATGTACAGAAAAAGGGAAAGAAGCTATACTGATAGCAGACACCTTTGTGGCCTCCTCCAGCCTGAGCATTAATTTATCACATGGGGGAACCCAGGCAGCTGACTCAAATTAACCATTTTCTAGAGGATGCTGGGAGGGGAAGGGATCTGGGGCATATATAAACCAGAGCCAACTCATCTGGAAGGGTAAGAAAAGATGGCAGCATGCAGAGGACTTGGGATGCAAGCAAGGAAAAAGAGGGAAGAAAAAAAGAAGATGAAAGCAGCTCTGGAGAAGAAGCACAGCAACATGGAGACACCCTAGAGAAAAGGTACTGCGTTTGAAATGGAGCTTTCAACAAACTGGGGCTGGCATAGCTAGGAAGCTTTGGAGAGATAAGGGAGCCTGCAGAGAAACAGGTGTAAGAGGCATATGTTTAAATAAGAGGATTTTATCAGTATTTATCAAGTTCTTCTGTCCCACTCCTTTCCTACCTCTCCACACCATGGCAGTCTGATCAATCTGTCTACCAAGTAACAGCTTGGTGACAAGCACTTCTAGACTAGTCAAACTACACTTTCAACACTGCAGAAAAGCTGTATGCAGACCAGGCCAAAGTGTTTCCCTTTAAAGCTCACTTTCTACAGTTAGTGCTTGCAAAAATCAACAGAAATGCATTAAGTATGTCAAAAACAGGTTACAAGTATCAACCCCTCCTAAGTTTCCTTATAAATAAATGCCTCAGCTTCAATGCAGCTCAATCAATGGTTATTTGCATTTAACACACACTGTTTCAGGAAGGTCAACAACAAGCTCAAGAGTTAACAGAAAAGAGCAGCTTCTAATACAACTGCTTAGAATACATAAGCTTCAATTATTGTCCTTTAAAGAGACCATCATTTTAAATGTACTACCTTAGGACAGGTTCTCTTAAAACTAAGTCTCCTTCAGTCCTAAAATTGCATTTTTGTTGTTGCTTTTTGTTGGGACAGTAATGCACGAGTTGCTTGTTTGATCTAAGATTAGGGCTCTTCCTACCAAGCAAGCCAGAAAAAATATCCATGGAAGTCTCAACAGGAAAGGTTTTCTTCCCATACTTCTCTGCTAGATACTGGTTCAGTCTTCTCCAACTTAAGGCCCAATAGAGTTTTAAAAGTGAAACTAAATTCTGGATGATGCAACTATGGTATGAAAGTCAGGCAGTGACTTCAGTTGTATGTATTCCAAATGTATATTAAAAGAACCGTCAAACTGCAGCAAGCTGGAAAATGGGCAACGCTAGCAATGTGCCATTAAGTCATCATCCCACCTCAAACAATGCTAATGATAGCCAGGAAAATGAAGCAGCAGTGTAAATTGGGCAGAGGGAATCATTCGTTCTCATCTGGGTTTTGAGGGTCAAATATTTTGACATGCGTGAATGGGAAAAGCCCTTTTCGACCGTTGACTTCTCCTTCCCACTGACCGTTTATATTCATCCTTGTAACCTTCACAATATCTCCAACCTGCATAATTAAAAAAAAAAAAATCAATTATCACACATGGAAATCTCACCTCTGATACAAATACAAATCAAATTAAGAGGAACATACAAGCCCATCATAGGGAGAAAACCCAACCCTCTTGGTGTAAGGTTCAATTTAAAAGTTACTTTTTCTTAACTGAAATACCAGCATTTTGCTGCTAAACATGATAATGTTGTCTATATGCTTTTTCAGACTCTTAACTAAATGTATATTTGCATATTCAGACAAATTGCTGAACTACACCTTCTCCTATAGGAAAGCCTACAACTTCACAGAATATCTGAGATGATATAAATTAACATCACTAAAGCTACCATCAGTACTGAGATGCAACATCCATTCAGAAGAGCACAGTGCCTACAGTGCTTTTAGCATCAGCTGGCTTATTTCAAAAGAAATTTAGTTCTTCAAAGGGAGATTCCTATGGCAAAGAAACCACTACTTAACGTTGTTCTGTTTATCAGTCTAAGAAGCTTCTGTAGTTTCTAAAATAATGGTACACTTCCAAATCAAGCAAAAGTGATCTCAAACTTTTTTATTTTTTTGAAAGATGTACAGATGTACATGTACAGATTCTAGCTTTATTTGTTGTTTTCACCTCTACTTCCTGCCAAAGAATTTTAAATAGGAACAATGACATGTCAGGCCTTTCCTACCATAACTATGTCTCTTCCTATTTGGCAGTAAAAGATGAGAAAAGCTAAACTATGATCAAGCAAAAAACATCGGCCCAAATAATAAGTTATACTCGTCATTGTTCAATGCCTATATTTAATTTGGATTAGGATCATTTACAAATCAAAATATCCAATTTGACAAGCAGCATTTAACACTAGTTAAATAGTCAGTTCTCCCTTAAACACTTCAGAATAGCTGAACATGTGGTCTGCTGCAGCAGCTCTAACTTTACACCTCCTTTCCTGTTTACTCAATTTACTCTGTGGTAACTATAGTAAATATTAAAGTGACATTAGCACCTAATAACTAATTTCACAAAAAGTAGAGCCAGCCTATAACCAACAGTTCATAAGTTTCTTCTCCAAACTAGGTCAAATCTCTTTGTAGTTGAGTCTCAGTTACTAAGCTACTTCTGTGAAATCCAAAAGGTAACCAGCTTTGATCTTATTTAAGGAAAAAACGTATTTTTGTCCTGATACAGTATGTATAACAGTTTGTCTACATTATCTAAACAGTATTAAATTTTAGAACTGATGCAGCTAGTTTAAGGACCTTGGCCAAGGGCCTTAGATTAAAACTTTGTAAATTTTTCAAGTAAGACCTGTATATTCTCTGGTAAAGGAAAAAAAAAACCCTGAGTTTACAAAACAGTATGCATGTGGCTAGATGATCTGAAGCCTGTTTAAACCAGTTACCATTACCCCAAAAGATCTATTTTGAAGATCACTCAGAAGCAAGAATCCTTAAGAATCCTATCATAAACTCTTCAGCAGTCAGTGTTCTCTCTCTTAAAATTTCTTAACCTTTGATTTAAGCTTTATGTTGCATATTAGAATGAAGTTAGACATTTAAGAAAAACGTGTTGCTCCATCTCCCCTACTTTTTCCTCACTACTACTGTTGTACATGTCCTATCTGCTCCCTCAAATTGAGTCTGTCCCACTTGGAACACTTGTAATCTTGTGCTTTTGAGGAGGAAACCATCTGAACTCCCATAAATTCCCAGGATATAACGGAAACCATATTACTTTCTTAAATGGACATCTTTACTTACACTTTTGTAAACTCAAACATGAAGCCAGCATATACTATTAAGTAGTTACACACTGCCCATGTTAGTTAGCACATACATACAGCATTAATTTGACTGTTTTTCATCTCTTCACAGGCTACTGCAGCATGCTTTAATTGTGTATTTGTTAAAAGGCACAATTTGTCAGACTTTTCACTGAATAGAAAGGCTAGATAAAGCTTTATATAGTAACAAGATGACCTAAAGTGAAACCCAATAAATGTCTTTAGGAAAATGCTGGTAACATCCATAAATACTCAAGTGTTACACTGAAGTTTTAGACCCAAATTCAAGAAGATGCAGCCATCATCACAACAGTTAAAACCTATAAGAAACTGCATTTGCACCACAGCATAAAAACAATACACTCTCAAACACTTTAATCTTATCCATGGAAGAAAAAAAAGTATCTGTAGTACACTGGTTCAAAAACATGGACCTGCATTTTCTGAGAGTCTGACAATTTAATTCTGCTCACGTGCTGTACAGATCAATCCATTATTCATTTTTAAGCTCTAGCAAAAGGTATCCTTCAGTTTGACTCAATGATTTCTACAACATGAATAGGTTTGGAAGGCTTGCTTCAGCTGAGTGAAGAAAAAAAACCGACTTACAGTAAAGTCCCTTCATCGCAACAAACCGCCATGTAGATTAACAATGTGAAATGTTCTTTAGACTGCTGGGTGGGCAAAGTTGTTACAAATCAGTATCTGCCATTAAAGTGCTAGCTGACAACAGCTACTCAAAAAATACTCCCATACATCAAGAACTGGAATAGTAAATAGATTTGCAATAATTATATTATTTTTGAATGGATTTTTTTAAAAATGAAAGCTTCTGAATATCCTCTTGTACTTTTTCTATTAAAAAAAAAAAGCAGTTCCCCTGATCCCATGAGAAGATTAAATGAAGCATCATGTTGAAACAAGATTTTTTAGAGAAGGAACCTTTATGTCATGATAGAGTAATTCATACATTAAAGACCTCCATTTTAACAATGTCTAGAAGAATCTGGTTAAGTAGTCCCTCTGTATTTTTTTCTACTTAAAGCAATATTTGGTAAATGCTTTTAAAAACATCTATAATATGGTCAGCTGAGGTATGGTCTCCCACTATAATGATTTAACACACCATTTTTTTTCAGAGAACATTTTAAGCCAGTCAGAAGGATTGTCTTATGATTAGGCACAGGATAGAGTCAGGAGACCCTGTTCTATTCTCATCTGTGTCATAAACTTCCTGTATGACTCTGGACAGCTCACGGTCCTTATCTATAAATTAGGATAATGCTTCCTCAGTCTCAGCATCTCTCAGATGCTTGTAAAGCATTTCAGCATTGCTGTATGGAAGTAGCAACTGCTGAAATGAGTAATACTTCTGAAATGCAGCCATTTGGTTCCACCCAAATGATAAAAATCAAAACATATTTTAGATAGCATCCTTTCATTATGTCCCTGTTACAGCATGAATTCAAAGCCCTGGGGAAACACAAGCTGTGGAACATGCCAGTCAGAAAGGTTACTTCATTCACTCTAGACTCTTCCATACCTGCATACACTGCAAAAGGTTTCCTGCATGCTGTTTTAGTCACACAGTCAACCAATTAAACATTTTACAGGTATTACAACAATTGTATGGTAATAGTTCAGTGGCTGATAGAGTTCTGTAATATGTTTAAGGGGATAAAAATGCATTAGAAGTCTAAATCATTTTAGCCCACTGAGTCAATAGCTATAAAACATATATCTCTGGACTTTACAGGGTGTTGAATCTCAGTCATTATTCTAATTAGTGTCACAGCTCCCCTTCTTTGGGGGGAGCAAACAGGACAAAGTGACACTGAAGTACCCGGTGCTTTACATATTGAAAGATTCAATAAACCAACATGCTGAAAGCATGGCTTAATTATCTTTCACTTCTAATGTTGTGTGCCAGAAGAATAATGATGCCCAAACCAGAGAATCAAGTAGTTCAGAGGAAAGACCTTCAACCATTCTTGAAGCATGAAAGCAGGTCAAAGGGCAGCATAGAAATGTTCAAGTCCTAGATGCAATTAATCTAGCCTCATCTAGGAACAGAGCAAAACAATAGAAGTTTTCATTTCAAGTATAGCTAGGACAATTGCCAGGGTTGGGGTTGCAGCACCCCAGATAAAGTGCTACTTTTCATTAAATGATGGTAGCCTGTCTCCACATAATTAAGCCAGTTGACATGATAGTACAGAATTTGGAGAGCTCGAAACTCCCACAGACCATCATTTTTGAGCCGCACTGAACCTCTCTGTAGCAAAGGATCATGCCTAGGTTATCCACGTTGCTTTCAGTTTCACCCAAAAAACTGCAAACAGTTCTGAGGGTGAATATATATTAAATTGTGAGGCACTCAGCACTATCATGATGGGAACCATCAACAACTTTGGAAAAGGAAGTCACAAAGATTAAGACTGCACACAAATCTCCAAAGTAATTGTCAGCTCTATTTTCAAAGGTAGCATACTGAAAAGTTGGTGTCAGCACAGACACAGGAATCCTGCTGCCAATGTCACTTTCAATTCAATCGTTATCAGAACTAAAGCTCCCTGATCAACACTTCACACTGTATAATATAGGCGCAATATTTTGCTTAAAATCTACACCTTGTGGGTCAGATGCATTTTAATGTTTAACACAGCATTACTAAGTTTCCTTGGCTTAAGAAGAGCACAATGCTTGTTGTTTAGTGAAAGAAGTAGTCTAATTTCCTAATTAAGGAAGTTCTACTAGCAGCACATTTTGGCCTACTTGTCTCAACTTTCCTTTGAAGAAGAAAAAAGTTAACTGTAACCTAATTGTAACAAGCTCAAGAGAAATACTGTAAGTCAGTTATATAATTATGGTGAATGGACATTTATTTCGCCACATTTCAGTGACAGGTTAACTCTGTACTAGCAAACATACATGTATATGATTGATATATCATGAACACAAACTAATTAATACTATAATGCTGGCATGGGCCTAGAAAAAGCCATCATTAGTATAAAAAACTTTGCTGTAATATTGTGAAGCTCTTGTTTAAAAAAAAATCTTCAGATTCCATAACACTGTCATGTTGACTCTGGAGATTAACTCTAGGACTGCTACTGTCTTCAAAATGTTTATGAGGCTTATTACAGTGTCTGCAATATATTTAAGAACCATTCTTTAAATACATGGCACATATAAGTCTAGTGGCTGCTGGTGGTCTCCTGTTTTTTGGTTCCTTATGCCATTTCATTCCATTTCATAAGTGAATTTGGAATTTGTTGTTCACATGCTGAATCAGCCTTCAAACAATTCACTAATTTTTAATGGAATTACACACCATTAGTTCATCTACTGCCTATGCCAAATATAAAGGCGGCTACCTCAGATCCAAACAAGAAGCACCCAACTTCCAAGAGATAAGCTCCTTTACAGTAAAACATACCAGGTCTTCGTTTACTGGGCACTGCATACACATCACATGCTGGTTAGAGCATGCCAGTTTAAAACAAGGCTACATTAGCACATTATAGATAACAGGCTGGCTATAGAACTACAGGTTGTTAGATGCAGAGCAACTTTAAGGTAGGCTTGCTGCGCTCTATCATACTAACATTGCCAAAGAATCACTGCTTTTACAAAATTCATCACCTTCTTAATGTGCTACCCTGTGTAACCTGCAAACACAGGACCACCCTCCTAGTTTTCCCACAGAAAAGCAGACTTGAACAGCAGTGCATACGCCTGTAATGCAGAGTTCTATACGCAATAAATACAGGACACTGTATTCCTGTCCTTCATACTCCTTCCTCCAGAGCAACAGAAAGGAAGGAAATTGCTTCTTGGCTAAACGACCACAAGTAAAGGAACAGATCTGGCTCACTGGTGGTTTGGTGTGGTTTGTTTTTTTTTTTCCAAATGCAGTATCCAGGAAAATACTACATACACTAGTAATAAAGTTAGATAGATGTGGAGAGAAACTGCAGACTTCAATTATTTCATTAAAAACATTAAATCTGAACTGCCAAGATAACTAACTCAACTGACAACAGTATATGTAAATCTTAGAAATATATATATATATATATATCATAACCTTTACTGATTGTTCACTGGTGCCACATGATGCCTGAAGTGATATTTAATCCAACTATATGCTTTGAGATAGTAGTTATACTTAAGTTTTTATTTTAGTCTATAAACAGATGACTATTTATTATTTTAGAGAATAAAAGTAGAGCATATAATGCAGTAGGACCAAGTCAACATTTAGACATTAGTCACTTCAATAATACCAGTATGAATGCTAAATAATTTTAGCCCAGCATGGTCCAAATTGTAATAAATGCTGTATTAACTAGTATTCTTACAGGAATATTGTAGCTGCCCTTAAACTGTAACATTTTAAATACTATTTAGAACTTAAACATTCCATCATTATCCAACCAAACAGATCTTGTTTCAGATTGTCAGTAGAGCATTCATTTGTTTTACAAGTACACCTTCCTTACAAAACAATCTTCTCTGTAACAGGCTATGAATCTGTATCTTTTCTTAAAGAAAAATTCTGACAGTTTATGTAAACAGTAGTGTTCAACAGAAAAACTGGACTTGGATGCAGAGAGCCTGTCCCCTTTTCAAGCTGAACCCAGGAGAATGACATCCCTCCGCTTAAAAGGAAGTCAAGCAGATTACTACGCAATAGCTTTATTTACTCCAGATGGTATTCTCTTCCTTTTAAGAACTGTCTGTGTGCTGACCACACAAAGCTAGAGCCAGAAAACAGATATGTTGCTCTTCTGTTGTCTTATCAGTTTAAATGAGATTGCACAATCAGGCACTGCGTAATTATACTAACAATGTGTTCTACCTGTGCAAGCTGAACTGCAATTTAGAGTACACCTATACTAAGGTGGAGTACTGTCAAATACTATTATTCTGAAAGAACACCATTGACTTTCTTCCAAAACACTCCCATAACCTGTTCTTTCTCTACCACTAGCTACTTTCAGTGCTCTTACAAAATAGAAGCTTCAAATGGTACCGATTACGTACTGACATCTAGAACCCTGGCAATCTGAAGGAAGATCATGAAAACATGACTTTGAGTGGTACATGTGACAAAGAAGCATTGCTATAATGAGGTTGCTAAAGTTCCCTCTGCATGGATAGATATGGAGGAGCTGTAATCACTGATTTTGATTAAAATGTAGACCAGTTTCCAGAATTCTGCTTTTGAAACCTCCTGAGAAGCCAGTGTGGCTAAGGTGCACTTGCAAAGAAAAAGACTACCATAGGAAGACAAAATATGCCAGTGGTGGGAGACACAAAGACATGAGTCAGTGAGTGATTAGAATTCAGCAGAAAATAATCTCTCAAACAGAACTTCAACAATTTGAAGGTTCAAAACAATTCAACCCTACATGTTAGTCAGAGAATTAATCCTACTGGTATGCCAGAGTAAGTAAAATGATGGGAGTAGCTATGTCACTAAAGAGCAAGTCAGAAAAATCTGAGAGGGCCATCCTTCCAAGTTGTTCTACTACCCTGCACCAAAGCAAGTTCCCTGAAGTAATTTGGTGACACATCGATAACATAACAAAATCAATCGTTTGCCTTGCTTTGTTTTCGGAAGCATGAGTAGTGCTGGCAGGAATCTTCTATACGGTGCAGTTGGCAGTGAATTTACACTTTGCTCTATGATAATTTTCACACACTGTTCACAAATAACAAGCTGCTACATTTCATAACTCAACGAAAATCCAGTGATACATATTTAACTTAACCCCATAAGAGTAATCACCTCTAGAGGTTTTATAATACTGGAGGAACTCTTACAAATAACTGGAAGTCACAAATATAACGTTTCAAGTTTCAGTCAGAAGTATCAGCTATAGGTAACAGCTTTAACTTGCAAAGTAGCTGAGCAAAAGTAACAGAAAAAGTTCAAAATTATTTTTAAAACCAGTTACTTTACTTGCTAAAATGCTGTTGTTTCCTTTGCTTGTTTCCTTGCATTTGCTCCTTGAAGTACTGTAGCACACTCAAGTTTAATCTTTGAGACTACCATTTCTCCCAGGTGAAACATTTTTGAACTATGAATTAACTAGCCTTCAGTATAATCCAAATATAAAATTAACAGTCTCAGCATTCTGGATATAGCTTTAAAAACATCCTTCATCATTTATGCCAGTTAAACTAGAATTATGATATGAATTCTTTACCATTTAAAGAATACAGCTCTAAAGTCTTAAAGATGTGCCTAATAAAAATAAAATTAAAAATGCTCTGGCAAGCATGGGAACTTAAAGGTTCAGAATGTTTAGAGGATACACTAGAGTCTTCCATCTAAACCCCACAATCCCACTTTAGGTCTTAAGGTTTCTCAAATTCCACTTTTGAAAGCCAAAGTAAAAGGGACTAGAGCACTTTCTGGCCAGATTGCAGCTTTCAGCACCAGATATTCAAGAGCATGTCACACTACAGTCGAGGATCAAAGACTATGTTTATCAGCAATCCTTACCTTTCTCTGAAAACTGCTACTGCCAGTTCTCAACCTGGAATACTGCAATGATTAATGAAACATCTCTTTCCTTCCCCAAGATTAGGTGGAGAAGCAGTCATCCTCTTACTAGTACTTACTTCCACAGCAGCATGTATACACTCTACTACCCTTGTAACACATCTGCACTGCTGAACAAATACAGGTCCTGAAGTAACTTGGTCACTTTTCTCAGAGGAAGTGGCATAGATGAAGCAATTTTTGTAAATCTTTCTTCAGAATGTAGCCTAACTTCTTCTTAGTCCCTTGACATAGACAAGCAGGCTCCATATGAAGTTATCCACACCAACTTTGCCACTAGCAATTCTTAAGTTTCTTATTTTACGAAAGATTTGAAAACCGTAAGACTTTTGAGAGGAAAAAGCTTACCTCTAATGCCAGCGCAGTCTTGTCATAAGCACAGGGTACTCTCTTTTGGATAGCTTTGGCATAGACTGGTCCATTCTGCGTTGATGGCAGAGGATTGATCACTGCTCCGGGTGTACTGGATACTGAGGGAAGGGGGCTGGCGGTTTGAGGCTGAGCATAAGCATGGGCAGGTTCTGGAATACCGTAACTGTTGGAATTCCTGTTTCCATGCTTCCCATGAGAAGATCTGACTAGCTTTTCTACATAAGGAACAGGAATCATCCCAATACGACCATCCTTGTTTCTGGCACTCCACCATTGTTCTTCAGGCTTCTCTACAATTACCAGTATCTCGCCCTTTTTAAATGGAAGATCCTCAGCATCATTGCCAGGAAAGTCATAGAGAGTCCGAACATACTCCACATTTTCTTCTGCAGTGGACATAGCAGGGGCAGATCCAGATCCCATTGGTGGGCTTGGATACCTACGTTTAAAAAAGATTTGGTATAAGCAATAGCTATTATTGTGGATTTCTAGCAACAAAACTAAGTACCAGTTTTACCGTAGACACACTAATTAGAGGAGAATTACTTATTTGGCATTATAACAAAAGTATTGCCTTGGTAGCACTGTAAGGTATTTTGTAACTCATGCTCTCAAGTAATTACTTAAACACCCAAATAGGAAACCCAATGAAAACTTATCACAGATGCAGAAAATTGGGAGAAATAATGCAAAATCTTCATCTACTTGTTTTGGATTGTTGTGAGGATCTTAGGGTAGAATAAAATTAATTCTACAGTTTGAGTCATGATACATAAGAACAAATAATTTCGGTGACTTGTGGTAGAGGGGTAGAAGGGCAATACATAAAACCAAGCTAAAATTATCTGGGTGATTTGGGGTGGAGGGGTCCTTTGAAGAGCTAAATCATCCTCTTCAGTTCATCACATCTATGTTTTTAACTTCAGCATCCACTTCAGGGAGCATAGTGGAAAAAGGCAACAAAAGAGGAGGGTATGATAAACAGAGTTTTCTAACTCAAAGCTAGAAGTCCAGTGTTATCTTCCTGATCAGTAGTAACAGCATCTTTCCAACCAAATCCTACTACTTACATGCACAATTCTGGGGGACAGCCAGTCACATTTTTACTGAAAACTTCTTTATTTAAGAAAAGATATAGGCAGATCCTGTGGTTTTAGGAGACAACACTTTTCCCCTCTTTTTCTGGAAAGTAATATGGAATTAAGCTCCCTAATCTTATTTTTACAACTTCAGCTCTCAAAGGACTGTTATAATATACAGAGAAATTATTAGTTTCAAAGTACTTATCTTTACTGCTTATTTAAATCCCCAATAACCTGAAAGTTACATCTTCATAAAAGACCATATGAATCACTTGTATCCACTGTTACTAATGGAGTAAGAAATTAAAAAGCTAACCATCTAGAAATATTTCTTTGCATTAACTATAATAGTACCTTTAATTTATTCACATAACTGTTTATTACTATGCCCATCACCTGTCCAGTACAGTCACTTCATTGTCTGTGATGATATAAGATTGTTCATCAAATGAGACTACTTCCACTGCAATCTTTTCATCATAAATTTTATACACTTTATTCAAAGCATCTGTCAGAAATTTTAACTTATCTAGGCCACAGCAGATACTTATTATCTAAGCTACGATAGCAAGAATGCATGTCATTAGCCTACTTCAATTCTCTTTTGCTACTGGCAAAATAAGATGGAAGTCAAATCCCTATGATTTCTGCAAGATATGCCAGAAGCCCTAAACAGAAAGATAAATGCTTCTTTAAGACACACTGCTGCAGCTAAAGCCGGGGGAGGGAGGGAACCCTTTAGAGAGCAGTCACTCTGCATTAGCAAGAGCTCAGAGATGGTCAATGGTGGTTGGAGTTCACTATTGAAACAAAACAAATGGAAAGCTTAAAAGCAGTCAGTTTTCAACTGTTTTACAAGTTTAAAATGTCATCTCTGAGCTAGAAGTGTTGTATGGCTATATATAAGAAACTACTTAATTCTACCACGAAAGTCATGTTTCATACTATATTTTATGAAAAGAATCAACAGCCTTCAAAAGCATAAGCACCGGAGTGGGATGTTCCCCTGAAAATGCACAATAAATAAGAATTAGCAATAACAGTTCTGAAGCACATACCTGTCCACCCCTACTCTAAATTCAGCCCATTAACTAAAAATAAATAAATAAAATGGAAATGCTACCTCTCATACTCCCTCTTGCAGAAGGAAGACTCTTTCAAACAGAAATTCAAACCATGAACCATGTCATTGATTTTTCTAAATGAGTTTATAACAAAAATCATGCTAAGGAAAACCACCTAGTTGACCTCATTTGTTGCTTTATAAAAAAGCTTGTCAGTTCACAGTAGGCTAGGTCCCATCTGTGTCTGTATGCTGAGAGAACAATATGCAATCAAAACCTTGAAAATAAGGTGGTACTAAAATGCTCATAAAATGTTTCACACAAGACTCCTAATAAATACCAAGTAAGCAAGTGGAATCTGATACGATTTCAAGTGTTTTGAGAAAGCCAAGTCAGTCATTGCCATAAATGATTAAGAATTTACATCCAGAAAGGCACAACAGTATCCAGGTTAAAGAGAATAGAGGTAAGCATAAAGATTGCTTCAGTGTAGATTTTTTTTCCTCCCAACTGTCCACAAATTTAATCATGCACATAACTCTGGGCAGCTCCATTTAAGCATTCCTGCAATGGTGAAACTGTGGGTTTTTTTTTCCCACCTACCCATCTCTCCAGCCACAGCACAATCACTACCCAGAAGACTTCTCAGCAACTTCAAGAGTTCTTGAAGCTAGTGCTTTCTGTCACATTCCACCCCATCACCTGACAGCTTTACAGAAAGACTTTGACTACTTGAGTTTTTCAACTTGACAAGCTATTTGTCAACCTTTTACAACTTACTAAGAACTTGCCTATGCCAAGATTAAACTGTGACTATAAACCTCAAAGCTATAATTCCCTCCTAACAATCTGCTAATCCGCAAAACACAGTAACATTTTAAACTGCAGAATTATAAGTGAACTAATTTGGGTTTTTTTTTTTTAATGTGTCACTATTTTTCTAGCTTTTATTTCACTTCATTCAAAGCCCAAAGCTTTGAAATAAGATACTGGGATAGACTTTATTAATTAAAAATAAGGTATATGTTCTAGAGTCTTGATAAGCAGTTTACTGATGCAAGCTGCAGGTATGTCCCGTGTTAGGAACAGGACAAAGAATGAGCTCATAGCCAAGTCACATTTTCCCATCCTCCTAGAATAGCATTTCTCAGCTTAGTGCATGCAGTATGCAGATGAACAGTGCCATAACCAAACTGTGAGAAATAAATGTTTTGCATTTTTTGGGGGGTGGAAATGCCACTCTAGAAGTTTGAAAACATGCTGTCCTTGAATGTATTAGAGCTGACTTAACAGGGTGAAGCAGTATAATGACATAAAGGCTTGTTCTACTGGAATCAGTGTGGATGCAGGGCCAGCCAGCAGCTTAAGCTCAGAGGCTGTACTTCAATCACTGAGGAGACTTGTGAACCAGCTTCTCAACCACCCTAGAAACAGAAGGACAATACCAGAAGGTTGACACAAAGCACGACCCCACCCTCCTTCAAGACAATTATAGCCAGTGATAGAAATGTACAGGGCACCTTTACATATGCCTACACCCACTGTAAGGACAGGCCCTGTGCTTTATATGGATAATTTGACTGAAAGGGCAATCTGTAACGGTCACGGAGATCCATCCAGAGGGCTAAGAAGGCCCACTGTTAGAAACAGCTTCAAGAAAGGGCAATAGCAAATGTTTCCTCAGTATCTATGGAGTGGCCCTACATCCAATGCTAAAATTCTGGAGCTACTATGCTGGACTAAGACACCCCCCTCCTTGCGCCACCTCGAGCAAAGATGGCAGTGGGTGGGGCGAGGGGAGGGTGGCACTCACCTGGGCGCAGGCTCGATGAGGGTGGTGGTGTCCAGGTAGTGGATCTTGTAGAACTCCAGCAGGGCAGGCAGGTGCTCAAACTCCTGGTCGCCTATCTTAAAACGGCGGTTGGGTAAGGAGTTAATGATGTAGTGCGAAACCCGGGAGTTCTCAGACACCGAGAGCACGTAGTCCCCTGGGCAGGTGGACGAGTCCCGCACCAGGAACATGCCATGCCGCTGCCCTTGCAACCGCGTCTGTGCCTCCGCCCGGGACACCGGGCCCACGTACCAGCTGGAGCGGTCCGACGAATCGAAACGAGCGGCGGAGGACATGACTCCGGGCGGGGAAGGGGAAGGGAGGGGGGAAGGAAGGTGAAGAGCCCGAAGGCCCAGGCGGAGGAAGAGACCCGGAGAAGGGAAGGCCTGGGCAAGGAGGCCTGGGAGGCGGAGCGGGCGGGGGGCTAGGAGGAAGCGGCTAGTGCCCAGCCCAGAAGATAGGAAGCCCAAGGAAAGGGGGATGGAGTAGGAAGCTCCGTGCCTCTGGACGCGAAGGGCCGAGGAGCGGCTAGGGTGGGGCTGGCCAGACGCGGCGGTCAGGGCCCCCGAGTCTCCCTCAGCGGCGGGGTGTGCAGGGCATCCTTCCCGCCTCTCTCTCAGGCCTGCGGCGGGCCCGGCTGGGCGGGTGGCGAAGAGCAGCGGCGGCTGACAAGGACAGGAGGCCCGAGAAGGCGGCGAGGGTAGCCTGCTACGGTGCCTCAGCGCCGGACGCGGGCGTCAAGAGTCAGTTT
>NW_020799121.1:5409539-5432919 GCF_003259725.1 Athene cunicularia | reverse complement strand
ATAAGAGACAGGCGGAGGGCGGGCAGCAGGGAGGGTCCTGCTTCCCCCGCCCTTCAGTCTTTCAAACCTTCCCCCGCGCAGCCGGGGCACCCCCGGTTAGGGGAAGAACGGGCGCGAACGGCGCCGGTGGCGCGTTGAATGAGGTGGGTGTCAGACCCCCTCGCCCCCCGCAGCCGCTCAGAGCGGGGCCCTCCCCACCCGCCGCCTCACCACACCTCACCCCCCAAAACTGCCCATTCCGTGGGCTAAAGACATCTGAGGAGGACCTGCCGCTATACCTTGGCCATCTCCCCATCCCTCTCAGCACAACCTCCCTCCTCGGTGCTGCCCGGCCCCTGGCTTTCCCCGCTTTTCCACGGCACCCCGAGGCACGCCAGCTTCCCCCCCCTCCAGGGTCCCTCCTGCCCGGGCTGCCTCGGGCCTCCCTCCTCTCCACACCTCCCAGCTCAGTGGGATGCTCCGCACCCAGGCACCCTGACCACAGGTGGTTTGGAGACAGAGATCACCTTCCCCGAGGTTATGTTGATTTCATTAGTTGATTATTTTGTTAAGGAACAAAGTGGACTGCTGTGATAATCTCCTCTAGTCTCGAGAGAACTTCCAATATGCTCAAAGAGATGGTTTCCTGTCTAGAGCCTTGTTCCCAGATAACGGGGTCAAAGCCCTGTCTGTCTTGAGGCGCAGGCGGGAGGGAAGGTGGTGTTGCAGCTGCTGAAGAGGAAGGAAACCCCGGAAAGGACTCAGCAGGCCTCTCGGGCAGGGGCTGGGCGCTTGCCCATGGCACATGGTGCAGCATGAGCCGTTTGAATTTCAGAGGGAGGTTGGCATGCAGTGACCTCAGACAAGCAGCGTGGGCCTGTGCATGGTCTGGCTCAGGTTTAGGAGGGCTGGCAGGGGCAATCAGCATGTCTAGCTGCAAAAGTAACTGAACCTAATTCCCCAGAAGTGCTAGAAACCTTTGAAAGTAGTGTGGCTTTAGCTCATGACTTTGTGTTTTTGATTTTATTTTTTTTGTTTTGCTTTGGGGCTGGCAATCTGAAATGAAGCAGCACTTGAAAGCAAACAACACTTAAAATGGAGACATAGATTTAAGATGACTGTCTTGAAGTACCTAACTGGACTGTTGTGCCATCTTTTTCCAGTTTTGCTGTTTTTCTTTCGTGCTCTGCCTTTTCTTAAAGCTCAGTCACAATGTGGTCATTTTTTCTCTCTTTGTTCTTCTTCCTACACTGGCAACTAGTGCCAACTGAGGTGTTTGGATTGGACCACATGGGCTGTGTCTCTGTAGACATTTAGCAGAGTTCAAATAATCTAAAATGGAAGAATCATCCAGTGTCATTCTTACGTTTTAAACAAAAGCATCCAGGAGAGTCTCATAACATCAGTAACACAAAAGGATCTTAAAGCAGGCCCTGAACACATATACAGGTAATTTAGCAGCTGCTGAAATATAGCCATCTCCTGAGTGGAAAACAACAGCTGTTTAGTCATGTACAGCACTAGCAGAACAGTAGACCCAGAGATGAATAACACTATCTGAAAATCCACATCCGTGCAAAAATATTTAATCCATTGCTAATGCTACTTGTTTAAGTGCTTGTATCTGCCAATCAAGAGTCAGTTTTAATCACATGTAGATAGGCTACAATAGATTATGAAGGTGTTCTCTTGTCATTTGAACAGGTTTGGATAGTTTTCTGTTTGGCCAAAATATAGATTAAAAGATAGTACTTGGACTTAAAATAACATGCTAAATAATGTTTTAAAATAATTACAAAAACCACAGTTTAGCAGTAAAATTAGTAACACATAATATATAAAAAGGAAATAAAAATGCATATTCCTGCATTTTATTGAATTATTATTTTTGTCATAATAAAAATCAAATGTAATATGCCTAATACATGGTGATTCTGCCTCCATTTCTTATTGATAATACTAAAATCTCAAAAGAGTTGAAACATGTCAGGAATAAACAGTATTTCATTGTAAAGCAGTTTTTGTGCAGTACTGCATGGGGCAGGAGAACCAGCACACCCACCTTCCCATCCAGAGAGGATTCAAAGGCATGGAGAGGTTTTCAGTTTGGAAGCAACTGCCACAATTAGCTGTTCTGAACTTGTATTCATGCAGGCTGTGTGCATCCTTCAAGTAATTCTCCCCACAGTTTCAATAACTGTGGTTGAACTAGGCCAGATCTTCTAGGTAAAAAGATCCCATGTTCTAGTTACGTATGAGAAAAAGGTGACTTGTTCAAGATCATTTATGTTACTGAACAAGACTGGGCTTCAACTCCCTAGACTACAGACAACCATCTCAGGTGTATTACATCCCTACAACTGCATTTGGTTTAAGAAGAATGGATAAATGTATGGTACCACTTTATCTTTTTCTTACATATAAATACATTTATGCTCTTTGTCTTAACTGTTGGCAGCTTCCACCCTCAGAGCATGGCCAAAGAGTTGTAGCACAACGGAGGAGGTGGGGAGCTCTTAAAGTGCATCAGCTGCTGATGAAATAAAAACTCAGTTGGCAGAATATTCCCTTGAGAAGGTCCCGTCCCTCTTTCCCTGTGCCCAGCTGCTCCTTCTTCCTTTTGCCAGAAGCTTCTGACCCCATCAGTTGGGCTGAATGCCAAATAAATTGTACATGTGGCTGGTCTCTAAGTAAGGAGAAGTAAATTTCTGTCAAGGGTATACAATTTGTTTCAAATCAAGTACTGGGTAAGCTTCCAATGCAAAATTAACCACCCTAATTTAAACCATGAGGAAGTGGGAAAGGCTATGTTGGATTTGGAGATAGACAGCTGGAAAAGAAATACAGTAGTGAAAGCAGTCATGAAACAAAAACTGAAGCAATCACAATCACTTCTCCAAATATGGAAGCTTGAAATACTTCAGGATACAAGTCCACTAATTACAAATCTAGCAAATATGCCTATACAGCTTTACCTCTGTGCTGGCAGGAAATAGGAAAATAGATTATCAAGAAACCTTGTTATTCTTCTGGACTTCCCAATGTATCAGCAGTTTAAGTGTTGGTATTTTGATCACTTATTTCTGGAAGATTGTTTGGCTATTCTTATAGACCAGAAATAACTTAAAGCTTTCTTCGTTCATTGTCCATCTGTCCACAATGCCTTGTGCTATACTCTCTCTGAGGAATTGCTGTAAAAAATGAATGCTTTTTACTGTAAGATACAAGACATATTTAGGAGATCAGAGAATTTATAGATTAAAAAAAATGGAGTCAACCTAAAATCCCTATGAGTAAATGTTTTTCTTGAGATAACACCACATTTAAGTGGGCTGTTGAAGGCTAAGTTCCTGAAGCATCACTCTTGATAGGAAAACTGATCAATAATAATTATAGCTCTGTGTATCAATCTGTAATCTCTCGTGGAATTTCTTTATACAGGCAACTGTAGAAAACAAGAAGAACCAAGTGCTTTACATCTGCTGAGTTAAATTTGCCAATTTAAAAGCAAACCAATTTTATTATTGTTTAGCATATATGTTAGTTTTAAAAGGTACATGCTGGACTAAAACGAGCTACTGCTAAATGATTAGGATGGTATGAGCTAAGCTAAACTCTGTGGTTTTTTACCTAACCAAAATACATGCAAGTAAGATAGTGCATACCATAAATTTCAACAGTCACAATACATGGGGTGAAAGCAACAGAAAGTTTTGTTCATATCAAATCAAAATACTTAATATCTTCCCTTAGGTTTAGTTCATGTAACTTAGGGGTATTCTACCAGTAACTAAAAAACCCATAAAAATAATGCAGCACTTCTCTCTAAAGTAGATGATCTACTTTAAGGAAAAGTAATTTCCTTGTAACTGCATCCTAACCCTTCTATTGATTTGCTTGGCACAGCATCCAACTGCAACATCTGATAAATAATCCAGCCACAAACTTGCGTATAGTAATAAATGGAAAAACGGATCACCTGACTATGTAAGAATCAGTATTCAAACACAGTGAGAGGGTAGAAGCTGGAACCACCCCACCCCCCCATGAGTTTTCTCAAGATGTTTCTTTAGCTTAATAATTACTCATGGATGTTTTACATTCTCCTATGTAATCTAAGAATTAGCCTATGAGTTTTGATATTTGTAATAGTAAGTAATACCCTCTAGTGGTATACATAGGAAAAGAAGCCAGACAAAGAATGATTTTTTTTTAATCACGAAAGAAGCTAAATAACATTTTCACTTCTATAACAGGGTGTCACTGATCTGTCGAGAAGTGCTAGTTAAAATGAAAAAGCACTGCAAGCATTAGACTTGAGTTAGATATGTGTGTTTAGTTGCAACAGCTGGGTCTAGAATATGACCTGGACCACTAGAAGTCTTGAATCACTTGCTGTTAGCAGACAAAACAAATTGCCACTGCAACACTTGCAGTCTGGAAGTAGTTCTAGTGACGTTCAGGGAGAGAGAACTGTCCTTACAACTGACACCTACATTTAATTTCTACACATTAACTCTGAAGGCAAAATAGCCTCCAATATTGCTGTGTTATAAAGTCTGTATTTCCAGACTCCATGTGCAGTTCAGAGTTCATTATCAAAAAAAAGATTTTCTGAAGAAACTCATAATCAGTGTTTCCTGCAGTTACCAGGTCTTTTGTTTTATTTGCCAGTTGGCAAAGGTTCAGAGATTGAAGTGAAAACTGACAGTGCTGGAGAAAAAAATCCAACAAATGCCCTTCTTACCAAGAAAAAGCTGTTGAGTTTATTAAAAGAAACATGCAAATTCTCTTGAATCTTTTTCAGAAGTCCAGTCTACTAGAGTCATCTAGGTCCATTTTGAAATCATCTTTGTTTCCATAAACAAAACATTCCTAAGTAATGGTAATATTCAGGAATTTCTTCCATTTCTGTGAAGTAGCATGTCAATGTGCACTATTTGTCACGATGTGATGACACTTGACTAGTATCATTCTGATTGTTACTTTGGTTTTGCCCTTCTCCTGCAACCCCATTACTGCTACAAGATCCAAAAGCTTTTGGTAGTTTATCATCATTTTCTGGTGGCACTGATTACTTACTGCCCCTCCAAGAGGAAGGATCCTATACTATTCAGGTATCAGACTGGTTCAGATTTTAGATCAGCTTCTAAACTAGTGCTAAGCAAGTTGGTAGTCAGAAGCCAATTATTTTAAGGCCTTATGAAGGACGGATTTACTATGCCTTATCTTTCTGAGCTGTAGTAATTCTGTATGATGTTCGTGGCATTAGTTCAGCTACTGCAGGGTCCCAGACCACTGTAATCTTAAATACCTCTAGTTATCTCCTTATTACATTTTTTGTTATGCTATGGCAAACCAATCTCTGCTGTCTTTATTCTCTTTTAAAGCATATAATAAAAGAATTTTTAAAATTGCCCATCCCCCAAGCTGGTGTAACTTCACTGATACTAATATAGTACTATAGGATCTAATTAAGCTCACTAATTTTCAGATTCCATGGTTAATAAAACTGAGACAGTAGTTAAAAAGAAAAAAGTTCTGACAAGGATTTATTAATTTATGCTTGTGAACAAATGTGTCTGACAGTTGAACCATGAGATTGCCATACTCTGTACAGAGAGTTTTTTCTAGAAATCTTCTTTCCACTGTGTTGAGAGAACTTGTAGTATAGAAGTTCAGGAGTGGGTGTCAGTTCACAGACTCTAACCCAGTTACAAAGATGGCTGCATGCCCAGATGAGATGTTTAGACTTTCTTGCTACTGTTCCTGTTTCAGTATGTTCAATCTTGCTGAAAAACCCATCAAGCTGTCTGACACCTGGCACAGGAGGGAGACACTAGGTGTTACCTTCCTGTGTTAAACTGGCTAGGAAGTTCTATTACCAAAATGAAAAGGAAAAAAAAAATCTCAAAAAGCTATTTCAAGCTAAAAGCTGGAAGGAAAGAAGCTAGTCAAGCTGAGCCTTCTGTGCCTTTTTTTCTGTCCATGCTGAAGATTGAGAAGAGTCTCCCGCAAAGTGAAAGAAACCTCTGTACTTTAACTGGGGGAAAATGGCAGTTCTGTGGTTACTTGAAAAATGCTGCTTTCTGGCAGGTGGGCAGGTACTGACTGTAAGTGGCATTTGTGCAGAACACTTGCAGATGGGCAGATATTGATTGTGAATGGCATTTTGTGCAGAACACTTATTTTTCAAACCTTTAAATACTGATTTATATATATAAGAAAGACATATAAAATCTCTAAGTATTTTCTCCAAGCCTTAATTTTCTCATCCACTGGCAAAAAATAAATATTAAAGTTTTCTAATCTTCACTTGAATTGTCAAATTCCTCCCAGTCTGATACACTCATAACTTCTGATGGAAAGTCAAGGTGATACTTCACGCGGTCTGCATGCCATTCTGAGAACCATTTCTCTGTTTCCATTAAAATAGCCCTGGGCAAAGTGAGGACACAGGCAGCCATCCCAGAAATATCATCCTCCAGCTGTGGTCCTTCCTCCCAACAGTCTCTCTCTGCGTCATAAATGTGGACATAGTCCATGCGGATTCCTCTGTTGTGGGATCTGCCTCCCAGGACATAGATCCTGTTGTCTAAGACTGCAATACCTGGCTCTCCATGTCCTGCAGGAAGCGGACATACATTTGTCCACTGATCAGTGCTTGGCCTATAGCAGGCAACCTGCAAAAAAAGGGAAGAGATTATCCAAAATCAACTTGTATCTTAGTGACAGAGGCTGGCCATATGGCAAACTATTTAGGAAGCCATGCAATATCATCAGCCTTTTGACAGGGTGTTGATAATGGAGAGAGCATATCACTATGTAGTAGAATACAGTACTTGGCAGAAAACTGTACATAGTTGTCATATAGCTCTGAATCCCAACTTCTGACCCTGCTGCTGGAGTAACAGCTGCATTTCATTGAAAAAATGTACACAAAAGTGAAAGAGATGGGGACACGTGGTAATATAAGCTCAGACATAATGCATCTGTTTGTATTGGGAAAAAATGTGCTGGAACATACAAATAGGACAAACTGCTAAGCTTTCTTTGCACCATATGTTGGGAAGTTTTAGATTTCATTGGGTACCTTCTTGGCTAACTGCTTTTATTTGTAAGCACCTAAACACCTTTTTATCATTCAGATACTTTTCAGCTAGATTTAATTCTGCAATCTTCACTGGCTTTATAAGAGCAGTTACTTTTTGTGTCTACTTTTCATGTCTTTAGCAGTTCTACAAGGAATGGAGGAATGAAGGAATTCTAGTCTGGAATAAGACTCAAGAGAATTCTCTCCAGCCATCACTTATCATCACATGCTGTTCATTTAAGTGCATTATACAATTACCATCTGACATAGCCTTAACAAATCTGTCCTGTGATTACACACTGGTAATTCAAAAGTCCTCCATTTATTAAAAAAAATGCATGTTAAAAGACAACGTAAAGTAAATTTAGTTGATGTGCTACTTACTAAATTTGTGCATGCCAATGAATGTTATCAATCAAAGATGTTTTAAAATTGATAAGGATTCTAAGTACTAGAGCTTTAATGCTTTGTGGGTTAGACAATGCATTCAAGGCAGACAGTGGTAAATAAATCACTGCAAGTTCTGCAACTGAGTGGGGGAGAGCTGGTGCAGTAGCTGTTGCTGGGCAGACAGTTTTATTTGAATACTTAGCAGGAGAAATACACTACGTCAGAGTACAAGCATCCATAAGAAACAGACTCTTCCGAGAAAGACACAGGTATGACACGCTCTCACCTGGTGAACATCCCTTCTGTAGCCAGAATCATTGTTGCTTCCTCCAATTACATAGAGCTTTCCCAGCAGTGCAGCCATCCCATGCCAAGCACGTCTCACTGGGCCATCTGCTAAAATGTCCCAGCGGTCAGTTTTGGGGTCATAACATTGTAGCTCCTTCAAATAGTCTTCTCCTCTCCTCCCACAAGTAATATACATCTTCCCATCCAGTGCTGCTCCAGCATGTGCATATACCTGTATCACCACATGGGAAAGCAGGAGGTTGAGGTCTGGATTTATTTGTTTCTCCCAGTTTCAAAGTATTGAAAAGACATTAAGGGAGTGACATTCTTCATGAGTTATGCAGGTATCAACATCTGGAAGGATTTTCTTATAGACAATTCCTTTCTAAGTGATTATGTGTAAAAGTGTTCTCACTAGTCTACTCGGAAGCCTTTCTGTTGGAGATTTTTCTTATACAGTGTTATCAGGAATGCAAGATATCCTACTTAGTAGCACTCAATTGGATCTTGAGGCTTTTTATATTCTCAGCATTGACACACATTTCTTATTTGTGACCTCATGCAAGCTGTTTAACCTCTTCTACCTCTGTATCCCTTCTGTAAAATGGCAGTAATGTTTATATTTTTAAGGTGTCCTGAGATTCTCAATTGAGAGGCATTATGGAATCACGAATATTATTTTGTGCTCATCACTTGACCCAAATCTTTTAAAAGACATCGTAGAAATCAGTATAGTTTCTTCAAAGATTATTCAGGATTTAGTTTTCTTCCCTAACCAAGATTCATCAAGCTGTTATTTCTATTTATCTTACAACATTGCAACACTTTTAACCTGAAACTGAAAATTCTCATCTTTTTTTAGCAGTACTAGTACTTAAAACGAACTTTTCCACTCATAACCCCAGTTCCCATGTCATTGCACCATTTCTTGGTTCCTGGGGTCATGACTGCTAGTTTGGCAATTGCTGTTCTAGAAGGATAAATGCTACTGATGACAAAAGACAGCTATTCACTCACATACTTTGAATAATGGTCTTATGTTAGCTGACTGAGATGCGATTCTGCACCACATAAATTATTGTCACCAGAAATTATTACCCAGCCCTAGTTCTGTGTCTAGGAACAAAGTAATCCATAGAAACTAATGTACCTTCTTGCTGGGGCATTATATCTTCTGATCAGGATTAAAGCATGTTGTCAGGACTATGAGAAGCTTGTACTGATGTGGCTCATAGTTTAACTGCCTAGAAGCAATGGGAACTTCCTGTTCCCAGAGGTTATGCATTTAATTTTAAATGGTTTTAAGAATTAACACAGTAAAGGTGCAAGGGAAAACAAGAACAAAACAGGAAAAATAAGCATTTAACCTCAAAATGTAATTTACATATATTGTTATTCTCCTTTCCTGATATTCATTTATCCCCTATATACAGAGGCTACTGTTTCCCAATTGAGTATCAGAAAATTTAAAGCTACACATGAGAAACACATCTAAAAAGATTAAATCGGGGACTGGGGAAGTGTAATAGTGTGTGTGGCTCATGCACTCCTTACCTCCTTCTTCAGAGGTGTCACATATTCCCAAGTGTTGCTTTTGGGGTCATACCTCTCCACTTCCCTCAGGTCTTCATGGTAATCTCGGCCTGCGACGGCATATATATAGTTGTCCACAACACAAACACTGAGGTCAGCATGCTCTTGCTGTAGGGACTGGATCTGGAACCATTTGTTGTGTCGTGGATCATACCTTGTAAAAAAATGGGATCAAAGCAAGTTATTCATACAGCCACAGAATCATTGCTGGAATACCAGACAGCACCACAGATGTGGGTTACTGTGCTGTCTTTGGCTGAAATTGAGCTCAGCTGTAAGTAGAGTGAAATTTGGCCTTGTCAGCATTTTATTATTAGCAAAGTTGTTTTATTCTATTTTTAGAAGATGTATTTTAGCTGACCTAATCATACTATAAAAGCCTAGGTTTTCCATTATCTTATACGCTGCTGTCAGGTTATAGATCAAAATCTCTGCTTGCACAAAGCCATTCTACAAAGTAAAACAGTCTAAAAATAGCACAAAGACTGAATCTGGATCTTAAAGAGTCCAAGAAGGGCATAAATATGTGGTGGGTTTTTTGATTCTTTTCCAAACATACCTGCTGCTCAAAGTGGACCTCATGATTCACTTTCAGATCAAATTATCTATCTGGTCTGGAAATTTCAGTTACAGAGAAAAGTGAAACTATGCATGCCATAAAATAAGGGCAGCTCAGCTAAAACTAGTGAAGATGACCACAATATAAAAGGCTCGTATCATTTTTTGCAACATAATACAAATTCTTGAAAATCAAAAATAAACCCACTTTTTTTGGTAGTTAAAGCCCTTTGTATTGGGACCAAAACTACACACAGAGAAATTCCAGAAAATCCTATTTCAAGAGCATCTAGACAATCTAAGGTTCTAGGTTCATTACTGCTTCCCACACCTTTAATACTTCCCCCCTCCAACAAGGCAGAAACTAGCCCATGTAATAGTAAATGAGTTGCTGTTTCTACCATATCAGGCTTGGCTTTGTCCCATAAGCACTGCTGGAAGCTTCCTGTTACTGTGAGGCTCGTTTCTTTATTTCTTGTATCTTCTTTTCAGTGAGGCCCCTGCTCAGTTCCTAATCTTGTGGCTAGCAAGCGTACAGACTGCGCTACTGGCTTACTGACTCAGAGATGGGCAACAAGGTGGTAATAAAAATAATAGCAGGATTATCCTTATCTTACCTCCAACACCTTGACTCTGCTCGAAAACCACTTACATTGTTGTCTCCGCCAATTAAATACACAAAATTATTGAGAACAGCAATCCCTTGGTTGGACATTCTGGGGGCTAATGCGGCTGTAAAGTGCCTCCACTCTCCCAACAAGGGGTTCAGATACTTGGCTTGATCACTGAGGACAATGGATGGAGTAGAATGCATCCCTCCAAATCCCACTACACACTGGAACTCTGATCTCAGCTGTGTCTGGGAACTCTGAAGCATTGGCTGAAGACATTCATTCTTGTGGTACATTAACGCATCTGCAACTGTATCTTTTAAAGGACAGGGACTTAATTTGTCATGAAGCCTTTGCAGGATCTGGGGTTCCATCAGAGGAAAACGAACTGTCTCAAGTAGCTTAAGGGGCTCCATCAGGGAGACCTGATCTGTCTCCAGTTGCTCTGGAGAATAATGATAAAAAAGTGCTCCATCATAAACTTCAAACTCATAGTTAACCTCTAAACGGTTGCTGCTGAGAAGGGAGTAGACCTTCTGCAAGGGTAGCTGTCGGTACACTTGTGTCCTTGAGAAAGCTGCAAAATTCTTCAAAATGTAGGAGTCCAGCTGATCACTCAAATGTCTCAAGTCATAATGATCAGCTAGTCTGTATACATCCAGGATGTTCTCTTCATCTACCCAGGACATGAGAAAATCACAACAGAACTTAATGACTTCTGGAATCTGCAAGAGAGAGATATTTTTCATTTCAGACACCACTTGCCTCACACTCAAGAGACAGGTGACAGAAGGCTGGGATGACTGTAAGAAAGTTGTCCACAAGATGACTGCTCTCCTCACAGTCTGATCATCATCATGTTCACTTGCTCCCAATTCACCTTTCTCCTGAGAAAAAGAACTCAACATGGGTATGTAGGTGGATATAATATAGATCTTCTAATCATACTATAGTGCAAGCCTGTGAGCTTGGCTTCAGGTGCAGCAGCAATGTGTCTTCCAAGTCACATGGGACACTGGACAGCCAGGCTGCCTGGTTTGTTAGCATGGCACCAAGCTGCAGGCTGCCAGGCAATCATGAAAACAGAAGGCATGGAGGACATGGTGAAAGCCAGGTTTACAGTCACTCTGTAATTGTTCTTTCAGAGCACTATAGATATGCTGTATCAGAACTGTATCTGTAACAAATATATCTGCATCACTCAAGAACACAGGAAGTCGTTTGAAAGGAAAATTAATATTTTGTATTGTTTTCTGAATAAAATTTGAAGTTGTATTGGTCAGGAGGGACTACTGGCAAATAAAGAATTAACCGCTGTCCAAGAACCCCTCTGCTAACAAAGTGGTGCTAAGTGTGTAGAAATCAACCAAAGCAAGCACTCAGAAAGTTTAAGATTTACTTCCAAAGTCTTGTGCAGCCATTAGCTGCAGGGGAAGTTAGAGAAAAAAAAAATTGTCTTAAAGGCACATAAATGTTGCACTTAGTGCAGAAACCATAGTGGCAGCATTTCCTGTGGTGACGGGGTCAGGGGAGGTTATGTGCCTGTGGACTCAATCTGGGGAAGATTGTGAGCAGCACAACAATTTCTGAGCAGCAAGCCCTGTCCTTTACCATAGGCCACAGGTATTCTTTTTCAGGAAAGCTTTCATAAGCAGATCAGTGGAAGTGAGTGCTATATAAAACAGTCCTCTAGATGAAACAGTGATTATAAAACCACTGGCTCAAATGAGATGTGCAAATACTCATTCATTGTTTCTACCCTTCCATAGTTAGTTCCAGTGGATACAGCACTCAAAGAAATTCTTCTCATCAGACCCATGCTCTTATTTACCCCCTAACCCTCCATCTAACCAGATATCCATGTTTTCTGTTTCTTTCATTGTTGCTTTTGTTTCTTGCTTCTTTTTTTGTCACATGTCCCAGTACCTCACCTGAAGCTGACAGGCTGCAGCTAAGGTTTCCTGTACACTGTTCACACTGAGTTCCAGCTCAGAAGTGTAAATGAAGTTCAAGATTTTACACATTGCATTGTAGGAGATGCCATGAATATGAACTTCTTCTTGTTCCATCTCTCTCAGTCCTCCTGCAAACATTCCTCTGTAAAAAAGACAATGGCACATGCTATGGCAGATTTGCAGTTTCCTTATCTTATGTTGTCCTGGGGACATAAAAAATATTTAGATAGATAAAAACCTAGCCAGACACTTTTATGGGATTACCTCTTCTCTAAGCTAATGATACAAAGAATACAGGCCTTCAGGACCTAAGAAAGTAATACTCTTCATTCTGCAGGAAAACAGTAGGGGCCATCTGAAAGGTACAATTCACAGCTGAAGGACATAAATACAGACCCAGTATATATGATAATCAATTGGGCAGAGGCAGATACTCTGGGTGTGGGGCAAGAGGGAAAAACAGAGGAATTTGGGACTGCAGGATTTTTTTCTAAGCTAGAGCAGTTCTTCCTCCAGTTAGAAGTTTGTGTGGATTGGGATTTGTTTGTTTGCTCTCTGAAAATAAAGTCAGTTCAAGAAACTGCTAGTCAAATTGACTGGGGGAGTGCCTGGTTTAATAAACAGCAAGTCACACTACAGGCATGTAACAGAGGAGTGACCCACTTCCAGTGACTTTTTGTGTATTATGAAATGATCACCACAATGGGCAAAGTCTTACAATGCTAAGGATATGTTAAAAGCCACCCAGAGTGCATTTATGCAGAAGACACCTGTTCAGATAGTCTCTCCTCTTTATATACCTCTAAGTACCACAGGCAGTGAATTTAGGGGAGGTAAGCTCAGTGTGCAGGAACAAGAGCTTTATTTCTGTAAAGAAATAACAGAGATGAATAAAGCCATACTATTTTGAAACACATTCAGCTCCATTTTATGGGTCTAATTTATATCCAGAAGCAGTGTGCCAAGACAGAAGATTTGGATGTTGCAGGTTTGAGTAACATTCAGACACATGCTTGTTACTGCCGTACTGAGGTGTACCTGAAATAGTCACAGGATGCAGCTAGAAGTATGCGATGAGCCTCAATAGGTTTCTCTTCCACTACCAGAACTACATCGAAGAGGATGCTGCTGTCTCGGAGAGATACCAAGCCACTGAGCAAGGCCTGAGAGTGCTCTGCACTGCGGTATGTGTTGCTGGTGCGCTGCTGCAGGGAGGGCTCGAGTTGAGCTTTGTGTGGCTGAGTCAGCTCCTGATCCTCCGCCATCCCAGGCAGAAATGCTCAGCCACCAGCTGTAGCAGAATGAAATCTGTGAGACAACAGAACCAGCAAAGGTTTGCGCCTTTTGCTTTACGAATGGTCCTCTGACCCCCGCCTGTCACAGAAAACAAAGCAAACCAACTCTTCAGTCAATGGAGAGACAGTTCTACCCTGAAGAAATTATTCAGAATGATGATACTGGAAATAGACAGCACACCACAGAGTGGCAAAACATGGGTTTTCAAACAAGTATTCTGACTCTTGGGTTTTCAGTCCAAGAGTCAGAGTATGTAGCATGTGGGGATATTTTCCTTTCTTAGCAAGCTTTCTCTTCCCAACCCATTACCAGAACCACTTGTTTCTTTTGCATTTCTGCATCATTTGTAGCAAAGAATAGACATAATTTTCACCAAATTGCCTAATATCCTCAGATAACTTTGCTGCAATATAAACTGCACCTTTCTGTCTTTCTCTTGATATTTTACCACAGAATCTGAGAGCTCTCCTCTCCCCCATCTTTGCTTTTTCATTTTCCTTAGCTGAGCATATTTCCAACTGTTGTTCTATAAAATACTGTATGAAACTGTAGGCTTCAAATTGAATTTCTTTATTGTGACAGCTACAAGCTAGCGTGCACAACTGCTTTCCACTTCACCATGATTCCCTGCAGAGAGAGGGTATTTCCTCCGGTGTAGGCACTGCAGAGAGCTATCCTGTATCTTTTTCTAGGGCTGTCACTGTAGGAAGGTCCCCTATGGCACATGGGGAAACACCTGTAAAAAGCTAACTGGAAGTGATGGTGTTTCATGCCTATGGTTAAACTGTCAAAATCTCATGAGTCCTTTTCTACCATCCTGTAATTTACCCATTCCATTGTCTTTGAAGAATGTCAGAAGTTGTAGCAGTTAGAGCTCAGACTCTATCCAGTTGTCAGAGCACATTAAAAAAAACACATTAGCAAAAGGAAATAACTTAGCTGATATGACTGCTTAAGACACAGTCATAATAGCCTCTCCTCTGGCAGCCTGGGAAATAGCTTAGTGGCACAAGCAATAGTCACAAGGGGTTATCAGCAGTCAGAGAAGCAAAAGCAGAACAAACCCAGCAAATCCAAACAATGAAGAAATGGAACCATTGTTTAATTGTGCCAGCCATAGATAGTGAATGCAGCATTGGAAATCTCTCAAAGTACTGCAAGGTATCCTGTGTATGGTCAGTGAGGAAGGAGCTATCTGGATGACACCAAGAAATACGAAAATGTTTATTGAAGTCACCCTACACTATCCAAACCAAAAGGAAGCTAGGTGGCATTGCATGTTAAACAGGGTGAAAAAAACCCTGAAAAAGCGTATTAATGGTTTTCTGCTCTTTGCCAGCAAAACCAAGACAATCAGCTCAGAAAAAGAGCTCTGATGAGACAGCCTTTTAGGAATTACACTCATGTTGACTACATGGGGGAAACTATCCATCATCAGCTGAAGAGATGAGTAATAGATTATTTTTCATGACAGGTAGATGCCTTTCCTAGAAATAAAGTGACTGCTTTTGAAGGAGACAAAACATTACTGTATCATTTGATTTGCTCCCAGGGAATACTATAAATGATGTATTGAAGCAAGGGAGATAATAGAGTAAAAAAGGAAAGTGAAGGAGTGTTACTAGATGTTAATCAGAAATTTCCCATTTCACTAGAAGGGAATAAATGCAGCAAAAACAAAGTAGCGTGAGATATGGTTCAAATGCGGAACAGATTCAGATAAACCACACTAACTGTGGTTTAATGTGGTTAACACTCCAGAGTTAATGTGGTTAATGCTCCAAAAAAGGCTGCATCTTTTCAGCTACTTAGAGAGCTGTATCAAAAGACATTTCTATGAGAGTAAAATCATTGTATCAAAAGCAGAAGTAAATGTAACAGATGAAATATTTTCTGAATTCAGACTTTTGTTGGGTAGGGGAAACAGCAGGACCTTTGATACAATCTTGGAGCGTGTCATATAGTGTAGCCATTAGTGGAAGAGAGGCTAGGGAGAAATAAGTGGGATATATTAAAACTACACAGGCCATTGAACCCCTGTAACAAGTGTTTGAACCCATGTAACAAGTGTTAGCAAAGAAATGTATTGTAGGAGAAGTGGTTTCCAGAAAGAGAGAGAGATACATGCAGGGTAGACTGGGAAACCTGTATAATCATGCCAAGCCTTTAATTAAATCTACCTTTAATGAATATAACTGTAGACAGTCACTCTTCAGAATACATGCTGTATCCAAATAATCTTAAAAAGGAACAGAAAGGAGGTGAAGCTTTCAGCAAGTAAAGCCCCAAAAGGGATCCTGTCTTTCAAACACAGTAACTGGAACCAGGAAGACCAAACGGTACTATGACAAAGAGTAAATTTAAAAAAAAAAAAAAAAAAAAAGAGATAGAGAAGAGAAATAATTCAGGGATTCTGAAGTCTGTATGAGGGTTAATATCTGCAGAGGTTTCAGTGACAAATGGGGCTGTCTTGCATAGCTGCTGGGAATTTATCTCACTCTAGTTCTCCTAGATGTGGACTTGAATGGACACAACTGTTAGCAATAGCTGAACAAACCAGCCCTTCTAGCAGACCTGTGGTAAGCTCAGTGTGGTCAACATAGATGCTGGGAGTGCAGCTGAACCATCATCCACAGATGCTTTTTGGCTAGCTAACAGCCGAGCCAAGATGTATTTGCTACACTCTATTTTTTCAATTTTGGCAGTCCCTACTTCTTGTTCTCAACTCTTGCCCCTGGATTGTATCTTGGCTGTGTGCTGGACTGCCCTCAAGGTGGTCGCTCATGCATACATCAACACAAGAGCTGTCTTGTGTGTTTGGAGTACAGAGCCACTATGATATGAAAATTCACCACTCTATAGATACCTGCAAATATTTTGCCATCCACAGTTCTTTGCTGCTAATCAATTTTGGGTGTGTAGGTTGAATACTGATGCTACTGTGGAAAAAAGGTGGAATACTACTGAGCAGGAACAGTATATGCGGTCTAAAAATTGTCATAAGCTCTTTTTATACCTGGGTACATGAAGTTTCTTAATTACACTGTGGCTACTCAGAAAATCTATATCCTGTCATGTATATCTCCCTACTCTCCTAAATTGGGCTTCAAGGCTAATAAATATGAATGTATGCATGCCAACTGTCATAGTTTTAACTAGTGGTAACACACTACTCTAAAAAAATTCTTACTGCTATATCAATTATTGCCTACTTATAAAATGAAAGGTGAGCATTTATGGTTATTAATCCATGATGTATGACTGACATAGATGGTTATGTCTTCTTATTTGAGCTATAAGCCAAGGAAAGCCTCTTAGCTTGTACCTAGGTAGTCTTAGGAACTGGTAGACTTTAAGACAAGGAAGGCTTAGTGGGGGATGGCCAGAAGATTCCCTTAGCTGATTACCGAGTGCCCTCAGCTTTGTAATAGCTGTACAAGGAGCAGCTGGGGTTGAGTGGGTAGGAAGTTAAAAGAGTGGTTGTTGCAAAGGTTAGTAGAGTTATGTTGTGGGCTTCTTTGAAAGAGAAGTGTGATGGTTTTAGCATTCAGGTTTCCTGGCTTAAACATGGTATGCTTGATGAGCAGACAGTTTAGTGTATTTTTCTAAATGTTGTTCTAAATGCTGACTACACATTTGCTGGGGAGGGGTACTGATGTTGGCATAGCACCTTGCTTTTCAGGCTGTGTGGTCCAAATATGACCTTTCTACTGTGTGCCTTTTGTCCCTCTTACTGTTTAAAAATCTAGTACCCCAAATGGTGGAAATGAGCTCTTTTATGTGTGGTACCAGCTGGGTGGGGGGAACAACTATTATCTAGGAATTGTTATGCCTTTTAAGTGTCCATCAATCTTAAAAATAGTGAGGGACCTTATTGAATAACCTCTGTATATTTTAGCTGAAAATAATTTAACCCTATCTCCTCAGAATTGTATTTTGCTTAATCTTTATTGTCCTGTAAAATGAAAAAGCTAAATACACTAGAGGCAGAACAGGTTTGTTCACTTCTTGTATGCTGCAGAAAATGTCCTATTTACTGTTTTTCCTTCCTGGCCACTCACAAACTTTGTTGGCTTTTAGGGCTTGAGGCACTATTTCCACAGGCTGGCATATCTGTCTCTGTAAATGCAGGAGCTGTAGGCAGGCCCTTGGTAGCTAATGTAAATGCACAGTGCCTTGAACCATATACAGCTAATCTCCCTCTATCCTGAGCCTCTCTACCAGAAGGGGGCTTAGAGGATGTTCTTGAGGCCTCTCTGTTCTCTTACTTCTGTTATTGAGAAACTTGCTCTATGACTCAGCCAAGTTCCTAGAAACGAGTGATGCTCCCACCCCCCCTCCCCGTATAAGTTTCTCAGCACTGGTCTGCTGTTAACAGTGGGATTCAATGGCTGAGTATTGCAGGATTGACCCTAAAGTGGAAGAGATGAGGAAATCTTTGTTTGCTGTGCTTCATTAATAGTAATAAAAATAAAAAGTACTGTCTTATGTGCTGTGGTATGCTGCCTGCAAAACAAGGGAAGGCAAGTCCTTGATCTAACCACTTTGAAACTGCAGAGAAAATCAGGCTAGATATTTTCTTAGCTGGCTGCACAAGGTATTTGAGACTGCAGTTATGTTGCTTTGCATTTGTCTTTTAGAGGACATGGGCTAATTAATTTCAGGGTATTACAGTTGAGGGCCCAGTACATAAAGAAGCATATGAGGTCAGTAATTGTATGTGCATTTATATAGGCAATGCTCATGTAGGAAGACATGTACTACTGGGTCACTTCAAATCTAGCAGTTAAAAAAACAAAGCAAAAAATCCCCCATAAGGAGCAAAAACTCTGAGGTACCTAGAAAGACACGACTGCTTTTTCGATAAAATTAAATTTTCTATATTCTGTACCTGGATTCCATTTAGGAACCAGGAGAAAGATGCCATGCCTTGCAGTGGTAGACATGTAGGGAGCATGAAGTAAATCTAGTATTTTCTACTTCCTGTACTATGTTCAAAGCTCACTGTATTGCTAGAGGTCTCTTGTAATAAGCTATAGACACAATGGAAGCTACAGTCTCAGTGGCTTGTAGATAGCTCTGTGTGCTTGTCTTATATTCAACCCCCATTATCACAACATGCTTCTCTTCTGCAGATTACTTGTATGAAAAATTAAAAGTCTTAGGCTTCTGATTATTCAACTGAAATAATTGCTTATATGTATATGAAAAGACTTGTGGTTCAGTTTTTTAACGAAATCCCCTCTCTGGTCAATGACAGAATACTAGCTTTTGCAGCAAAGATAGGTGGTTTATGACTGAGGAGGTTGCACATGAACAGAAGTAACTGAGGGAACGGATTGTGCCCTGATAATTCAAAGGGCAAAACAGTGAGAGACTGGTGTGCTGGCTTGCTCTTGTGTTCACTGAAAATCCTCACCCTTTTAAGAACACAGGGTATAGGGATGGAGTAGCTCAACTAGAACAGGGAAAGGGAAAATTAAAGGTGTGGTAAAATAGATATGGTAGAAGAGAAGGTCTGTCCTATCTGAATTTTAAAGTGCAGAGCAATTGTTACACCAAGGTGTTTGTGTGCTACTCCAGTAAAGAACATTCTGAGGAGTGGGAATTCATACAACTTTGAGCATGTTTCCTGAGATTGAGAACTGTCTTGCTTCCCTAAGAATCTATCTGTGTTGTACCTGGGAGCACTTCCAAGCAGCTGGGTCAGGGCATATGTCGTGAATGTATTCTGCTGCTATTACTGGCATTGCATGGTATGGTATACACCTAGACAAGCACCCACCCCTTCTATGACTAGCATCCACGTCATAAGTGATGCTTACTAACATGTGGTATGTGGGTGGGTTTTATAGGGTTTTTTTGTACAGTTGTGCTGACAGCCTTGATTGTCTACAGCAGAGAAATGGCTGGATACAGGAAGGATTATCCAAGTTAGTTTCTATGGAAACTCAGACATTTTTGTATTGAAGAGCTTGTGGCTGTCAGTTACATCTCTACAAAGATGTGTTTTATGCAGATAGTGATATTTTCTCATGCATCAGCTGTGCCCAAAATAAACTAGAGCTTACTGGTGTCAGGTATCCAAATCTGTTTAGCTTACTGCCATATGGACAGGTGGTTCAAGCTTGGTGGGAGTCCCACTTTTTCTTAGAATTGTGGAATAATCTAGGCTGGAAAGAAACTTGGGAGGTCTCTAGTCCTATCTCCTGCTCAAAGCAGGAAAAACTTCAAAATTGGGTCAGGATGCTGAGAGCCTTGTTTAGTCAAGTGCAGAATCTCCCATCCTCATCAATAATGAGAAAACTGAGTGCTTAACCATCAAATTTGTTTTTTTCTTGATCCTGTCTGAATTTATTTTCCTGCAATTTGTGACACTTGTGCCTTATCCTTGACACTGTGAACCACAAAAACTGAATATGGCTTTATGTTTTCCTGTACCCATTAAATAGCTTTAAAAATGGCAACTGGCTCTCCCTTAGCCTTTTATTCTCTGTATCGAACAAACGCAACCTTCTTGCCTTGCATGTGCTCCTATCTCCTTGTCTGTGCTCCTGCCCTGTATGGTGGTCCTCCACTGAACTCACAGGTTTTTCTTTCAGTATGGAGCTTAAAGCTGGACACAGTATTTAGGTTTTGTGAGCTTCTAAGTGCTGAACAGAGTGGCAAATAATAATTTACCATGACCCACTGGCTATGCTCTGGCTAACAGAGCCCAGTATGAAGCTGGCCCCTATTGGAAGAATCCTATTCAACTTGGTGGCCATGACGCCTCCCAGACTCTCTTCTTGAAACGCTGATTTCTAGCCAGGCTTGTCTTCAACCTGCTCTGATACGTGGAGTTGCTCTGACCCAGGTGTGTGACTTCGCTTTTGCTATTGAAATGTATGTGTGGTTCCTCTTGGTCTGTTCTTAAAGCCTGCCAATGCCCCTCAGTTGCAGCTCTGTCCTCTTTCTTGCAGGCCATCTTCTTCATAGCTTTTTTCTAATATAGAGCAACCAGTGTGGCATGCTGATTGTGATCCAAATAGATTAGGGCCTTAAAATCTTAGTGCACTGGAAGAAGTTTAAAATCTGTGCCCTAAGGCTTCCCACACTTTAATCTCTCCCAATGGAGTAACAAGGATTAGGATCTAAGCCAGGCTTCAGCTGAAAGCCTGACAAGAAGACAAGATACAAGACTAGAGCAAAATGCTAGTTATGCTGACTCTCAGGGGTTGCAAATGCAAATAGGCAGAACCTTGGCTATGTACCAGAACTTTAACAGGGCAGAGGGCACACAAACAAATAGATCAACTAGTCAGGGAGTGTGGAGAATGGGGAGGCTGCTGGGTGCCTGCCAAAACAGTTCAGAAAACTGATGCAATGCCACAAACAATGTAAACTGAAAAGCAAAACTATCATTCCTTCTAACTGGAGTGCAAATACTGGAATAATTCACCAACTATATCCTAATTTGTAATGGGCACTTGTAAGACTGTTTGCTACATAGGAGACAACGGAGTATACCATTATGTGTAGACAAGACTTAAAGCGAGTTTCATGCTTTTTGAAGAAAAAGGGAAGAGAAGAAGGGTGAAGGGAAAGTTTTGCTCAGCCATTCTTCTTTCAGAATTATTCCTCTATGCATTCACAACTGTGCAAAAAAAAAAAAAAGTTATCTTCCTGGAACACCACTTCACTTGAGGAACCTTCTACAAATACGGGGAACAACCCAAACAACTCCTTTTGACCAAGGTCCCACAAAAACAAAGAAATTAAGATATCTACTAGTATATAATATTGCAACGTTAGTTCTGAACACTCATCAACACTTTTGCTAGGTCTATACAGACCATCTTTAAGTCACTAATGGAAATATGTAGTACATGACTCAGGGCTGAATTTCTGAGCCATTTTCAGTTTCTAGCATTAGTAGTATACTTGAAGTGCAGGAGGAAACCAAAAGGTTTGGTTTGGAAAACTGCTTTTGCAAATTATGCTGTCTCACAAATTTTGGCATTCACTCTCTTCTGAAGTAAACACCTGTTGTTTGTTTTTTTTCTAAGCCTATTACAACTTCTTTGTAAGACATACTGAGAATAAACCATCTCATATTTAATATGTATATGGCAAAACTCCCATGAAATGCATCTATGTTTAAATATATAAATATTTTAAAATATTCCCCATGAACAGTAGCATAACCTAAAGATTGTGAGCTTTTTATCTTGAATATTTTGCCTTATGCATGAGTACTGTGCAATTTGCCCAAATTAACAGAATTATTAAGTTTTCAGTAGTGCATTTTTGGGAAGTGGCTTGTGGTCCAAATGCTACCAAGAAATTGTAATAAGGAAAACAAAAATTCAGTGCAGTGCTAAAATGCTTTCACTTACGGCATCATCATCTTTTTAAGAGTTTGATTATTTTCTCATTCCTAATCTTGAACTGAGATTTGCTTTTCACCTGAGTATTTCAATAGTCATGTTCTCATTTGGATGGAGCGGCTGTTTGTGTTTGAAGGAAGGAGTGTTAACCAACTATATTCAGGCAGGGTGTACCTGCTGCTTACCCTAAAAACAAGTGGCCTACTATTAAGGCTCCAGCTTTTTCCAGAATCAGGAGGTAGTGTTTAGTTCTACATTGAGATAGACCTGGTAAACCTGTGAGGAATATGTTCTTTTGCCAGAATTATTTTAATGATGCCAAGAACTTAAAAAGCCCCTAAAAAATGCTAAAGTCTTTTCCATAATGAGAACAACACTTTTTTTTTTTGGGTGAAGCTTCTATAGGATCAAGCTTTCTAAAGTAATAACTATGCCAAGATTGAGTTTATAAATTAGCTAATGGTACATGTTCTATGAATCTTGAGAGACTCAGCTAGCAAGACTTGAACCCGCTTTGTTGAACTGTTAAATCACATCAAGAATTTTTAATAATCTAAAATACAAGGAGGAAAAAAGTTAGAAAGTAAATAATTCTGTGCCAAATGCAATGATTTAAATGACCTGGAAGTGAGTAAAGGCATCTTCCAGTATGCTCCAGCTCTGATTTCTATATCAAACATGAATTCACTCATATTATTCACCACATTAATTTTGTTCCTGCAGGGATCTGTGGTTTTCCCCCTGCCCTGTAACTTAAATATTTCTCCATCAGGAACACAGAATGAACAGTTTTCTCTGCAGGGGAAGGCTACCTGGAGTTGCACATCATAAAAAGAGACAGCCTGACTCCAGGCTAATGCTGTGATGAAGAGATGAAAGCCATTTAAGGCATGCTTATGGTTTTACTTTCTCTTCCCCTGATGAAAACGCCTTTGCAGGTCCTGACACCCAGTATCTTCCCACTTGCTCACCCCACCTCCCATGCGGGCAGCCCAAGCGGGGCAGCCCTGGCATCTCTGCGCAGGGACGTGGGTCTCAGCCTCGGCCAGAGCCTCCTCAGGGGCTTCATGCAGACAGCAGGGCCTTGGCTTTTCAGCCCTGGCCTGCCTGGGGCGGCCTCGGTGGCTTCACGCGGGCGGCAGGACATTGGCAAGGGGCTGCCTTGGCCTGGCTAGGAGCAGGGCGGCCGTG
This sequence comes from Athene cunicularia, assembly GCF_003259725.1. Classification (NCBI taxonomy): domain Eukaryota; kingdom Metazoa; phylum Chordata; class Aves; order Strigiformes; family Strigidae; genus Athene; species Athene cunicularia. The sequence continues at coordinate 5,409,596 of NW_020799121.1, read as the reverse complement.
CGGCTGGCAGGGGCCCGGCAGACCCGGCTCCGGCGCCTGGCGCGCTGCACCCCGACC
>NW_020799121.1:5365769-5409489 GCF_003259725.1 Athene cunicularia | reverse complement strand
CTCGGCGCTTGCGGTGGCGGCAGGGATGGACGTGACTGGGCCTGAGACCGACTGGCGCAGCACCAACTTCCGGCAGAAGCTCGTCAGCCAGATGTGAGTGCGCGCTGCGGCCTCCGCGCTGGGTAGGCCGCAGGCGGGCCTCGGCCTCTGCCAGAGGGGCTTCAGCGGCTTCCGCTGCCCTCAGGGCAGCCCTTGCCCGGGTGGCTCTATCCCACCTGTCTCCACTCTTCTGCGAGTCCTTCCCGGTCTTCCTCTCGCTGCCCGGGTTCGTCCGCGGCTCTCGGTATTACCGCTCCTCCGGGCCAGTTTGCCGTACCCCTGTGAGGGGACCTCGTTGCCAGGATTTGCTCAGAGCCTGCGCGGGGGGGGGGAGGTGGTGGTGGTGTCAGGGCCTCTTCTTTCACTTGATTTCTCCGATCCTCCTTCCCTTTCACTATTCTCTTCCCCAGGAATACCGGCTTCTTGTCCCGCTTGACAGCATCTGCATTAGGTCTTCGATTTTAGCAGTGCCCGTAGTGTTACCGAGTTTGACATTCTGTCCTATGAAAGCCCCTATTACTGCCTTGCATCTGACTTTTTTTTGGGTGGCAAAACGAATTAAAAAGTCGGTGACTTAATATTTTGGTTATTCTGGACAGGGATTTTTCTTTTCTTGCTTCTAGACCATACATCATCGTAATTAGTATCTGTCTGGTACTTAAAAGGCTGTTAAAGTTAAGCTAGTTGCCTCTTCAGTTGTTCTTTGTGAAACAATTGCTTTACTTGAATTACTTTGTCGCTTTGCATGATTTTTCTCTTTTATGGGAGGCTCTTTTACCCTATGAAAGGGTAGTGTTCAATGCTTCTAATATGTTGAAATCATTATGTATGCTTAAAAAGCTTGATCTGCCTTGTTGCTTATAAGAATCCATGTTTAAAAACAGACTCTTTTATGAGTTGTAAACAGTATGCTGTTTGACTGCATGTGGGTTTCCTGCCTAGCTGTGGGCTTTATTTAAGGTGCTGTTTCAGAATTAAACCGTTATGGTATTCATTAAAAAAAACCAATAATGTATGTCTGTCAAAGTTGTGCAAACTTTCTTGGTAATCAGAAATGAGGTTTTACTTTCTAAACTTTGCGTGAAGTCATTAATCCTGTTAGATTAATCCCTTGCTGCTTCTCCTCCTCCTCTTCTACTGCTTCATCAAAACAAGCAAACAGGTGCCCTCAAATGCTGTGTAAATATGAGTAAGCGGACAAACCTTAACAGAATAGACCTTTGGTTTTGTGCTTGCCCTGCAAACTGTAACTGTTTTTTCTCTGAGCAGTAAACAATGCTGATAAATGTTTCAATGGATGCATATAGCAAGTGATAAAAAAAATTACTACCACTGACCAATAAAATCTTTAAGGTCAATACTACGTGAAGAGATGACAGTAATCTTAAACTTTTAATTCTTGTTGTGAAAAAGTAGAACTAAAATATGCTCAGTTTATTATCTCTTATGTATGTATGCAGATGTCTGTATATGATTGTGCTTTTTGTTATAGATGTATTGACGCAGTCTTTTTTTTTAAGACTGTGTCTGTAAGTGATGTTTCTTCCTTGCACTCCATGCAGGTTTATAGTATACATCATGTGTTCATATTTACTATCTTGTTTAAAAAGCAAACAAAATTTTTATTGGGATAAGTGTAGAATGACTGCAGTGGATTTTTTAAGTGATTAATATGTGCTAGGTATCTGAAAACAACTTGGCTTGGTTTCATGTTGGTACTTGGAATAAAGTGAAGCTAGCCAGAAGCAGAATTTAGAATAGATAGGTTTGTTGAATGAGAAATAGAAGTAATATATTCCTTGCCCATGGCAGCAGTGTTGGAGCTAGATGATCTTTAAGGTTCCTTCCAAACAAAATCACTTTGAGTCTATATTGGCTAAAAAGACATGAGCTCTGTATGCAACAAGTTTCTATTTCTCTCCATAAGCTTCTAGTTTTGCCATTAGTGAGGCTTGTGTAGTAGGTGGAAGAGGGGGGTAATTAAAATAAATATCTGGTGAATCATCTGAAGGTTTTCTTAATTTGTGGGAAGATTGTTCCTAACAGTTAGGAAAACACACTGTCTTATATGCATGTATATTTTCCAGTTCATCATGCAAATAATGAGTTATGTATTTGTCAAGATGAATATTAACACTTGGTCTTAAAGTTAGCTGAAATGTATGGAACCGTTTACATAACTCATTTTGAGTGTCTTGTTATAGCTTCTGGATACAGAAATCTTAATTTGTTCTATTTTACACTTGGGTTTCTTTTACAACACAATGTAAATTTTGAGGGGGGTGGCTTTTTCTTTTGAAAGAGTGACATGTGAGTGCATGTTTCAGGGGTGCTGTGTGGAACAGGTATCCTGGTGAATGTGTCAGTGGTCAATGTGTACAATTTAGTTATCAGAATTTAAGAGAATACTGCATTTGATATCCAAGGTGGCCCCTTCAGTATTAGGTTCTTGTGTGGCTGCAGGACTTTCTTTTTTCTTGTGTCCCAAGCAGGACTTTCATACTGTTACAAGATGGAGGAAAGCATGATGTCAGATGACCGTGGCCAGGGAGTAGGTTTGCCTTTTCCCAGGTTGTTCCAGGAGACAGTGGTGATGTAGGGAGTGTGAGTATTTACTTGTACTTGCAAGACACCCCTTTATTCTGGCCCTTACAGGGAGTAGGTGCATACTGGTGTCTTTGTAAAGACCTTTCCTTAATATGTTTTTAAATGTTGGTATTGCCTGAAGGACAAACGTCAACTGGGTTGTGTGGTGATAAACTCAGTATGTGGTTGAGTACTGCTGCTGCCCCAAGCTACTTCTAGGCTGTTAGAAGGGAATCATGTTGAGTGTAGAAGAGGGATGTAACTTCAGTTGTGTGATGGTCCATTAATTTTGTGTTCAGCTTTTTGCTTGAAGTTTTGATATGTATCTTCTCATGTGAGATTGAATAGGGTTTAGCTAATGGTTCAGCTGGATGAGCAGAAGGAGCATGTGTGAAGAGAAATAAGGATGGAAATGTGGAGTGTGGATGAAAAGAGGTAGAGGTGGATACTGTGGAGCAAGTAGACAGGATATTAGTGAAACAGCTTAAGTTTTTTGAGGGAAGGGGCAGAAAGGAAGATCATCTGCATTACTGCTCTTTGTGAAAAACTTCACAAAACCCGTTCATAAAGGAGCCTTAGTTTTATTCTAGTCTAGGTTATCTGATGAGAATTTAGGAAAAAAAGGCCAAGGCAGCAGATGTTTATCCCTTCCTGGGAGTGTAGAAAGTGAGGGCTTAGTTTTATAAATGCTTATTTTGACACAACTGTAAACTGAAGAATTACTGCCTCTGCAGTACCTCTTCATTCCAAGTGTTTGGGTTACGATACAGTCAATCTGGTAGGGAAATTTCTAAAAGTTAAAAATAACTCAGGGGAAAGGGGTTGGTTTTAACCTTGGTGGTTGTTCAGTATTGCTGATGGCACAGCTGCACGGAGACTTGTACTGGCATAACTTGGAAGGGGCAGCTTCTTACCCGGTCACCTCTGTTGGAGGGTATCACCTCGGGTGGAGGGATTCTGTGTGTAGTGGGATGGTTTTTTTTCGTTATTGCAGAACTACACAGACAGGTCATGCTAGGACAAGGCCTTAGGGAGGCTGGATGGTCTTACTTTTCCTTCTATAGCTGAAGGGACCAAGGTCCTTCAGGCTTTTATGTGTTCTGCTCAGCCACAGTGAATAAAGTACTGTGGGTGATTCCTGTTTGGGGTCTTCTGCCGGTCTGTGGTGTTATGGGGGCATTCCGGCAGTGAGGGCTGCTATTGATGAAATTTGTTATGTCTGATCTGTAACTAACAGAAACGCTGTGTTTAACAGTGCCAAGATCTAGTAATGAAAGTTTAATGTATTTGCTTGTGTTTACCTGGAGGTTTTTAAACCTTGTAATGTGGATAGATGTGGCTAACGGCTTACCAGCATGATGGTTTTTTTTTTTTCTCTCTCTGCTGTTGTTTTAAGCAAGAAAGGTGGTTTGAGCTGAGCATTATAGTGACCAAATAGTCTATTTCATGAAGCAGCATTTGGTGATGTTACCTGGCTTAATGTGGTGTGTTGGTCCTGAAACTCATTGCCCTTCTATTTCCTTGGATCAACTGATTCATCCAGTCATGGGGTGAACTGGGTAGGGGAGCTGGTATAGTTCTGAAGGAGAACGTGTTTTGCAAGATTTTTCAACTAGACCAGCTGGCCTGAGTAAGAGGTTGCATGTCATTGGAAACAAGCTGCTTGGGAATGGAGGGGGAAGTCCTCCTGCAGCTGTTGTTTATGTTGAATGCTTCATCTTGTGAAACTGCAACTTTGAGTGTTCTACATGAAATGAAAAAGAGTTTTAGTGTGCATTTTGTAATGCATTGAGTAAGTGATTATGAGGCAGACAAAGATTGAATTGGCTGGTACCATCTAGTTTTCAGAGTTTTGTTGAGTTTGGTGTTCTGCAAGGATATGATACATTATTTGGTACCCTTAACTCTATGCTAAAGCTATGGGGGTGTTCTTAGTGACTTTCCCAGTCATTTAAACATACACATTTTTATGTTGATTGCAGATGAATATGTGAACGAAGAACAATTTGTGGGTTTTTTTTCCTTCTTCCTAGTCTAAATATTGGAATGCTAACAGATATTACATGCAGTGCTTGGAATGGCATTATTGTTAATGCAGATATAGTCATTATAAAATGTTTTCAAGTTCTATAACATCAAAAGGAAATGATAGATACATATAAAAGTAGATAATCTCTTTGCTGTCAATTTTTTTCCAAGTTCCTGGTACCACATTGATCACTGTCTGCATCACAACCACTTAATACTACCTACATGTTGCTTCTGTTACTTGCCTCTGCATATTTTTTTTTTCTTGTCTTTCTGCCTGCTCAGTTCTTGGTGCTCTCAGAATGAGAGGCATTATCAGTGTACTGTGGGACTGCGAAGTTTAAGGATGATTCAGAGTGGTGTGGATTTAGAGGCAGCCTTTCTGAAAGGGAAAGTGTTAAAAAAGGGAGGTCTTGATAAAGAGTTGGATATAGCTTCATCTGCAGCAGAGCTCCTTTGTAAGCAGCTCGCTTTAAGGCTTGTTTGCACGTGGAGGAATAGTTCTTCTGCATTATTTTCAGATTCCTCTTCAGTTTAAGTAACCTACATGTATAAACAGCATTTTTTAAGTGCCTGCCAGACCACACAAACAAGCTACCATGAGAAAGCCTTAAGCAGGTAGCTGTGTTCTACTGTCTTCTACTTCGCAGGCTACAGCATGTTAGCTTACACTATTAGGCTACCAGTTTGCAAGGCAAGGGTGTGAGTTGCGGCAGCTTAAGCTCCTGCACTTTAAGGCTGTAGCATCTGCTCTTCTCACTTCTGTGACTGTGTTACTGAGTTAAGTCAGGAAATGGACCCAGGGTACTCCTCATACAAGCACTATTCTTGCTGCATGGGAGGTGCTAGAAATTCAGGGGGAAGAAAACAGCAGTCCCCCTTCAGACCAGCTGGAACTTTTCAGGGATCACTACCCTGATGTGAATTTAGTGTAGCATAGCTGCTCATCCAACAGCAGTTACTGAGAAATAATTTGCTGAGATGTTAATTACAAGGTGAGAGTATTTCCTGGTAACTTGTTTGTGGAATTTAAAGACTGTAGCTGCTAGGCTGCTTTAAAACAGAACAGGTTTTGCAGTGAAGTGAAATGCTTCCAAGAATGAGAATGTCTGCAGGGTCTGAATAGGGCTGTTCACCTGACTGAACTCCTTGGTTTAGGATCTTTATCTCGTTGCATGTTTCACAGTTGAATTGCTTGCTACTTCTTGATGTACTGAGACTGCCCCTTCTTTTCCACCCATGTCCTTAGCAGTGTGTGGTCTTCTGTGGCTTTGTGTGTGAGTTTTTTTGTTGTTTCTTTTTTTTCCTTTTCATCTTGCATGTTCAATATCCCATCTAGAGGGCAGATTAAGAACCAGTTACTAGAGGTGTGATGGAAAAAGGACAGCAAGTCCCCATGATTCTGTCTGGTAAATGGGAAAGAACAGTAAGGGAATTGAAAGCTTTTTATTACCAAACCTGTTATTTTCTTCCCCTCAACTTTCCATCAACAGGGCCTTCTTTTCATTTTATTGCTTCACCTGCTGCTTTCATGCTGATTGTCTCATCCCTGCCCTGCACATCGATAAACCTCTGCCCTGATCAATGCTCTCACTCACTGGTCAAACCTCTATGCCTTTAGGCAATTTTTTTTTTTTTTTGGTATTTTTATTCTTCCACCTTATGCTTAGAGGATTCTTTTGCAAATGCCTGATGCTAGGCAGGCTCAAGCCCATTGTTTGCCAAACACAGGTTACATTAATCCTATCATTCAGCTTTCCTCAAATTAAGAGGTCCTGTATTTTGTCAGATTAATACATCTGGTGGTAAAATACTGACTTGCTTAGCAGTTGTTCTTGAATTTCTGCAAAGAATGTTTGTGTTGCCTTTTAGAAATTAGTTGGCTTTTTTTCCTGTTGTTTGAAGAAATTTTAAAGGGTCGTAACTTTAAGTAATGTATGTGGTGTGTTTTGGTTTAGGTGTGTGGTTTGTTGGGGTTTTTTTTTAATCTGTACATGAGAGAGAGATAAAAAGATGTTTTACAGACCTTCCTAATTGCAGAAAGTATTTTCCGATGTCCTCAATACCTAGCCTCGTATTTTGTCTTTCAGCGATGATGCTATGAGGAAGGCTGGTGTTGCCCATAATAAATCCAGCAAAGATATGGAGAGCCATGTGTTTATGAAGGCCAAAACAAGGGTAAGGCATTTTGTTTGTTTCCAGAAGTTCTGGGGCATCAAAAGAAGTTCAGAACAACCTATGGAAATAGCAAACCTGATGCACTTAGTTCACGGTCTCTGCTTAGAGCACACAGTTATGCAAAATTTTTGATTCGTATATGCTGCTTTTACCCTGAGTGGAAGTGAGGTATTTTGCATCCAGTATATGCATCAAACGGGACTTCAGTCCAAGACAGCTTTGCTGATGCTGCAGTATTAATGTATATATGGGACAACACTTATTTCTTATCTGTAGACTTGTGTATAGTGAATTGTGTAGAATTTCCTTTATCTACACTGTAGCACCGTTCCATATGGCCTGCTTGGTGGTCAGGAGAGACTGAGATATCAATGAAAAGGCTATGTCAAGAGTAAGACCAAGGGAAGTGCTGTGGTCTCTCTGAAAGTCTGGTTATCGTGTACAATTCTAGATTCTACCAAAATGTAAACTTATTTCCTGGAGCTATGTTATGAGAAATTCATTGCTGATGCTGTCTTCAAACAAGCCATGTTTGGGATAGAACTTGCCTGGTGAAAATTTTAAATGATGTCACAAATTTGTGCCTGCTGATGGCATCCTCACTGGTGAGTTGGGAGTTTATCAGCAGGAAGGCTGTCTGAGACCTGTGCAGTTTCACTTGCACATTATAAAGTACACCAATAAAATGCTGCAAAGAGTATTTGCCTTTTCACTTTTGATACTTCTATCAATTGTTAGTCTTTAAAGTTGTTAACTTATTTGTATTTGTAATGCTAACTTAGCTTAAAAAATGTTCTTGTAGTATGAAATGTGACAAAGTTCAAGGACTAAAGTCAGTTGACTAAGTAAGCAGGTTCAATCCTTAAGAAAAAGGAATTTGGATAAGAAAGGGAAAATGGATGTATTGGTTTATAATTATGTTCACATATTGTGACTGTACTAGTGAGACTGTCACGGAGGTTCTTTCCAGTGAATTTTATGGTTTCTTGGCCTTCTCATACCATCAACCACAATGACTTATTAGTAAAAATATTCTCACTCAGGTAATGAACAGACTATTCCCAGGAAGTGAAATGGTCTGAAAAGCCCACAGACATTGTAAAGTATAAAATCTGTTATGTTGAGGAAGAACCATAAAGCCATGGTTGCAATGTTTTAGTTTCCTATGCTAAAATGTTCATTTTTCAACTTTAGGAGGAATATCTTTCTCTTGTGGCCAGACTTATTATCCATTTTCGAGATATTCGTAAGTAATTGGTTTTTTAGATTTTTTTTTTTTTTTCCCCTCAGTAATGGGATTGGTCATCCCATCCTCCCAACAAAAAAAGGAAATGTTAGGATTTGTTTGTGTGGTTCTGCATGTAACTCTTCGCAAGTTGTCTTGAAAATTTTCCTGTAATATATATGCTTAATTTCTAAATATTGTTTCTTTTACACATCCATTTGTAATTGAAGAGTCTCTGGGAAATTATTTAAACTTACTATTTTTTTTCACCTGCCTAGTTTTTTTGCTGTATTTTGACTTGCTTTCTGTGGTTTATGTAGTGTTCTGGTTAACAAATTGGCATAGGTTAATATATTTTGTTAGAATGACTCTAGATGGTGATTTTTTTTTTTCTATTTTTTTAAATTATTATGTAACTATATTTCTTGTAGAGATTATATATGAAGGGCCAAATTTATGTGTGATAAGGTTACCAAAGGCAATTAATTTTGTTCTTTCTTTGCAGACAATAAGAAATCTCAAGCCTCAGTCAGTGGTAAGAGCTCTTTTTTTTTTCTCCTTTGTTTTCGTTGTGTCTGTCCTGTTGTCTGTCTATGTTTTTCTTCCCCGCCCCAGTTTCTATAAAATAGCTTTGAAATCAGGGCTGTGGTTTACTAACAATAAGAAGGTTACAGGTTCCCTAGCTGGAATATTAAATCCTGCTGAAGGAAAAGATAGGTAGTGTGATAGTCTTGCAGTTGTTCAGTGATGATAGTGATGGGCTTGGACAATGGATTGAATGTAACACAAGAGACTTGTTTGTTTCTGTTTGTGCTTTGGTTAGCTCAACACTGATTCTTGAAAGAACAAGAATGATTGAAAATAATCTGCTGAGCAGTCTGGGTTTTTCCCTGTTACCAGCTTTGGGTTCCTCAGGGTGTTGCGTCAGAGGCAACCATTGTGTTTGTGGGGCATGCACACTCTTCCATTTGACTGACGTTAGATCTGATCATGTCTCCTGTCTCTACTAATTCTTACAACAGCATATGTTAGGAACATAGTATGATCCTCTATTTTTATCCCCCTGTAGGCTAAATATGCAGTGTCTGCGATCGATTAACATCCAGCCTAGACAGTTGGAAATTATAAGTATTCTTAAGAAAAAGGTGGTGTTACATTCTGTACCTGATTAATACTGCTTCTGCATCCCATGTTGTGTGCTCTTGAATTGCTGTTCCTTCTTTGACTTCACTTGTCTCTGTGCCCAGGATTCAGATTATGATAATTGTCTTGAAATGAAAGGCACTGGATTTATCCATTGCATAATAAATGTGATGTTATGGGGGGGGAACTCTATAGCAGAGTTATTTCCTCTGCTGCTTCTCTGTGTTGATGTTGGGAGGCAGAGACTAATAGGATCCACAGTGAGACTCTCAATTTTTGAGGTAACAAGCTGGGTGGGTATCCTCATGGACTTTTATTGGCAGCTTGTTTTGACTTGCGTATAAGTTCAGAGGTGGCTAATAAGTTCCTTTTCTCTAATGTATTTAGAATCTATTTGGAACTTTGCAAACCTGAAGCACTTTAAATAATCTCCACTCTATTTACAGAGAGTCAGAGACGTGCCAGAAGCCTCTTGCCTCACAGGCAGAGCAGTGAATGTTAGATTCTCAGAGTACTGGATGTAGTCATGGTCTGAATCCGACAGATCAGAGAGTGGAGGATGGAGAACAGAGGATTTTCGGGAGGCAATTGCATGGCTGTCTGCATATTGGTAACTATTTTCTTTGTAGATCCGATGAATGCCCTGCAGAATCTAACTGGGGGTCCCCCAGCAGGGGCACCCGGAATGGGCATGGCTTCCCGAGCTCAAGGAGCACCGATGAGTGGCATGAGTGGCCTTGGCCCAATGGGACAACAGATGAGTCTCCCAGGGCAGCAGCAGCCTCCTGGAACCTCAGGAATGGCCCCTCATGGTATGCCTGGTGTCTCTACAGCTACTCAGCAGAGTAAGTGTTCAGTTTGCTTCAACCACTGATATTCCTAGATCAGCTTTTCAGTACGTAACTCTTTTTCCACAAGAAAAGGGTGCTGAAGAGGTTTCATACTTCTGGCTAAATCAGCCAAGTGAACTGCAGGAAGAATTGATTTCAAATTCTGCCACCTAATGGGATAAGTATCTTCCTTAGGGTAGTGAGGAACAGTGTAGCTGTTGTATAAGCAAATGCTTCTTTAATCCTATAAGATGACAACTGCTGAACTTTTTGTGGAGCTCACCTAATGTTTTCTGCAGGTATGGTGCTTCCTGCTGGTGACCTCTGTGCATATTTATTCCTGCACATTTTTGTATTCTTTGCCTAGGTTGCTGACTCAATATAGGCAGTGAGAATTAGAGCTTGGTAGTAGGAAGTGTCATTAATTCTTCTGTAAATGTGCCTAATCCATTTGAAGAAGCAAAAGTATATACTATTAACAAAGAACATTGAGGTACTTTAGGGATTATCTTCAATTATTATGAGTTATACTGGATAACTGTCTCTTGCACTGTTTGGGTCTCATGTTTTAAGTACAGTCTACCTTCTTTTTAGCCCAACTTCAGCTTCAGCAGATAGCTCAGCAGCAACAGCAGCAGCAGCAACAATTCCAGCAGCAGCAGGTGGCTTTGCAGCAGCAGCAGTTCCAGGCCCAACAGTCAGCAATGCAACAACAGTTTCAGGTTCAGCAGCAGCAGGCAGCAGCAGCTGCGGCAGCCCAACAGCAGCAGCAGCAACAACAGCAGTTGCAAGCCGTCCAGCAGCAGCAACAGCACATGTTGAAACTGCAGATGCAGCAGCAACAAAACCAACAGCAGGTGATGGCAAACATTTACAATGGCAATTGAGGTGATCTTGCGTTCAGTTACTTGTCAGGTGATGCTTGGCTTGCGTGGAAGTACTGAATATCAGCTCTGTGTGTCGTTCAGGCATTTCCACTTTAGGGTGGCAAGTTAATTGGCAACAATATATTATATCCCATAGTAAAGGCTTAACAGTCGTTTGGTTGTTTTCTTCTGTCATAGCAATAGAGAATTAAAACCTTTGTCTCTTTATAAACATTAGGATAGTCTTTCATTCTGACAAGAACAGGGATGTGGGAAAGAATGAAAAGCACTTGTATTACTCTAGAAATAGTGGCTGTTTTGTCACTGTGTGAATTACACATTGCCACTTTAAAAAATGTGTGCCAAGCACATCGTATATATGTATTATCCTTAGGCACAAAAGCAGAAGAGGAAACTTCAACTGTCATGCTCTTATGCAGTTTCTGTAAATGGTGGTGCTGATGCAGGCTGGTTACATTTGAAGAAGTGCTTTTGAACCCATTTGTACAGGAGAAGCTGATGGACCTCAGCTTTGCTATTGAAAACTGTTTTAGTAGCAAGACAAGCTTGTAATATTGAAGCCACAGGCTGCACGCTGTGTAGAGTTGAGATACATAAAGAGTGAGTGTATAAAAAGGTTGGGCTTTCCCTTTGGACTTAAAACCTCAGCCTGAGGTATTAGGATTCTGTTTGCTCTTGGTTTATGCTATAAAAATAAGGCTGCTATTGCATTGCTGGAAGCTTTAGCATCCTGGGTTTTCCTGCTTTTTAGATGCAGCAGCAACAGCAGCAGCAGCAACTACAGCGAATTGCCCAAATGCAGCAGCTGCAGGCAGCACAGGCTATGCAGGCGCAACAGCAGCAGCAACAGCAGCAGCAGCAACAGCAACAAATACCACAACAACAGATACAGCAGCAGCCACCTCAACAAGTAATGCAACAGCAGATGCAACAGATGCAGCAGCAGCAGCAGCAGCAACAACAACAACAACAGGTTGCTCAGGCACAACAGTCTCAGCTTCCACCACAATCCCAGCCTCAACCCCAGCCCATGGTATCTCAGCCACAGGCAATCTCAGGACAAATTCCTAGTCAGGTTATGCCTGTTACTCTTACGCCACAGCAATTAAAAGCAATGCAGGTAAGGGCTAGTGACCAGCTGATTGTTGGTTCATTATAATTCTCTAGAGAAATTTAAAAAAAATTCTTTGACTTTTGTTAATAATGAAGTAGGAAAAAAAAACCTTAGCTTATTAAGAGATCTGTAGTTAGCATGTTACGAGTATGGAGAATTTAAAAGTTTATGTCTTGGCCTTCCAGTAAAGGACAGTTTTTTGTCTAACATTAGGACTTCTGGAAATCTGTGTAAATCGTTTATGTGGCTAATATTTTAAAATAATTTTTTGTCTTAGTCTTAAATGGACAAATGAAAAAAGAAACAGAAAAAGAAAAAAACTCTGGTTAAAGAAAAGTTACCTCCATGATGTTTGCTGTTTTAGAACATGAGGAAGTGCTTTGAAGTGCCTACTGCATGTGACTAGAGCCAGTGTTGGCTCTCTAGCATGCTGGCTTTGCTTCTGCTGCCATGTTTAGGGGTTTTGGTCAAAGTTTAAGACACTGTTAGTTTCTGCCTTGAAAAGATAATAGTTTTACTCTTTTGAACCTCTGCTGGGTCATCCTCTTAATGGTGCAGCTTTTTGAACTGATGCAGCACAGTAACTTTATTCTGGGCTCCACATATGCTGTTGAGCAAAAGCTTGGATGTAATCCCAAGACTTGCTTTTCTTTGAGCCTTGCTGGGGTTGAGTGGAGTGTCAGCCACACTTGAGAAATTATTGACACCACATGAATGAGTTGATACATCCACTTTGCACTCCTACCAGCTCAGCTAGGAGTAGTTAGGTGTGCATATCAAGCTGATGGTTGTAGTGAATGTATAAACATTGGAAATGCTGGTCATTGGTAGATGCATATACAGTGTGCTTGAGGGAAATCAACACAGATGTGGTTAACTGTGTTTGCCAGAAAGTTGGGGTATCTAGTATTGGCATAGGAAGACCTGATTGTACAGGGAAGAGTTGCAAGAAGAAATCAAATCTTGGGTGCACAGTCTCTGAGAAGACTGTTCTAAATGTTAGAAACATGGGAACTTTTTTTCATAAAGAAAGCTCAAAGTCCCTAGGAAGAAGTATGTATGTGAGGCTGATCTTGTCTCCACACCCCTTTTTATGAGGATAATAAATATAGTTGAAACGGAAGTGTCATACCCTAATCAGGTACGTATATTTACCCGGTTCTTTCTTTTCATACTCAAGGTAAGAGCTCAGCTGGTCCAACAGCAGCAGGCAGCGGCAGCAGTGCAAGCAGCTCAGGCCCAAGCTGCTCAGATGGGAGCTTCAGGGCAGGTAAGGGCCCAGGAGCCAGTATCACTAGTTATAGGCCTGTAGCAAGTGCATGCTAGAGATGAGCATGGAGATGGGTTTCTGGTTGGCTTTCTGATGAGGGGTCTGACATCGGTCATCCCTGTTACAAAGGGGATATGGGCTTTTATGCTGTTTCTCCTTTGCGTGGAGTCAGAGGCAGGATTTCGTTGACAACCTCTCTGTGCATGCTCTGTCCTGAGTAGGTAAGATTGTTGCCTGTACTGACACAGGAATGCACATCAATAAGATGACCTACTGTGGTCACGCTACAGGTCTGACTGTTGGTACCTGGAGTGTATCACCTCTATTTTTGTTAAACTTTCTTAGGTGACTGCTTTGTGGTGTAAACTGATTTCTGTACTGTGAATCTTTGCCTGCTATCTTTACTCACATGTGATTTACCTTCCATCTCCATGTATCAACTATAAAAAAAATAGTATAGACAATGAAATCTCTCTGCACTCCCCTTTCCTTCCTTTCATCTTTCATTCTTTTTCTGAGTGAAATGGGCGGTAGATATAGATTGCTCTTGTTCTGGATGTGAATTGTGAAGAAAAAATGGCATGTGTCACAAGTGCAGAGTTACATTAAAAAAAAAAAAAGTGCTGGGTGAAAGCTTATTGTCTAACACAGTTTTCTTATCCTGCAATACACTTGTAGCCCCAGTGATTGTTCCTTGATGTGTGTCTGGTATGAAGGAGACATGGGGAAAAAAAATTGGGAATGGCTTGAGCTGAACCTCTCATCCCATTTTCCACAAGAATATGAAATAGTCTTTCGTGGCTTACCTCTGTAGTGTTTCATATTGAGGCATTTTACAGACATGGGTAAGTACAATTATCACCACTTTGTAGATGAAGAGACTGAGGCAGTCAGATGAAATGGGGTTGACTAGGATTAATGGCAGAGCTCTTTTTGTATACCCAGACATTCCATGTCTGCATGCACCATTTTCCCTTCAGTGCACAAGTAATACTACAGATTCAGTAAGACATTTGGAAGCTTTTTACGTGGACTGTGGTAACAGTGGGTTCCTCAACATAACATGTCCCAGACTTGTATCAGGAATAGTTTCTTGTATCTTCATAACTTTGGTGTGGCCTACATCCTTGTTGGTACCTAAGTTCTCTTTCTGTATCGGTCCTTTTGCTTGTGTTAACATAACACAGGATGTAAAAGCTGAGCAGTGGTAAGTACAGTTGATACAGTACTGGCAGCAATGCAGAATTCTCTTTCTAAGTTGAAATGTCAATTAAACCTTTGGTTTGTTTCTTAAATAATTTCCAGGTGGGAGCTGCAGGGACTCTAGGCTGACTGGAAGGAGGCTCTGACTTTTTTTCTTTTTACTAACTTAATGATGCTCTTTTCAACTCCTAACCAGATGGATTGTGCATATGTAAACTTAATTCTTGCCCTATTTAGTGAATTCATATGCCAGTGGCTTAACAGCACAGTGCATTTGAAAAGTTTCAAATTATAAGATGGCTGACAGTGGGTTTTATATTGCAGCTTTATACAGATGTGTAGTAAATTCAGGGGCTGCTCATTATCTATCACAGATGGAGTTTAAAAAATTCCCATACAGGCTTTACTCCATTTATGTTCATGCTATTGCAATATGAATCTACTAAAATTCACTTAACTTTGTGAAGTCCAATAATGGAATGGGTTTCTTGCACTTGTGTATATAATTTCTCTACATAATACTTAAGATTGTGGCTGTGTACAATATTACAACGCAGCTTCAGTGTTGAGAGTGTATATGGATTTTTTTTTTTAATTTATAAGACGTTTGTTTTAAGAGTAGATTTTGCTTTGTATTTAGTGCATTTTTCACTAGCGCCAGCATTTTTAATAAATCTGCCTTGACTTCTTCATTTGGTTCAGGAAAGCTTTTGTTATAAACAAACCCTGTCCTAATCTCTGCTTGTTACATTTAAACTTAATATCTAGGGGCTTTCAAGCTGGGAATTTTGGTTGATGTGGCTCTGTTTTCCCTTGTCCATAAAGTTTCTGTTCATCCTTTCTACATAAGACTAAAAGCAATCCCAGGTTTAAACATGGATCCATGTGAGTTTTGAAGTTGTCTGAAGTTGTAAAGACACCATGCAGGTCAGTGTTACTCTGCTTGGGTGTCTAGTCCTCATGGAGTATGTAACTCACAGGTGAAGTGGGTAAATAATCAAAGTAGTGTCCTAGTGACCACAGAGTGCTACACAAGTGCTTGTAGCACCAAGAGAAGATCTGCAAACAACTGGAGTTAAGTGTTAATAGTCACTGTTCTGGTGCTCCGAATGCAGATTGGTTGTTGCTCTTTGTAAATCAGCTGCCTTTAGTGGAGTGACAGTAGCACAGTACTTACACTGACCAGAAGCTGTATATTTATGGCATTCTGAATCTTTGGATTTTAGATGAAAGAAAATTACAGGTTCAGGATTCATATTGTTATATTCCAATTCATTTTTATCAAGTAAAGAGGTTTTGTATCTTATAGTGGAGGGAGACTCTCTTCCTCTGCTTGCTCTCTGTTTTTATCGGGTAAAATTCTCAATTCTGTAAAATGAGATAAATCAGTTTCACTTGTGGAAGAGGTTTTGCCTTCAGTTTAAATGTTTTTCAAAAGTACTTGAACACTTCTGGTTGTCTTCTGTTTTTAGACTGACAAGAACAACTCCTTTGTAGATACACTGCTTTGCATAAAACAGATGCAATCTTTGGAACCTCCTTTCCCAACCCCTTTGTCAAAGGGTGACAGGTTTCATAAATGTGAATCAGCTGAAGAATGGGAAAACCAGATTACTTTGAGAGTGGAATTGGTGTCATTTTATATATACATACTTCCTTTTCAAAACACACATTTCAAAAAAACAAAAAATCAAACCCACAATTGTGTGCATGTGCATACATGTTTGACCAACCACAATACAACAAACAGCTGAAAGCCTTTGAATTGGAGTTTGTCATGCTGGTGTTCAGTAGTTTGCCAGACACTTAAACTGTGAATGTGCTTTTACTTTCCTTGACCTCCAAGGAAGTAATCTAAATCTTCACACTTTGGTGGTGTGGCATGAGAAATAGGACCAAGATGGGACATGTGGGTCACCATAACATCCCTGGGATTTCACACGCTCCAGAGATCCATGTGAATTCATGAGGGTCTAAGATGGGGTGATTGTGCCTGGAAGGATATGTTTTGTTTTTTTTTTTCCTAGCAATTTCCTTTTTGTTTTGTTTTGTTTTTTTGTTAGGGTTGTGTTGCTTCACCAGCTATCATGTTGATACTGTAGCTCTTCACTGCACTTTGTAGCATCCACCTGTGCTTTGTGCCAGTGCTGGGTTGTTGTGTTTGCTTGTGGTGGCTGTTGCATGCTGTGTGTGTACATGTGCATGTGTGTATGATGTCTGAAGCGCTCCCATTTGTTTCCTTTTTGAAATCCTGTCTCTGACCGTCCTTCTTTGCCTGGATGGAAAGGGACTGCATTGCTCTGATGTTGTGAACTAACAGCTGTGCTGAATTTGACACTATTTCCTTTATCAGTTATTGCTTTCCTTTTTCAGTCTTGCTATGTTGTATTTAATTTTATTTATTTTTTAACAATTGTTAAGCACATGCATTCTCTGACTCTGTAGAGACATGTTGCTGGCTGCTTCAGTCCATTTACATAGAACACTAAGCAAGAATGCCCCAAGTCATTTACTGAAAGGAGACTTCATTAACTCCTAGGTTAGTTAGGGCCTGTGTAGGTTCCTTGGTAATAAGGATGCTGGAAGAAAAAGTAGCCCAGAGAACTTTACTGTAAATTTTTGAAGTACCAAACAGAAGCTCTTTTACTGATAAGTGAGTCTGCCAAAGTTACCCAAATACTACCTCATAAATATGCTGCATTTGCTGTTAATTCTCAGCATATATAGTGTAATATCAAATAGTAAGAGGGCTATACAGATGTATCTGATTAAATCTGTCTGAAAGGCACTTACAGACACTGCAGAGTAGCATAGTCCTAAGACTATTTTAAAATACAAATTCTAATGCTAACCTTCATCATTTGTGCTAAATGTTTGTACTTAAGTGTATTCTCAGTCTGTACATGGAGAATCAAATAGTGCATGAATATGCTTGAGGCAGATTGTGGACTCAGAATATTTCAGCACAGCTTAATAATAGAATAATGGTTATTTGTCAAAATAATGGAAATTACAAGGATATATTGACTTATTCTGTGTGGAAGGAAATGGCTTTTTCAAACCAAGAAATCTGTTTTGTTGTCTTTGGCATTGTTATACTGTCATAGGTTAGGTTGGTCTCAAATTTTGCTCACTGTAGAGCATTCCTACTGACAGTTGAACTGTCTGCCAAATTCTTTTATAATGAAGGGTGGCATATGCAAATAGTGATAAATCCTGAGTCCACAGTGGGAGAAAGTCCATCAGAAACCTGTGGCATTATATAGCTTCTTACATGGAGCATTGTTGACAACAATCTTAGAGTACTTTATTTCCAAGAAGTCTAGAAATTCAAGATGTCAAGCAATATTTAGGAAAAGCCCTTCATGCAAATGCATAGCATAGTCAACCTTGACCCGTGAATCTGAATCTACATATCATCTCTTTCATGATACCTAGAGTTCATTAGATGCTTTCTAAAAATTAATAGAAAGGGCATAAAAAGAAGTTTGATTTATAAGCTAGCATGTTAGGTTAACCTGTAGAGAAAAGCTCACTAACCTTCCCTTCATGCTCCCCCTCCCCCTAATTTCTGGAGGTTGCATGTGCTTCTCATCCTGCCAGTGCACTGCATTTCTTGTTTTGCGATTACTTTTGTCTGTTGTCCCTCTGTCCTCAAAGATGATCACCGCACCTATGGCCCGAGGTGGGATGCAAATAAGACCACGGTTCCCGCCTACCACCGCTGTGTCTGCTACGCCGCCAAGCTCCATTCCTTTGGGCGGACAGCAAATGCCACAGGTATTTACTGAGTCAAAGCACATTGTGTCAGGAATTGTGCAAAGCATTCAATACATGATTGTATACCACTTGCTTTCAAGCAAGGGGAAGTTCACTTTTTCATCAAACAACTTGCTGGTGTAACTCAGGGTATTGGATTGTTTAGGTTTTTATGGATCCTTGTTAATTTTAAATAAAAGGTTTTCTGAGAGCTTGGGATATCAAAGCATTTTTAAAGTGACATAGATCTTTATTTTGACATTTAAAATTTCCATGTTCATAATTGATTCAAGTCTCAAATTAGAACTTTGTGGTTTCTGTTTAGTCTCTGTCCATACTCCAGGAGTGTGCATTTATGAGAGTGTTGCAAGTCAGTGCTGCAGTGTACTGGCTGAGTTGTGTCTGGGACCTCACTTAACGTGTTCGTGCTCTGTACAGGTGCTTCTTTCATTAATAGTACACATGGCTCATTTCAGTTTGAGTACCTTGGCATGGTATGAGGGACCAAGAAAAAAGGAACTGTGCTTTCCTTTCACAGTTTTGTAGGATGAACTGCCAGAGGGATTCCACTTGCACCTGCATCAGAGAACCACCTGTGTAGGCAGGCTGGCAGCACCTATCCAGCTGTTGCTGGAAGATGCATGAGGTTGGAGTACTGCATCTGCCTGGTGCAGGTCTAGATCTGCTAAAGACCTCACAACCATGCAAAATGTGTCGTTTTACGGGAGCGGGAATGGGGAGAACTGGAATGAAATAGTGTTGAGCTCTTACCACTGTCATAAAATAAGGGACTGCTCTGCTCTGCAGAAGTTTGCTGAGCCCTGTGTGATTGGTATTGGTTTAAATACATATAATACTATAATGGTGGAATAGCATTCAATTGGAATTTTCTGTCTGTTATTCATGAACCCCATGTCTTGCTCTTCTCAATGCTAATTTTCAAATTTAATACCAGGTGCAGTTTTAGTTTTTAATGCTGCTGCATTTTATTCATAGGTTTAATGAAAGTTTCTTCACTCTTTGCATTTTTGTTTCCTTTGCAAGCTTGTCGTGGGGCTGTGGAATATTTGAAACTGCTTCCTAGTGCTGCTGCATCAAGTTTAATAGGCACAGCCTTTTCTTCTCAGGAATTTGCTATGGCAAATACAGTGACCAGAAAGATTCTGCAGACCTAGGCAAAAACATACGTTGCTGTTTCTGATTTAAGATGGATGGTCATTTCAGTCCAGGTCGTTGCTTATATGTTAACTGAAATAAAACCCAGACATAGCTGTTGAGTCAAAGGAGAATTTATGTTGAGCTTTATTCACTGTAGAAGTTAATATATACTGAGATCATCATTTGCCATATGAAGTATTCACAATGTTTGGTTTGACAGTGAGGCCTTCCAATAGATAGTTAAGTATGAGGTTGGTTTATATTTAATATTTGAGTCATAACAAAAAACCTTTAGTTTAAGTATTCAGTACCATAGGCTGGTCATGTCTATGGTTATTGAAAAGCCTTGTTTTCTGACACTGAGTGAATTGGTCATCAAGGAGTGCTCTTAATAGTATGCCAAAGACTGTGAAAATGATGTAAAAGACTGAACAACTAGGGAAGGCAGAAGAATAAAGGAAATTTCTTTGAGTGGTGATTGGAGTGAAAATGGCTCCGAAGCAGGTGGTAGGATGAGTGAGTCATGGTTTCATGGTGGCAGGAAGCATGTTTTTAAAGCCAGTCTGACATGCCATATACTTGACAGCTCTCAATGAGCATGAACCTCAGTGCTGTCTGCCAAAACATTTTGTTCATGTTCTAGGTAGATTAGAAACTAGAGGTGTTGTCATTTAGGCCTCTTAATTTTGTAAAATGCTTAAATAGTTATAACTTCCTTGTCATCAAAGCCCTTGCATCTGTTCACAATAGGAGCAAGGTGCTGTAGCATATACCTGGTAATTTATTACTCATTTAAGAGTCTGCCACCTCCTTGACTATTACAGTATCAAATGTCTTTTAGACTTGGTGATAGGTAGTGTAGTTTAGAGTCTTTTCTCTTTAGAAAAGAATCTTGGTATTGCACTGAAGAATCTCTTTCAACAGAAGGACCAGATGTGCTATCAGTACTGTTTGGCTGTTTATTTTTACCCCATATGACAAAACTGTCAGTCTGTCCTTTATATCACAGGGCTCAGTTGATTCTGCAGTAGGTTTTTTTTTTTTTCTTAGTTGGCCTTTTTTTTTCTGTTATGGTCATTTCAATCAAAAGAATATATTTGCTGATAATGGCATAGTATTCCACAATCTCCTGGTCTTTTGAATTGCCAGAGAATTAGAACTGACCTTTTTTTTTTTTTTTTTTTTTTTTCTTAGCTGGTTAGTTTGTGCCTGAATAGTTTCCAAGCATAAATTACAATCTGTGTTAGTGTCACTTTTTGAACAGCTAAAAGAAGTTTCATATACCATATTTAGTTTGGCTGAAGAAACCTGCTGATCCTGAGATTTTAAAAGATTAAACTAACCTAATATTTACCTAAAGCAAAAGTTAACTAATATGCTAATACCAGTAATTTTCCTGTATTTCTAGTGTCAAAACCTTCAAGTTCTGTCTACAGTTTTATCGTAGTCTGCAATAATACAAACTTCCAATTTATTGTAGGCACATAATCTTCAGCAAACTGAAAATGTAGGAAAAAAAGTAAAACTGAGTTAATATTAAATAAAGCGAGGGATAGTGTCCTGACTGGGCATATGGAAACCTGTATATGAGGTTATTTAAAGTTCTGCAGAATTTCCGTTATATCATGTAAAGCAGCATAATGCTGAACCTTAAACCCAGTTTGCAACAGAGTAGGCAAAGCTCTGCTTACTGGCTTAACCCTGAATCTGTAAGTACAGTAAATGCTTTCTAGAGTTTTCCTTTAAAGTTTTTCTACTGTTCCTCATTATTACCCATCACTTCCTTGTTGCAGTCTCCTTTTCCTTGCCATTAACTTCTGCATATTGTACACTCTTGCTACTGGGAGCTTCTGAAAAACTTGCTAGCCTTATCTACTGAGTGCTGTTCCTTGCCTGAGACTCAGCAAAGTGGAGGTAGGCCTCACAGCTAAGTTTATCTTCCAGCATAGTGTGCTCTAAACACTAAGAATACCTTTCATTTTGCAATGAAACTTTTGTCATGAAAGCCTAATTATCTTTTTGGGCAAGACTTTAGAAAATTAGGGCTTGGTGTTGTGATCAGGTCACTGTAGATTCACAGAGTAAATTCATGTTCAGTGGTCTGTAATAGCTGTCCATGAATATGCTTGTTGATGCATAAACTCTCATCCTGCAGTGAAAAAATATGTAGTTCTCTTTCCTATAGTAGTTCCTGTAGTTCTATATATGAAGATGAAGGGTAAATGAGGAGCTAAATGCACTTAATGGAGTTA
The DNA here is from genome assembly GCF_003259725.1 of Athene cunicularia. Taxonomy (NCBI): domain Eukaryota; kingdom Metazoa; phylum Chordata; class Aves; order Strigiformes; family Strigidae; genus Athene; species Athene cunicularia. The sequence goes on along the minus strand of NW_020799121.1, from coordinate 5,387,817 downwards.
AAAAAAAAAAAAAAAAAAAAAAAAAAAAAAAAAAAAAAGATGAAAGCATCTTTAGACTTGTTCTATAGAAGGACATCTGAAATTATTACCTAGCAAACTAACTGCTTATAAAGAAAACTAAGGCAGTAAGTTCAGAACTGCGTACTTCAGAGTGCATGTTTTTGAAAATCTCACAATTTTGCTTAATATTACGAGTTTAGCCTTTGGTATTCTGCAATGAAGCTGGTGAGAGCAAACTTGTTGCAAGAAGGAAAGCTGTTGGCCTCTGCATGTACTTAAAGGAGAAGGGCTAATGCAAAAAAAAAAAATGTAATTCATTCTATGCTTGTGCACAGTAGATGCTATATTTTCTTTTCTTTGCTTTTCTGCAACATTTGTAAATTAATGGGAAGGGACCTTGGTGTTGAAGTAGATACAGAAGCTTAAATCTGGCAAAAAATCTAATTAAATCTTTCTTCCTTCCCAAAACACAAGGATTTAAGTTTTCAGAAGTAATTTTTATATAACCAACTTGAGACACTTAAAAGGGGCCTGACTTTCAGGAAGTGGTGAACCACTCAAAAGTGGTCTTAGTTTGACTTGATGAAAACTGGGTGCAGCATCCATATGGGTAAGTTCTAAATCACTTGCTGTTTAATAGAATATTAAATAGAGTTGTAAAAAATCAGGGAGTGCTTTTTGCAGTGTTCATTCTAGCTTCCTTCCAAACAACAGTTTGGAATGCTTGGTTTCTGTGGGAGGCAGACTATGCTTTTCAATCTCAGAAATGCTTTTCCAACTGTTGAGGAGACATGTGCTGTTAAAGAATCCACCCACTATGAAAAAGAGTTAAGCACGGCCTCGGTATTTGTTGATTATGGAGAAAAGGAAGATGTAATAGCTGATTTAAAACATCATTTCAACCTCACCTGTTTGTAGATATTATCTTTATAGGAGAGGTTGCGAAGGTGACAGGATTATTGAAGATTTAAAAAAAAAGTATGTCAGGCTGTATTTGATTTTAAACTATGCTTTAATGGATAATAAACTAGTATCTTCAAGTTTAGTAGTATTACATTTGCACCTAGCTGGGAATTGTTTAAGCCCTTTTTTTTTTTTCCTTTTTTAGTGGAAGGTGACCTCTTGCATAGCTGTAATGTGATACTCCAAGCAAAGCATTTCCTGTCATAGTGTGTACATGCAAAAGTAGACTGTGCAATACTTACTTTTTAATGTGCTAAATAACATGTCCTCTGGAAACAGTTGGATGTTTTAGATGGATATTTAATGAGTGAGGGACAACACCAAATTACAGTGCTCATGAAGTATCTGGGACTTGTGGGTCTACTGGGACCTTTGCTTAAAAATGGTTTAGACTGAGGTAAACAGAGTTGTTAATTCATAAAGATGCTAATCAGTTACTTACTGAATGGATGCATGGGTTGCTGAGTCACAATATGTGGCCTCTGCAGGCTAATGCAATTTATCTTTGTGTGCATTTATAGCCTCATTATATATATGAGAACTCTGCATGTGCCTTAAACATGATCACTTAATATCTGCATTATTATACCATGACCCTGGCCATGATACAGGGTTTTTTGTTTAGTTTTAAATAATCAAGGGGAAAAATGTCCTTTAGAACAAATGTGAGAAGTTGCACTAATTTGAGCATCATTTGGCTCTGGCATTTTAGAGTGTACAGAATAAACTTAGTTGTTACCCAGAGTTTGGTGCTGTTCTGGAAATGCTCTTACTCATCTTTTTGTCCTTAGGCACACCTCATCATTCTCCAAAGGTTAGAAAGCTGTTGCCTTTTTTTGTTGTGTGTGTGTTTGGTTTATTTTTTCTTTCATCCAGCCATGCAGTTTGGAGTGTTTCTATATCCACCCAGATTTTCAAAGATGAATATTTAAACAAGATGTTGGTGGCTTGGTTTAATTTTTTTTTTTTCTTCCTTCCTTCTAAAGAAAACCAGTTGGGAAGCTACAGTCAAGTCTGACAGACCTTTGAAGACTGTAGTTAAATGTCAGAATAAGGAAGGGGGTTTATGGCTATTCTCAAGTTAGAACTGTCTTTTCTTTCTGCTTTTCCTTCCTCTAGTTCTAATAAAGTACAGGTTTTTCAGATGGCACTTCTGACATTTGAATTGCAGCATGATGGTTTGGGAAATGAAAAACAATTATTATACAGTTATTCAAATTACGTGCAGTTTTAATGGTTATTTCTAGTAAAGCTGATATGAAGTACTGCCCTGAGAGCCTCAACAGTGATACAGGTGGGACTGTCATTTATGGGGGAGAACAGGAGACTAACACTTTCATTCCTTGTAGGCCTGAGGATATGCTTCTCTCTGTAGGTAAAGCCTTTTAGTTAGGTTCCCGTCCTCTGCTCCCTTTTGTTGTTATTGATCTTCCTTTTTCCATATATCAGGTCAGCCAGAACAATATTACTATGATGTCATCCCCATCTCCTGTCCAACAAGCTCAAACACCCCAGTCAATGCCTCCGCCGCCACAGCCACAGCCATCTCCTCAGCCAGGCCAGCCAACTTCTCAGCCAAATTCAAATGTCAGGTGAGTGAGACTGCAGCTTTTGAGGACCTTTGTCAGTGCCCTACGGGTGAGGTTTTCAGAAGCTTTCAAAATCACTGTTTCCATTGAAGTGAATGAATTTTGGTATCAGCTTCAGTGAGAGCACAGGTGGGATTGTGCTGAATACACTTTTAGTAAGCATTGGTATGGCACTCTGTAGCTCTGCCACTGAGGATTTCATACTCCGCTTCTTCATTTAAAATAGGGGTTTTCAGAGTGTATCTGCTCACAGGCTGATCATGCTCCCTTATCAGATTCTGGCAGGTTTAATTTTTATGTTTATTTTTCAGCTCTGGCCCAGCTCCATCACCCAGCAGCTTTCTTCCCAGTCCATCTCCACAACCATCCCAGAGCCCTGCAGCTGCACGAACACCTCAGAACTTTAGTGTCCCATCCCCAGGTCCTTTAAACACTCCAGGTAAATGATCTGAGAACTGTACTGCAGACTGTAAGTTAGGGTGTGTTTTGTTAACTAAAATAGTTCCAGGAAACCTGTTATTGTTTGGCACGATGTAACTTTAAAGAGCTCTGCAAAGCAGCCAGCACGTCGCATGCACCACAGAACATAACAACATGGATATCTCAAATCAAAATCATTTAAGGTCTCTTGTCATCACTGAACTATGTAATGTTTTTTTTGAACTTTACCAGTCTTTTGAAAAAAATGATACTTAATTTAATGGAGAAAGTTTATAGAGACATGATTCCTTAGTACCATGAGGGAAGGAACCCTTAGCAACAGCAAGCAATTGTAAATGATGTAAAGGACTTAATTACAGGCGGCAAAAACCCTACAAAACACCGTCCTAGGTGTACTCTGGCAGTTGTGCTCTTCTCTCTCCCAGATGTAATTAGCAGTTTCTGATACTGTGAATGGAAGTAACATACTGGCTCCTCTGCAGTTTGGAAAGCACTGACTTAAGAAAAACTACAGCAAATTCAGTGTGTTGATTTAGTGTTTAAGGCAACAGAATGAAGGCAAAATGAGAACTAGAAAATGGATATATGAAACTTCGGATGTTTTCAGAATAAAAGTGTATTAAATTGCTGTTCTGTCCTCAGAAAACATTTCTACACAAAGACTAGAGGGTTGGACGGAAATTGTGGAGGGTATCCAATTGTGGATTTGGGTATTTGACATGAGCAACGCTTTGGGAGCGCCACATTTCAGATCAAGGTTGTGAAATGTGAGAATGCTGTTCTGCAGTGTTTCTTATCGTCCCTGTGACGTGTGTGTTTACTTATTGCCAGGAAATCCAAATTCTGTCATGAGTCCAGCCAGTTCTAGCCAGTCAGAAGAGCAACAGTATCTGGAGAAACTCAAACAGCTATCAAAATACATTGAGCCACTCCGGAGGATGATCAATAAAATAGATAAAAATGAAGGTGAGGTTCCCTATATTTAGTCATGCATTTCTCTGACAACTGTCTCTTCTGATGAAAGAAGCAGTACCTTGCCTTTTGTGATTGTTTCAGTTCCAGGGGTTAAAAATGACAGTGAAAGTTAGTTGCTCTTTCTTGCCTATAACTGTAAAGATTTCATTGTGAAGAGTGGGTAAAATCTTCATCCTTAAATTCCCATCAGTTTTTTGTTACTTTGGATATTTGAGACATGTAGAGCTTATGCAATGAATATGATTAGAGGAAGGATCTTTGATCCTCGCTACTTTTCTCAGTGTTGGCTCGTGTTTTCACTTTTTAACAGTATACTGAATTTCTGTCTGCAAGTATGGAAACTATTCCTGTAGTCAGTGTTTGTGTCTCTGATGTTATTTCAGATAGAAAGAAGGACCTGAGTAAAATGAAGAGTCTCTTAGATATCCTGACTGATCCTTCAAAACGGTAACTCTTTTTCCTTTGGGCTGGACATCAGGTTCCCCAGCTCTTGCAGAAATTTGTTGTTTAGCATCCAGCCATGTTTGCATTGCAGTTGTCTGTGGGGCTCAGACAGCAAAAACACTTCAGCTGAGGTGACTGTTTTGTGGTGATTAAATTTCTCCTTTTCTGCAGGTGCCCTCTGAAGACACTGCAGAAATGTGAAATTGCTCTGGAGAAGCTGAAAAATGATATGGCTGTGGTACGTAATGCTTTGTGCTAGCGAGAGATAAGCAATTAATTCCAAAAGGTCTTATGATTTGGCAAGATAATATTTTGCATTTCTTCTTGCTTATGCTGTTAAGACTTCAAGTAATGTTGGACAAAATAAGAAAACAGGAAATAATGGGCAAACATTTACTTCATGTAAGTCACCTGTGTATCTTTGAACTTTCAAGTTCTTGTGCTTTGGCAAAGACTTGAGTAATTCTATGAACATTTGCAGCTGATTTCAGAACAGACTTCCAAAATGAAAGCTGTGGATGACTTTTTCCTTAATGTTACTGTATGCAGTTTTGAGAATCATTTGCAGTTTACTGCTATAGAATTTTGCAGAATCAATAATAGAGATTTTTTTTTTTTGTGTGATTAAAAGAAAAGGGGCTTCTTTTGTGTTTTAGCCTACTCCTCCGCCTCCCCCAGTGCCCCCCACCAAACAGCAGTACTTGTGTCAGCCACTTTTGGATGCTGTTTTGGCCAACATCCGTTCACCAGTCTTCAACCATTCCCTCTACCGTACGTTTATGCCAGCTATGACTGCGATCCATGGACCACCGATCACGTATGTGTCATTGACCTGCTGTCTGTCTTCGTGTTTTTTCCTTAATTTATGATTTTTAGCAACTACTGAAAGAACAGATGGGTTTATGGATGGGTGTGAGTTATAGCTTTCCTTTTTAAACCTGTAAAATAATTTACAAATGTGGTGTTGGCATAGTATTTTCACCTAATCTTTTTGTCAATTGTATTTTACATAGGGCCCCAGTTGCTTCCCCTCGAAAACGGAAATATGAAGAGGATGAAAGACAGACCATACCAAATGTCTTACAAGGGGAAGTTGCAAGATTAAATCCTAAATTTCTGGTGAACCTGGACCCTTCCCACTGCAGTAATAATGGCACAGTTCATCTCATATGTAAGCTAGGTAAGCAAGAAGAAATTAAATGTTGAATTCAGAAAGAAGTGCTGTAGAAATTTGGAGATTTTTTTGCTAAATCTTGCATCTTGCCAACCTGTGACTTCTGCATGGTCTGTACTTACCAGTTTCATAGCACTGCTTAATCATGACATTCCACACAGCCTGCTTCAGGGTACACCTGGAGATTTCATTCACACTGATCCTTTCTTTGCACTCAAGTTGCAACTTAAGAGTCTAGAAAATGACTTGTTGCTAGCAACAGTCTTGATTCCTGATTTGACCTATACTGATATGAGAATTGTTCTGCCTCCAGTAAATAGGGCAGAGCTAGAGAAATGTTAATTTTTGGGAGGGTCTATTTCAATTTGTACTCATGATCACTGACAATGGTGTATGTTCTAGAAAGAAATTCAGATTGCATCTTTTTTTTGTCCCAGATGAATAATCATGAAGCGTTACAGTTCCTTAACTTGTTTTGCTCTTAGATTCCAATGGGAAAGTAGATTCCACCTCCCATTAGTTTGAGAAATCTGAAACTATTTTTTTCCTGAATATTAGTACATAAGGCATTTAATTTTCAAAAATGAAGTGTCTAACTTAGTGAAGTTCAGCTGATGAACTGATGAGACTGGCAAGGTGCAGAAATGTGTAAGAGATGGAGCTATATTTGCCAGGCTTTTCTTCTAAGAATTTGAGTGTTGTTAAAGTGAGCAATGAGATTGCCTTCCAGTAAAAATGGACATGTACAGCTTGGTTTCTCCTTGGGGTTCAGAGGCTAGAAACCAAGCTGAATTGTTCACAAAAAAACCCTCTGTCCAGCAAGGACTGCTTTGTTCTGATGGGAAGTGTGTTTGCATTCTAGATGACAAGAATCTTCCAAACGTCCCACCACTACAGCTCAGCGTTCCAGCAGACTATCCAGATCAGAGCCCTCTGTGGATAAAAAACCCTAGACAGTATGGTATGAGGATGCTATTATGACATTTGTTGGGCATGTGTTTGTTGTAATAGTGAGGACACCTAGTATTACTCTTTTTCAAATTATATTTATAAAGTTATTTGTTTTATTTTTACTGTAACTGTTTATCTGTTATCTTTTTTTTCCAGCAGCCAATCCATTTTTGCAGTCAGTGTATCGGTACATGACTTCAAAACTATTGCAACTTCCAGACAAGCATTCAGTCACGGCACTCTTAAACACCTGGGCACAAAGTATTCGTCAGGCCTGCCTCTCTGCTGCATAACATCTCACTTTCTAACTTGTGAAGCAAGAAAGAAGGTCTTGACAGCTGGCCTCTTCCACATGCCACTGGAAAATCACAGGCATTTTGGGGAGGGTACTTCAGAAGAAAGAAGCCTTATGTTGTTTTGTTTCTAGGTGTCAGGTTCAGTAGAGAACCTGATGTTAGACTTAGCTTTCATGCTTTTTATCTTCTGCCTCTGTGGACTTTTGCCAGCATTTTCAAATATACAAAATGTGTATATATGGTTCTTGAGACTGTATTAGGATGAGTTTTTATTGTCTTCTTAGAGAAGAAATTATTTGTGGACTTCCATCAGGGAGTCTGGTATAAGAGGGAATAGGGAGAGAATGTCCTAATTTGCTTCCAGGTTTGCTCAGTGCCAGTATTCCTTTCATGCTGTATGTTTTGTGACCTGATATTGCCCCAGAAATAAATTAGCTGCGACTAGAATGTGCTTGCAAACTTCTCAGTGGTTGCAGGAATCTTTTTGCCTATTAGCTTTGCCCAGAGATGGCATAAATTTCAGCTTTGTAAGACATCCCTCAAATATGAGAGATAAATCTGGATCATTATACTTGGGGGTGAGGAACCAAATATTTGAAAATACTTTTGAACTTTTTTTCAAAAGTATTTTCTAGCTTATTTTAAACACTACTTTATAGAAATGGTTTTTGGTTAGCATGGACTACATGTTTCTCACTCCAGAAGAGTAAGGTGATGAGAAAGAGCTATTAATGTGCACACCAACTACAGGGGTATAAACTCTGTGTGTTTGTATGTGTAAAGGTGTGGGGGGGAAACCCAACAGTATAAAGGCCTAGTAACACAAATCAATCCAGCAGGCTTTTAGCTACATTTCTTCTTTTACTGAGAGTCTGAGGCACCTGTTTTCCTTTGAGAGTTGATGCAGTTCAGTGAAAATGCATCTATGCTACATCAGTTTGTTTAAAAAGAAAAGAACCAACATAGCTCAGGAGTAGAACTGACTAAGAACTGAACTGATATTTTGTGCCTTGAGCAATGATAGGCACTCAAGTCAGTCATCAGCTGCCTTATTGTTGGGCACTTCTAATGAAAACACTTGCCATGAGTAACTAATTTCATGCATAGTGTGGTTTTATTTTCCCCATGCTTATAAGTTGCTCACTTTTGTTTTCCTGGTGCAGAAGAATTTGAGATTTCAGATGTTCCTGTTATATTCTGCTCCATCTCCCCGTATTGTGCAGCAAACCTTAAAGAGTAGCTGGCTCTCTTACAGTAGTGTCAAGAAATTGCTATGATCTTCGTAAATCTGTGTGGTGTCATCAGTTTTAGGATGTTTTTAAATGTGGGTACTTAGTAAGCACTGACCAAGGCAGCAGAATGCTATCAATATTTTGTACATGAACTAATGCTTTATCTGTTTGTTTCTATTGTAATAAATTTATTATTATTCCTGTGTTGGATGCTAACATTATACAGCTCTTCCCATGTTGATCCTTAGAAACCAGTTCTTCTGTGTCCATTGGATGATGGTTACTTTGTTCTATGATAAGTGAAAACTCATATGCTTTAAAGGTTAGGGGAGGAAATCATAAATAGCTCTTCATCCCATGCAACAGTATCTTTACTGTCCTCATAGTAACTTGGAAGATGTGGTCAAGAGATTAGTGATGGTGTCACAAATGAAAGATGTGGTGTTTTAACCAGTACTGTTACATGGCTGATACTTTCCCTAGGGCAAAAGAACCAGCAGCACCAATAGTTTGTAATACATAATTAAGTCATAACCCAAGAAAGGAGAATAGAAGCAGGTGGGGGTTTTAAATACATTGCCAGGGTCTAACACCGAGACATGTATAGCATTTATTTCTTAACAGTTTGGTTAAAACATATCTGGAAATAGATGCTAAACATGCATGTCCCTCAGGTTTACAGTAACTTTCCTAGTCCAGTTTTCAGAGGTATCATTATAGTACCTTTTGGTTTTCCTTACAACAAGATGTACTGAGATGTTAGACTAAGCGGGGGGGGCAGGCATCCTGACATACAGCAACTTCTCAGTTGGGAAATAAATCATGGAAACTGGAAGTGGGTCATGTACCCACAACATGTCAGATTAGTAGCTGTGTATCAGTATAGCTGCCTGCCTTTCCTCTGTCTGCCTTTTCTGTTGATGGGCAAACTGTCATAAGCTGCTTATAGATCCTGCTAAAATAAAAATGTAAGCTTATTCCCAGATCCTTGGGAAGGTACACCAAAGTGGGAGTAGTACATTAGTAATAATGCTTGGGTACTTTACCAGCTGTTGGGGCATTAAAAGTGAATTCAGAAAATGCCTGTTAAGAAAAATTCAGGGCTTCATGACTTTCAGAAATGCACAAATCTATTATGAAAACAGAAATATGCAGGTCTGATTCTTTTCTTGAATAAATGGCATACAAAATTAATTCATAATCTGCTTTTATTTGAAATGAGGTGACAATAGTAATTGAAGAACCTATCATGAAATGTCAATGTAAATGTTTAAAGCAGTAATAAGGAAATGAGAATAAAGAGTAAGAGTGTTGACTTAAAGCGCAGTTCAATTAAGATGGCTTCTTTGAGTAGCCTGAGTTCTCCTCTGCCTCAACAAAGCTATTCACTTGTTTGTTTTAGTGGTGGCAACTGGTGTGGCAGGCAGGCACTGGTGTGGCAGGCAGACAGCAGAGAGGACTGCAGCAAATCAGTGTTACTGGGATTGCCTGAAACCATCTCTTTTTCAATTAAGAAAGGTAATTGTGTTAGGATTACTGCCCTGCTGGTGCGCTCAGTGATTGTGTGAAAGACTGTCCTGTCTGGCTGATGAGACTTTAAATGTCTCCCCAAAGTCTGGTTTTGTATCTTTGCTGTATGTGCTATCCTGATCTTGCCTAGCACAGCCAGGCCATGGGTGCATCAGCAGCTGCTGAGCACAACACGTCCTGCCTTTTGGCTCCCCAGAGATGCTCGCCCTTGCTAGGCTCTTGAGACTGGGTGCCTAAGGGCAGAATGTGGGGAAGACATTCTTGCAGGCACTCCTTTTGGGAATTACTGTGCTAATGAATACATCTTCCTGTTTTGAAGCACCATGCCTTTGTTTTTTGGTCTCATCCTTTTCCTAGTATGCTACTGAAAATATTTATGCCTTAATATTAATGGACTATAGTTCTCTTATAGGGTGTGGTGATGCTTAAATTTAGGAAAGTGTATTTTTCTCCATCTTCCAAAACTATTGATTCCTGCTAGAATGTAATGTTAAAACTGCTCTGACCTGGTTCATTCTCACAAAGGAAAAGGGATTTTCACTTGTAGATAACTTTTTATGAGCCAAATCTGACCATAAAACGCATGATGTACTGGAGAGCTAATACAGGTAATACGGACAGTGTGACCTAATAAAACTGATTTGTCTATCAGTGGACTAAACTAAAAATTATTTGATTCTATTCTGATAAATGCTACCTTCTAAAGAGGTGTGTATTACAGTATCTTTCCTCTCTGTTTCTCACCTGTATGAGATCTGTGAGGGGTTTTTTTTTAGAATATCATCTCATATGGATGTCATCTTAAAGCACCAGACATTTTGAGAGGTATAAGAAGCAGGGCAGTTCCTGTCATTTGAGTGTTCCGTATAAATATCTGAGAAAGTCCTGTGACTGCAGAGCTGATTATGGGAGTATGGAGTTGCAGTTTAAGCAAGCAAGTTTGCAAAGCCAAGGCCCTTGAGTATAAAGTTACTCAAATCAGACTTGCAGCAGGGCAATTACAGCATCACAGCAGGACAATGACTACTAAGTAGGAAATATCTTCTATGCTTGTGTGGAACATAGTGAGATTCAACCCTTTTGCAGCTCTAATGCTCAAGCAAACTGGTGGATTTGTTAGCAAAAACTGGTTATTGCAGGCTTACTTTCATGATATTGAACACTTTAGTTCCTACAGCATGTTTATTTACATTTAGCTTATGAAACCTCATTTCACTTTGATTAGTTCTCTCTCCCACGTGCCCTGCTCTGGCATATTTTTAGTGAGCACAAAATGGTTGTAATTTTCCTGATTGAGTTGCCTCTGGAAGCTGATCTGATCAGAATTTCTCTCTGTGCATCTCTTGATGTATTGCCCTACTGATCAGACTTTCTCTCTGCATCTCCTGATGTATTGCCCTATAGAACATATAGCGTTAATTAAAAAGTAGCTCAGAGAATGGAAATTGCAGGAAGGGGTGAGAGTGAACACGGGGACAGAAATATGCAGCTGGGCCTGCTATTTGCCATATTCTGAGGGCAGAAACAAGATGGTGGGGAAATGGAGCCCCTTAGTCCCAGGGAAATAAGGATGTTTTGAAATCACAAAATAGACTGAAACACCTGCTTTTTCTTGTTTAGTAGCCTAGGTTGTGCCATTTTGTTAATAAGACACTTGACTGAGATCTCCACCCTTGATTAGAGATGGTTTGAGGAATGGATTTTTTTGCAGTTGCTAAATGTGTTCTCTCCAGAAACCTGACATACCTTTTACTGAGGAGCTCTCTTTTTAATCAAATGTTTTGACTCCTGTGTTGCCATGGAGGGTAAGTACTGTGATGATAAGCTGGGGATATAATGTGAAGGTATCTTAACGTGGAGATGCCCATGACTTCATTTAAAAAAACAAAAAAAGTCAATCTTTTATCTAGTAGTATCATGGAAGTTGCTAGATAGCATATAGACTTGCTGCTGGAGGAAGGCACTAAATATTCCTAACACAAATTCCACCCCCCAACATTCTCAGCACTGTATTTATTTTCCAGAAGTTCAGATTTTCATGTTAGCCAACAGTAGAGCTTGAAAAAAAAAAACCAACAAAACAACCCACTAAAACCTAAACAGAACCCAAACCAAAAACCAACCAAACAAAAAACTCCACAAAAAGCCATGACCTGAGAGGTGGTAACCTGGAAGGGGACTCCTTTATTCTCCAGAACTTTGGAAAAAAAAAAAAGTAAGAATATTTTTTGCCTTGTGTGTGTGAACAAAATCCTAATTATAGCTTATGTTGAGTGAAGTGCCTGGCAGCATATCTCACAGCAGCCTAGTGTGAGGAATAAAATGTCTTGCTAAAAATGCTGTACTGCAGCAGCAGGCAGTACAGAAATACCACATTCCTCTTTCCCTTTCCCCTGTGCTTCCAAGTGGTTTCAGTAAAGCCTATGATTTTGTGTGCAGATCTGGCTTGTTAAAATGTAGCTCAAGCTAGTGCTGAGAATATATTGCATTACATTGCTAGGGTCACACCTCTGCCTGGCCTGCTGTTGCTGTTCAGAAGAAACTGCATTTCTACCACCTAAATGAGCCTCAGCTACTCCATTTTTCTGTATAAACTACCACAGTGCTCTTGATTAAAGTACAGCTCTGAGTTACTGAGTGCAGGTCATCAATGGCCTTGGGCTCAAGATACACTGCAGAAGGTTTTTACAACCTCATGCAGCTCAGTCTTCAGTTGTGAGCAGATGACATGGTAATGTGTGATCTGTCCCAGCTCTGAATTTATCCTGTCTGCAGCAACAGGGAAATGTGGCATACCTTTTAGTAGCAATCCCATGTTCATTTTGAGTTTGATGAATGATATTAAGGAATATTTTCCTTAAAGTGGGAAAATACTTTTTAAAAAAATCACTGTCATTTAAGGAGGCACAGAGAGTGATAGTTGCTGCTGAGGAGCAGCTGTTGCTGTCCCCCTCCCCAGGATCACCCTCCGTTCCTCCTGTGGCCCCTTGCAGGGGGGAAGAGCTCTGCCTGCCCAGCACTGCACTGCCCAGTGGCACAAGCTGGGGCTGAGCTGCGTGGTGTGAGATGCTGCTATCAATGTGTTAAAATGCATGTGTGGGTGCACTCAGATTTGTTTTAGTAAATGGTTTCTCTCCTGCAACACTGCTGTGCACAGCCCTTACTGCTTTATGGGGGTATTGCTGCTGCAGCACAGGTGCTTGAGAGGGGAGCTAATGCAGTCCTTAAGCACTGATGGAAGAAAATAGGATTTCTTGTCCTTTTCATGTCAGGGGAGAGGACAACAAAGTATTTGTTGAACTTCCAGAGAAGAATGCTCCTATCTGCTGGCCAAAACTGCCCCAGTAGAGCTACAGTAAGGTTACAGGGGAAACAGCAGTAACTTCTGTTTTTAAAACCAAGCGTTAATACTTGAGCACCGTGGCTCTCAGAGATGCAAACACAGGGAGAAGTGGTTTATGGAGGTAGAAGACATAAATCTGCCTGGGTTGGGGAGGGCTCAGACAGGGAAGAGGAGGTTTAAGTCCAGCACTGGGCTATGAGATGCCAGTCTTATGGCCTTGTCCCATCTTGTCTTGGTGGGTTTTTTTTTTCTATCACTGCACCTTCCTTTATAAATTTCTTGATGCACTGCTCTTTCTGTTGCTTTACAGGCAGAGCAGTTAAGCATGTGTTCAGTCCTACAGCTAATTCTTGCTTTAGAACAGTGTAAGAGGCTTCAAATGCAGTTACTGCCAAATCAAGAATATTTCTGCATATGGCAAGATTCATTTAAGTATTATAAATACTGATAGCTCATTCTTCCCCCCTCAAAAAAAGAGTCATTCACTATATTCTATGGGAACACTTTTATAAAAGATACATAGATTCCCTCCATTCCACAAGACCACATCATTTTTAATAAAACTTTCATATTAAAAAATACTTTAGAAAGATCTGATATGATAATTCAAACATTTTAGTCATTGAATCCCAGGCTCCTCCTTAAAACATTTATTTTTACAAATGTAAGCCAAGAGAAAGAAGTTAGTGTTCATGTGGCTTCCATCCTTCAGAGAAAAAAGTCATTATTATGGCATAAAGAAAATATGCAATCAGGATAATGAATGTGCAGCCCACTGGCCCAATGTAAAACCAGGATGCCATGAAGTAGATCATCAGCAAAGAAATGAGAGTCCTGTAGCTAGCCAGAAACCTCAGACTGATTTTTGGTCCCCAGTTCTGGCTTGTTCTGTCCTTAACCATGGGAGCATACCTGGTTTTCTGTGCGAGGTGGGGGTTGGTAAGATGATAGCGACAAAGTCGGCCAACAAAGTCTTCCCTGGAGCAAAGCACATCCATCTGATCAGCAAACTGAGGTAAGAAAAGTTTAAACATTAGTATTCTACTGCAACTACTGTTATAAAATAAGTGTAACTTACAATTTTTTTCTTTTACAGGATGTGGATTATAGGAAATAGAGGCAGGGAAAAATCAAAATGCACTTTAAAATAGTAGAACTACTTTAGCATAGACTTGTATCTGTCATACCTACAGAAAGGATTTGCTTTCCGTGTTTTAGAAACATTCATTCTGAATGATACTCCATTGTTCACCAAGCCAAAGAATAAATTTTAAATGTTATTTATTAATGATTTGTGTAGGAAAAGCAGAACTACAGGTAGAGAACTGATACTACTAGGAAATACCCATCTAGACCACAATAAAGGAGACAGAACAAGTGTCATATGTGCAAAGACCTGAAATTTGCAAAGGAAAGTCTAAAAGGAGGCAGTGCTGTACTTACTCTTTCGTTAAGCACTGAGGATAAACGAAATAGGAGGCGGACAAGAGTGGCATTTTCATAGCTTCGGATGGGCTGAAGCTCAGTATCTCCTTGATACTGCACCTCAAATCTACGTAGGCCGTTTATGATCTACAAACAGGGAAATAAACCCTTTATCTTGTAGCTCCCATCTGAAACACCTTTATACAGGCACCTCTCTTAGCCCCAATTAAGTTGCATTTCTCTTGATGCAGAAGGACAACATGTTTTTTCAAGAACAATCTATGCTAGTGATAATGGAATCTTTCTTCTCTCACCTGGTACCTGCCCAGGGGTGTAAGAATGAGGCCATCCTCGCTTTCAATGCAGTCTGGAAGCTGTTTTTTCCCATTCTCGTCTTGAGCGGTCCCACACTTCATCATCATCTGGGTCAGCTGGGCTTCATTCAGCTACTCAAGAATAACACAGTTCTAAAGCACGTGTTTGATCTACCTCTTTCATTTAATTGATTTCTTCCTTCACAAACTGCTTAGCACTGGAAACCTTTGACAGCCAGCACAGATACCAAGAACTGCTTAACAGCACCTCAGCTAGACATTAGAAGCAGATAAAAGTCTACAGATTTCTTTATCTGTGCTTGTCAAATCTGAGAGGTGTTCTGTTTTATATGTCCCTCGCTCCACAAAAGGTGTCAAATAGCTGTCTTCTAGATCAACTCTGTATGAGGGAGTGTGGCTGACAGAAATTAATGTTCTTTGAAGCTTAACCAAAGAAACAGACTACTACTAGTTCATCTATAGCTGCATTTATATGTTGTATTTTTATTGCTCTTTACATTTATAAAATACTGGACTGTTTTAAAATTTAAGCCATGACTTGCCTATTTGTAAACATGAGACAGGTTTGGTATAAACTACACAATCCAAAAGAGTGGTGACTTGAAACATTTCAAGCAGACCTGATATTCAGAAATTCAGAGCATCAAGTTCCATCTATATTGAAAGGATCAGGTAAAGTCAAGCCTAGAAGACATTCACAACAAAATTTGCTAGCAGGGTCTCTGGATGGTTTTGTGACCCCACAAAGTACAAGAGACACAAACGTACTTTTGAGGAATCCTGACTCGTTTGCACTGCCACATACAGAAAGATATTACATACCTTGAAGATCTGGCACAAGTATTCCAGTGCCTTCTCTAAATATTCATCTGTTTTTTTGATGCTGTCTTGCCCAATTTCATCAAGGTCATTGCCTGTGTAGGAACCATTCATTTCAGATGGTGTAAATCTAAACCATGAAAAGAAGGACTGGCTAGCCATTGTCTCTGCAGAGTGGTCTGATATGGATTTTGCTGTCTGCTGTGCCTGACAAATTAACTGAGCCAGTTTTAACACCTAAAAAAAAAAATTTTATGGGACAAACATAAGGAACTGCTAAGCATCAATACATGGATAAAACTGTGCCTTGATACTGGTAGTGAGAGCAAATGCAGCAAACTTGCTCTCTTGGCTCATATAGACTTCTGCTAAGACTGTTAGTTGCATTTCCAATAGTGCAAAGGTAGTTCTTCGCTGTTGAAGCACTTGAGTGCTTCTTCATTTTTTCAGCTGCTTTTTTTTTCCCCTCATGCTATTTTTTTTATCTGACTGGCTGATAGGTACAATCAATACAATGAATCAGCAGTTCACAGTAAGCATGTTTGGGAGGAAGTATTCACAATATACTACTATAAGGCAGCAAGCTGTTAAAATAATTACTTATTTAGCAAATAGCAAGCAGATTTTTACAGCTATGTTGGATTGAGTCCCCTGAGGTTCTAGATGTCACTATCAGTAAACTTAACTATACAGTAGTGCAGTAAAGTTGTCCACTCTTAACTTCTCATAATATGGATGCTCAGCACCAAGAAAACACCTGTCAAAGTAAAAAGCCACATGACAAAAAAACTTGTTGCTTACCAAATTTCTGACTTCTGTGCCAAACATCTGTTTATACTGGAAGTCCTGTCCTTCCAGGCTGTAAACATGACTCTTCACCTTAAACGAGGCATCTGTAATAGTTGGAGGCCATGATGAAAAGAAGCTCCCACCAAATGGAGGGGTCATAAAAAGTCGGTGTTGACGATGGGGAATAACAAGTTCTGGCTCCAGGAATAACTGTTCTCCTAGAATTGTAGAAGAGTAGTGAAGATTGTTACACAATACTCCTGGTTCTTCCTGGGGAAGGTCTAGCTACAAAGCACCTTAAGTCAGTTGGGCAACTTGCTTTTAAGTTCTAGGGGGAAAGAGGCCTTAATTACCTTTCTTTCATTTAATCTTCTCTGCTCACAGCAGATGTCAGAGCGCATTTAAATGCAGACCATACAGACAGCATTTTAAGCTTGTAACTTTTTCAACAAAGGCAGTACAGAACCAGACACTTAAGACACCGATACTTGTCAAATCTTGCCTCTCCCAACTTTACTGTATCCTGAATATCGTGAAGTGCATACAAGACTAAATGACTCTGTTTTGCTAAGCACAGATACCTTTAGAGATAAGAAGTTTTAATCCTGAGCTAAATAATCAAGTGTAAGAAAAACTGGCTTTATTGTAAACACCCAATATCATATTCTTTATTTTTTTAAAGAAAAATTGTGGAATGAAATCTTGATGATGGTGGTTAGAAAGAACTATAGGCATATTAAACCAATACGACAAACATTAGAGAAGACAGACTTTCGAATGGCAAAACAGCATGCAAAATGGGAGAGTAAGTCTATTCACTGCAGTGCTTCTGAGGTGAGATGTACTTGTTGTAAAGAAAGAAAAACAGAGCAGCATAAGATGTTAAAATATCCATTTACCTTTCAGGATCATTTCAGCTAAATTGGGCTGAGCAAAGACCTTGGCTACTCGGAACACCATGAGAGCATTTTTTGGACTGACCAAGTCTGTTCGAAGAGCTCTGTTCAGAAATCCTACAAACAACTTAGTATACATGAGTAGGTTTTCTTGAATGAAGGCAGCCCTGTCAAAGTAAGTACAGGATTTGTGAGTACAGCTATTTAAATAATTGTCACGAAATGAATCATTAAGGGAACATGTTACACTGTCTCTGGAAAGATGGTCTATTTCCACTGAGACAGAATACTCCTCTCAGAACAAAAGCTTGTGTTGTAACAAATAATCTCAAATCTTGTATGGGAAGCTGAAATTCTGCTGTTTTACTCAAGATCTGCATAAACTTGAGGCTTTGTTCAGATTACTCATAGTTGCTTTCCTCCTTACCATTTCTCTGACACACTGCGAGGCAAGGGCTCTGCACTTTGAGGTGGCTTTTCTGGAGCGTACCTCCAAGGCTGCAAGTAACTTAACCACATCTCAAGAACCTAAGCAAAACCACACACAGAAAAACACATGAGTATAAGTATTTTTTGGAAAGGAAGACAGAAAGGGGTTGTTTTTTCTTTCTTTTAAACCTAGTGAATATTATCTTAATGACACCCAAAAGTTTTTAGGAATAAAGCTCTCTCTAGTAATCTGAGTATCTTTGAAAAAGAACTGAAAACACTAAGTACATGTTCGTTAGGACTAATCTGGATTTTCTGTAATACACAAATGAGATGGCACTCAAACTGCTTCTACAAAAAAATACAACTTAGTTGTTGGCTACACTTAATGTGCATTTAACAGCTCTGATAGTGTTCATCAAATCACTGCTGAAGTAAGTAAACAAGATACTACATTAATAGAATTTCAGCTCTGGTCTTCTGCATAGACATACCCACCACCCTGAGGAAACACAGTGGAGTACTGATTGCACTGAAGCCAAGACTAGGTTTGCCATGGCCTCTGTAAACATTTCTTTGGACATTCTGCCTTACACACGTACCTCAGCCACTGCAATATAGCTAACTATAGGTCTAGTGAGCAAGTTGTAGCCATGCTAGACTTCCTACATTTTTAAACTCCTACATTAATTACCAAGAGTCACTGTCAGACGTATTCCTTTCCCTGCTTGCAGGAGGTAATATTTGCAGTATCTTGCTATCATAAATTAATATCATATTACTTTTGTTTATAACCTATAATATTAGATAAGATGTTAAGAAATTTGGACCTATAAGAATGTATCTGTTTTGAGTAACATGTACTTTTTTCAATCAACAGCCATTTTCAGTGTCAGAAAAATCAGCCAACAACCTGTAGTAATTCTCACCAAGTTCTAGTCAACTTCCTTCTTATGTCTAATTAGTACTCTAACGTTAAATGTACACATTATATAAAGAATTTCACTGCTCTAGGAAAAAAAAAAAAGATTTAAAGACCAAGAAATAGCTGCTAAACAGTAATAACTAATTACTAGTTCTGTTGAGTACAGACTTAGAAAGAGAAGTGGGTACATACTGCTCTGAAAGAGGCATCCAGAGGCCAGTGGCCAAAACAGTGTTGCAGAAAGATATAAAGTTTCTCCTGGACAAACCGAGGAATTACAACTCTGCAAACAGATTCAAAAAACAGTTACATGTATAAATCAGCAACAAATTTTAAAATCAAAAAACCCCTGCCCAACCAACCAACCAACAACCAAACACACTTCTACAAATGCAAATACAAAAAGGACTGACCCAAACTTGCTCTTTCTTAACTGAAGCTACTTCTGGCCATTGAATTTCAACTCAAATACATAAATATAAAATTCTCCACTAACATTAGCCAGAATCCTCTGGTAGCATTTTCTTTTCTCTGACTTGCACCAAGATATAGACTACCGTAATTGCAAAACATCCCCCCTCCTGAAGCTTCCCTCACATCTAGTGGATGTGAGAAACAATCCATTACCTCTTGTGCTTTTAATAATGTACTTCTGTATTTAGCTATCAACACAACCTAATTCTACCTCTCAGTGAAAGAAGGTCTAGATGTTTCAGAAATAAGCTGCTCCTGTACTTACCTTTTAAACTCCTCTAGTGGGCTGGCTGTGTGGGAATGGGCTGAAGGGGAGAGAGGCTCTGGTTTCAGACTATTGCTGAAAGCATGCAGATGTTTCACAAGCAGCCTTACCACTAGCACGTGCTCTTCAGTGGGCTTAAATGACTCCTAGATTCAAAGCAAAAGACAGGGAGATAATGAGTATCATATGTTAAGTGTCCAGGAGATAATTCAGGAAAATTATATTCTCAGATCAGATCGAAATACAAGAAATGCTCTCTTTCTTCTAGGTTCTTCACCATATCTTGTTGCCACCTGGTTTTAGATAGACTGGCTCCCAGGACAAGTTGCATCAATCTTCTGCCACCAGTTCACTAAGAAACAGGAGCATATTTTTGATAATGTGATTGTAAGAAAAAGTATCTACAGTACTCTAAACACACTGAATTTCCAGGCTAGCATTAAAGAACAGAATAACTTGTAGATTTCTACTTACCCCTTTCTGAAAAAAGAATATTCAGCCTTTCATTATGGTTATAAGTTCATTGCTGTGGACAGCACAACAGATCCTTTGTTTATGCTCTTGGCTGGCTTTACTGAGTTCTCCTTCCTATGCTGGTACTCATCTGCCTTATAAGAAAGAATAATCCTAGAAAGAGTTATGGTAAGAATAAGAACTGCTTCAAGTCCTGTATGATCCTGTTGCTTCTAGCATCATTATGGGTGGGAGTAGCACAAGGAGTGATGGTGAGCCACAGTGATGTTACTAACAGAACGAGCGTGTGTATGATATAGCAGGGAGATGAATGAAGTGAAAAAGAGCTAGTTCTCCTGGGTGCCCAGCACCAGAGCTGGTCTGCTGCAGAATCTGGGGACAAAGCACCAAACAATCTCAGTCCATTGCTGAAGGCAGATTTTAAAATTTGTATTCTAAGTTTCTCATGTTTCTCAAAAGTTGAGAAGAATATAAGTGAAATAAAAGATAGAGCTGCAAGTATAATGAAAGATGCTGGAAGAGTGTATTAGGCAATAGCTGCAAGATGTTTCCAGGATGCCAAATGCAGCCATGCTGAGGTAAGACACCGAGTATGACTCTAGGGGACTGGCAGACATTTTTATACAAAAAGCTTTCACTTCTTAAATCCATTCATCAGTATTTTCAGCGCAGGGGGCAGGGACAAGGGGGGGTTGTGTGTGTCCTTTCTCTGCAATGCCCGAGGCAAAGCAGATGGGGTTTTGTAATCTCTTAAGGTTTTTACTACACTGTAAAGTTAACTTCAGGAAAATTCAAGGACTGATAATAGATACGTAGTACAGCCAGATCAGAGACTCTTCTAAGAGAGAAGATAACCTGTTACCAGTTCTAATGAAGGCTGGTCTTGTGTTCTTGACAGCCCCTGGTAAGTCAGCGTGTTTTTCACAGTTGTGAGGAGAGTTTATATAAGAGGGTAGAACTCTGAGAAGTTACTTGGTCCTAGAAGTTCAGATCAGGATTTCCAAAAGCAAGTAGAAAGCTTGAGCTCTTTGCTATAGGCCTTGAATGGGTGTAATAAAATTCTAGGCTCCCCTTGAAGGTACCATGTGAACTTACAAAACCACCAGTACCGCTATTTCAATACATCATTCCAGGTGATGCTAGTAGTTTTTACACTTAGCAATTCTTACAGTTTCCTTTTAGCCTGGATCAGCACCATTACAAAAACATTACTGGTTTAAAAACTACTTTTCCTCACAAGTGTTTTCATTGTCAAACCTTAGCTTACAGGATAGATGTATGCCATTCTTTTCTTAACACAATAATTACATAAACATAATAGTAAAAAATACTTAAAGACAAATAGTAGTTCCTGTTTTCCTTTCTAAGCAGTACCTTGAGATATCATAGCACTCTATTAAAAAAATAAAGCAGGGAAATTCCATGTAGTGCTAAAGAGCTTTATAGTACATATGCTCAGCCCTCCCCTTTCCCAAAATGAAGACCCAATGAATAAAGGGCTGAAGTAAGGAAAGAGGAATCAGCAATCTGTTCCAACAGGAATGTTTCTGCATGCACATTTCCTGAACAATCTGCAAATGTACCACTCGTGTGCTTTTGAAAAAAAGTCAAGTTCAGATTGCCACTACAGATTTTGTGTTATCCAATGACACTTCACTGGCTAAAAATCCATACCTTGCCTTAATTTTAGGAGACAGTCATGCAAATTCTGATCTTCTCTTCCATGCAAAGTTTGCTTAAATGACTATCGTATATGGGGCAAAAATCTGCCACTGGTGGAGCCAGTTTTATTGTCAAGAAAATGTCAGCATAGCTGATAAGCCTCTTTCTAGAAGGCATTACAAGAAGGCATCTCTAAAAATAAAGTTCCAAATTAGTCCTTGTAATATGCTAGATTTTAACTATTTTCTCTATGGTAATAGCTCTCAGTATCCGTTTTCATTGAAAATGTAGTAAATCTCAGTGTTCTCAATCAAGATGTAAAACCACACCTTAGAAAAAAGCTGCTGTACAGCTAGCACCACTACACTTTGCAGATTATATGATGGAACAAGATTTTTAAAAAGGAAACAAAATGAAAAGATGATAATACTTGGTATGCGTGGAGGGCCTGGTAGCTGGATTGGGCAGGACTACCGTGGTGTTTACTGGAGATACTGAGTCGGTAGTGGAGAACCTCCAGCTGAGACAACAGAAACAAAAAGGAAGGGGGGGAGGGAAAAAGGAGAGAAGAGAGCAAGAGAAAAAAAAAGTGAGAATGAGCCCAAGGAAGAAGAGCT
>NW_020799121.1:5355556-5365719 GCF_003259725.1 Athene cunicularia | reverse complement strand
CTGGCTTTACTGAGTTCTCCTTCCTATGCTGGTACTCATCTGCCTTATAAGAAAGAATAATCCTAGAAAGAGTTATGGTAAGAATAAGAACTGCTTCAAGTCCTGTATGATCCTGTTGCTTCTAGCATCATTATGGGTGGGAGTAGCACAAGGAGTGATGGTGAGCCACAGTGATGTTACTAACAGAACGAGCGTGTGTATGATATAGCAGGGAGATGAATGAAGTGAAAAAGAGCTAGTTCTCCTGGGTGCCCAGCACCAGAGCTGGTCTGCTGCAGAATCTGGGGACAAAGCACCAAACAATCTCAGTCCATTGCTGAAGGCAGATTTTAAAATTTGTATTCTAAGTTTCTCATGTTTCTCAAAAGTTGAGAAGAATATAAGTGAAATAAAAGATAGAGCTGCAAGTATAATGAAAGATGCTGGAAGAGTGTATTAGGCAATAGCTGCAAGATGTTTCCAGGATGCCAAATGCAGCCATGCTGAGGTAAGACACCGAGTATGACTCTAGGGGACTGGCAGACATTTTTATACAAAAAGCTTTCACTTCTTAAATCCATTCATCAGTATTTTCAGCGCAGGGGGCAGGGACAAGGGGGGGTTGTGTGTGTCCTTTCTCTGCAATGCCCGAGGCAAAGCAGATGGGGTTTTGTAATCTCTTAAGGTTTTTACTACACTGTAAAGTTAACTTCAGGAAAATTCAAGGACTGATAATAGATACGTAGTACAGCCAGATCAGAGACTCTTCTAAGAGAGAAGATAACCTGTTACCAGTTCTAATGAAGGCTGGTCTTGTGTTCTTGACAGCCCCTGGTAAGTCAGCGTGTTTTTCACAGTTGTGAGGAGAGTTTATATAAGAGGGTAGAACTCTGAGAAGTTACTTGGTCCTAGAAGTTCAGATCAGGATTTCCAAAAGCAAGTAGAAAGCTTGAGCTCTTTGCTATAGGCCTTGAATGGGTGTAATAAAATTCTAGGCTCCCCTTGAAGGTACCATGTGAACTTACAAAACCACCAGTACCGCTATTTCAATACATCATTCCAGGTGGTGGGGGGGTGGGAAATGAACATCACAAATACAGTCAGGGACAACATATCACAATAACAACTGCAGCCACAGTATCCTCTTCTTTCTAGTCATCAGTAAATTGATTGCACAGTATTTCATACCCTTTTATCAACTGGGAGCAGGTGTCAAAAAAAGTATGGCTCTAAATGGCTGTGGCTGTTCTCTTTGCTACCCTCAGAGCAAGTACTAGCAGGGGATATGGAGCTTTTGCCAAATAAACTCCCCATTTCAGAAGTTAACTGAACTGCAGCAACAAGGATTTACAACTGTTACGGTGTTTTGTTAAATAATGAAGTATTCAATATTCAAAATGCAATTTTTAAAAATATTATTCTGAAAACTTTGTCATTTCTTCTTGTGCTGCTGGAGAAGCAGGGTTTGTACACTGGGAAGAAACTCAAATTGGTACTTTCTTCTTCCCAAGGAACAGGAAGAAAAAAAGTATGGCTTTTCATAATCACTGTGAGCCCGTCCATTACGTTTCCAGTTTGGAAAAATCCTCTGTCTTCTCTGTCTACTTAAAGGCTGTTTAGGAAGGATGCAGGTCTTGTGAATTTTTTCAAAAGAGAAAATTACTTTTACAATTAGGAAAACATCACATGTATAAAAAGGAAAAAGACATACCTAACATACAGTGTTATATGCTGATGCAAAAGGCATCTTGCCTTAACACTGAAATCTCTGCAGCCAGATCCCTTCTTGGATGAATAAAGTAAAGAGTATTTTTGATGGTGTGATGATGAAGAGGATACTGTAGCAACAGTGACACAGATGTATGAAATTCATGAAAAAACATAAAACGAAAAATGTGCACTATACAGATCCCAATGACTACTGTCAGGCATCTAAACTAACTCTCCAGATCACACCTCTGCTGCCTTTAACAGCCCTTACCCAATCTCCTCTAGTGCCAGTTTGGTATCTTTTGGTTTTACACTCTTAGAGTGGTAAGATTGTTAGTGCAAGCTCCCCAACAGCTCAAACACATCGTCTGCTTCATAATCGACTCCCCTGCCACAGGAATCGGCAAGAGCCTGTAGTCTAATGGGTGTTTCACATGCAGTGCTGGGGTCTGTGGCACCTGGCATTGGAAGGTCAGGAAGCATTAAGTAAAGTTTTATCAAACAACTTCTTTTTAAGGGTTCATTGGTATTATAGCAGAAGGGAATAGGAAAACAAATGCTGCACACTTGGGCTCCAGGTCATCCAAGGAGAAAAAGCAAATAGACAATGTAAAAGAATGGGAAAATAGTTAAAATCATAGGGAAAACAATGAAACTCAGCATAGCATATTGTGTCAACCTCTGGTTCACAACAGACCCAGAAAGAATTCAAAGCAGTAAAGCAGAAAAGAAGTACATCTTCTCAAAAGAAATTATTTACTATTCATTCCCATTCCACTGTCTTCTACTTGTAAAGAAGTCTGTGATGACATTAACAAGGTTTAAGGAAAATCTATCATTCCTTGAGGCACTTCACAGAAAAGTTACATATCTGGGATCTGGCTTGGACCATCAAAGCTAACAAGTCTGGCTGCTGGACAAAGAAAAAGCAAGTTCTGTGGACCCTCATCCTACCTTCCACTACAGGTATGTAGCCATTTCAAGTCACTGATGGTCAAACAGGTCTTGATCCAGGGATGAATGGTCACTAATTACCCCTCCTTCCACACACACAGAAGGCTAAATGGAATCAAGTGAGCCTGCCTAATTATTAATAATTTTAAGAATAATGTTTAGGCTGATCTTGGGTTTCCAATCAAGCCCTTTAACCCTTATGTTAAAACGGAACTTGCATTTCTGTATATTCTACTTCCTCATTTGAGGAACTATGAAGCAGACTATTCTCCTTCAGCCCACCCCAAGACCAGTCTACAAAGCTGAGGCTTATGAACAGTCCTGTTCCCAACTGATCTGAAACCTTGCCGCAGTCCTGTGGGAGGGATCCTTCATCCGTTTATGGATGTCATAGGGAATTCCAGTCCCCTATACAGGTGTTCTAACCCTCAAAGACTTTTTTACATGCCTACGATTACTTCCCATCAAAGATGAAACTACACTACCACCCAGGAGTTATAAGCTCAAGTTGTGGCTCAACACAGCTTGTAGAGGACCCCGAAATGATGATTTCAGAGAACTTTAAGCTCTACCTAGGCACTACTCCACCATAACATTGACAGTCATTGTCTATAACTGCTGCTCCCTAGTGTAAGAAGAGAGCATCTGAAATACAGAGGGTGAACAGAGGAGAGAAGTTTAAAGCAATCATTATTTCTGGCCTAATCACAGCGCTTGATGCACAGAGACTGGACAGACAGACAGACCAAAGGTACTTCAAGCAAAGCCTTTCCATCACAGGTGCACAGCCATGCTGCTAGGAGTCCCAAGTGGAGACTTTGCAACATTAGTGAGTTTGCATTTTGACCTTAAGAATAAAAAACAAAACCCATCACACTTCAGCTCTCCAATGTTTTTCTCTAGCAAAATATAAATATGTTTGTTATTTTATAGCCTGTGGAGTAAAGGATTATAATTTCTCAGTCAATTAACCCTCATATTGCTCTTTCACACAGGAACAAATCCTGAGTAGCTCTTTGTATTTTCTTCCCTTTCTATGAAAGTCCCACTGTGACCCAGAGGGAATTCAGAGGATCAACATTTTCTCCTTCAAATTCCCTTTACATTTTTAATGCCTTTGATCTTAGTCTCCCCCAACACTTACTTAGTTTTTACATGCAGTAGTTTGTTAATGAACAGGCCACCACAAACTGCTTAGAACAGTGAGCAAGAACATCTGAGCAAGAGCTTGTAAGATATTCTGAACTCTGTAGCTACAGAACTGCTTCTCACACCATTATGGTGAAAAGCATATTTTGGTATATGAAACAACAGAAATGACTTACTTAACTCTGAAGGACAGTTCAGCAAGATTTCTTTTTTTAATTTGGATTTATGCTAAAAGACGGTTACAGATCTTAGAAATTACCAATTGGTATTTCAGTAACAGTTGCTATCACTGCTGAAATAAATTTTATCTATTTTTAGCAGCCATGTTGCCCCAGTGGGACTTAGCACTATGGTTTTAGAATGGCATCTTCCCTGTCATCAGTAGTTTGATTACTGGTGTTCAGATTGTTGTGACCATCCCACAAACTCATCTTTTACAATAAAACAAAACAAAAACAACACAACTTCTGCAATGAAGGCAAATCTGGATGACACACTTATTCACAACATTCTTCATAACTGGATTAGCAATTCTGACACACTCATGTAGAGACTTTGGCAAGTTATTTCTATCCTTTAGACCAATATACCAAAATTTCTCCACAGATTTACCCCAAGATAAGAGGTCAACTGTCAGATGACGCTCATGAATGAAGTACAAGCTATTACCTTGACATGAGGGGACTGCATTTTCTGATACATTTCCAGTGAATAATGATGAAGCCACATTTCAACAAAGATCTGCAAAACAAATATTTTCTCAGCTAGGAAAGAAAAATAATCCAGGACTTGTCAGTCACAAGCTAGGTATAGGGAACACCATGGTATATAATTTGAATACTAAACTGTACTTGTGAACAGACTGGCACCCATTCAGAGATGTTTCAGGTTATCATCATGTCAATGCCGATGACTGAGCTGGCATACTGTTAGCACCTGCTAAGCATTAATAATTCAGTTCAACAACATGGTAGGTGCTTGTTTCAGAACAACTGTTAAGTCCAGATTCCCCTTTCCTTTCCCTTGATGGTGAACAGAATCAATTTCTCTGTGATTAACCTTTGCTTAGAGCATAGAATTTATGCAAGATTCAAGGAAAAAAAAAGAAAATCATGTTTAGAAACTTTTCTGGAAAAAATTACTCAAATGTTTGACATCAGTTGCTAGATAAGCAGCCAAAAAAAAAAAAGATACTAAGTGTCTTTCTAAATTACAACTTAACAGTTACACAGTGGTTCTTTGTTTCACTAACTGTACTGCTCAATTGCAAAAACATGCTAAAGCAAAATGGTGTAACTGTTTAAAATGGCATCTCTGGTTTAAAAAGAAGAGATTCCTCAATTAGCAGCAAGAAATGTTGCAAGGTGTTTTCTTCCTTAAATCCAACTGACCTGAAGCAGTGTTTCTGATCTCCAGATCTCCTGGGAAGCTGGGTCAGCATTCACAGAAGGCTGATGGGCAACGTGCCGTTTCAGCAAGCTGGTGTGATGCATGCCGTAGGAAGTGAAAGGCACTGCTGGAGACCTTTAAAAACAAATGAAAGGACATACTGAAGTCAGTAAGCCTCAGTACAAGGAAACAGATCGTTGCTTTTCATCATCAGTTTAGAAGCTGCAAAATAGTCTTTAAGTAAAACTGCATAGTTGATTATATACAGTTCAAACTTCTGTGATGTGTTATAATTACTAGTCCCATTAACTGTAACTGTAAACAAATATCACTATTCATACTGCACTGAACCAGCTTTACACAGACCTGATGTTAAGCTCAATGACACATGGTTTTTCACTTTCTCCTTTGGTTTGTTTTCTTTCACTCTGCCTTCCATATTCATAATTCACCTGATCTGTATTTTACCAGGTATATGCTAAGGCTCAACAGACCATGGAAATTAATATTTGAAATGTATTTAAAATGCAGTTATCTAAAATATAATGGCTGTTTCTACATTTGTATAAAACTGCTAAAATTGGTTAACATTTTATAAATTCGAGCAGCAAAACCATTTTGAAAACACGAACTTACACACACGTAGCCATTACAAAGAACAAAAGACTGGGTGCTTGTATTGGAGAATTCTCACTTCACCTTTGTGAATTTGTTTTTATGCCATTATCACACAGACATATAGAACTTCAGTGAGTGGTAATAATCTTTCATCCTCTTTCTTCCAGTTGTGGCTAAATAGCTTGATCTATTACCATGCAAAAACTCACTTGAAAGGCAGTCACTTATAGGATCTGATTACTAATATGTATCTTGTTTTTTTAAATTTCAAAGAACCACAAAACAGGTAATGAGAGCATTAAACATTTAAGGATGGCAACCTCAGAACTGCAACAAAATGACCAACTGCCAAGTTGGCTGGCTTTATAACAGCATCAACTAAAGACGCAAGTTTCCTCGTGACAGTGGTTATCACATACCATATCTATCTGAAGACAGTAAAAACTATTATCAAGTACAGTCATATCTGTCCTACTCCAGTTGCAGGGCACAAAACACAACTGGAGTTGTTGAACTGATGAATTTTTGCTGCCTGTACATGCCTTTTCTGCTCAAATAATAGCTACCTTTCAGACTTTCAAATGAACCATTTGTGGTAAAACTAAGTGAATGTAAATCTATTTATTTTTTGCAATTATATAGTAAGTATATACAGATCATAAAGAGCAATGGTGTTTTCTACTTGTTAGAGATTTTGTTCCACCAAGATGTATTTTGTAAGCACTGTTCCCGCAATTTGTCTCTGGCACTGCAGTCCTTACCTGGGAGTCGGGGAAGGGATGGCTCCCCCAGGATTTGAAGAAGGTAGAGGAAGGACACTTCCTTCTGTGGGTAAGAAACACTTCAGGTATGTGTCCACCAAGGTGAAATAAGCACTGTTGGAAGGGCTGATGTGGTGGGTGATGGGTGAGTTCTGAAAGAGATGCACAGGATATACCTGGAGTTACATACTGTCACTTTAAGCCACTGCTAGGGAGTGTCTGCTACACAGCTGAACCCATTTAGTATAAACAAGCAGAAGTCCAGTGGTTTTAAGGAGTGACTTGACAACAAAGACACTTTGGAGCAAAGGTAAACTAACTAACTGTAAGAGAACTGTTGCTGTAGTAGTGAATGTAGCCAAGTAGAGTGCAATGTTAGATAGCACGGGTAACAACAGGAAGAGGAACCAAATAACCAGACACCATAGAACAAAGCTGTGGTTATGACTGTATATAAAGAGTGTTATTGGGTAGAGGGGTAGGGAACCCATTTGGAATCCACTGCCTGCTCTGTGTTAGCATGTTGTTGGACAGACTGCTCACTGGTATATCTAAGGTGGGTATTTTGTTTATTATCCAGTCTTGCATCATCAACTCAACCAAAGTAGTAACAAATTCTGAAAGTACAGGTAAAACTGCTGCTGATTTAGCTGGACAGCATCTCAGCAGGCTCTTAAAGCACTGTGAAGAAAGAATATTATTTCAAGGGAAAAATTGTGAAAGGTACTTACCTTCTGTGTAATCAAACTAATTGCAAAGTAAAACATGTAATATTCAAATGGATCTGGAAGATCACAGTCAAGGATCAGGTAATAAAAACAGGTACAACTTTAGATATCTGAGGATGCTGACTAGACATTAATTTTTTATTTTATCAATGCTAAATTAACTTGCTAGAGCTTAACAGCAAATTCAGCTTTACCTTCTTGCTTTCCAGCTGACTCAAACATTAGTAATGGAGGTCTTCTCTATGTGACAAGGTGTGTTTGCATTACTCTTAGCACATGTGACTATCTCAAACTGAAACCAGTGCAGCAGAATCTAGTCTGCTTCCAACTAGTACGCTAGCTGCAAAGTTAACATGCCCTTTTTCTATCATATTACATAAACTATGAGTAGTTACGAAAACAAAAATTGTGAAATACAGGCTCTACTGAAATCACTGGGAATTCTGTTGGCTGAATAAGGCCAGAAATTCCCCCACAAGGGTTTATAAGAAGAGGCCAAATTTATCTTTCACTGGAATTCAAACATTTCTAATCAGCCCAAACTCTTTGGCACAACTGTGATTTACCATAGACACATAATAAATATACAGCAGAAATGCTTGTAATATCTCAGTTTTAGATATTTAAAAGGAATTAAGTATCCAATTGTTAAAAGGATACTAAGAGCTAAGTTCAAACCTAAACCACCGGATGAAGGAAACTGGACTTTGTTGTGGTATAAAGAGCATTCTGGTAGGACTTGCTCTTGTATTGAAGCCTTCACAGGGCCCTGAAAGACAGAGTAATGAAATGTTAGTTTGGCTACTCAGCACAATTGCAGAGTATGCTTTCAGTGAAGTCCTGCTGCATACCAGCATTCTGGGACGGACTCTACATTCAACTCAGTGGGATTTTACTGCATTACACTAGTTCCTTGTGTATATACATATTTTTAGCAGATAACTGCCAACTTGCTCATTGAAAATGAGTATTCAGTATAATTAAAAGAACCTTCACTAAGACTTTTCCAGCTGGAGTGGGAGAAGACGACTGGTGTTTGCCTGATGGCTGATGGTTTTGTTAAGGCAACTGAGCCAAGGACCAGCAACTACTATAAACTTAAATGATGTTTCCTCTTGTTAAAGACTATAGCATCATCTGAATCAATTTCTAGGTAGCAGGCAGCTGGTAGCAATGGAATAAACAGTGAAACAACTCTGCAGATAAACATTTTTTGTTTGAAATGTCATACTTCATATGCAGGATAGCAGTTAAGTCTTCAAACACATGAGCACACAGCACAGCCAGGGAAGGCACTGCTGTGTGATAAGCCTGGAAAACTATTTTCAATTCTGCAATTACTGTTTAACCAAGATAAAGCACACAACTTGCTCTGGGGACAAGGTAAGAATCACAGTGCAGTTTTCATGGCTGGACAGCACAATTATCCAGCTACTGACCACAACCACACCACCTCCTACAAAGTTCATAGCTGGGAACTCTCCTCCTCTAGCAACTGTTTAAAGAAAAAGGTATGCTCTAAACCTGGAGCACTGAGGCTATACCTTGGCCTGTATTGAACCATACATATAAAATGCGTGCAGAGTTCCAGTAGCTGCAACAACAAATATATTGCTTTCCTACAAATTTTTCAGTTACTCACTGGAAGAGATGAGACTGGAAAATCATATCTGTACTCCTCTGCTTGGAGCTTGTAAACCAGCTTCATCATTGGGCCACTGCAAACAAGCATCAGAAAGAAAATCCATGGTAAGTACCCTCTCCTGTCTCACTTTAGTGAGCTTACATTTGCACAATGAAAGAAGGTCAAACACTGGTTATTTGTTCACCATATGTTTTTTAATCTGTGCTGAAATGATTCAGTTTACCTGGGATCCAGGAAAGCCAAAGCAACAGAATATTCAGTAGGATTTGTTCTTCCTTGCAAACAGCGAAGATTCCAGCCTACAATGATGCCATCCAGGCTACCAAAAATGCTCTCCACCAGCCATGGGAAGATGCCATGTAGTTCCTTTAGGGGGAAACAGACACAAATAGTTAAAATGTACAATTCCTCACTTGGACAACCTCTACTGCACACACTAGAATGCATAACAATACTGTCTGCCAGCTATTTATAACTGTTTCCAGATTATCACTGGGCAGAGCTTCCATTCGGAAGAATGTGTTATAGTACTGCAATTACAGGAAACCTGTCCTGGTTTCTGAATTTAGTAGACTTCCTACTAAAGTCGCAACGATACTCATAAGCATCACGTGCAATAATTTGTCACATTTTAAGAATTAGTTTACCTTATAAACTGGGGCCAAAAGCTATTAATAAAGTGCAGTCTACTGAAATGAACTTTTATTAACTAGAAAAGGTATATAGCTCTTGGGAAATACTGCATTCCCACTGTTTCACCTAGGTCCTCAAAACTCTTGATAAGAGAAATAGGAACGAAAAAATGAGCAATATGAAAAAAGCAAATTCCCCTGAAGCATGGTGGGCAGCGACTGCTCACCTTAGCAGGAAACTCCTCAATCACCGTCTCGAGATCGTGGCACCTCTGAACAAACGGTTTGTTTACACAGTCTGCTTTCAAAGTGGCCTGTTACAAGTCATAAGGAGTATCAGATCACCATTGTCAAAGAGAACAATATTTATCACAGTTATTACGTAAAAATCCTCTAATTACGCCGCTCTTCCGGTACAGCATTTCTGTTGATACGGCTGAAGCTACCCCGACCAACCTGGTAACCTCACAGGTACGTAACAAAGCCGACAGTTAACCAGAAACCTCAAGCCCAACCGAAACGCGACGGCCCTTGCCGCTCCCCGCCCGGCTTGGCTCGGTTCGGCCCCTCGGCTCGGCGCCTTCCCCGGTGCCCGCCC
>NW_020799121.1:5261283-5355506 GCF_003259725.1 Athene cunicularia | reverse complement strand
GCAGGAAGAGGAGCGGGAACGCCGTTAACGCTCCCCACAGCACGGCGGCGCCGGCCGCCTCCCCGCGCGCTGGGTGCCGGCGCAGCCGTTCTGCGTCACCACGCTCCCCGGCGCGCCGCGGTGACGACACCCCCTGCGGCCACCGCGCCTCGCGGAGCGGCGCGTGCCGCTGTTGCCATGGTGACGGGCTCGGGGCGGTTCCCTCCCAACATGGCGGGCCGAGGCGCGTCGGCCCCTTCCCGAGAATCCATGTGGGGGGCTCCGGGAGCTTCGTTGGCGGACGTATCTGGAGAGCTGTTAAAAATTAACGGTGTCGCAAAACAAAGGGAACCGCGCTCAGACAAGCCCACAGCAGCTCGGGCTTTGGCGGTGGTGAAGCCGAAGCCATCATTTGCTCAGATTGTCACCGAAATCCGGGATAAAAATAACTTATCGACACCAATTTGATGCAGATCAGCAGACACTTCTTTATTGATGGCCGGACGTGCAGGGGAGTGCTCTCACCAACAACACGTGCCGAGCACTAGAATCATACACTTTATATAGAACTTACTCATACATATTCATCAAGTCTTCATACATAAACACACAACTTCCAAGAATCATTAACATATTCTCCTCCTATTTCCGAATCTGCACAGTAAAGGTTAGAAATGTCTAGAAATGGGTCTGGGGTGTAATGTGAGTAGGTGGTCCATGAGTCGGTGGTCGCGCTCTCCCCATGCTGGAATTACCTTTTGCTTAAGGACACGGTTTTCTTGGCAGGTAACTGCAAGCTGTTACGGTCACTGCCCTCAGTTCCCATTAATCCTGGACCTTGACAACTACTTACATTTTTCTAGTCCTATGTATGTATTATAAATCAGTTTACAAATCACCTCGTGTTTTGTTACCTAGGTTCTAACCGTTCCCATTAAACAATTATGACCAATCCCTTCAGCCTTGGTACGGGGCTGTACAGGGAATTTTAGAGTAGCAGTCGGTTGCTAGATTCAAAATACAATAAATGATTTTCACCAAAATATCTCTTAATTCTATACTTATATTAAATTCAAACACAATTTCAGTTGTTAATAGAATCAGTAACAAGATAACTGATGTTAGGAGAGAGCATCTTGTGGGCAAAGTAAAAGCAGTGTGGACAAAAGCAAACCTCATTGATGATACGTATTTCCTGACTCTTCAAAAGGGCTGTTTTCATCCAAACTATGGATGAAATAAAAACGGTGTATTAGGAGAACATCACAATACTCTGGAGGAAAAGTAGATTTTTTTTAAACTAAAAGTTTATTAAATGGCTAGAAAACTACATCAGAAAATGAGGCAGCTGTGACATGAGGCTCTTAGAAATGAGACCTGCATACATCAGTTGAGCTATAGGAAACATTTCAGGTTAAGAGAATTCATAAGAGAAGCTGAAGTCGCCAGGAGAAACAGATGGTTATAGAGGTAAGTATAATCAGTTTGCAGTGTATAAGGAAAGTCACAGAAATCCTTGTGATAGTAATATCACACTGGTATATACACAGAATTAAAACACTAATAATGTAGAAGAGTGTTTGAGACGTGCTTACGATTCATATTTAGAAGGAAACAAGGTGATATGTTTAATTGCAAAGCCCCAGTAATTTCTGTGCAGAAAAACTATCTGCTGCTTATTTTTTAAAAACTGGGGATTTTGAGGAAATTCCATAAAACCAGAGGAATGCTTATGTTGTGCCAGTACTCAGGGAATTCTAGTCAGAGGTCTAGAAAAGAATTATTAATTTTATAAAATACCAAAGCCTGCTATATAGTAAACATGACTACAGAAAATAATCCTGTTCAGACAAGTTTGGTTTTGTTTGTGACGAGATTTACAGGTTTTGTCAGAAAAGATCAGTCTGGGTAAAATGTAGATTTTCTTGATTGTTTTGATTTTTTGGGGGGCCGAGGAGATGCAAGAATAGTTGAGTGAAATGGTCTAGTTATATTTGTGTAGGAGGTAAAACAAAATGATGTGGCCTCATACTCCAGTGCTGTCATTAATACTGAAACAAAGTGTGAGAAGCTGTTAGAGAGAACAACAGAGGAATTCCTTTTGTGACATCAGCTCTGACCCTACGAGGTGACTTTATTCAGCCAGTTTAATAGGATTATTTATGAGTGTAAAATTATTCAATATTTACATACATGTTTACAGGATCAGAATTAAAAATAGTACATTATTTCTTGGTATTGACATGTGCTTCTACTCCAATCTGCTTTTCCCAAACTGAATCTCAAAACTGCTTTTTGATCTTGGTGGTGAGTAGGAGGAGGGAAGGCAGGAACTCCAGTGGCAGGAGAGTAATCCAGTTCTGTCTGCTGAAAAGACAAATTAACAGCTTTTCAGACACCTCCATTTGAAATTCTGCCAGGCGATTAATTTACTTATTCCTTTCCTTTTTTATATTGTGTATAATTTTTTTAAAAAAACAGAAGTCCATCATTTTGAATGCAGCAAGCTGCTAACAGCTGACAAGGAGAGTTCTTCGACACGTACAAAAGTGTGATCGAATAGAACGGTATGAACTGTATTTGCTGTGGTGCGTTCTGGGCGGGATGCTGGCCATGTTTTAAGTGCATTTGCAGATGGAGACTCTGGCTATGAGTGAACACTTTTCCTTGAAGGGTCGGTCCCTCCTCCAGGTGGGGATAAAGAGCTATTTTAGCTCCAGAAGACTCTATTAGGACTTAATGGCAAAGCTTCTGCGGTGTGTTTATTGCTATAAAAGTTATGCGTATGATTGCCAGAAGTTAAGGGAACAGTAGATCTGATGTATTTTCAGTAGGTGATAGAACTGGAGAAATAAACCAACCATAAATAAATGATTGGGTGAATAAGTGGAAACAGAACAATGGAGGTGTTTGGTAGGGATGGCTCAGTAACACTTGTGCAAGTTAATAAAATAGCTGCATGGAAGAAATGTATCAAATTATTTTAAGAACTATGGGAACTGCTGAGGAGAATTGTGGAATGACAGTCGATATATATTTATAGGTCTGTTCTGGAGCCTACTGAAATCAATGGTATAGCTCCATTATCACTCTTACATATAGCATTTTCAAATGTATATATCAGGATTGTATATGTATTTTTTCCCATTCTGCAGATTAAGAGACAGAGGCCAAGAAGAGTTGCGTCACCTGCTGACATGCCACTTACCTAGGTTTCCTTTTTTCCTTTCTTCCAACCTATAGCTCTCTTGAAGGCATGGCAACAAGAAGGGCTTTTCTGTTTTGTTGATATGTTTTTCCTGAGAGGAATATTCCTGAGCTAGTTGGAAGCTGAGCTGTTTTCTAAAATTATGAATTCCATTCAGTAATCTGCTTTGGAGCTTGCTCTATGTTTTTATCATTCATTGTGTGAGAGGCTTCTGTTAGGCAAAGAAGTACAGAGCTGAAGGGACTAACTTCAGCCATGCTAACATTCTAGGTAGCTTCAAAAGTAAACCAGCGTTTTGTTACCTTGCTGTAATCACTACAGCATTACAGTTTCAGTTAAACTCGACAGAGGTAATTAAGTTCATATAATTGACATAAAAAATGAATGACTCAGCAGAGCACAAGAAATTTGTGCTTACTTGAGTGGGCTAATACAACACTACCAGAAAATCCATTAGGAAAAGAGACTCTAAATCCTCTGATGGCAGCTTGCACCATTACTGATAATCAGGTTAAACATTTGGGATATGTAAGAAAACAGACTTGTGTGGTTCTGGTGCTCGCAATACTGTCTCTGGAGCTCATACAACCTTCTTTTCTGAAAGCAGTACTAAAAACCTTCAAATTAAATCATATGGTGCCTCCACTGCATTTTACAGACTTCAGTGGGAAGTTTGGGTACAAGAGTACTACATCAACACTTTAGTAAGTGGCTTACCTACTTCAAAGTGAAGCAGTGTTTGTAGTGAAAGATGCAATTTTTTTATAGCCAATGATATCAGAGGGACAAACAGACAAACTTTTGGGCGCTCTAGCTTCTCCTGCAGTCTGATTCAGATGCAGCAATCCACAAGTCCAAGATGGAAACAGGTTACTGTAATTTTAACCTATTTTAATCAATGAATCTGAGAGAAAAAGATAAATTAGAAATAATCTAATTTAAAGAAACAGCATAGGTTTCTGATAAATTAGTCAGACCGTATTGCTTGTGCAGGATTAATTTATCTTCCTGTAAGAATAGGTTAGAGTGTCATAATAGTGAAGAACCGTCAAATGTGCTCTTTTGGCTGGAGAATTGTTTGGGTGCTCATATGTCAGGGGTGGATGAAATGATTAGAAAACATACAGTCTGTTCAGCTGTGATAGGAGCAAAACCAGACTACCAGTTAATAGAATTCAGCTGGAACAGACCCTGGTGTCATATAGGTGAGGAGAAAAGGGGAATTTTCTGAATTGTGATAATGTATTTGGTCCAACTGAAGCAACTTCTCTTTCCAAAGCTGGTCAGCTCATGCAGACATTATGCTGTCCCTAACATGCAAAGACCTGCTAAGGCTGTAAGTCAAGGTTTCATATGGATAAAGATGAGATTTCCTTTGTAGTCCGTGAAAACATTAACCCATTCATTGTATGTAAGAGCTTCTCTTCTGAATGAAGCCTCAGCAGGCTCGCAGGATGTGTTTAGCCATTGCAGGGCAATGTATCTGCATGTCTGCCTACCTTTAGTGTATAGATCTTTGAGCAGTCTATTGTATGTTTATTTAGCCAGGACAAAAATTTTAAATATTTATCTTCCCTCTCAGGGTAAATAAATATATATATAGTAGCAGGATCTTACAGAAAACTATAGATTCTCAAAAGATAGGTCTTTCTATGGATTCCTCTTAGGATTATAAAAATTCATCCTTAAGAAATACAAGGCTATTGTGCTTGTGCACTACTGACGCCAGGACACTCTCAGGCAGAAATGGAAGGCTTCATAGAAACGTTGCTCTAGCTTATCTCTTACGTTGCAGTTCTTTTATTAGATCGGAGAGAATTTTCTTTGTCTTTTAATGTAAAAATTTGCAGTAAGTCTTGGTTCGAAAAAAGATCCAGAAACAGGGGACAGTGGTGCATTGGAATGTGTACCTGCTGAATGTGTAATCTCAAGGGCTTGGTGGAAAGCAACAGGACTGCAGGGAAAACTGTTCTTAGAAGTCTTGCATCATATACAAGAGGGAGAGAAAAAAGCACAGGTTTTTTACATATCAGTTAACTTCTATTAGGGTATATGCATTCATTTCTCCTGATGATTACTGCAAATTTGTTACATTTTTGCCTAGCTTCTGCAAACAGAGATTGCTTAAGACATTGCATGACAACGTGGTAACAGTAGTTCAGCTTGACTCCCACAGTCTTAAGAGTACCTTAAATCAGGGGTTCTCAGCCTGTGGTCTGCGGATCCCTGGGGCACTGCGATATTGTCACAGGGGGTCCACGAAGGCTGAAAGCAGGGGTGGGGAACATCCAGCCCAGAAACATTTGGTCTGGCCTGTGGCAAGCACTGCACCTCCTTTGCCCACACCCCCCTCCCCTCAATGCTCCTCTCCCCTGCCCCCCATGCCTGCCCTGACACACCAGTATATTCAGTGCTACTATGCTTGGTGGGACCCACTTTAACTAGGCGGTTTTTCTCTTAAAAACATTTTCTTAACCCAGCAGCCCTCTTTAGAGCCACAACAGGGCTGAAGTCTGTTCCTCCAAGTGGTGGCCCTGGACCCATAAACAAAAATATATGGTGACTGAACACAGACAAACAAGAGGGGAGGTGAGAAGAATTGTAAAAACTTTTAATCAAATTTTAATGAAGAAATTGGCATCAAATTTGGAATTAACATGTTGAAATACTATAAAACGAGCCATTTGAGCAAGAAGAGTGTTGATGCTATTATTTTAAATTCATAGGCAGTCATTGCAATAAAGATATTATAATAGGAGCATGTGCATTAACTGAACATGAATTCTCTCCAAATTTGAAGACCCTTCATGAGAAAATTGAAATAAATATTTGATGCAGTCTAGTGCTTTAAATCTTGAATTAAGTCTTGGTGGTCTGTGGCCACAAAAGGTATTTAAAGGGGGTCTCTGGTGAAAAAAAGGGTTGGGAACCCTTGCCTAAAGAACAGCCTGATTTAATAAGAGGTGTATTTTGTACCTTTTTATGTGTACTTTGAGTTTTGCAACTTTTGAAGATGATCTTCTCCACATGAAGTTGTAGAAATTTGTTTTTAATTAAAACTGGATTTCTTGCATAATCACATGAATCTAGAAGCCTGAGGCATAAGTAATCTCAAAATTTCAAGGCTTGCAATAAAATATGAGTACTGGTAGCAGTGTATAAACATAATGCATTATTCAGGGAGCTAAAGCAACCCTTGTATCAAGAGTCTGAGGAAGTTTGAATACACTACTACTGAAACTACTTTCTGAGTTTTGCTTTAATAATATAGGGGTTGAGGTCTGGGATTTGGACTTCAAGAAGTAAAGCAACATTTAATGTACCACTTTCCATTCTAGCTGCTGGTGATCCATATTCTGATTTTCAGTTTAGCAAGCTTAGCCTGGGGGGGAAACCACTACGTTCTATTTGTGCAAAGCTTTTTCCTGTTGATTTTGAAGGAAAGGGTGCTTCAAGCTGATAACTATGGTTTCAATTTGTTTCTAAATATTTCCCCATATTTCTAAAGTGAGATCTTGATGCAGTAAGATAAGTATGAATTAGCTCAGCATTTACTAATACTTGAAGCGTGCAGTTAGAGCTCCGTTTGCTATTTATACTTTGCCAAATTGACATTCCTATTTCTCAGTTCACCAGGTTTCTGCAAAGTGCCATTGACCACAGTGTCACCTTTTCTTATTTGAGTTGCAGTTCTATACTCAGGGCTGGACGTGGGCGCTGAAGAAGGGGGATTGCCTTTATATGGATATTGTGCATACTGCACCATATAGCCCTACAGGGAGGAGTGGGCTCCCTATGAAATGCTCCTCTAACTGTGGACTTCGTTACAGAGCCCCAGATCCACCTCTACATTCTGTGCATTTCCAGATGTAGAGTCTGGGCCTTATAGAGAGAATCTGATATATGTCAGGTAAACATTGTTCTCAGAACAAATGCCTTATTGTGTTCCCATACATTTCCTAGTGTCTTCCTAATGGCATATTTAACAGCGTGGTGGAGAAGCATCTGTCCCTCCACAGCAGAGACAGTGATATTCCTTGCTGGTTTGTGCTGGCTACGTACAAATGTGATTGCTCATTCTGTGTGCCTGAAAGGCAGCTTCTCCATCTACAGGATTTGTGTAGGTGAGTTTTCCCAAGGATTCCATATAGCTGTCACCACAGCAAGATGGTTTTGGATAGTTTAGTATCCATGTCCTTTAGTAACCCCAGTACTCAAAAAATCCCTAAACAAGTAAATGCAGCTCTAAGCTGCTTAATAAAATGAAATATAATAAAGAATAGACTTAAGAAGGGAGGCAGTTCAGAGCCATAATATGGATGCACTAAGCTGTAGCTGATTGGTTTTGTGACTGATAACAGTATTTCATGTTATTTTTATCCTTCCAGTTAAAACCAGATACTGCTGTTCTTAAAGAGCAGTGAACCTATTTAATGATACCTTTAATAATCTCCTCTTTCCTTTTGAAAGTGTTTTTGGGGAAACAGAATGTCTCTCCCACTAATGGCTGTCTGCCAACTGGCTTTCATCTTTATCCTTTCTGATTCTGCAGTCATTTACCCATGTGAAGCATTTGCTCTTAGATCATGCAGTTTTTAGCTCTTGGCAGTCAAGATGAGAGAAATCAGTGTAAATTGCTGGGGTGAGTGACCAGAAGGTGACAGTCAATAACCTTGGATATTGGGTGCTTCAGCCTGAGAGCAAGATGAAGTATGCGTGAATTGAAAACTGCACAGAGCTCATGAAGGAGGATCCAATACAGAACCTCAGAAAAGAAGATTAAAAAGACCAACTAAAGAAGATCCTCTGAGGTAGAAATGAATTATTTCTTGAGACTCATGTAAGAAACTTCTGTCTGGGTCTGCAGAAACCAGCAGAAGAACCTGGGTTGACCTCAATACTGGGAGATCATTGTCTTCAAAGCTATTTGCCTGTGGACATTTTAAGATAAAGACTAAG
This sequence comes from Athene cunicularia, assembly GCF_003259725.1. Classification (NCBI taxonomy): domain Eukaryota; kingdom Metazoa; phylum Chordata; class Aves; order Strigiformes; family Strigidae; genus Athene; species Athene cunicularia. The sequence continues at coordinate 5,347,360 of NW_020799121.1, read as the reverse complement.
GAAGCTATGCATTCTCTGACAGAAGTTTCTTTAAGTGAAAGCATCTGCTATTGAGCAGCTTAAGGAAGGAGAGCCTTGAAATGGCTCCTGGAATTCATTTGCTTACACAGTCGTGTAGATCAACACCACTGTGATTTGGGACTAGGCTCCCAGATACATGAAGGAAAGACACTTTATTTTGACTCTACCAGATCCAAGTGCTCCAAGTCAGGTGAGCATTCATGAGGTCTTTCCAAGAAGGTGTTGATTCTAGATTTTTAAAATATTCTCGTGCAGCATCCCTGAGAGAAACGTTATATATTGCACATCTTGGAATAAAATCACAGAAGTTGGCATTACTGCTGGTCAGCTGAAAGGACACATGGAAAGCATGATTCTCTGCATCCTGAGACATCTTTCTACTAGAAGAATATAGATTCAGTTACTATAGACTTCCAGTGAAATATTTGGTGTATATTTGTATTTGACCTAGAAATTAAAATCTGTCATAGATAATTGCTTCATGTAAGTTTGTATATTGCCTTTGAGCTTGGATTCTAATCCCTTTGATTTTATGAGGTGGATGCTATTGATTTGACTTGGTCTCCCCTCAGGTGATCCTCTAGAAAATTCAGCAGTGCATTTCAGAACTTCATCTGGTGTTGATTCACCTTTCAAAGCTTTACACAGACATACTCCCCACTCTCTTCTCTTTATTTGACCTATCTGTGTGGGACACCACAGGGTTGCATGTAGCTGTTTACAGAAAATGGCCTAGACATTTGTATTCAGTTAAATACACTTTGAAAGATAGTTTGGACTGATTTGATCTTTAATTTATTTGCAGAAGCTGACACTTTCTTGTTCCCTGAAAATGGAAGATGGATGTGTTTCTTTTCAATACAAGAGAAATTCCATTTTGAGGCTGCTTTTCTAGTGGTGCTTTTTGAATGCACCAGATTTCCCATTATTCATTATTTGCTGCTTTAATTTTTTATTTTTATTTTTTCTTGTTTCAAATGCCCAAGTCTGTAAGAAATATTGTCACAATAAAATTTCGCAGTCATATGAGACTGGTACTTGCATAACGTTAGAACGGAATTAAGAGTTTCTGCTTTGGATGCAGAGCCAAGCATTCAAGAACATTTGGAATGTTGAGATGAAAAAAACTGTCTTGGAACAGGCTGTTCTTATCCTGAACCAGATTTCTTGGTGTATTTCCAGAAGTACTGAACATAACTGTGAAATAGGACCCAGAAGAAAAATTTGGGACCCAGTAGGACATGACCTCTTCTTCTATTGCTTTGCTCCTGGTGGTGGTAGAGCCAGCCTGAAGCAAACTGCCTGCCAGGGGCACCAGGTTCATGCCTGCCATGTCTGAAAGCAAGACACAGAGCTAGCTGGAGCAGATAAATTACCATCCAACAATTCACCTTATGCATGTGAAGTTCTCAATTGCCAGATTTCCCAGGCTGAAGTTTGTTTTGTACCATGGGACCAATTCAAAATAAACCCTGCAGTTCTTCATTCAGTGTCAACCTGTACTAAATGCAGGGAGGTCAGTGGGATCATATCATATGCAGTATGGTATCTGAGGGCTTACAGGAATATTATGAAAATGGAACATCATGTTGTTCTGTTATCCAAAACACTAAAACTTTATAATGTTGAATCAGAATATAAAATATTGAATAGTGAATGTCACAAAAGGTGCCTTCAAGCTTGGAGAATAAGTAAAATGATTGCCTGAGGGGAAACATAAATTTTTATTCCCACTTTGATGGGAAACGAATGTGATTTGTGGGATTACTGTTGGTTAAACTAAAATATACTTTATTGCATAAGATGGATTCAGATGAATGTCATGTGCAGTGTTATTTCTGTTGTGCAGTATAAATATATGTCTGTTAGCTATCAACAACTCCTGTTCTAAGAAGCTCAGAGACAGAGTGAGAGTAGGAATTGTGTCTGGACTGGGCTATCATTCAAGTATAGGATCCTTCATATTCAGAAGTTTAGGAATTGTTGAACAAGCCATAATGGAGAAAAAGATGTTGGCAACCTTAGGTATCTAAGGTGATATTAGCTTGAAGTTATTGAAATGCTGTTCCCCAAAGCTATGAGAGGACTTGTAGACCAACAGTCAGCTCAGTTTCATCCTGCTAATATTTATGCTCTCTGGTTTGCATGGAAAAGCAGCTGAACCAAATCTGCTTCCCCTGACTGCCTGACACTTTGCATCTTATCTGAACATCTCCAAGGGTATGTCAGCTTTCTGTGAACAAGGGATTCACAGAGTGTTTAAGCATGTGCCTAAATCAAGTATGTAAGGAATCTCACAGAAGGCAGTAAGCATGTTTAAATGCTTTGCTGGATTGCCACTAATCATGTAGCTTTTCAGAGCCTGAGTTTCCCCTTTCTGTAATGAAGGCTTTCCTACTTCACAGGAGTGTAGTGAGGAGAAATACTAAACACTAGAAGATTGCTCTTGCACTCAGGTGACTGTACATCATAAACACCTTCAAAAGAGCTCTTCTAGACTTCTGTTTTTCTAAATAGACAATCTCCATCAGCCTCTAAATCTTATTTACATAAATTCTTCTGCAAGTGGTGAAACAGCAAGCCATACAGTATACTTTGAGGAATCAAAATTAAGGTCAGTTAATAAATGATCCCAAAATCAGTGCTACATATGATTTTGCTCATTTTCTTAGATAAAAGGACATGCTTGATGCATGAAACCTTCGCTTTGTTTTAGTTTTGTAAATAATCATAAAGGGAAGAGTAAAAAGTTCACCTATATAGAAAACAAGACTTCTGTGTAGGTAAAGACAAAAGTTTGTTTGATTGTCTGACTTTAAAAGTGGATTTGAATTTTATCCCCTGACTGTCTCTGAAACTGTGGTATGTGTTTCTAAGACCTCTGCAGAGAGGACACAGTGCCTTTTTGATATGTATACTGCATTTTAATCTTTGAACTCTTAGTTGTGTTAGCTTTTTGACTGTGGAAAGAGAGCTGTGTGTTTTCTTACAGGTGGAGTGAGGAAGAAGGTTTCCTCCTTGGGTTTATTCTTAATTCTGCCACTGACTTGCTCTATAGCCATAAATTAATCACTCATATCTTTCTGTGGATAAGTCATTTCTATCTCTGTCAGCCTCTGCTTTGCTAAGGATAGCAAGGTTTACATGACTGTCCTGTATACACTGGGGCAAACGGGGATTCTGCTACTGGGTTGTTGCACTCTGCTCCCCTCACCTTGAGAAAGTCACCTGAGCACCAGACACTGCTGTAGCTTCCTATATATTTGAAGAACAGAGGACAGCATTTATTGTGCTTGGGTATGAGATACTTTGTTTAGTGCTGTTGTTCATGAGACAGAGGTAAGAGAAACAGGCTGATTTAAGAGGCAAGCAGGGACACAGAGGTGAGAAAGCCTGATAGCGTGATATAGTCCTGGTACTTAGATAGGTTTTGGGGCTAGAAGAACATTAGGACTGAGATCAAGAAAACTGTTAGCTGCTGTTTGATGGATGCAGTGTCCAGGATAACTTGCTTTGCGCCATTCTTTTGTGACTGTAAATTTGGTCTCAAAAGAACCCTCTAAGACTTAGTTTGAAGTTTCAGAAGGCAGGCATTCTTTATTGCAGCACTGGATACAGGGCGGATCATTCCACCTAATGTGCATGCTGAAAGACAAGAGCAAACTTACTGTATACAATAGAAGAAATGAATATTCATGTAATTTCCAAGAAGTACACACCCATTTCCAGAGAATCTAATGCATATATTAAGACATTGTGCAAGTATACTAAGATTTAGGGAAGAGTCCCTGAGGGGCTTCTGCAGGTGTCTACCAGTTTATCTGCCCTGTCTGGGATGTCTCCATCACAGTTGCAAAAATTATGTTCTTGGGTGTGTTCTTGTCTGAGGCCCCTTACAGCAGACAGCACCAGCTGCTTGCAGGCATCAGCTAGCAGGCATCACTTCATACACAAAAAGGCGTGACCAGACCAACCCACAGGTTTCTGAGTGTTGCTCAGCTGCAGAGGTTAAAAAATCAACACCATCAATGCCAGAAGAGCTATGGCTGGACCTAGAGCAGTATCAGTCAGTCTTCTCCAGACCTACCAGTTGTTCTGTGCAGCACAGGGTCGGGATGATGGGATGTCAACAATGCTATTGAAGCAATGATTAAGGAACAGCCTGGGGAAGATCCCTTAGCCCACCTCCTGTAGGTGTCCTCATCTCCCAATTTATTAACTAAATTGAATATTAGTTTCTAAATGCACTGAGGCACTGATGGATCATGCACAGATGTTTCTCATAATACAGTCCACTTGAGTACTTACCACGGCATTACTAGAGAACAGCAGTAGCTCTGCCATTGGGGACTGCTGGGTCCATCCCCATCTAAACTTCACCAAGTTTCATTGTGTATCCCATTGCATAAGACTCAGTGCAGGTATTAGGGTTAGGAATCCAAGAAACATAAATCCTAGATGTACAGTGAGAGAGGGGCACTCAAAAGGGGTTGCCAGAATAGTTGGAAGGCTCTTGTTAGGGTTTCCTCAACACTGTGTGACCTGGGGATGTGGTTGATTCCCTGGTTTAGAGCCCAGTCTAGGTTTAGAGTCAAAATTATGGCCAAGAATGAGAAATTCAAGCCATATAGTAAGAGTGGAATTAAAAGGGGATGGATGCGAGAGTAAAGTGAGAGCTTCTACAAGGGCTCTTCCCTGAGTGGTCTTCTGCCTGGGGGACTGGAGTGCCCCATGGATAAGTGCCAGCCTAGGGGAAGGAGAGAGATAGGCCCGAGCGACTCTTAGGCTGGGATAGTAGGGTCACAGACTCGTAGAATCATTTAGCTTGGAAGAGATCTCTGAGACCATCGAGTCCAACCATTAACCTAGCACTGCTTTCTCAACCAGGGCTCTGTACCCCTCTGGCTCCTTCTGAGCTGTATTTCCTGTGCTAAGTGTTGATGGTGTGCATGCCAGCACCAAGCTGGGTGCTGTGGTACACTGCAGGTGGAACTGGAACCAGAGGTATATGATGTCTGCACAGCAGCCCTCAATGCCCTGGCAGGGGATCCACCCAAACTAAAGGATTAGGTCTGTCACTGCTAGAGAGGCAAAGAACATGGCATGACTATTTTCACTAGCACAACCAGGGTTAACACAATACAACCTCAACACCCACTCATTTTTCTTGGGACAGAGCTACTCTCCTATGTAAACAGGGATTAAGTTCGGTGCATCCTTGTAAAGGACCCTGCTATCAAATTGTGTTTAAAATTGCACAAAGGTCCAGGGAGAGGGCAGGGCTCCCAGTTTCACTAATGAACTTTGTTTTCAAGCCTCTATTTTTTTATTTTTTTTTTAAACTCGTCTCCTACTTCCCAGAAATGTGTTCTGCTTTTCAACCTTTAGTATTCATATCTCATATATCTAGCATGCTGAGAGATTCCGGCTCCATGCTTCTTTACTTCCTGTCCTTGATAGTTTAACCTCTAGACATTCACACTGCTTCCCCACCATCCTTGAGCTGTAGCTTCATGATTCCTTGCCTGTTGCTAGCCATTTCATATTGTTCTCTGCTGTTCTCAGAGTTTTTAGATTTGACATTCCTACTACTTCTAGTAAAGGGAAGTGACTAAACACCAAGGAACATAAAGAGGTGACTTTGATGTCAGATTGCATGAATGTTGTTATATATTGATAGAGAGTGCAGAGCTGCTGGAGTGCTGGGTCTTCAGCATATTTAAAGCTGTGGTCATAGGCATTCCTCCTTGTTAGGAAGTTCCTGGCAGTGTTTGGAAAAGCCAGCCCCTTGACACAAATCCCTTTGCTTTGTTTACATTCTGGCTAGAGCAGAATTGTCAGCCTTAAAGAAAATCACAAGTTCACTAGTTATCTTTTAAATACTTCTATTTCTTTTAAATAATTTTACTGTTACTGACACTTTATGGCTGATCACAGATGCCAAATTACAACCCCAAGAGAAACAAAACTTCTGTTCTCTTACAAGAACAGTATTTGCAGGATGAGAATTCATGCTGTACTGTCACAAATGAACAGGCATCAGCTTGGAAGAAGGAGGAGATTGAGGGCTAGTTCCAACTTTTGGGCTTGTTAATTGAGGACTGTAGTTTAAAAATGTAGACACCCATCCTCTGCAGCAAATAGTCACCGTTAATCCTCACTTTGCTGAGTCACTGAAGAACCACCAATGTAACTGTTTAGACTCAAAAGCAATTTTCGTATTTAATTTCATGTGGAAGCTGGCTATTACAGATAGTAGCTCTTAATTATAGTCTGACATAAATATTATTCTCTGTTATGTTCTCTGCTGGAAATGATTTCCGGTCCATCATGTATTTTCAGTGATACAGATACATTGTCCCTGCTTCTGTTGTGATTGTCAGTTCAGCAGTTAACACCTGTAATCTCAGTTGACTTCAAGTGTCAACATAAATATAAATGGGATAGGAATTTGCTTTTGAGTTTCTAGTGGGTCATGGGAAATGAAGTTTATAATTTGCAAACTGTGACTTGAGATGGTTTTGTGTTTATGTTAAACTCTTCTATCATCGCATATTTGCATTTATCAGGAGATTGCATTTAACTGGCCAACGCATCCATGAGGCATGAGCTAAACACTTGTAGGTGCAGGGTTATGGCTGAACAGATAAAGCCTGTGTTTTTAGGTAAGAGTAAGTGATTATTCAAATATCCCTTTTTCTTTCTTGTTATAAATCCCTTTTTAGTTCATATTCCAGGACTCCTGCTGGGCTGTGACTGTACTTCAACTTGTTTTCCAGAAAAGCCCCTGAGTTGCCTCAAGGGTCCTTCGGAGGACAGGCAGCTTTTTCAGTCTCAGCAGGTTTCTTTCTCTCTGATTGTTCATTAGAGTAACAGTCCCAAAGCCTTTATTCCAGGTCTTTGCATAGGCCCCTTCCTGGGACTTTGGGTATAAAGATGCTGCAGACAGGAGATGATTAGCCGTGGTTTTCAGTAGAAGTGTTAGTGCTGCCTGCTTTGAGAGTGCCTCTTTCCCAGTAACCTTATCACCCTGGACTCACAGGAGGTGCAGCAGCAGGTGACAGGCCTGACAGCACAGAGTCCTCTCAAATGGTGAAGAGACAGTGTTTCTTCAGGTCAAATACAGCTACTTTGACAAGTCCCATTTTTCTAAAGTGGAGACTCACTACTGTTATTCCACTGCTGGAATAACAACAGTTTAGGGGCCCTAAGGTAAAGAGTCTGAAGGGATGCAGCACAGTGAAGATACAGACTGCTTCTCTGTAAATTCAGGCATACCCAGGTCACTGAAACATGAACATTGGTGCTGGCCAACTCACCAGCACATTCTTAATAATGAGTTTGGCCTGTTCCAACCAGCAGGTTCCTCCAACAGCTCATGAGTGTGGGTTGGCAGCGAGGGAAGTCAAGGAACTAGTCTCAAAAGGCAGACTGCTGCAGCCTTCCAGTTTTAGGACTAACCAGTTTACTAGCCTGGACATGGCTGCTCTGGACCAGCTGACCTCCATGTGTCCAGTTAATGTTCTAGTATAGATGTTGTCATAGAGGCCTGAACGAACCAAGTCTTGGCCCGTGTTCAAGCAGGGTTTGATGCTGATGATGTGATAGACTTTGGGTCTTTTAAGTGGGTCACTCCTACTCTTTTCTCATTGCCAGATCCAGAAGCTGGTTTTCTAATAGGACCTAGAGGAACCACAAGATTGCCTTTGAGGCTTGCAAAAGGAGACATTTCAAATACAATTTTGCAGATACTAAGGCAATAGTTAATTGTTAGGGATAGTTCATTGTTGTGTAATACTTAACTTGCTTTATTGTGGTGCTATGGCTTTTGGAATTGTAACAGCATTAAAAAGCAGATAAAAACCAGGCAGTTTCCTTAATTTTCAAATAAATAATGTTCGTATGTATTCAGTGGTTTGCATTTAGGAGAAAAATCACTACACATTTATTGATGTAATCTTCCTGCTACAGTCTTCCCTGAGCATCCAATGCCAGCTGCTGTCAGAGGCAGGATACTGAGCTATGGGCTCGTAGTTTGACTCACCCATCTAGTTTTGTGGTTTTGTATAAAGATAGTCAACATCTAAGACTGTTGTATAGAAAGGGTGGAAACTGAACGGAAGCGAATAAGACAAATTAATTTTATCCGTTTCAGATAAAACAGTATATATGACCATCAAAGCAGGACAGGGCCACACGAAATGTCTTTACATTTGAACATTGAACTATTTCAGGTTTTTACATTTGAACATTGAACTATTTCAGGTTTTTCTTTTAAAATATTTTTTCTCTTTCTAAGCAATGTCTGGAGACAAAGTTTTCCAGCTATAAACACTTTTGCTTTTACTGAGTTTATGTTTTCAAAATGGCTGTTTGTTTGGCCTTGAATAAACAAGTCTCCACAACACTGTGTTGGGCAATCTTGGCCACTGATGTGTGTAGTGTATGTGTTTATGTGTGTCCAACCCTGTTCAGTCTGACTGAATTTCAGTGTCAGGCAAGGACATACAAAACGTGTACAGTCTGCAGGGAGTCTGGGCTTGGCAGGTTTCTAGAGGCCAGCACCGATCTGCCCTTGATTCTGCAGCAAGTGTCAGACTGAGGAGGAAGCAGAAAAGGGGAAGTCCGACTTAGCTCCAAGACTGATAAATAGCACCTTTTTAGCACTTGACATGAAAATAGAGACTGACATGCAGGAACTGAGTATCATTTATCACATCTTAGTCACCCTAGGCTGTGGGGAGTGGGAACAGGCGAAGGAAGGAAAGGAAAGTGCAGATTGCCTTTTACAAGAGCATAGGGCCTGCTGAGGGCTGAGTCCAGAAGTGGTGTTCCTTTTGGACTTGGGGTACCCCTTGGTGATGGCTACCTGGCATTGAAGGACTAAGTTTCCTCATTCCAGGAGATGGTAGATGCTGGGCAGAGCTGCTAAAAAAGAAATGTCCCTGTGGCAGAGGCACGGCTAGGCTCTGCCATGTCAGGTGAGTTACCAGGGAGACAATGGCCCCAGACACCAACTGACCAAGAAAGAAGAGGGATGACTTTTTAATAATAAGGCACTGCCCATGCTTTTGGGCAATGCAGAGGATTTCTGTAACCAATTATGGATTCCATATGGTTTAGGGACCAAATGCTTTATGGTTATGCAGCATTCAAGAGGCTGCACCAGGGATTGCCAGCCTGGAAAGGATGTGTATACATGATGTGGATGTCAGGAAAGAAAGCAGCACAGAGGAGGACAGATGCTGCCTATGTGATGGGAATGCCTGCAGTCACCTGATGGGAGAGCTGTGGATCTCAACCTTCTGTAATTCATCCTGAAGCCTGAACTGACCAAAAGGTTGGTCACTACTGGTGTACAACATCCAAACCACTCTGCCTGAACTAAACACTGAAAGTGGAAGTATTGTGAAAGCTTCTGGTGCAGACAGGGAAGGGGAAGGGGGCCAGAAAGGAAGCCAATATGCAATCAGGCCCATGGCTGTGGCACCTGGAGTTGGGTTTTGGTTTCTAGAGAGGATGATGTGTGAGTCTGAAGGATCAAGTCCATTTCTTTTTTGTTTCAGCACCATTCTGGCTGCTAGTATGAAGCTCTGGAGATGCACACTGAGATCATTTTTCTGTGTTTCAAAAGCTTTCAAATTAATTTAATTTTCATTAAAATTGGACACACTGACCAGTCACTGCTGGAAGTCCTTTAATCTGTAGCAGACAAAACGCAGATGTTTCTGAGTGCATTATTTACTCATGTCCTTTCTACACTGACCCTGGTGCACCATGTAGAAACTGGTCTGTTTATTAAATGATGCTGCTTCCATCTGCCCTTTGATATGGAGGCCAGTAGCTCTGCTTTTTATGCAAAAAAAAAAAACAAACCAAAAACATCTCGAGGTTTTCTTGAGAAACTTTTTTCCTCATGCCACCACCTTTCTTTTGATGACTTCTGTGGAAGTCTGTGCATTAGGGTTTGAATCCAGAGGTTTGTGGTGAATAAAGCAGAAGTAAATTAAAGCAAAGAGATTATGTACTGTGCTACTGCAACATGATTCAGAAAGGGACTATGTCATTGTTGGGAACTTCAATTTCTTTACTCAGCAGGAGCCTTGCTTAATGTTTGCTGTTGCACTTTCCCACTTCCCAAGAGCTCTCTCACAGGATTTGCAGGAGGTGGCAGGCACCAAGTTATATTATTTTACTGCTCTAAATATTTCTATTTTCCATATTTCTGCTTTTTGCATTTGTACTACCTGTTGTTAACAGGTGTATAGGTTCTTGCTGTCTCTGAAAGAATACTCATACATATTTGTCAGCTCAGGTATTTTTGGGCATGTTCCAACACTGTCTTGGCAATCCTATGCATAGCATCCCATACAGCATTCATCAGCCTAAGTGCTGGTCTGAGTAGCCTGTCTAGATTTTGGATATAAAAAAAAGGAAGGAAAAAAAAAGACTTGCTTATGAAAATTGTAACTGTCTAGACTTCAGTGCTGTCAATAACTTGCATTTTCCAATTTGATAAGCTGAAAATGTCTTACTCCAATATGACAAGAAACCTAACCAGCTGTTGTGCAAAGAAAGAGCTTAAAATTAAATATACAATGTAGAAAAGAAGGGAAGTATATAAATAAAATTCTGAAAACAGCTTATTCTCTATTGAAATGAAAATATCTAGCACTCATCCAGCTCTGCTCAGATAGTCTTACACTACATATCTAAGATCAACAAGATTAATATTCTAATTCTGAATGTGGGGAAGCAGGGTTTTTTCCATTCCCATTGCTCATTCTCATGAATGAGCAACAGTTGAATTGTTGCAATTTCTACCCCATGTTCCAGCTGAGTAAATTTTGGGACTATAATATCAGCGTGTCCCTAGAGGAAAGAGTGTAAAATTTTGAAGGAAAAAAGGAGACTTTTACAGCAATCACTGTGTGGGAAAGAAGTTAAGGATAAATAATACAACAGCTCCAGAGGGAATTGTGCAAGAGCCTGGAAACACCATTTTTTGAAAGGATTTGAATGCGGGGGAATTTCCAAAGTAAAACGGCAGTGAAAAATGAGCAGGAAAAAAAGAAAAGGACAGAAAACAAACACCAGAAGACTGAATTGCTCCCTTCCTGCATGCTGCACCTCTGCTTCCTGGTGAAGAAAGCAGGCACTTTCTTGTACTTTTGCACCCGAAGGAGGTTGTTCCACACGAGCTCCCAGGGCCATTCAGAAGGAAGGGAAGTCATTATGAAGCAATGCTGTTATCCCCGGGGCCAAAACAGAGTTAGGAGCCTTCATTTGTAGTTGCACAATCAGCAATAACCCTTTTTATTTTGTACCAGGACATGGCAAGGGTTGTTTGTGGAGCTACTTTTTCGCCTTCTGTCAGCCTCTGCATTGCTTTTGCTTGTGAAGCAGACAAGGATCAGGAGGGCTGTTAAGAACCTGCTCTTACCCCCTTGCCTTGCAGAGCAGCTCAGCTTACACTGTGTTTGCTTATGTGCTGGTTCTTGTCAGATCCTAACTGACTTGCAGCACTCGCACATCTGGCTTGTATTTGCAGGATTTACCCTTCCCAAATAGCTGGAAGTGCAGCAGGGAGAGGGAAATGGTGCTGTGTGCTTAGGCTGTGTTTGAGCTGGGACTCACGAGAGGGGACTCCAAGGCAAGTGTGAGTTCAGCAGCTTGTGGCTTCCCAGAGGCACATCCTGATCTATTCCTACGCTTTTTGCACCAGCTGCACATGTTCTCTCTCCCTCCCCCTTTCCGCTCCAGCTCTGATGCTGGTGGATTTCACTGGATTCCGATGAGATGGTAGGAAACTGCAAAACTGCAGTGGGGATGCTGTGTGTCTGCTCCTGTTTCCAAGACAGAGCTGCAGGGATAGGCAGAGAAGGGGCCTGCTGTCTGCAGAGGAAAGTGGGATCTGTTGGCTCCATTTGTTCTCTGATTGAGCATTCCTGCTCATTTTAGAGAGCAGATGCTAGTCCTGGTCTTGATTCCTGACTCAAAGATTTCAGTGTGATTGAGCAGTTTGGAAAGGCTTGCTGTGCACAAGCAGTACAGCTCAAACATTTACCTGGGAATCCCAGAAAAGCTTGGCTTCATTTTCTTTTCAGTTCTCATTTAGGGGATTTTTAAAGAGTATTTCCCCTCCTTGCTCCTCTTTCTGAGAGGATGAGGTTGTTTTCAGATGGTCTCTTAAGACAAAAGTCCCTATTGTTTCTGTATACCCTTAACTAACATCAAGAACTTTAAAAAAGAAAAAATAAAAACTTGTACCAGCTGCACAAACAGCTTAATGCAGACATAGCATCACGGTTCTTTGGGCTCAGTAGATGCAGCTTACGGAGCGTTTGCCCTCTGTCTGCTGCATGGAGTTAGCGTGTATCTGCTGACATGTGATATGTGAGGCAGGAGCATGGACCAGGGACTCGCAGTGTGTGGGGATGGCAAGTGGGGGAGACACCCTGCCTATCACCAGGGTGATAGGGGCTGGAGAAGCATGTAAAGGACTTGGGAGAGGACACACAGTCAAGCCTGCGGGCTTTGCCAGCATTTAAATAGTCAGTTACATGTATCCATCTTCATCATGAAGAACACTCCAGGCCAGCTCCAAGCCTGGGTCTTTCAACCTCCCCTGGCATGGGTGTACTGAAACCAGAGGAGTTTTCAGAGCCTCTGTGTGAGGTTAAAGCGGACAGCTCAATCTGACCTAAGGATTCACCACTGCCAGTGCAGGGAGGTCCCTTTGTATTTGCCCTCTGGGCTTGCTGCACCTCCTCTCACCGGGAATCTGACCTTTAACAGGCTCCTTTTGTTTAGTTCTTCCCGAGCTTTCAGGGCTCAGGTTTTACAGCAGATCGCAGTAGTTCAGATGCTGCCTCAAAAAGAGGAGAGTAACTTCCCTTGATTTGCTGACCACACTCCTGAAGGAGCCCAGCATCTGCCAGCCAGGTTTGCAGAGTGAGGACGTTGTGGCACATGGTCAGCCTGGCTCCTGCTGCAAGCCCAGGCCCTGTGCAAGAGAGCCTGTGCTGAGCATGGTGGTTTTCTGCCCAGGAGCAGACCTTTGCCCTGCTCTTTACCAAACTTCATGAGCTTTCTGTTCATGTTCATAAAGGTCCCTGTGGATGATGCTCTGCTGCTAGTCCCATCAGCCACTCACTTTAATTTAGTTTTAGCCAGAGATTTTAGCTGAGAGTGCATTTTTGTCCTAACTGTTTTCCTTTTTGACTGGCCAACTGTATTTCAATCAGCACACCTTTTTCTGAACATATTTATAGGGCTTTTGGATTAAAGGGTTTATATTTGGGCATGTTGCCTTCTTCACTCTGTAAGGATCTCTGGCAAAATGACACTTTGCCTTCCCCAGCTGTTCTGCTTCCCTTGTACATTCAGAGTGGCTCGTGCTGCCCTGTGCTGTGCTCTGTGCAGACCAAGGGACCTCCAGGCTGCACAAGACCCGGTGAGCAAAACCCACTCAGGGCAGCTCTTGAACTGAGCACGGCAGCGAACCATTATTCCACTGAGTGTGACTCACTGAGAGATCTTACAAAGCATATGATGGCAGGTGTATAGGTTGTTACATACAGGTACATGTGCATTTAGCTATAAGTATGTTATATTTAATGTTTGCAGTTAGTTTAGTACTTTCATTGAGTTAAAACCCTCCACAGATACCCTTTGGGGTTGCTACCATAATACTTTGGCCTACTTTAGTCAATACAGGGTTCAGGCAGAGTTTACTGTTGGTGTCTTTGGATGTACACAAGGCTCCCTTTTGTTTTCTAGTGTCCAAACTTTCAGCTGCTATAGTAATTGTACTAATGAGGTTTAGTCTTTGAGAAAACTGCTGGATTTGCTCCAGAAGAGCACTCAAGAGTTAAAGACTGAATCGGAAGGTTTCACTGTTAATCTAGTCTCAAGCACAGCGGCACTGTTATAGAAAGAATAAAATGCTGACGCTGTGCAGTAAACTGCACATCCTGGATATACCCATCAAATAAAGTTAATGGAGAATAGTTTCCCTTGGGCAGTGGTCTGTGCCATGTGTCCCAACAAGGATAGCCATGCAAATAATTGACTTTCAATATGTTGATTGAACTATAGAATAGAGGATGTTTAGGTTTGGGTTTGGCAGAGCATTTCTTTCAGTCATTTCTTTGTAACCAGCAGGAAAGAAAGAAGGAGGCAGCAGCTCTGCCTTTAACCTAGGAAAATTCAGCAAAGATATGGGAGTCCCTGAGATTCTGCTGGGTCTTTTTTTTTTTTTTTTTTTTCCCAGTGATGTGAGAAATGGTGCATGTCCTGTGACTGTCCTGTTCAAGTACTTTCCCTTAGCTCATTCTTGCAGCCCACAAAGAAAGATCCCTCACAGTGGGAAACTGAAAGTTTGGGTGGCTGATGAAAATAGTGCCAGAGTAGTGTTGGACTGTTGATACATGTCCCCTCCAGGATGTAGATTTGCCCCAGCTCAGTCATCCATCTCAGCCCTGCTGCACTCCTAACACATGGACTGATTGTGATCACCCTCAAACCCTGTCAGGGCTTGTAGGAGGAATCTGTTTAACCATTACAGCTGCAGCCAGAAGTGTGTTTTCAAGACTTGAGATGAAGTACCACCAAGCTTATCAGCTAGAACCAAGAGAGCTGTTCTCTGGAATGCTTCGAAGTTAACAGGAAAACCGAAAAGCCATGAGGAATTCTAGAGCATGCTTCCCTTTTCTGATTTCGATAACAAAATCAGGAACAAAAGACAATTTGGTTTTCATGCGTCAGAGGCGTTTACAGATTTAACTTTCATCATGAATTCTGAGAAATAACACGGAAAGAGACATGAATGTGAAGTTCTTCAATACCAGAATTTCCGTTTTCTGAGTATCTGTTTTTCCATATGTCTGAAAACTATACAAACTTGATTTTTTGTGGGAGCAAGCCCATAGCCCTCAATAGAGGAGGTTAGTGTTTCTCAGTTTCTGAAAACTTGTACTGAGACAAATGGATCATAAACACCAATGGCTGTGCAACTCACAGCCTTAGTCTCTTAGAAGATGTGAGCAATGAATTCCCAGCATGTTGCCTTTGTTTTTATAATTTGATTATTGTATAGAGACAACTGATATTCCTGGGTTATAAATAAACATGACTGGTGGAGGAGCTGAATGGTATATGCAACACAGCCAGTTTGGCTTTTGGTTGCATGTTCTTGGAAACTTTCCTAGAAACTTTCATAGACGTCCAATGGTTTAAACTTAATTTAGAGTTGGGAAGTGCAAAATGCACTTCTTATTTATTACAAAAAGAGCTTGGTGACTGTAGGTAGTGCTCTTCAAGCAAACACCAGCAGAAAGAGCCATCCTTTTGAGTATGTTACAATGTAATTTGGACAGTGTAAAGACAAAGGCAAAGGAGGATGTTTAGGATACTAACATGAGAATGCCTTATGAGTTTGGTGTGTATTTAGGGTTCTTTCAGTTTATAATCTTAAAAAACAAGATTAAGAGTGGTAAATTGAGAGTCAATATCTTAGTCAGCTTTTCTTTTCTGAGTAGAAATGTCTGGCTTTCTGTCCAATGATGTTCTTTTACCCTCAATCAATGGAAAGCAGCACTGAAGAAAAGAATGCATGGAGAAAATACAGTGCTTGAAACGGTCATGCCACAAACCTACTCTCTTGCTGCAGACAAGGCAGCAACCTGGTTTTCTTTACTCTGGCCATGGACTGTAATTAATCCTGCTTTAGCATTGAGGTCTCCATCTTCTCAGAAGATGGCTCCTTGACTTGCATCTCCAACTTTATTCTGCTGAATGAAAAGCACACATACAGCATGTGTAGATGCTGGTGCTTTTTGCAATTGTCTCCTCACCTCCAGGATCCTGAGGCCACTTATGAGGGCTGGCTTTCAACCAGCAAATAGTTTTCTTTTCCTCAAACATGCCTGATACCAATCATCATCTGAAACCAGCTTCACTGTCAGAGAAGCAGGCTCTACAGATGGTAGCTCACTGTGTCAAGAACTTGTTGAAGCTTGATGTAAAATTACAATGGCTTAGTGCATTATACCACTGCCAAAACAAGCAAAGGTGCACGCTGTCCCCTGTAATGCTGAAGGAGAAGCTCCTGGTGCCTCCAGAGTCCACCCTGGTCCCTTTGGTCCCTAGATGATGGGATTAGACTAACTGCCCCATCTACTCTCCCCACTAACTCAGCCCATTGGCTGAGACTTTTCAGTACCTCCGCAATAACTTACCTGCAAGGGGAATTTCTTCCCAACTCCTTCACTTAGTATTTAAGCTCTGCTCTTAATATCTGAGGATATCTATCACTTGATGATTTCTTACCCTCCATAAGGAAGATGTGGTGTTCATGATCACATCAGCCTGTACTTCTGATGTTAAATAATTTTTGAATCTGGTCTCTTGGTTGAAGATTTTGAAAAAAATGTACACAGGACCCCAACAATATAAAGGACAATTTAAGGATACAGTGCCTGTTTATTAGTTAATAAATGGTGATTCTGTTAATAATTCTAATTAAAATCTCCTTGAGTGTAGCTTGGCCTGTAAGGGTCTTTAAATACCTGAGCTTCTTTTTATGCGGCATACAAAACCCTTCATGCTCAGAGCGGAGGACCAGAGAGTCCTTGCAGCGAAGTGCTATGTGTGGAAATTTGGGCCAAGGCAAACTGTGCTCCCAAACAATGATGATAAATGTGAAAGTTTTGAGAAACAAACAAACATACAAATAAAGGTCACAGTCCTGAGCCCCATCATGTGAACAGCTAAGCAGCCTCTCACATGGGACGGTCAGTGCAGACTGTAGCATAATATGGTCAAAATTAAGTGTTGCGCCAACGAGACTATAAAGGTTACACATGGAAAGAGGAGAAGGAGGCTCAGATTTCATTTATGTTTCTAAAAGACAAATGGGTTTGCCTATGGGAGGCAGCTGTTAGTTGTAGTAAATCATAACCCTGTCTTGGTCTTCCCAGACACGGTCTGGTAGATGACACTCTCTCTTACCTTTCTTGCCTCTGTCAGGTCTCCTCCTTGGCAGTGCAAGGGCAATTTTCCAGATACAGATGTTTGATGTGCAGAATGGAAAACCAAATTTGATGGAAATTTGGAGACTGCAGCTGAATTCTCCATGGCATTTGATGAAAACAAATGGGCAAAATCCACTTGATCCTTGTCTATTGGTACTGAATGGTCAGGGTTTCCAGCCCTGATATGAATTTACAGGGAAGAGCTTTCCAGGAAAACACTAGAATGATGCTTCTTTAAGTTTTATAGAATAATTTGTCAAAAATGAAACATGAAAGTTATGTAGGGATTGAGAAATTTTACAAGATCAGCAAGGTTTTGCAATGGAGTGAAATGAAGAGTCACATTAGAGCTGTGGAGGCCTGTTATACATTCCAAGTATATTTGCCAAGTCAGACAGAGATGTGGAGACCAAGAAATTATTCCCCAGGGATCGTGCTTTTATCTTGGACAAAACCGTATATTTTTCTTGGACTACTGTCACTTCCCCAAGATAACCTTACGGGAAGATACAACTACAAAAAAACAGTCTAGTCTATCAAATTAATTTCTTCAGATATGATACATGAAATAGTATTACTTAGCTATGAGATAAAGTGCAAATTCAAAGTCTGTAGTGAAATACAGGTGTAAATCTACACAGGTGAATTCCCCTTCTCCAAATCTTCAGAAAGACAGCAGACAGATGTGGAACCATATTTTTAATTTTTTAAGTGCAAGAAGAACTGCATAATTAAGAGGGTTTTAAGGAGCTAGCTGGAGCCCGGTGCACTGTGCAGCAATTCATGCTGTTCATCGCGGCTCTGTTAAGAACCAGGTTTGGCCTTAGCAGCCGTTCCCTTCCTGGGTGCTGTGGTTACTCAGCAATACAGGCTGGATCCCCGATCTTTTAGCTGTGATGTTTTGCAGAAGTACAGAGGTGTGCTGCTTTATTCGAGGTATTCCATTATGCTTCTTTGCAGGTGTGGACACTGGCAAGATTTAATGAGGAAAAAAGTAAATAAGCAAGATTATAATGAAATATAAGGAAAAGTAAGAGTAAATATGAAGGTTCCAGCTTTATATTTTGTATTTAGCTTTTCCTTCTTTGAGTAGTCTTATGCAAAGAAAATACCTCAAGTTTGCAGTGTAGGATTGATGTTGTAATTTTCCCAGTGATTCACCATGTAGGATGCCTTTGTTTAGTAATTTCCTCTATGTGAAGACAGGGAGGTTGTGTGAAGCCAGTAAGCAGCGTAAAGATTTCACTTTGAAGTGCTCCAGCAGTGAATGTGTTAAATGTTTTCATCAGATACTTAAAAAAAAAAAAAAAAAAAAAAAAAGGCATATGCCAGAAAAAGTTTACTTTATAAGAGAGTGAGAAGCCTCTCATGTGTAAGAGAGGAGGAAAGAAAGAGTACACCATTTCCTTTTTAACAAATTTTAATCTTAAAAAGAATGTAATTCTCAGTCGCAGGGGGCAGAGCCCACTTCAGCGAGACCTCCCTCCCCAAACTGCCGGGATCCTCTACTTTCACCCTGAGCAAAGCAGGCGCCTTCGCAAAAGGAGTAAAAGCCGTCAGCCGCTTCCGACAGCGTAGGACTAAGACATGTCCACGGGGAAGGTCTGTTGTCTGGTGCTGCTGACCCTGGGGGTGCTGGCGGTGGTTGTTGTGCTCGTGGTCATCCTGACGCAGCCCAGGTGCGGTCCTCAGCACTACCTGCATGGGGCCGTGGCTGCTGACACCGAGACCTGCTCCGTCATCGCCCGGTACGTGCAGGACCTCTTGGTTTTTCAGGTTACATGTCGCATGTGTCGTGGGCTCAGACTGACAGACAGGACACGTAACTACGGGAGTGAGATGGGTTTCTGTCCTGGCCCCGCTTCTGGGGCTGAGCAGCACTGCTGCTCTCTGGGAGCTCTCCATCGGCAGTGGAGCAGCTGAGAGCAGATGAGCCCTGCCTCTGCAGTTGATTCTTATTATCATTATCCTGTGACACAAAAATGTGCAGCTCTGCAAACCCATAGCCCTTTGGAAGATACAAATATTTATAGTATACAAATACAAGATTGTTTTTAAGTGGGAAAGCAGGAAATTAACTGTTTGTGTCATGGTGGTAAGTCTGTCAGCTAAGTAACTTAGAAATAAATTAAAGAAGAAGTGAGAGGAGCTAGCAGAAAGCTGCAGCCGAGCTTCAGCAGAGGCAAGGCAGGCAGGCTGGGAGGGTAAGGGGGAATGGGCATCTCAGCCTCTGGGGTGTGTGTTTCCAGACTGAAGCCTGCAGCCCGTGTGTTTGTATGAAGCGAGACACTCTATTGGAAAGCAAAGAGCAGATTTAACCAAAGTTCAGCCAAGACAATATAAGTACAAAAGGCATACTTGCGTCACTTGGAAGGAAAGATGTAGGTTTAAAAAGTTCTCTAGCTGCCCAGGTTGTAACACTTCAGTTTGTGTAACAACTCAGAGTTTTTGCATCTTATGTTATTATTTTACTGTTAACTTCAATTCTTAAACACTTGTATATATGAAAGTAGAAGGATGGAACTTCACAAGCTACCTGCAGTGCTGGCTGTGTGCTCTACCCTGTGGCTGGAAGAGTGACATAAGGTGTGGTGCCATGACACCTTGCCATGTCACATGTGTGGTTCTTGCAGTGATGTCCAATGATGTGTGGCATTTGTGAGTAGTTGGAGGAGGTGTGTGGCTGCACATATGTCAAGGAATGAGATGTGGGTTTTATGCTAAGCAAGCCACATGTTAGTTCTTCAGAGGACAAAAGAAATATCTTTTAATCAGTACTAATGGAAATAGAGGAAAATAGATTACTGGATTACCCAAATAATCTGCTGGGAAAACCACAGCACTTGTTTTGCAGCTATTGTAATTTTTAACTTGAAGTAGTGTAGCATGAACTGGAAGGCACTGAAGCAAGAGCCACAGAAATGTGTGATCAGGTTGACAACTGAGAAGCTTTGGCTACTGCTGCTGGGCTGTCATCTGTTTCCTTCCCTTCTCTCCACAAGAAGCTCCACCTGCTTCCATAACCTCAACCACTGCTGTAGCTGTTCCTCCAGCACACTTGCTGACAAGGTCTGTGGTGTCTCTCCAGCCTGACAGACCACCTTAGCTTCCCTACAAATAGTTTGCCAATGATCCCCACAAAAATCTGCCTTTGTCCCAACTTCCCATCGCATATTATCCCCCTTTTTCCCCAGCCTGGAGCATCTGCACATCACGTCCTGCTGCTCCAAATGTATCGTGTCTCTCCCCCAGCCCTGCCAAGCCCCTGCATCTCCCAGCCAAGACTGTCCTCCTCCTTCTCCTTGGCTCTGCACCACTTACCTCTGCCTAGTGGTTAGCTCTGCTCTCCTACTGATGCATGCTGTCTGCTGCTTTTCCCAGTATCCTTTGCCTTCAGCCATTCTTGGAAACCTTTGTGCTTATTTCGTGCTGCCCTTATACTTGAAATGAAACAAACTCCTGTGTTCTTCTCCCAGCTTGAGCTATCTGCACATGTTCTAACAATTAATCATAATAAAACTGTTTATAAAAATGTTCCTCTGCAACAGAGCTTGCGATCAGAAGCTTTGTATAGTGTTTGCTCTTTTCTTTGTGATTGTTGTATTTCTCTCTTTGTCCCCACTGGCCCACAGTGGCAGTTTGTAAGGAAGGAACGTTTTTTCTTCAGAGGAAGCTCACTGCGCGCACTGTACTGCTTGTGATCGTGTTCATTTTCTCCCAGACATTTCTGTGGTGTTATATCAGTATGTTACATTCTAGCTCTTAGCTATTAGCACATGATAGTCACTACTAAATTAATTCTCAGTAATCTGCAAAGTGAGAAAATGATGTTATCTCACCGGTATAAATAAGGAAGTCTAGCATGGCGGTTACACTGTGTGGATGCCACATCAGAGCCACTTTGACCAGGGTCTCTGCCTTTCAGAACAATCTGTGCTGCTCAGGGTACATCTCGCACTGACCCCCTGTGTGGCTCTGCAGGGTGAGGGCTTCCTTAAGCCTGACCCAGAGGTCTTGATGGGAATGTCTGGAGCTGAAGAGCATACAGCAGGCTCCTGCCTGATCTTTGCTGAACAAGATTTTAGTATCACATAGGGATTTTGTCACAACAGTAGCAATAAAGTCCAGTTTCTCAGAGTAGTCTTAGCCATTAGGCCCTGTTGTCTCCACCTGGGAGCTGCCACTTCATTTGCCACTTAAATTCAGCAACAAAGCAAGAGTTGGTCAAAGCCAAGCATCCCTCGATGCACAACCCTAACTCATTCCCAGATACTGCCCAGCCAGTCCGCTGAGTGTTTTTGAGATTACAACAGTACTGTTGACTTCTTCTGTTCAAAAATAAATTCATGAGACTTGAGAGAGGAAACAAGAAGAAATAATTAATCTTGGTGTTTTCTGTTTCTTAGTAAGTACTGTATGTAGATCTTCACTCTTTTTCTGCAGTTATGCAAATACTTGCAAATTTTTACACTGGCTTTTTGGACTTGGGATTCTGCAAAGAGTTGAGGAGTTAGGCGAGCAATCATGAATGGCAAGATCCCAATGGTGCAAGAGCTGGGGCTTGTACTGCTGCTTCCGAGTCCCTGCTGGGCCCTGCTGCCGCTCTCTCTGTTCTGCCTGATTGCTGCCTTGTGCCCCAGCAATGTGACTGCTCCTTCTCACATGTACCCGTCTTCCTGTGCTGGTGTTTGAACCTGTGTAGTCACCACTTCTGGTCTTCTCATCCTACAACACACCACCACCACCCACCTCCCTGCTCCCAAACTGCTCAGTCACCTCAATTCCTCTCCCATCTCCTCTGTGAGGCAGGACGTGGCCACTCTCTTTGCTCGTGGTCCAGCCTGGGGAGCACAAGGATAATAATTTCCTTGTTTTATCTGTGCCGCAAAGCCATGGCTGTTACCAGATGCAGTTTTTTCAACGAAGCTGCGCTCAGCCTAGGCAGCTCAGGGTTGGAACGGCTCATTTCCAATATCCTTCCTTAGAAATCACAATAGAATTAATCTGCCAAAACTGGTTAATTCATTGATGACCACACACATATGCATTTTGGTATATATAAAAATAAGTAAAAAACCCCCACATGAATACATGATCAATATGATCAAAATTTTTCATTATCAGCTTTAGTTTTATTTTTTTTCCCCCAAAGCAAACACCTTGGACAAATTAGAGTGAATTGTTTGAACTGGAGGCAGACTACATCTCTGGCTTTGTACCTGCATACTGCAAAGCCTCCTAACAAATTTTCTATAGAAGTTTAAAACGTGAAATAAGGTAAACCAACAAATTTCCTTAGTTTAATTTTTTGGTAATTGCTCAATGCTTTTATTGGAAACATACAAAAAAGGAAAAGAGTGACCTCCAGCATCATGGAAAAAAAAAATCTTGGTGGCTTGAGTATAGTAAAGCTGCAATCAAATGAAACCCACATGTTGTTATGGAACCTGTCAGCCTGCCAGCTCACCCCACTGGTGAGAGCAGGAGTCATTGCAACCAGTGCCTAAAGGCACACCACAGAGATTCAACAGTGCAGGTTTGTCCCTGCTCTCCCCCACTGACCCCGCAGACCCTCTCTCTGAGGGAACCTTGCACTGCACCCTGGATTTCATCCTGCAAATCCTCCCTGAGCTCCTGGGAACCCATGCGGGGGACGCTGGGAGAACCTCCAGTGTAGGGTGGGCATGAAACCAGTTGCACTGGTCTGTTACTAAAAGTCTTGGAAGCTAAAAGCAGCACCTAATCTCTGACCTATGTATTAATTCTATTATTTAATTTAAAAGTCTTGTTTCCTTTAAAAAAAGGAAACTCAAGCCACATGCTCTGTGAGTTGTCATTAGCAGTAATGAAATTCCTGGGGCATTACATGATACTGCACTGGTTTAAGATGCTGTTGTTTAAGACAGGGTCTTTGTGTGCTCCTAATTTTCAGCTGAACTTATTGAGAATAACTGAACCGAACCTCTTGCCCAAAGAGTAATCTTGTCTTGAGGAAAACCCCTCAGGGCCCTTGTGTTTCCCTCACTGATATCTCAGCTGTGAAGGAAGGGTCAGTGAAGGAACCGTGTGGCTCTAATTTGGTAGCACAAGCAGGAGGTGGGGGACAGACTCACAGCCCCTGTTTGCTGCTCTTTTTTTCCAATTGTGCTCAACTGTTATTTTCAGGCTTGGGTTTTCCAGCTCTGGAGATGGTGTTCATATATTCTGGGGCTGTGTAAGGTTGGACTTTCTGAAATCTTTATGCAACGCTTTGGCTCCCTGCAGAAAATGAGCAACCTCAGCAAGCCTCCAGTGTGCTGTCATCCTTGCTGGCAGGTCCTGTGTGAGACTCGCTCTTAGCCATCAGCACCCGGTTCTAAGTGCTGAAAAAGGTTGTGTCTTTTGCTGTGAATGATTTTACTGCTGAAGACTGGGGACTGTCTGGTCCAGACAGGGGCCCTGTGCTGAAAAAAAACCTTGTCCCTGAATAAGGCGAAACATTTTAATAAAGAGGTACTGGAGGCTAAAAGGAGAGTCAGAGCAATTTTTAACCCAGGGATTTGGATTTGGTACCAAAGTCCACCTCAGTAATTTGTCCTCATATCAAGAAGCCATGAGGAGACAGGAGGTGATTGCCCTGGAAGCGAGTGGTACACAAACCCACCTTCACTTCCAGCTCTGAGCCTCTTGTTCCCTCCTGGCAATGGAAAAGGCTTTTTCCATCAAGCAAGGAAAAACTTTATATTCCCTGTCAATGTGCTGTTTAAGCTCTGCCATCCCCTGCTCTGCATCTGTTTGTTTCCCAAATGGCAGAAGTGAGAGCCAGCATAAAGCCAGGGAGAGATTTAGGAAAAGTGCTTGTTCCCAGCGATGGGATTCACTGCAGCAAGACGAGCTGACCTGACCTGGCCCAGCAGCCATTGCTGATCCTGCCTCTCCAGTGTAGCCTAGCATAAACCCTGGGAACTGGCTTTTCTGAAACACCCGCCTGGGGTCAGGGTGGTGGGGAGGATGAGAACGGTGAGAACTTAACAGTCAGAAAATGTCTGCGGTCCTGGGAAGTTCAGTTCTAGGCAGAGAATCTGCTGCAAAAACCTTTTTTAGTGATAGCCCAACAGCATTTCTGATGAATGTTTCTATCCCAAAGGACTTGCCTTGCCTTCTTCTTGTATTTTAACAGTTTTAAATTTGGCAACTGGCCCTTTTTAACAGAAACAGCTGTTGCTTTTGTTCTTCATAAATCTTAAGCAGGCAGCTTTCTTTAGCAGAAAAAAAAAAAAAAGTCAATATAATTTAATACCTTAACATTTCCAGTGTATTTAAAATGGCTTCAGGGGTCCTTCTAACCCACGGCAGAAGACCAGACTTGGTCTGCAGCTGAGCACAGCCCGTCATTGCTGTGAGGACTTGCATGTCATTCACCGTTCCTGGGAGGGTGAATCCCTGTTTTGCTACTGCTGGAGTGGGATTTGGTTGTTAACATACTCTTCTGCTCCTGACTTTAACAAAACTCCATTAATGGTCAAACCATAAAGCTGAAACTAAGTGGCAGGAAGGATATAGGACAAAACATGTTGTTATCAGATCTTGTCAGCTGTAGCACTAAGATATCTCTAGAGACCTGGTAAGGTACCACACTTTGATTAAGGGGTCATGTTTCTTTCCAGGGTTTTGCATTCTACTTAAGCTAGTTGTAGCAGTGAGCCTTGTAAAGGGAGCAACCCAACGGGACAGGGTGTACTCTGCCAGTCTAGCTAGATGAGAAAGACAGAATGGCCCTAAATTCCCAAGGCATCACTTCCAAGGAAATGGCAGGGCTCTGGCTAAAAGCAGGTGAGCCAGGCATGGCGACCCAAGTGTGATATACCAAGAGCCATTTCAGAGAGTAGTTTTTGTTGTGTTTCAGTCTCCAGAGAGGCTGGAGGGAAAGCTGTTGAGACTGTGCCCACTCTGCAGATAGCATAGAATGGCTGTGGCCCAGGGCCCCACACTGATGGTTGTGGGAATCATATCAGGGCTGAAATCATATCAGGCCTCCTGGGTAAAAGAGCAAAGCAGCTCGAAAGAAATCTTATTAATAACCCTGGTCAAGATTTGGTTTTACCTTTGCTAGGTTCAGTTGTTTCTGAGCTGAGCTACAAGCCGGACTGTAAGGCTTATTTTTCCTTACCTACTGCTGTGCCTGTCCTGTGTCATGGCACGCCCCCTGTGCTGGGGTGCAAGTGAAAAACTTGGCAGGCACATGCACCCCCAACAGAGCCAGGGAAATAACATCAGTGTGCGAGCCCTCCAAGATGTGTTTGTGAGACCTGGGGCTGGGACTGCTTCCTGCCAGGCTGGGAAGAGCCAAGATAATGCCCAGTTTTGGGGAGAAATCTCAGCTCCCCTTTCCCCTAACCCCTGTCCCCCAAAGAAGCAATAGGCAAAGGACTGTGCCCAGCATCACACAGCCCATCCCATATGAAGATGGTCTCAGATGCTGCCCACCGTGCTAGTGGCTGGAAAGCCTCAGCTTTCCATCCTATGGTGCTCACTGAAAGGCAGCAGGCAACTGGAAAGCCCTCCTTCCCAGGAAACAGGTCTGACTGTGTGTTGTTAGATGTGGCATTTGCCACCAGAGGTGAGGCCACCAATATAGACACAGTAGACAGGAATGGAAAGCACTTTTGGATGATCTGGAAATTCTAGTTTTCTTGTAATCTTATTTATATTGCAAAATGTGATTAATAAGTGCTGGGAACCAAGAACAAAGCAAAACATGCTTTATTTTTCTTGTGAAAACGTGTCCCTGTGTTGGCTGCTGGTGTTACTTTTGCTCTATATTGTGTTAACACCAAGGAGTCTCAGCCAAGAATCAGGGCACCACTGTGCTAGGCACAGAGCAGGAACAATAGACTATTTCTGGCTTTCCTGCCTTCCTGAGGTACACACACAGTATCAGTGTCTTGGACATGGCCCATCTGAAAACTACTGGGTGGACTAGCAGGCTGGAGTAATCAGTGCTCACAAATAAGCACTTGATTTACCTCGGCCATGCCAGGCAGGATGTGTCCACCCCGGCAGCGCTGCTGAAGGCCTCTCCACTGGCCAGTGAATGTCCTCCTCCCACTTGTTACTGATGCTCTCAGGAAATCAGTGTCCCTTTTGCCAGTGGCAGTAACAGTGCAGGTCTCAGCTCCCTGAAGTTTGCTGCTCTCTTTAGCAGTTAGACACACCCTTTCTGCTGAGACTGAGCCCTCATTTGTCCTCCCTGTTCTCAGTGGGAGCCAAGGGCACAGCTACAAACTGGAGTTTACATGGCTTGTGTTATCCTGGCTCTATGTCTAACAGGGAGTGTTGGAGGGAGGGAGCATGGATAAGCTCATGCTAAGAAGCTCTCAGGTTTCTATGCTTTGTGCATATGACACTACATTTGCCATAGTTAAAGTGTGTTTAGCCCACAATGTCACTTTTATGAACAAGTACATGGGAACACCAAAAAGTCTTAGCATCATCCAGAAACAGGCCATCTAGGTGTACAAATATTAAATTAATAAATTGAAAACCTGTGGTCATCCTTTAGAGCATACTAAGTTGATGCAGTTCCAGTGCAGAGCATGCTGGCTTGGTGCAGATCAGTGATGGTGGGGGAACAGCTCATCTTTTGGGGCAGATAGATGACCACCACCAGATGACACAAGAAGGGATGAGGATCTTCATCAGGGAGTGCTCCTCCAGGAACAAGTGTTTCTGGGGACATGGTGAGGGGTGTCTGGCTTCAGAAGGAGAGTGCAGGAGGGTCCAGGCACAAGAGGTAGTGCAAGATGTGCAATGACTTACACAACTGAGAATGTGGCTGGGAACCTAGGTGAGAATCTAGTGCTTTTCAGACTTTGGGAAAACATGTCTAATGTTCCACGTTAAGGTCTTAATGCACTGCATACAATCTCAAAGTTTCTTTTTAAAGTTGTTTTTCACTGCAAATTATCTTGGAACCATGGTTTTCCTTGGCACCAGGCTTTGTGCATGCACTGCCCCATAGTCCATAATTCAGGGGTTCTGGGGAGCCCTGTCCTGGGCCAGTGTAGTGGTCCTTCTCTCCTCTTTCCCCAACATTCGAACATGCTCTCTCATGAAGCCCTCATGTCCTTCCCTTCTATTCTTAACAAATAAAAGGCTTCAGTTTCAGAAAAACACCACCTGGGGAGATTTGTGTGGTGTGAGTCTTACCCCCTGCTGCAAGATGCATGGGTGAGCCTGAGCCTCTGTCTCCATTTTCAGCGCTACAGTCAGGGAGCAGCTTGCTGCTAGGAGGCTAATAGTCATGCAGACTCCAAACAGAAAGCCCGGTGGTTCCCTACCATTTCTTTTCTCCCCAGTTGCCCACATTCCATTTCCTTACAGGCAGTGGTTCCAAAGGCACTTACAGAAACAAAGGAAAGCCACAATCAGTGTGCCTGCTGGCAGCATCCTGTTCCCAGCCCCAGCAGGTCCCAGCCACATCAGTGGATGTAAAATAAACAGCAGTCCCTATACGTGCTCTCTGTTCCTGTCGTAGCCTCTGGGAGCAGTTGCACTTCACTTAATTAATTATTCCACTTTCCCTTCTGGCTGTGCGTTATCTAAGCAATATCCCAGTCCAAACAGTCAGAAACCATCTTAGCAAATACCAGTGCTGGCTGCTGACAGGCTGTGCAAGGAAACCCCACCCCACCGCGTTTGCGCTGCAAGGAAAAGATTTGTCTGCGGCTGTGCTTGAGGGAACCATGTGTTGAGACCCGTTTCTCTAGCAGAAACTCATTGCTGTCAGCACCATGAGGCTGCCTTAATACCTGTGTGTTCTAAGAATTGAAGGGTTTTTCCCCCGTTTGTTTGTTTGGTTTGCCTCTGGGGATACAGGGAGGGGGTGCAGTTTTTGTGCCGGCATCACACAAAACCAGGAGGTCACATTGCAGGAGCCATGAAGTAAGGCCTGAGTTTTGTGCTCATTGACACGTTAAGTCTCAGTAGTTTGCTTTGCATGGACACATCGTTCCTGCTTCAGTGTCCCTGTCCTGTTGACCAGAATATGCCTTTTTATTGGGAATGGGTGGGGAACTAGAAATCAGTTCTTTGTTTCCCAGCATGTGGAAAGCTCTCTCCTCTGCCGAGAGCATCCTCCTCCATGTCTGGGAGCTCCTTGCTGTCCCTTTTTGTCAACAGCATTTACAAGCAGCTGCAGTTCTCTCTGTCCCATCACTCTTTGCCCAGAGGAAGACCAGCCTTGCACAGATCTGGCCCCTGGCTGCTCTTTTCTCCTGCAGACTCTCCCTTCTTTTCTACTATTTTTTCTTTCTCACTCCCACAAAAGAAGGTGCCTTTCTGTGGTTTTCACACTGCACACTGCTGCCAGTAGCTTTCTCCAACTGCTAGCTGCTCTTGTCAAGCTGGGGCTGTCTTGCAAGTGCCCCAGGGAGATATTTTCATGTGGCTCCTCCATTCTGTCATTTCTGGATTTTAATATTGTCTTTTTTCCTCCCTTTCCACCACAGGGACATCCTGAAAAGCGGAGGCACAGCTGTGGATGCTGCCATTGCTGGCTTGATCTGCACTTCTGTGATGAACCCTCAGAGTTCGGGCCTGGGTGGTGGGGTCGTATTTACCATCTATAATGCCAGCACAGGTATGGGCCAGCCCTGGCCTCTCCATGGTGCCTCATCTCCTTCCAGACACCCAGCTGCTGTGGAGAAGCCAGAATCCTTCATGTTCTCTCAGAGCAATTTTTTGAATATGAAAGCTGCATCCTCTGGTCACAAACCATGCTTTTGCTCTTAACCCAAACCACCTGTTGCAGGGAGTGCACCTTTTCACAGCAAAGATGTGTTGGGGGGGAAAGGAGCTTTGGATTTAAAATGAACTGACTTTGCCTCTCCTTCCCCCTCCAAAGCGATCCCGAATTACATTTCAGTCACATAGCTGACAGTGCAGCAAGGCGTGAGCGGTGCTGTCCGAGCTGCCACTGGGCTGCTGTGGAGGCAGGTGGGAGAGAGTGAGGCCTGTGGGCTGGCAAAGAGCACAGCAATATGAGGCTGTTGCTGGCTCAGCTGAGCCCCTGGGCTGGGACTGCAAGCGCTCGTCCTGCCCCAGCAGCCCAGGCAGTGCCTGCCGGCATGGGGGGGGCTGCGTCTCAGGCTGCCCTCGCTGGCACGGGTAGGGCTCCCCAAAGCGGCGGTGAGGCTTCCTGTCCCAGGAGATGCATCTTCACTTCAGAAATCTAAATCTAACAATGTTCAGGGCCTGCTGGGAAGTCTTTCTGTATTTGGCCTAACCCCTAGTGTTGTGTTCTTCCTTTTATGTTTTTAATGGGTTTTTTAAAGTGTTTTGGCTCCCAAAAGCCCCCAGAGCTTATAATCTAAATAGTAAAATCAACAATGAACACAGTAACAATATTGTAGTTTTAAAACCCCTTCCAAGTAGTCTCACAGAGTCACGAGTCTGGAAATGCTTGGCTGTATCTTATGCAATAGCCTAATTTGGCAAAACACATATATTTTTCTTTCTTGCCTTTTGGCAGAGCCATGCAACTTTGCTATCAACAGCCCTCTTCTGCTACCTGAATTATCCTGCTGCACAGAGCCGCATGACTCCAGTGCTTGCTACCCTAGGTAGCACTGTGGGCTCCTGCAGCACAGCTGGCTCTGTGGTCTGGGATAGGAAAAGCTAAATACAGGGTAGAGAAGGAGGCAAAATAGTAGGCTAGACCTGAAATACAAGTGTGTACAAGTGGGGGTTTTGGTTTGTTTTTTTCTTGTTGTTTTTTCCTTCCAAGCTTCCTGATATGTGAAGAGTCATTCTGCTTATAAACTTGTTAGACATGCCTCACCATTACTTGGAAGATGGCCCACCAAGGAGCATGAGCCTCATGATGTGTCTCTGATGTGTCCTACCTGCGGAGGAAGTGCAGGAACCAGCAAATCAGATGTGAAGCAGCACGTCCCAGCCCATGTCCCAGGCCCAAGAGCCCTTAACTGGCTGGAGACTGGCCCTGGACTTGTTCCTGTACCTTTGTTGCCTGTAGGCAAATAAAAGCATGGGAGCTAATGGCAGCGTGTGCCATGAGCCAAGTGCAGCCTGACCCTGCCAGTGTGCTTGACACATCTGGCAAAAGGCTTCAGGCAGTTCAGCTCAGTGCTGTGGGCTCGGGGCGAGCAGCCTCAGCCTGTGCGGGGCTCACAGCTGCCTGACGTGTGATGTTCACCTGCTTCAGGAAGACAACGTTATGCATTTCCCCCTTCTCCTTTCTAGGAACAGTGGAGGTGATCAATGCCCGTGAGACAGTCCCACGAGTGTTTCCACACAATTTGCTGTCTGGCTGTTCTGCTCGTTTCCTTATCGGTAAGGTCACAGACTGGGCCGTGAAGGCTGTGTGCCCTCCTGGCATGCTGTGCACAAAGCTCAGGGTGGGGGAACTGAGGACCTTGCTGACTCTATCTGAAGTTCTGTTTAATTGCTTGTGCTATTTCTGGATTGATTTTTGCAAAACTAAGAAAAAAAAAGCTAAGTCTGTGAAATTCCTGTTTTGTAGTAACACTGACAACCTGAGCAGTGAAGGGGTGAGTAGCACAGCATGAGGAGAAATCACTATGGAATTTCTCTTCATAGGAACACTGCATTTCAAGAGCAGATTTCCCAAAACACTCATTTCCCAGTAGTTCTTACAAAGAAAAATAAGGTCAATAGCTGCTCAGACTTTCTGGAAATGAAGAAATCAATCTAGTGTGCTTGCCCATGTTCTTACGCTGGGGAGGCAACCCGACAGCATCGGGACTTGAGTTGCTGGGCTCCAGCTTAGCTCAGCTACCACCTCACTCCTATCCGAGGCAGCTCCATGTCCATTTGCTGTTATTGCTTCGGCAGCAGGCACTCTCGCTTTAGCAGCACATCTTGGATCTCTCCACATTTTTTGCTGCATTCATTCTCCTTCTTTTGGGGTGTGTCCTAGTTCCTGCAGGAGATGTTTTATCCTTGGGAGAAGAGCCTAAAAAACAATCAGGAACAGCTTTGGTTGGAAGGGACAGTTGGAGGTCTCTGCTCCAACTCCTGTTCAAAGCAAAGTGATGTCAGAGTTAACTCAGATTGCTTGGGACCTCACATTTTTTAACTTTTCCAAGGATGGAGAATTTCACAGCTTCACTTGTTCTGGCATTTGACCAGGCTCCACGTGAGTGCTTTTTCTCTTACTGCAACATGTGCCTGTTGCTTCTTGTGCTTTCACCGTGCACCTCTGGCTCCAGCTTCTCTATACCTCTTCTGTTAGGTAGTGGAAGAAATATATGAACAGATAAAGGAAAGAAAAAACAACAAACCTGCTTTCAGAGGCCTTAGTCCTACCTGTACAAATCCACACTTCCATTGGAGTGCTTTCAGAGAGGTGAAACAGGCTGATGACTTACTGGGTGTGACACTACCATTCTACTCTTCAGGTTCCCGCTGGATTGGTGTACCAGGAGAACTTCGTGGGTACGAAGAAGCCCATAAGCGATATGGCCGCTTACCATGGAAAGCCCTTTTTGAACCAACTATCAAGCTCCTTTCAGAGCCACTTGTCATTTCCCCAGTTATGGACAAAATGATCCGTCACCCAGCCTTCTCTGGCCCCGGAAAAAGCCTGTGGTAAGACCCAGGAGTTAAATTGCAGTGTGAGGACCACTGTTCCCTCAGCTTCAGCCATGTCCTCTGACATGGAGCACAGGCTGCTGCTGCAGCCTCTGCTCAGTAAATACTTGCTGTGGAAAGGGAGGGAATAACAGAAGTGGGTTTTTTTAAAAAATGTTTTCTGTCAGCTACTTTTTTTTTTTTTGTAATTTAACATGGCTTGGCTCAGCAAAACTGTCTGCTAAGCACCTCTGCTCATGAGGAGGAGCTGGCTTTATGTGGCCTGCCTCCATCTGTGTGGAAATCATACCCTGACAGCAGGGCCCTACAGCAGACACTCATTTGAGAAGGCCCACTGACCTGAGCCAGAGTCAAAGCGTTAGGTCCTATGGAGGAAACTTTGTCTGGGGGAATAGTGCCTGGTCCTATGGGTAGTAATTGGCTGAGAAGAACTTTTCTCCTTGAAGCCTGCAGTGTATCACTGCCTTGGAAAGTACACAACATGCATAAACCAAATCCACTTTGCGCAGGAAAAAGAGATTGGCCCTGGGGACAGAATAAGCACATGCTGTAAACTGATGGATGTTCTTCTTTAACAGCCCACTGATATGTGACGGTCAAAGGTTTCTGAAGCATGGAGAGACTTTCAGGTGGCCAGCGCTGCAGCAAACACTGAGAGCTGTAGCAGAAAATGGAGCTGCAGCATTTTATGAGGGACAGATAGGAAAGGCCCTGGTGGATGACATTAAGAAGGCTGGTAGGTAACAGTTAATACTAAGAGACAGGCATTTTCTCAGGCCTGTCTATTGACTAACGGTGAGTTGGTACCAGGGGAAAGCCAACACATGCCAATTGCTTGCCACTTGGGCTGGTACCTGGCATGGGAAGAGGCCACCTTTCCCCAGTTCTTATAACTCAGGCACAGAAGCAGGGCAGTCACCCACAGTGCTCACGCACTGGCCTCTGACCCCCTCAGGCTTTGTGATGTCCTGGGGTTTGGCAGTAGATGAGGACACACGAAGACATTGCTGTGCTTGGTGGAAGAAATCTGGAATATACAGGCATGGCTCTTTACAAGCTTTACCAAGGCTATGATATAGCCTTGATATAGGTCCTGATATAGTAGGAGTTAATGTGCTAATATCAGCTATCCTCCTGGTTTTCTGTTGAAGGGTCCAGTATCTCACTGGAAGACCTTCAGGCATACAAAGCAGAGGTGTCCTCAGCTCTGAACATTACCCTGAACGATCACACCACAGTGTTTTCTCCTGGACCACCCATGGGAGGTGCTGTGCTCATGTTCATCCTCAAGATATTGGAAGGTAAATTCCTAAGGGGAAAGGGGGAGCAAGAGATTTGCAGAGTGTTGCTCTAGAGCAGTAGAAAAATAATGGGCAGAAATGGAGTTGGCAAGCCAGAACGGGCCCCAAAGCAGCAGTGTGACTGTGCTATGCACCAGGATGATGAACTGGATCATTCTTACAGTGGATCAGCATCACCATGGCTGCTGCAAAGGCCAAAGGATACATGATTCCCTAAGGCTTCAAGAGGAACTGAAGTCACAGCAGAAATTAGTACTTGGCTGTTTCTGTGTCCACATCCTGCTAAAGCATAGGGGAAACTTGATAAAAACTGAGATGGGATAAAGAAGAAGGTTCCTTTCAACTCTTTGTTTTTTTTACAGTTCTTAAAAAAGCATTGCCTTGGTTCTATTAACAAAATTCTTTCATCCTGCTCCATAGAGTATAAACTCCATGAAGCATCACTGGCAACATCCGAGGAGAAGGTAGAAACCTACCATCGCATTGCAGAGGCCCTGAAGTTTGGCAATATGCTAAAACCCCATATGAGTGATCCAGCCTTCTCCGAAGCGCAGGTGAGCTGGCATGATGTGCAGGGGCAGCCACAGACACCCACAGCACTGACAGCTTCTTCTGCACTGCTGCTTGACAGACAAGGAGCAGGGACGTCTATTTCCTGCTTTCCTTTCCAAACCTGCATTGTCACAACTCCTTTTAGCCTATGTGCTAAGCTCTCAAGTGGGCTGTTGCCCAGACTATCCTGCCTGCCAGCACATGCTACAGTACCATGTGATGCTCTGCCAACCTCCTGCTTTGCAGCCACAGAAAGAAAGAAAATACTTAGAACAGTGGTGGCTCAGTTGGCCAAGGCAGAGGCAGGATCAGGCCGTTTACTTTGTCGGCAGTTTCTGTTCAGCTGTAGGCTGGTGCTCACTTGCCTGACAAAGGATGTGCACGTGCTCATGCGAATGCTGAGGTTCCTCGGTACCGAGCTTGTTTCTGTGACTTGCGGGTCCTCAGGCTCTGACTGTTGGGGCTGAATCCCCCAGACTTCCCTGTGCCTGCAGACAGACGTGCCTGTGCTTTGGTGACACAAGCTCAATGTCCTTGCTGTGACTGCAGGTGGCGGTGGGGACCATTCTGTCTGATGAGATTGCTGAGCTAGTCAGAAGCCGAATAGATAACCGTGGTGACCACCCACTCAACCATTACAACTTGTTCGAGTCCCTCTACAACAGATACAAAAGCAAGGGCACAAGCCACATCTCTGTGCTCGCTGCAGATGGCAGTGCTGTGTCTGCTACCAGCACCATCAACTACCCGTGAGTAGCCAAGGCGTTGGTAACTGAGTCACACAGGCCACGTATCAGGTTCACAGGGTACCTGCTAGGGCTGTCTGCCAGAAATACAAAGCCCTCGGGCTTCAGATTTAGGCAGTCTCTTACTCGTGAACGCGTTCTTCATGTGAGCATCAGCCCAAAGGAACGTCACAATTCATGAAGATACAACAACTTGCTGAGCTCTGCTGAGTTTCTGTGAGCTGGGCAAATCCCCACATGCACTGGTAACTGGTAACATGTCTCTGGCTCACAGACACCTTTTGGACTCTAGCTGGGACAGCTGTGGGCTGGGAGGAGACAGAGGAAACCCACAGGTTGCCATGCTCTGTTAATGGCATCTGCAGCAGGAGGGCACTGGCCACTGAAAGGCTACTTCTTTCTTCCCCTGCAGGTTTGGCTCCTTTGTGTATTCTAACCAAACCGGGATCATTTTAAATAATGAACTTGCTGATTTCTGCATAGCAAACAGAAGCATTAAACCAGGTGAGCATTCTTACTCTCAAAATAAAACACAGGGCCAGGAGATGGATATGCAGGCCATGTACACGTGGGCAGGGACTAGCTGTAAACTGCAGGTACTCTTTCCTTTCCTCGGTCTGGGTGAGAGCAAGCTTGTGTTTAGACTAACAGAGGATAAAGCCCTGTAGTGTGGCTTGTCTACTCACATATGCCCTTATGTGGAAACATGGGAGCTTTGGTTTCTGACCAGGGAAATCAGATATTAAAAAAAAAAAGAAAAAAAAAAGCAGAAGCTGATCACTGATTGATGGGGAGGGGAGGGAAGAAGTGAAGAAACTACTGCTAAGACAAGCTTGTGGACTTTTTAGGCTTATCTATGGAAACATACATAGTTGCTGCACAATCAGTAATGCTGTAGGCTTACACAGAGTTCTGTAACTCAGCAGTGTTGATGCAGAGACATTGCTCTGTGAAATAAGCTGTTCCTGGTGCACTCTCCCTTGGGTCTGCCAAGGGAGAGCACAGAGTACTGTGATGGCAGGATTGCTGCTAATGGCTCCTTGGCTGGGCTGAATGAGCTGCAGCAAGGCCTGGATACTTGCAGGATGCCCTGCACCAAGAGATGCTTCCTAGTTAGCCTGTGCTGTAAAGGTCCAGTTCCTTGTGAAGTAGGGTCTCAGCATGAGGAAGATAGTTTTCTGGAAGACTTGAGCTTCTTGAGGAATTCCATGGGGAATGCAGGAAGGGTGAGGTAGATAAACTTGTGTGTCCCTCCAACCTCTGTAAGACCCACATGGGAGGAATCACACTCTGCCTCTGCTCCAGGAGAGAAGCCTCCCTCAGCAATGGTGCCTTCCATTCTCATCTCCAAGACAGGAGACATGCTGGTGATCGGAGGAGCAGGCGGGGCCTGGATTATCAGTGCTACTAGTATGGTGAGTGAACAGGCACCGCACAGTAACGCCTGCCACTGAGCAAGGGGAGCCCACGCTGTCCTCAACAGAAGGAATTCCTTTCCTGCTGCTAGTACTGCTGTGTGGAAGGCAGCAGTGAAGGGGGCCTGCTGCAGACTCAGCCTAGCCTCACTTCTTGTCTCTGGCATTTCTGTGGCAAGGGCAGGGGCCAGCTTCAGCTGTTGAACTGTACTTCCATGAGGAGGCACCAGAAATGGAGGAGCTGGAAAACCCACAGTAGTCACCATAGTCCTACTTTGTCTTTCTACTCAGCCCTCCTCAGTCTTGACTCCTTGGTGCTTCATTTTATTTGCAATTTAGAAGTCACTAAAAGGCTTCAGGTTGGAAGCCAGAGCAAGTGGCAGCCACCTCAATTCTTTTTTTGAAAGGGAAGAAGTCAGAATAGTTAAATAGCAAGTTAAGGAAGTTATTAGGAAGAGAGGCATTGCCCAAAACCTTGTTGCCCAAAAAATAAACTGATAAGCTATGTGATGGAAAGAAACCACCACCAGACATACACACAAATTTTAATGAAAAAGAGCTTGCTGTAGCATGAAGTCTAACAAACATCTTGTTCAGCAATCAAGAAGTAAAAGCAGATAAGGCCACAACAGGAAAAAAGATGTTTTTTTTCCCTTTCATCTTTCTTCAACTGGAGAGAAGCATGGGAAGGAGTCCATGCTGATCCAAAACCAAAAAGAACAACCATCAGTAGAAAGATATATGATCCATCAGTAGCTGTTGATTTCAAGGATACCACTTTGCCTCAGGGAAAGCATTCTGGGAAGTATCATTATGTGCTCACCCTATTCTTATACTTGCCCTGAGCATCTGCTGTTTGTCACCATGAAGACGAGAGATTAGGCTAGTAGGACTTCTGGTCCGATTCAGTGCAGCCTCTCTTACAGTCCAGGTTTGCACCACCCTGCAGGCAGGATTTACAGTAGAACTGGTCTGGCTTTACACCAGTGTCGAGGATGGCAGCATGTGACCCAGGTATTTATTCAGTATCTCCAATGAGTCATTGTGGGAATCGTTTCATTGCAGGCAATTATAAACAAGCTGTGGTTTGGCTATGACTTGGAACATGCCATTTCAGCTCCCATCATGCATACTGAAGATGACAATATCCTGTTTGAGGAACATTTCAGTGAGGTGAGTGGCCTCACTTGGATATTCTTGTCTTCTTTTGGTGAGAAGAAGATTGCTTCTGTAACTATCCTGAATAATGTGCATTTTGCTTCTAGCTAACCTCCTTGCTTAAATCTCACTTTCTCAGCCTGACCCCACATACACATCTTTCATTTCACACCTGCCACTACAGACCTCAGGCCCCTGCCCCATTCACTCCATGTCCTCTTCTCTCCCCACTACAGGAGGTTAGGAGCGGCCTGCTGGGAAGAGGACATAAAGAAAAGAAAGCTAATTTTGCAATGAATGTTGTGCAGGGTATTTCCAAGGAAGGAAAATGCATCTCTGCTTACTCTGATAAAAGGAAGCTGGGCAAGTCAGCTGGATATTAGCAGAAAGTGCCATCACAACTCCCAAAAACCACAGGAGATAACTAGATTTAGAACATGCTTTGGCTTGGACATGCCGATATTGCCTGTTCCTATCAGGATGCCTCCTAGACTATGGGCAAAACTTGTGATTACACCTAATTCCAGTAGCCTGCAAGTCACCCTCAGGCAATACAAGGACAGGTCAGCCAGCCTTGTTTAGAGCTACACCCTCCATTACTTATGTGATATATGGAAAAATGTATTTCTTGAGCACATCAGCTATTCACAATACGAGAATATGAAGTGGGAAAGGAAAATTGGTCCAAAACCCACTGTGGACACTGTGAAATGACCCAGCTGTGTCTTTCATTCCTGCTGGAGAGTCTCAAGAGTAGAAGTGGTTTCTTTCAGGCTGTTGCCACAAGAAGCTTATTATTACTGGGACTCAGGGATGTGAATCAGTAACTATTTTGATTATGAGGATCACAAGAAGTGTTTGTAGGGTCAGGATTTTAAAATCTTGAGCATCCAGGCTTAGAGGGTGGGTTTGGAAGGGGAAGAGAGCAAAACTCCACACTCCTCCTCTTGGTTTTCCCATTCAGAGAAATGGATACTTTTCCCAAACGCTACAGATGAAATCAACACACCATAGCACAAGCTGCTGCCCCACTACTCTCTGCCTTGGGGATGCAATGGACCCCAAAAGCTCAGAGTAACTGTGCCAAAGCTTCCTTCAACCCTTCACACTGATGACTGAGAATAAGCCTCCCATGGGGTGACGTGAATTCCCTGCTCCTGGGATGGGCAGGCTTCAGCTCAGTTCCCCGGAGGCACCTCTCCTGATGGCAAGAGGAGTCCCAGTTTGTGCCACTTCTCCCTCTTCCATGCTGGCAGAAGATAAATTGTTTGGGAAGGCAGGTGAGGATCGCAGTGGAAGAGCTGTTGGTTTTGGAAGCTTTATAACTTTCTTCAAAATATATATTCTTCTACAAAAGGATACGTGATCAGAAGACTTCGTTTGTAGCCACGAGCTCAGCCTGGCCAGGCAAACACCAGAACTGCTGAGAAATGATGCAGTGCTATCAGACATTAACAGAACACTTTTCTCCCATAACCCAAGGACATGTTCCAATTCCCTGTTTACCACAACTCATCTCTAGTGTTTCCCTAAGATCACAAGGAAGAAATTCTAGGACTACTTAGGAACTATCACAGAGAGAGAAAACTTCTGGAGGAGAGACCTGAACTCATGCACCTGGACACAGAATGTCTTTTGCAGTTGTTCCATAACCTGCCCTGCTCAAACTGGCCAAGAGTATCAATTTAAGAAAAAACAAACAAAACAAAACAAGCCAAAGCTCTGCTCAGATACTCAGGGGCAAGTTCCCACAACCCTCAACAACTCAATTTTCTGAAGGCTTATGAGCTGTACTTTCCTACAGGCACAGACAGTATTGTGTGTTTCTGAATGTAAGGCCAAACCAGAGCAAGGCACCAACAGAGCCCTCCCCTACCATGTTAGTTCTTGCCTCACACACAGCTCATGATATTCCTAGTACACAAATAAAACCCTTCTGTAAACACCATAACAAGTATTTGTGCACATGCTATTAAAACAACAAACCAAAACAAGG
This sequence comes from Athene cunicularia, assembly GCF_003259725.1. Classification (NCBI taxonomy): domain Eukaryota; kingdom Metazoa; phylum Chordata; class Aves; order Strigiformes; family Strigidae; genus Athene; species Athene cunicularia. The sequence goes on along the minus strand of NW_020799121.1, from coordinate 5,308,522 downwards.
CCATCCACACACACACACACTTGAAAACAGGGCCAGATAGGTTTTAAATCTGTGTTCTTATCCACGAAGTCTGCTGAATGAAGACACTGGTTGAAATCTCAGGCTTCACTCGCATTTTAATGATGGTCTGAGTGAAGCTGACCAGAGCCAGACATGTGTTTTCCTTCAGAAACTGTACACTAGGGACTATAGTATGACTGCAGCTGGATCAGAGTTTAATGAAAAAGTATTCCTAAGTTAACAGATCATAACCACAAGTACTTAATCATGCATCTGGCAAGCCAGGTTACTTATGTATACAGCCAGCTCCATGCACTGCCCACCTCCTTCCTTGTTTATGTGGAATTTATCTTAAATCCCCTAGTTCGGGAAGGACTGCTGGTTTCTCTATTAAAGCTGCTTATTCAAGCCATAGAAGTAGCACAGCACTCTGTTAGACAGCATTACAGTACTGCTGAATGTGAAGAGACAAAGGGAATAGGCTCAGAGTTTGAGAGGGGGCAGTATTTATGTTCATTTGGAAGGGGTTACATCGGGGTTTTTTGGTCGTCATATTCAATCTACATATCCTGAAGTGTTCTACTTTCATTAACTCCCTTTACCTCAGCTACCAGTTTTGGGGTGCACTGGTTCTAACATCAGAAATAACACCCCAACTGCAGAGTTGTCACAGGGGAAGCACCAGACACCATCTGCGGCTCACATTTCAGGACCAGACAGACTAACTAGAGCGGATGCTGGCTTTAGCAAGATCTATAGTTATTTCGAGCTAGCCCAGCTGAGCTTAGAGTTTACAAAAAGCAATCTAGGACAGTACTGGCTGGAGATGGGGGAGCAGTTCTTGCTTCCCTATTGGGCTTCAGGGCAGCCTTCAGCCACTATGTTTTGCTAGCACAAAAAACAAGTCACCAAGTAACCAAGCCTCCAATTACCTTTACTTCTGACATACCTTAGGGTGAAGCACACCTCAGTAATCCAGCCTATTGCCTTTCCAGTGCAGTATATCACAGCTACTTCCCACCACAAAGACATGGGAAAATTTTCTGTAGTCCAGCCCTCACTTCAATTTACCTACTTTGCTACTAACATTGAAACTGAGCCAATTAATCAGTTTAAAAACCCATCACAGCTTTAACTTACAAGACAGAAAGGAATGAGGGTGCAGATCTCTCACTGCAGCAGAGACTTCCAGTCCTTTAGTCGTCACTAGCAAAACACCTGGTGAAGCTGAGGGATTCTACCTCCCTTTAGCACCTCTGATCTTGCCCTGCCGCCTCCTCACTGCTGCTGTAATTTGCTTGGGTCAAAAGCCTCCCAGTTCGGTCTCCCGGTTCATGCTCATGCCAACAGGAGAGCATTATTTTTGTACTTAGTCAACTTACATGGACTTGTACAGCATCACTGTATAGAGGCTGCTCTATTTTCTAATGAAGTCTTTAAATTATATTTTTAATAAAGTGTTTTTAAAGCTGTCTGGGAATTTCTCCTCTAAAACTGTTGCCTAGCCTAACACACAAGCAGTTGTTTGCAGAGGACTTTCACGCAGGTATTTCCAGCAGTAACAGCTGCTCGTTCTGAGACTCGGTGCGCTGCTGGAGAAACTGAGGAGCTGCACTGAAGACTGCAGATGCCACTTGTCTCTCACAGCTTGGTTTTGGCACTTCCCTGTAGCCTTTCTAGAGGCTGGATGGTTGCCAAAAGAAAACTGTGGCAATGTTAGTCGGAAGAACAGGGAAAAGAGGTGAACCCCCCAGTTCGTGATCCAAATTGCCTGTTAACAGTACAGCTGCCTTTCAAATCACCTGGAATCAGTCACGGTGACGCGTCCTGTTCTCCGTGCCCTGCATTGTGTCAGGGACATTGTGTCTCTGCTCAGAAGCAGAGTGGGAGGTTGTTGCATTCAAAGGGGTGGGACATGAGCAGGAAGAAGTCTTTTCTTGTAGCTGAAACATTCAGATGAGCTGAATGGCCCACAGTGTACAATCAGGAGGTTTTACAGTAGGAACCACTGACTGAGATTTGCGTACTGATACACAGACAGCCTCAGTGGAGTGTGAGTAGTGGAATGTGGTATCAAAGCAGAAGTGCATGTCCTATGTACAGATACGTCCAAATGAGGTGTAGGTAATTACAGCATGCAGAAGTATCCATAGGCTGTTTTTTTAAAAAATGTGGCATGTGAAGTGCAAGCCTTAGCCCAGGTTAGTTTTAAAGAAGCAGTCCTCTGTAGTGATACTGCTAAAACAAACAAATCCATTTCTGCAGAGAGCCAAGGATTCAAACACATTTGTAAGAATAGTTTTCAGCAGAAGTGTCTTTAGCCATGGAAAAATCTGAGTTTTCCATAAGGGAAGTTTTATAACGTAGGCTATAAATAATAGGGGAGTTTTCTGACTAGCTAGAAGAAATTCAGGAATGTAAGGAAGACTGCTGTATCACGAACTGTTAGAAGCAGCCCAGAAGCAGTTACTCAGACTTGTTTCAGAAAGCATGTTTGACCAGCAGTGATTTCCCAGAAGAGTTACCTTCCAGTTTCAGAACACAGGCTCTTTCTGTTGTAGTTTAGGCTAACTATAGTGACTGTAACATTTCAGTAAGCTTATTTTGCTGTGCTTGCTTATTTCTCAGGGCACACGTGGCCAAGAAAGAGCTCAGCTAGTCTGAAGTCCAAAGGGCCAGGTACTTCCAACAAATAGCAGCTGAAGCTCCATGCACAAACGTGTATCAAAGCCTCCTAAAACGGCCTGCAAACTGGATTTAAACAGCAGCCTGCCACTGGTTGGCATCTATTGTGGAATTATAAGGAGTAGAAAAGTCAAAGTCTCAGTTCATCGATAAAAGGATAAATGTTTGGGCCCAAACCAATCTCACTCTTAAAGGAACGCAATGACTCTAGGTTATTTACAGGGTCTACCTTGGCTACACTTGACACATCATCAGTACCAGCTTTGAAAAAAAAGAGCACAGAGCACATCCCAGGCTTTTGGTAAAAGCCACTCATTTTGTGGAAGTGATACAAACAAATATTTATGTCAAAGTTGTGACTCTGTTTTAAGCATGATCTAGCTATCACTTTATTCCTTGACACTACACTCTCCTCAATTCCAGAAACTGCTGGGAAAGAGAGGGTGCCCAATGCCTAGAACTACAGCCTTTCAATTTTCTTTTCAATGCATTCTGCAATTTAAGATTCTTGCAAACTGACAGGAAGTTTCAACAAGCCAAATAGATGAGTTCAGTTACTGTTACTTGTGTTTCAAGGATTTTATAAACATCCCTAGAACTTGACAACATCCTGGAACATTCGGTTTTGATCTTAGGCCAAATTTATCTGATGTGATGTATTAATCCATTCTGGTAGGTAAACACCAAACCCCTCTCATGCATAGGTACAGAGGCTCTGAGCTGTTCCATATCAGTACAGATTTCTGAGAGGTTATTAATTGTTTGATTAATGGTAACTTACCTTCAAAGGAGAGTAGCTGCAGCCCTTTTTTAGAGGTTTCATTTCCTCAGACTGGTATTTCAGGCCTACAGTATGATGTGGTAAAAAGTAAACTGGAGAAAAAAAACCTTGCTTTAGATATTTAACTATTTTTCTTTTACTCATAGCTTTATCAAAGGAGTAAAGAAAAGTGAAAATCTCAGGAGAACTTCTTTTGAGCAGACTCTCACCATCCCTTTTTGCAGTAGCAACGGTGCAGACAAGAAAAACGTGTGACTCCATATTTATTTATTTTAGTTGTGCTCAGAGTTTTACAGGTAGAATCTTCCCTTTAGACCTTCTCAACAGAAATATAAAAAAGTTTGAAGCCATTTCCCTATTTACCCACTCATCTCCAATAATCAACTGAAGTGAAAAGCAGAAACATACGTTGTTAAAAGGAAGAGTGGTAAGTTTGTGAAGGCTTATCCCAGTCTAGAGCTGGGCTTCCTGCTATGGCACAGATCTACTAGTTTGTAACTTAGAAAACCCAGTCCCCAGAGTCCCATAACACCCATCTACTCAACAGGAAACAAATCTCTTCTCTAGCAGCGACAGGGACATTCCTGGTAGCTGACATTGTGCAGGGGAAACAATTCCTGCAGCTTGAGTGAGCTGGGCCTTCTTCAGAAACTCTGGATACCCCATCTGTGTTCATGGGATGGAGAGGAGGCAGGGAACAAACTCTTCAAGGCAGAACAGACTCTTCAAGTAAGTACTGCATGTCCTGGTGGACGTGCCTGTCTTAGCAGACTGCTGTGGCATGAGGCACTGCGGTCATGGCTGTAGAGAACTGACCCAGCTCTGTCAACAGAACCACAGGTAAATTCGTTCTCTTTCCTGTGAGAAGTCCCTGAGTTGCAGACCTAAAGGATCTTCCCCCCAAACACACCTCAGTGTCACTAGACCACTGAAAAAAGGAGCCGAGCCACGTCAGTAGCCTGCAGGGAAGCCACCTTTCCGGGAATCGGAGGCTGCAGCCCATCCTTCATCTGTTCGGAGAATGGCCTGCACAACCGCTCCGCCGCTCACCCGCGTGGTATCGTGCTTTCTCTTCTTCAGTTGTTCTTCTATACCCTGGAATGCAGAAGTGAATGAGGACAGGAGAGAGAAACTGCACATGTCTGCAACCTGCATCCTCCATGACTACCCGAGTGTTCAGTGCCTGTATTAGGTAGGTCTAAAACTACATGCTGTTCTTCCTCTTCTCTTTGCTTTCTGGGATGCCCTGCTCTTGAAGAGGTGCAGTTGAGAAGAGGTGGCATTCGTGGTGCTCAGTGTAGGTTACCAACCCTATTCCTGGTCACAGAGCATTCTACTCAGTGTAGGTTACCAACCCTATTCCTCAGTCACAGAGCAGGGCATCTTCCCAGGGCAGGCAGTTATCTCAGCTGTTGCCTTAACAAGAAGCTTATTAAAGGAGGATCTTCTGCATAGTTTGATGAAGAAAGCTGCCTTATGTAGGAGCATTTTCCCTAATATAGACATGAGATGAGATATGTACAAAGACTGCATCTGTCTCGGGCCTCTGGGATGTGCAATTCCTCAGGGTGAATGAAGCTGCCAGCTCAGGCAAGTGATACGCAGAGCGAGGCAGATCTTGCCATCAGATCACAGACTGACAGTGCTGCACAGAGACCTTTACTGTGAAAATATTTTCAAGTTTGTTCTTGGGTCCCTCTGTGCATCCTCCCTTGCTAGCTCTGTGCCAGGGCTTCAGGATTCATTGGGAGGTTGCACAATAGGTCAAGAGTTTCCTGAGGGTCACTGGATTTGGACTGCTTGATGGTTTCGGTCCTGATGAGTTTGCTATTTTGCACCTCCTTTGAGCCAAATCACACTGCAAGAAGATACATACCCTCAGTTTCAGATGTAGGCCACGCTTGAATGCACTAGGCCTTAAACCCATGTAACTGAGACCAAAAATCCACTTCAAACAGCTTATTGTCAGCCAGTACTTGACCTGTGCCAGCCTCAGTACTGCCCACTCAGGAACATTGGGCAAAGCTTCATGATTTTCCACAAGTGCATGCTTCCTCAACACTAGGAACCCAGCCCAGCAAGGAGTTCACATGTACCCCAGATTCTAACTAGACAAACCTCCTCTATTTGCTGCTCAAGCTCCGTAATATTGGGAAACAGCTGATCATGAATTCTGGGCTCTTCCACTGCTTTCTTCACATCATAACCAAACCAGATGGAATTGATAATCGTCTATGAGAAGCAAAAAGCCTTAATGTTAGTTACTTGTCTTCAAAGAGGCCTGACTCTTGTAGCAACATAGGCAGAAGTGTCTGAAGGGTGTTCATGAGAGCACATAAAAGGCATAATTTCTGGTCCTTGCTGCTTTTAGTGGTCCCTCTCTTGGCTAAGCATAACACAGGTACACTGCAGCAAGTCAGCTTCTATATGCTCAGAAAAATTCCCACAGGGACAGATCGTGACTCACTAAAATTAACATAGTAAAAGATCAGACCCTTACATTATTGTTCTTGGGTTTATGCTGCTGTGATTAACCTAGGGCTAGCTTAGTTAGACACACAGCAGTCACCTCAGCAAACACTGCTCCAGCTTCTGGCTACTGTGCAACTAGTTTCCTTAAACCTGGCTCATCTCTACATGCTTAAACTGCAGGTTGGAGTTGCTGGCAAGTGAAAATAGCCACAAGATCAAGTGCTTAGAAAGCTGTTTGTGGCAGTTTTTACAAAGACTTCTCCTCTACCTCAGTCGGAGGGCAGGATCCAGCCTGGTGCTCAACTGCTGTGTGTGCTGGCACAGGAGACAGCTTTCTCCTGCAGTCTCCTTTGGTCTAGCTGGGCATTTCAGTGGCTCTCACAGCAGCTCACAGAGAGCCTGCCTGTCAGATGGCCTGACACCGTGCCTGGCCCAAGTTCTTATTTAGCTTCTCTGCGTGACTTTCATCCAAAGTTTATGATGTTGAATGGGAAGGGCTCTAAACTAGATAAAGAGACTAGTTTGTGGAGATCGAGAGATCAGAAGTCAAAGCTAAACTGAAGTCACAAATCTTCTGAAAGTTGTAAGAACAGCTTGCCAAAGGAAAAGACCTGGAATCACTGAAGGAAGTGATTTGATACGATACCCTTTGTAACTCCGGTAGGAGTTGGCATTGGAGGTCTGGCTCTCAGAAGGCCAGGCAGGAACCTCCCTTTCAGGCCCCTGGCCACAGCAGAGAACCACAGCTGTGGGCACATCACAGGTGAGGACCTGAGCCCCTCACCCCAAACACTGTTTCTCCCTCACCTAGTTTTCCTCAGTCCCTTGTCCCCAGTTTGCCCATATCATCACATACCAGTGCTGTTGCTGTGGTTATTTTTGTTCCTCCAGAAGCACCAACCACCATCCTGACCTTTTTCGTTTTATCCACCAAGATGGAAGGGCACATAGAGGACATTGGCTGTTTACCTGTTGGGGACACAGATGCAACAGAGGCTCAGCTTTCCACCTGGAGCTTACAAACTGTCAGCTCCTGCTCCACATCTAAACCCAGAGCCTCAGCATCCACCCTTCTGACTCAGCTGTCAGCCCTTGGGGATCCTACTATCCCCTGTACCCATCTCCTCCCTCCTCCTGCAATGTAAAGCTTAAGCCTGGTCTCTCGCAGAGGCTGAAGGTGCCTCCCTCCACGGTCCTGTCCCAGCTGGGGCTGGCTGTGATGCAGCTGCACCATGGGACTTCCCTTCCCGTCCTTTCACTCCCCTGTCCCTCTCCAAAGCGTGGGGCGCCGGGGCGCAGCACAATCCCAGCCTGCTTTAGCAGCAGTGAGATGGCTCTGCGGGAAGCCGTGCTGGAGCAGGCAGGGTGCTTGCGTGAGGTACGCGGGTCTGTCCCCCAAGGCGGCGCAGGAGAAGGCTGGACAGTGCCATCTAACGCTCTGCAGCCAGCTCCTGCTGCTGCCTCCCTCCCCCTCTTTTATAAATCCGTTCAAAGATATCTTTTTGCAGCCCCAGGTCATTTCATTTGACATGTACTGAGCTCCCTGGGAAAGGATTGCTGGTTGTTGGAAGGAGGCATACAGGAGAGTTTCTCTTTAGACAGCCTCTCCCCCTTCAGGGTTGTGTGTTTGACAGGGATGCCAGGTGACTCGCTTCCATCTGCAGAAAGCCCCGGATCTGTGCCTGGCTGCAGACACCACATGTTGGTATGCCAGACAGAGCCAAGACTGAGTCAGGAAGGTAGTTTACAGCTACCTGGTGCTATGAAATTTGCTGGAGAAGGAGGGATCCCAAATCCATTGATCATGTAAGGTGAGCTGAAGTCATCCATCTCATCATTAAATATGATTCCACTCACGTTGGATCGTACATCAGAGCCAAAGCTAGACAAAACAAGTTGGCGCAGACATGTCAAAACCAGAGCAAATCCAGGAAGAGCTTCAGGTGAATTACTGCAATGTGAAACCTGGGATTTGATTGGAGTAACTTTCCACTCCTTCCTGTAGTAAAGGACATTCTGTCACCCCTTGGGGGAAGGAAGCAGTTTATACGGTGAGTACACAGCTACACAGAGGAAAGGCAGCCCAGAGCCCTGCTGTATAACGCCCCTGCAAGGACCCCAGCGGGAAAAACAGCCCAGCAGCTAAATCCAGCTAATTCCCCTTCCAGCTGCGCAGTACTGCACTCCGTTCAGCAGCAGCACAGCAAAAAGTCTGGCACATTTGGGAATGGTCAGGGTTATGCTTAGATGTGTCAAGCTGGAGACATTTTCTACAGACAAAAAGAACCTTCACCCCGCAGCCTCAGGCCATACGCACAGAACACAGCTCCTCCTGACAGCACTCCGTGCCACACACTGCACTTCCAGGCCAGCTGTATTAGCTCAAATTGCTTCCAGAAGCCTGGGAAATCAGCAGCGATACCACTGCTTATGAGAAGATCCAGATGCAGTGAATATTTTCTTGGTGGGTGAACTCAACATGAAAGAGGACACATCTTGTCCTCTGACCCAGCCACACAAGCCTCAGTGTTAAGAACTGACCTGCAAGCTCAGCAGAAGGGCCTGTCACCAGTGCTACCCGTCACTACCCCACTAGAGAGAGGACAGTTCAGTGATGTCTTATACCAACCACAGAACCGCCACTAGGAGATGGCAAAGGCCTACAGGGAAGTAATGTCTGAGCTCATACTATTGGTTGATGGTGCTGGTGGCGGACACAGCACTGCCATCATCAGCCACAATGGAGAGGTGGGATGTACCGGCATTATCTCCAGTGTAATATACTGGCTCATAGTAGTCAACGGGATGGGAGGTGTTGTCTGTGATTTTCCTCCGGAGACCATCCGCAAAGAACCCGGACGTCATGTTTCTGATTGCCTGTCAGAGAAATCCAAGGCACTTACTCAGCAGGTTAAGTTTAAGAGACATGTAGTTATGAGGCTGATATCCAACACTTCAGACCACAGAAGGGTGGCAAATCCCAGCAGTAAGGCTATAGTTTTCCAGCAGGGGCTTTTCTCCTTCTTGAAAAATTGACATTTTACCAAAGAGCATTTTAAGCAGCCACAGAAGCAGCTGTTACAATGCACCCCTTTATGTAGGAAGTTAGGCAGCATCCATTATCGCTCAACACTGCTGTAAGGTGTAGGCAAGCAGTGTTACGCTTGCTTCAGAGTTGAGAGGGATCAGGTTGAGAGGACTAGACCAAGGCAAGCTCTGATCATTGCTCTGTAAGCTGCAAATTTGTGTCCGTCAAGCTGGGCTGGGCTCAGATCATGCTGCTTTTGGAGAGTCACAGAAGTAAAAGAGCAAAGTGTGAAGCTGAGAAAAGCGAGGTTCCCGCCTCGCCCCTCCCCATCCATTGGTCCATTTACTACAGGCAGGACCATGGTTAGAGAGCCTCAAGGATGCTGGAATGTCATCTAGGGAATAAGGCTTCAAACACTATGAAAACAGGGAGGGTTAGACCTAAGTATACTCAAACACTCCTGGTGAATAGAGGATGTTGCTTTTCCTTACAGCAGGAAGGTTTCCTCCATTTATATCCCTCACAGCTCAGCCATGAGTCACATAGGACTTCAGGTTTCGATTCAGAGATATTTCAGTGCCTGTCAGTAGGAGGTGGCACAGAGCATCCCTACAAAGTTTAGTCACCCAAAAACTTTAAGCCATGAGATCCAGTCAACCTTGGTGTTGCAGAAAGATAAAGGCTTTTGCCAGATACCTCTGTGATGTTGACAAATTTTGGATCTCCCAGTAAAGTCCTCTTGGCGTAGGCAAAGCGAAAGGCCTCCACAATGCGGTGGTAAGTCAGACCCTTCTCCTCCACAGTTTTGATGCTGTTAGCAGAGAAATTGTATCCTGCCAACAGAAGATAAATGATTGTGAACACAAAGGAAAGTACATGGTCAATGGAATGCTAATAAACTGTGTCAAATGGTATAATCTTGAAGCCCAGTCTCTACAGAGATGCAGTCACTGGAGTGTCCTAATCTCCCCACAGAGAACACAGGAGCTCTGGTAGTTTTGAGTACTGTGGGAGTCATCAGCAGGATTTGTACCTGCACAGATGTTTTCCAAACAAGCCTCAAGTATAAGTTATTTTCCACGCATGCAGGTACGATGCCCCAATCAGAGCATGTTTTTCCTCTCACACCTGTATTTCAAGTAGGAAGGTGCCGTCCCTGAGTTTACAGCAGAAGAGGAATGTTTCAGCATCTCTGATCCCTCCAGGGGTCTCAGACTTTTCACCTGCTGGAGGGCTATCAAGGGAGGCCCGGCTCCCAAAACAAAAAAGGCGTTGTCTTTGGAGTCCTCCCAGCTCCTGCTGCCCGTGAGGCACTGCTCAGGGGCACTCTCACCTTTCAGGATGTTGAAAATGAGGGCTAGCACGGGGCCACTTAGGGGGGCACTAGGTGTGTAGAGGGTGAACTCCCCAAGCGTGATCTGTATGGGGTCTTCAATCACTGTTGCATTGTAGTCCCGCAGGTCATCCAGTGTGACAATGCCCCCTGGAAAAGAGAAGGAGACTACAGATGTGGGTTTATGTGATCTCTGGTGGGAAAAGGAGGTAATACTCCATCACCATGTATCACAGCAAAGACAGGAGGGAACACAGACAAATCCAAAAAGTTGCAAGGTAAAGAGAGCAAAGATGGGTGCATGGGAGATGAATTTATTCCTTGATAGATCCAGCTGAGGCTCAGATAGCCTAAGCTTGAAGTTGGGCTGATTTATGGCAGCCAAAAATCTGGTGATCCATCTTTTTTTACAAAGGACACCAGCAATGTCAAGTAACAAAATGTCCTTAAGAGTCCTGTTTATAGGAGGAGGATGCAGCTTTTGGGTGCAGATTCTTGGTGCTACCCCACAAGCAGAATAATTTGTATGTTCCATTGCCTTTCTTATCAGAAGGGGTAAGACAGTAATTAACCACCACAAATAAAGCCAGTAAATGATTTACACATAGGAGGTTCACTGAAGCTAGCCAATGCTAGCTAGTAAGGACAGGATACTACCACCATCTAGTGGCATCGAGAGATTAAACAAGCTCAGAGTTTACAGGACCATGTATATGTTTTAGGTAGAAACTTGTTGGATTCAGGCTCTGTGAACAGCACGTATCTACTAAGCTATATCCAGAAAGGCATAGACTTGCTAGACTATACGGTACAGAAATGCACAGTATATACTATCCATTCCTGACTGAGTTTCAAAGGCATCCATTAAAGCTTCTCTTGGGTGTCCTGTTGCCACAGATCTCAGAGGCAGCATTTCAGGCAGTAGGCTTGACCCACTTCCAAGGCTTCTGCAGGTCACTGGCTCCTCCCTGGATGCTGAGCCGCAGCAGTAGGGTCACTCGTGCTGGTTTGGACAGATGTCCTGTTTCTCACCTACACTGCGGATGTCATCGATGATCTGTTTTGCCAGGCTTCCTGTGTAAAAGGCATCTGCTCCTTCACTGGCTATAGTCTCGTATGTGTTGGCTAGTTTAGGCATCTTGATGATATCGCCCTCATGCAGAATTTTCCCTCCTCTGCAGAACACTTCGCTAACAGAGAAAGGAGATTGAGAAGATCAGATCTGAGAGACAAGTTCAACACTATGTGTACCTGTACCAGCTGACACCGTATTTGAGTGTTCATGCTAGAGGCTTCTTGGAGAGAAGAGAAACTGCCTGGGCTATGCCCCAGGGGTCCTGATATCTTGCACTGGGACATAAAAGTGAACAGTGGTTTCTGACCTGGGATTCCACACTGCTCAGAATTTTCTCAGTGAAGCCTGCAGGAGGGAGGGCCGATCTCTTTCACCAAGGCAGGCCACCCTCCCTACCTGCCCAAGGGGCCAACAACTGCCTCAAGATGCCCAGGAGGGGCCATAGTCCTTGAACTCAAGCAGTTCAATTTAGAGCACAGACTATGAAGCTATGAGGCTCAGAGCTTCCAGTGAGTCCAGGAGAACGCATTTCGATCCCTGTTTGTCAGAGCACTTTGAGGTAGACAGTTTCCTCTCTAGCTCCCTCATCATGGATCATGAATGTGCTGCTGTGGACCTGCCAGGTAGAAGTACAGGAGATAGGCCCAGGCTGTACATCCCAATTGGATTGGAAATCAACCTGCAGCTGGCAGAGATTTTAAGGAAAAGTGAGGATTAAGCATGATCTCCAGTAGGGCTGGACACAGACACCAAGGGCTTCACAGTAAGAGAAAGTGGAGGAGCATTTAAAACCCTTCATGTTCATAGTCATTGCCAGAAGTGGATGGTCAGAGGCATCGCTTGAGGAAGGCTGACTGCAGAGTAAGAGATGACCCAAATTCCCACTGCCTGACAGCAGATGAGATGTTCAAGGAGACTCTGCAATTGCCCCAAATGCAGGTAAGATTAGCTTGGTGCACTTACAGCATGAGGAAAAGCTGGGGATTCAGAAAATACATTGCAATCTGATAGATTAATCCCAGCATGTACTCTATTTCCACCTTTGCTCAGACAAATGGACTTTAAGAGCAGAATTTATCTCCATTTAAAGGTCAGGACTGAACATTCCTAAAATTTGCCACATGATTTAGCACCTTTAGGTAGCTGGAATAACATCAGCAGGTACAGTGAGTACAGCCACTGGAGGGGAGGCACACTCCTCACAGATGCTACATTACACAAACACAGAGACTTTTCAGCTAGGATGCAGTTACCCCAAATTTCTCTGCACAGAACAGCAACTGCTCTACCTACCACAGTGAAGGATTTCTTTCAATTGACTCCTGTTTTGATTTGATGGCTGCTGCAAGGCCTTTCCCAATAGGGAATCCTTCTCTTGCCAACTTGATGCTGGGCAGAAACAGATCTTTCCATGCCAGTTTGCCATGACGTTTGTGAGCCAGTTCATACCCACGGATTTCTCCTGGAACAGCGATGGACAGTCCTCCTGGAGCAGATAAAGAATGTATTAGTCTTTCATAGCAAGAAAAAAAAAAACCACGAATTAAAGCAGTAGGAGGTAGAGCAAGCTTCTCCATCAGCCCTGGTTTTAGGCAGGGATTACATATACTATGACCAGCTCAGTGTATGCATACAGTGCTAAAAATTGTTCTGTCTGACATCTATGCCTACATATTCTGGACTGTTGAAACACCTCTGTCCTCCTGATGATAACTCAAGTTTTTATTGTCATTTCCCCTCAGTCGGCTCTGTACCAGAGAAAAGCTGCTCAGAACACAGAAGCTATCATAGCTGCCTGCAATTTCCAGTCCTTCAGAGGAGAACACCCTACAGTAACAGGACACAGACTGTGTACATACTTAAGCCAAAAACTTTGCTGTAGCATTTCAATGACAATTGCAATAGATTGATTACTTGTAGTAATCAGTGGTGCAGAGTTTTGCTTTGATCCTATTTTTATTGGCATCTCCCAGAAGCTCAACACACTTCTCAAACCCTCTCCAAGGTGCTGTTCCTCCTTGGTTACAGGAGTGACCATGAAGAGAACTAGTTAGTATTTCTTTCTATTTTTGATTAGAAAATACTTCCCTGAAAGGAAATTACTACTTCTTCTCTGGAGCCACTGAACCATTCGTTGAAGCCACCCCAAAAGGTATTTAGGGAGAACACTTGAACTGACAAGAACTAAGCTGATCCACAAAGATTTATTCAAAGAGGTGGGAAGGAAAGATGGCAGATATGGAACAGGTCATACTCAGTGCTTTGGATTCACCTGCAAGTGATGAGGTGACTGACTAGTTTATTATTTTTAGCTTCCTTGCCAGGACAGAGTTTGCAGATTGTGTAAGTAGAGGACATTTATAGGTGAGAAATCCTGTAGATCTTCAAGAGCCTAACCATAAGAGATGTTCTTAATTTAGACATGTCAGTAGCAGCTAAAGTTGGAGATGTGTGGTCCCCCCAAAGCCTTTGCCATACCTTTCAGAGAGAGCTGTGTGTTGTTCCCAAACATGTCCTCCGATGCTCTTTTTGGAGCCACCTCTCTTGCATTAATGATTTCCACTTTTCCTTTAATGACAGAGCAAGGAAGATGATGTTTAGCTCTGGTCTCAACACACAGGCATGGTCTCTGCTGAAGAAGTCTGATCAATGTGAGCCAGTTTCTTGGCAATTATTCTGAGGACAGCATGTTCTCCCAGAGTCTGTGAGAGTCAGTCTTTTACCTTCACTCAGGTAGGATAAATCACCTGCTTTAGATAAACAGTTCTCACACTGTTCCAGACGTGTATGGCCCTGTCCCTTACCTGTGCTGCTGTAGATGGTAAAGAAGAGGCCCCCTCCAATGCCCATGCTGTGAGCATTCATGAGTCCTACACAAAGCAGAGCTGCAATCGCAGCATCCACTGCTGATCCACCTTGGTGAAGGATGTCCCTGTGCAGCAGAAGAGAAGGCATCGTATGGTGACATGTTACAGTGTCTCAGCTACCTGTGAGCAGTGGAATCATCTTGTCAGAGCAGCTAGGACAGATCCTCTAATGCACATTTGTCCACACCCAGTCTACAGTTCCTTGGGAATAAGAAGTTTTGAGCTTTTGTCACTTTAGAGAACAGATCCTAATGGTCTAGGTGCAGACCAGAGCAGCCCTCATTAGAGACATTTCCAAACTAGCTTGGAAACAGAGATGTGTCCAAGTACTTGTGGGGACGGGCATCCCAGATACATTCATTACACATGAGAAATGACAACTCTCTGAGGAGCCTGAAATCTGCAGCACTTGCATCTAGAACTGGAGGACAGCTTGATAAATGCTTTTCAAAAGGAGCTTGAAAAGCATTTCTTGTTCCCATTGTTCATGCATCTAGGAAATCTTTGCCTTTGAGCGATTGCAGTAGCATTGGTCAGGCACGGTGAAAGACCAGGTTTTATTACAGCCTCCTCCTTCTATAGGGAGATTAGAGATTATCTGTGCTGGGCAACTGCCAGGCTTGCACCTGGACATCCGAGAAACAACAGTTTTGCCTTGTGCAAGAGCTGTCAGAGCTAATGAGAGTCACAGCACAATTAGCTGGTACCTTCCAATTATTGAGCACTGCCCCGCGTCTGTAGCCACAGCTGCCCTCTTATAAGTGTGTGTGTCCCCCACGTCAGAGCGCAGCCCAAAGAAGAGTCCCAGGAACAAGACGAGCCCCAGCAGGGCTGCAGTCAGGACCCCGGCCACCACATAGCGCTTCTTCATCTTCCTGTGGGAAGAGACAGGATCGTCAACCTTGCTGCTTTTGGGGCACATGGAAAGTAGGGAGCAGATGATCAGGCACAAGAACAGGCTTTTCATCTCTCATCTTTCACACCCACTGTTTCCCCCTCTATGCCCGGCAGCCAACAGCTCTGCATGTGGAAGGGTTTGGGAAGGAGTGGCCAGGGGAGGCGAGAGCCCAATTCTGGGGCTCTCAGTTTCATCAGGGCATGGCCTGTTTTGAAGCGAAGTAGAATACCAAGAGGGGAGGGGATGTTCAAGATGTCCTGCTACTGTTACCTTTCAGTGGTGAGAGGACAAATGATTGCTCTTTGTGACTTTATGCTCTGAGAATTTTAGACACTCCACAAGCAGTTAAGTTACTGCTCTGCTTGGGAGGACAGGGACCCAGTGTCAGACTGGATTTGATGTAGTTCCCAAATCAAGTCAGCAATACCAGAGACGTTTTACCAGATTCCCCCCTCCAACACACGCTGGCAAGCCCTTTGCCTCCTCTGTAATGTGATGGAGTCAAGGACTGCATCCTGCCCACACCCTGGAGGCAGGCTGGCTTTGCCAGGTGAGCAGCCATCTGTGTTGACCTCTTCCTCCCTACTTCATAGTCACAGAGTGAGGCTGCATAGATGACTTCTTCCCATTTTTCCAGCCCTCGCTTTTTAGCAGATTTCCGTGAGTTCTGAGCTGTGGGCAGTGAAGAGCTTCATCCTTCCCTGAACCTCTCATGAAGAGGGTCTCCCAAAATATTTCTTCACTCAAATTCATATCAAGACCTTTTCTGTGGGCATTGCTGGTACCATTTCTCTATGTCCCTGCCATATCTGTGCAGAACAACCATTCTAACAACTCCAAAGCTTTTACCAGCTTCCCCTTTCCCCATTACTGGCATACTATTTCCAGAGTGATCTACTTCAGTGAGCACGCCAGGGGCTCCTGGAAAGCCTTTGGTAGCAGCTCTGAAGTGTTACAGTACCAGCAATGAAAAGGCCTCAAACCAGCAACTATCACTTGGGTAAGAACCTGTCTTATAACAGGCAGGTAACCTCATACAGCAATAGCAAATTCATAGATGAGAAAGGAAATCAAAGGAGCAGAATATAATTGGTGTTAGTCATGACTCACATCATCTTCAGAGGTAAATTTTTTTTTAGAATTTGACTTTTAAATTTAAACTATTTTAAATACCATGTCTGTGAAGTCTCTGTCCAGATGCTTGTCAGGGACCAGTTCAAAACACATCTTAATCATTAGCAAGCAACCTTTGCCAAAGCTATTTGGCACACCCCAGTGTGAGCACAGCACCCCTTCCTGCTCAGGGCCCTTGGCCAGAGCACCTTTCCAATGAGCCCCCCACTTCCAGAGAGCAATACTCAGTGCTCACGTCTCCCAGCCCTGCGCACGGCTGTTCTTGGGGTGCACAGGGTTATAGTCCATCTGCGAGCCAGCACAGGACAACAAGGACCTCTCCAGGAAGCATATTCCAGATACACCCCAGGATGTGTCAAGAGCTACTGAGGGGATGGACAGGCACTGCCACCTTCTTGGGACTAACAGTTAGGAAATGCAGCTTGAACAGCTACTCTTTGACCCACTTCCTTTCCCATTACAGGATTGTTCCAGCAAAAAAGACCAAAATTCATCATATTGCCTTTAGGGACTAACTTCCCCCTGTGTGGTGCAGCTTTGGTTTTTCACCGTGAGTACTGTACTTGTGCAATAGTCAAGATGCCCTTTACCTTACCGAAAGATCTGCCATCCTGCGAGACAAGCTAATCCATGGCATGCTGGGTGAAGAGTGCACCCACCAACCCCACCCCCTGTAGATACCCAACAGCCTAAAGCAGAGCAGCCTCCAGCAGCGAGGGCACACTGGTTCCTTGCCGCAGCAGCACACGCAGCTTAGGGAGCAGTGAGTGTGCCAGAACTGCGTGAACTAGAGGAAACAGGCCAGGCCAGCCAAACCGAAACTTTTCTCAGAGGGAGGAGATTAGCAAGCACTGTCCCCTCAACCTCGCCCTCACTTCTGTTATTTAAATTAGACACATTTGGTATCCAAGCCCTGTATCTGTGAGTCAGTCTGAGCACTATAGATGTCCATCTCCAAGTAAAGCAGCTCAAACGCGGGTGTAAATCGACTGTATCTGTTCTGTAAACAAATGTCAACTGAGGGTAGTAAAAGGTAAATGGATAAAACCTCCTTCCAGGTTCTAGAACTTGATTTGCACTCAACTGCTTTTAAAAGAGATCAGTGGTGTTTGCAGAGCAATGACTGTGCAGGGAAACAGAGAAGCCATTGTGTCCCCAACAATAGCTCACACACAGCCTCGGAGTTTAGAGACAGTTTTGTTTGTTGGCAGAGGGAGCTCAGCTTCAGCACTGGCAGTCTCCTCCAGGCTTCACAAGAAATGCCATGGGATCTTTTATCTGTGCCCCAGCTAGGCAGAAGGTACTTTGTTTCATCTGAAGGCTGCTCTATGCTGGCTGTCCCGCAAGCCTGGGGTGACTCAAGCTCGAGGCTGATGTGTTAACCCATGGGCTCCTGGCTGGGGCTGCGCAGTTCTCCACGACTGCATGCCTCACTGCCAGGCTCCTGTAAAGATTTACTGCCTTGTCAGGCAAGTTATTCTGAGAGCAGGAGAGGAGAAGGGGAAACCTCAGATGGTACCTCTGCTCTCCCATCTTTCACCTCCTCTGGATTTGCATGACACCCATGAGCATCTCCCGTGGACCCGTCAGAGCTCCCCACGGAGTGCCCAGCTGCCCGGTGAGTGCGCAGACCTTGAAAAGGGCCCTCCAGCCCACCTCAGGCACAGCTCCGGCCGCTGCCAGCCCCCAAGGCGAGGATGAGACACACGCCACTGGGGACAGGAACCAAGCACACACACTTCTGTGAAGAGACACCAATTGCTGGGCGCTGCCCCTGCACTGCTCTGTGGTACGGGGTTGCCCAAGTGGGGCCAGAAAGAGGGAATGCCCTTAATAGAAGTGCATCTGTACAATCTGTCAGATTGATCCTGCTAAGGAAGAAGCAGATGTATGAGTAAAGATCTGCAGCTTCCTCTTCTTCAACGGTACAGAGAGCAAACTCAGCTGAGGATAATCCTCTCCACCTTAGCTGCCAGCTCAACTCCCATAAACTCCTTAACCTGTTTCAGGCTGACCCTGGAGGGAAGCATCCCTTGCACAGTCCTACCTTCCTAACTGTGGCACAGCAGAGAGCTGAACAGGCTTTTTGTTTGCAGTACAGCAATTGGGAGATGGATCAGGAGCCTGCAGATACCCATTCTCTAACCCACCTCTCCATGCCTGCCCTGTGCCCTGCACTGCAGGAACAGCTGAGTTTTTGTACCAATGGTTTGAGCCTCGGCTCTCAAGTCAAGTCCCCACACTGATTTATTGTTGGGAGTGGAGCAGCAGCTGTGGGCCACCACCTGAGCTGGCTTCCCAGCTACTGTCTGCTGAGGCTGGCTTTAACCTCCAGCTCTCTGCCAAATTCAGCTGTTTGGAAGCTTGGCTAGCACTTCAGTCACACAGCACTGCTTGGCAGCAGCAATAGGTCTCCAGGAGAGAGGGGCTATAAAACCATTAAAAGCAATATGATTTTTTTCCTCACTGTTAGAAAGGTCCAACAACCAATCCTACCCATGGAATTTAAAATGTTGCCTGATAGTCTGTCTTAATTTATATTAGGAGAGGAGGAGGACCAGCAAGAAGCAGAGTTATGCTTGTATGAGCAACCCCATTGGGCTGTATTCAGATGTGTCACAACATTCACAACCTTATTTAAAAATGGGGGTTTTGAATTAAAAGAGCCCCAGTGCAACAGGCTAGCCAGCGTCAGGCAGGGCACACAGGGTCTGCCATTGCTGCCAAGAGGGCTGGGGCACACTACAGAGGTGACCACGCCATGGTCAGGGAAAGCACCAGGAGAACCAAAAGAGGAGAAAGAGGAAACGTACCAGCCAGAAAGCAGGGGAGAGAGAACAGTGGGATATCAGAGGATGACAAAGGAGTCCAGGTATGGTGAGGCACTGCCTTGTTCTTGAATGAAGTAATGAAGGAAGCATCCACTGACAACGCCTAAAACTTTAACCACAAACTTTAACCCAATGGGCTTCTGCTTTAAAGCCATCTTGCAACAGCTGCATACCTCAGCATCCACTCCTAAGAGTTCCTTTTGCTCTCACTGCCAGCCCAGGAGCCAAAACTTGGCCATTGGCTTTGAGACATCCATCCTTACTTTGCCCAGACAGCACGTGTTATGCAAGGATAGATTGGACGTCTTGTCACATCAGCTATGCTCTTCTGATAAAACTCAAACTCTAATCCATATCAATAACATTTTCATATTTAATTGATAACAAACAGTTGAAATAATGCTTTCATACTCTACTGTTGTATAGAGTGAACTGTCAGTGACTTTTGAGTGAGAACGTATGTAAAGTGAACAGCCACAAGACTGCCACAGGGCCCAGGAGCCCAAGCCAACAGAGGCCTTGAAACAGCTTGGTAGCAGGTGCCCAAGGGCTGTTCACACAAATGTCCCGTTACTGATCCAGCATTATGTGACAATCTAATGAAGGTGCCTACAACTGATCATAGGGGTGGATCCATCTCTAAAGTGTATATAAGACTGTAAGAGAGCTAATTACGCCGATGCCACACTTCAGGATTGGGTACGCAGAGTCGATCACTGACACCCTGTCTTGCTACAGGTGTAGGCACTGTTTGACAGGACAGGCTACTCATTCCCAAGGGCTCTTCCCAGCACCCTGCCAGGGCCCCAGATCATATTCAGAGGTCAAGAGTTATTACATCCATCCTTGTGCTAATGGCTGGGGGGGGTCCACATCAACTACCAGGCTGGTGCTTGTTCCCCGCACCATTATTGCCTTACTTTCCTCATCACTGGGGGCTCACTGAGAGATAGTGTCATGAAGAAAAGATATTATTCCTTTACCTGTGGGAAGCCCTTGCACTCAGGGTCTGTGTGCACACCCAGTTAGCCAGAAGACAATTCAAATTCCCAGGTATCATTGTGCCAACCATATCAGTAAAGACAACAGTCAGCAACTTCTGCTTTCATCTGCAAAATTATCCAGGGTCATCAGCCTCCGAGCAGCTAATTAGCTGGGGTTATCTGCTCCAAGAGAGCTTGCACTGAAGAAAATTAGGACAAAACCAATATAGAAAGTATACTGGGACTGTTCATGGCTATTTCTGGTGAGTTCAGCTTTTCTTCCACTTCTGAAAGGAGAAAAGTTTGCAAGATCTATTTGTTGTTTCAAGCTATCCAGTTTGTATTTTGCTTATATATCTGTTTTCTAGCAGTTCTGCAAGATTTAGTATGACCTGGATAACTAAATAGGGTCTTTGCCCCTTTCCTACTAAAACTGGTTGTTAAGCCTTCCAGGGCATGTTATGCCTTCTCACACACCAGATCCAAAGCTTAGGCTGCCCATTCCCCATCACCCACTCCTCATTACACAATCTACAGTTCTTGGGTTCTGGCAGGCTAATATATGCCATGATTACCCAAAGGCCAGAGGATAAACACCTTATACAACAAGGATTTTTATGAAGATTACAAACGTAGCTGTAACATTAAGCCTGCTTCCTGCCTACGAGGTCCAAGCTCTCCCATTGCAATGAGGTCTTTGGATCTCACCACAAATAGTCCCCCAATAGCGGTGGGTGAGCTGGTGCAGGCTGTACATATCTTTACTCTTGGGTTGAACTGGGATGGCTCAGATGCAGTGTTTCTACCCACTAACATGTTTGTGTTGGCCCAGATGGCAGAAAGCTTTGTAACTTTGGAAGCAATACGTTCACACTTGCTCTTCTATGGCATTGTTAAGAGAGACAAACTTCCTGAGCGCTCTCTTTTTGAGAACAGTCCCAAAAGAAAAAGGTTTGGTTTCCTGTGCCTTCTGTCCTGTACTCACACACAAAGGTCTGGTCCCACAGGACTCTGGCTCCGCTACTAACCAGGCAGGCAGATGGAATCTCCTATCAGGTACTGATCTTCACGGTGACTAGCAGGCATTTTTCCCATAACTATTTCTACCTTGTCCGCACAATGCCTTCTAGAGACTTTAAACAAGTTATTAACAACCACCTCTTGTATCTAAGGAAATAATTTCCTACTCAAATCTCACACAGATTTCTGTAGAAAACTGTGACTCAAATATTGAAGTATCTGGCATTCAAAATGAGCAGATATTTTAAGTCTAGACAATTCTAGGCCACACAATGAGACAGGAGATATGTTCTGGTATTAAGCTGGAACTCAAACCGATGAAGTTCTTGTACTTATCCATCACAAAATATTTAAGCTGAAAACTTATATCATCTTCATCTCTACCAGTGATAAGGGATCTAACGCAGAGTTCAGCCAAGCCATGAAGAAGCCCAAAGAGGCTTCCAAATTCAGATCTAGGCAATGTCCTGCCCAGAGCAGGGAGACAGAGCAGTCCCTGGAGAATTACAGTAATTCCAGTCAACTCAGTGAAAAGCCTTCCTCAGAGCTGGCGCCTCCATGTCGGTTCCTGCCCAACTGGCCTGTGCCCTCTGTGACTCGCTGCCTCCCTCCCCTCAGATGCAGGTTAAAAACCTTTAGCACATTGAGGGCTCATGTGCATACAGATGAATTTTAAGCAGACAGACCTCAGTGCAGATCAGTGGTCCCTACTTATTGCTGTGATGTCAAGGCAGAGATAATTGGGCAAAAAGTCCCTGAATAAAGCAACCTGTTCCACCATGCTGCTCACAAAGAGAGCTACCGTAACCAAGATTTGCAACTCCTCCATAGGAGCTGGGTTTTCTGAAGCTTAATGGCATGTAGTGCTCTGTCCAATATAAGATCAGAGTTCACTGAAAAAGAGACAATAATTTCCTCTTGAAGCAAATTTTCTCCCAGAAAAACTTTCATGTTTTCCTACAAAAATTTTAGCATCAGATTCCACATTTTTTTTTATTTTAAGACACTTCAGCATAAACTATGAAGTAAAAAAATGCCGAAAGGCAAAATAAAGGCAAACGGTTTTCACAGTGTATTCTAGTTGGGGACCTCCCAGAAATCCAGAACTGGAAAGCTCAATCTCAAAAATGCAAGTTATCAAAATAAAATTTTATAAACTCATTCAGAACATCACTGTTACATTCACTCCCAATTTAAAATCAAAATGCCTCATTAAAATAGTTCTATTCTCCCAACTGTTGCAAAAGATGTTTTCAGGTGCTCTTCTGCCCTTAAACTACAAGTTGTTTATTAGACCTGAGCATATTCAGACTTGTTAGTCAGGTCCTATCATTCTCTTCTGGCAAGCTTTAATCTGATACGTTAAAAAAAGTCACAGTGTCCCATATTCTACCAAATAAGAAATCCCACACAGCACTTCCAGGCCAATGGAAGTGGCTTAATGAAGGTAATTTCTAAATCCCCCTTACCTCTCAAGAGTATTTTCAAGTCCGTCCTGTCCTTCTGCACAGATCTTTATGTACTGATAGCCTTTGAATATCCTTTATCAAGCAGTGAACCCCTTTCTAGGAACAGTAGCAGTAACCTCTAGCAGTAACCTCGTAGCAGTAACCACTTATCTTCCCTTAAGAGCTTTTCAAAACATACCATACTATTTGATATTTGTACTACTCTGCTCACGGAAATTAACCCATTGAAACTCATTACGCTGCAATTCACAGTACCAGAGGAATGCAGAAGTAATCATTGACTAGGTGAAGAGTCAAGAACCCACACCTTTTAAAATGCATATTTTAGCATCCACAAAGGTTATGTATCACCAGCAGAGTAATCCTATTGGGTTTGGTTACTGTGTGGTGCAAATGTGAGTATTCCCAAACCTCATTGCTAGCTCTTAAATTCTGATTAAGATGACCACATATTTGCTCAGTTGCTTAAGTAGGAGTGCCCCCATCTCCCCATGGTCACGTACCCTCACACCCCTCTTGCCTAACCAGCTGGCACCCTTGTGGGTCAAAAAGAGACTGAATTTTAAGTGTGTCTGTACCTTGCAGCTTAAACCCAGACACCCTGACAGATTCAGCTGTGCTTCTATTTGGTGGGAATAACCATTCTGCCAAGTGTGAGTGACTGTCTGCAATACAAGGGCACCTGATCAGCTCGTGTATCCGTTCTCCAGCAATCATGGTCACACACTACCTTAAATTGGTTTAGTTTGGATTAATACTCCAGATGCACTGAGAAGATGCAGTGCCTGTTCTGCCATCCCTGCTCCCACAGCAGCACCCTCTGGCAGGGAAGATGGCAGAGCAGGAGGGTAGGGGTGAAGAAACCTGCCCTCCATCGCTAAACTTCACTGAGGCTTTTAAGCAAAAATCCTACATGTCTGCTTGTGCTAAGTCTGGAAGCACATTTGCATCCCAAAGGCTGCAGCTCACCTGCTGTTGAACAGTAGCATTGTAGCACAAACCCCAGTAGCAACCCAGACTCATGGTAATGAGCTGCACCAACTGTCTTTGGACTCTAAGGACTCAGCTACTAAAGCTTACGCCACTGCTGCTGTCCATGGCTTGGTATAAACCTCAGCCCCAGCTCTGAACACAAGAGCTGAGTGCCCATCCAGAATGTAGCACAGGCAAATCACAGCTTGCCTGTAACTTGGGCACAGCAAGAATTCAAGCCCGCACGTCCTAAGTCTGAGTTTTAGCCAGAAGGCTGTCCTGCAAACGCAGGACGAAGCGAAGTCTGCCTGGATGCCAGTCGGCACTGCTAGATGCTATCGTTTGACCTAGCAGGATCAGTCAAGTGGTTAATGTCTCAATTCCAAACCTGTCCAGTCCCTCTGCCCCACTCCAACCTTTGATACACTGGATCTTTACTTTCTTCAGAAGGATGGTGGCTATACTATAATGATTCATTAACAAACTTTGGCCTAGCTCCAAGAGTACAAATTTTTGAGAACATGAGCCATGTTTCCTCTGCCTAAAAATACATCTTCTTTTCTGTATTACCAACAAAACTGAGTTTGTTTAACATTTACATTTGGTAAAATCAGTATTACAAAACATGAGCATTCCAGCCTTGAGATATTTGGAAGAGATTTAGTATGTGCCCATCTTCCAAAGAGGACTTTTACATACTCCTTTCAAGACATTGCATCTAAAGGGCAGATTCCTTCAGTTCTATTGCTATTGTTCAAGAAATCTTGAGCAAAATGAAAGCTTTCTGGAAAGTAGGTGCTGGCACAGAAAATATTCTGCAGGCTCAGAAGGATTTGACATACCAGCTTTTTCTACTGGCCAGTCTGAAGTACACATGCAGAGTCCAGGCCATATTCAGATAGTAACACATACCAGTCTCACGGTGTCTAATTTATTGATGGAAGACCCTCATGCTCCACAGAAAAAGAGTGTGGCAGGAGCTATTCCAAACCAACTGTCCTCTGAAAAAGCAGACACTGTGGAAAGGTATCTGCCTTCTGCCCCAAACAAAGTGAACTGCATTTTCAGTCTGTCACACCTTTAATATGAAATGATGAATATTTTATAGTGGAATTTAAGATGCAGTCTACTAAACTGAACCCTTTTCAAGCCCATAGGTTTGATGCTACCAGGTTTTATGCTTAATAGCAACTTTAGAACTATAAAACTATGTCCCTGAAGTAAGTCTAGATCAGAAGTGTCTCCCTGTCACCACATTTGTCTCAGAGGTACAAGGTGACACAGAAAGGCTGCCAGCTGTAAGAAACCCCTGTTCTAAATCATAATTATCCAACTGTTACTCTTTGCCCCCACTGCTGAAAGGCAAGTTGTACAACAGTAAGCCACCAAAATTAAGCAAATTCCTATGTCCTTCTACAAGGGCAATGCAGTCTCATCTGTGGCATGTTCTTACCAGCACAGAGCTGGAACAAGTCTGATGCTCCTCAGCAAGTTACTCTTTCACTTATGCACAAGTAGAGTTAGGATGGGGTCATAGAAAGTTATGAAACCTGAAGTTAATGTTTCTGGTTCTAATAGGTTTCTATGTACAGGTTGCACTATGCACAACTACCTCATTTCAGTTGTACATAGTCTTTGGGAACTGTCAAGTATCTCTGTCTAGTCATTAATATAATAGAGAGTCCTGTTATAACTCAGTCTTGCCTGTTTCAAGCAGCAAAACCACACCTCAAACAGTTATACCATGTTTAAGGCAGGTTGCTGCCTTGTTAATCTCAATTTGTTACAAAAAAAAAGAAAAAAGTACTTCTTGCAGGGCTTGCCACCTCTTTCCTTTTGTGATGTTCATGGCGTGGTCATTTTTAACGTTCTCCAGACATCAGCTTGCACTATTACATGGAAACATGAGCAACAGAGTGAAATCTCCATTTATTCCTCCTTGGAAAGGAGTTCATCCTTCAGCGTGTGAATCAACACCTTCACAGCTCTTGTTATAAAACTTGCAGATACTGAAAAGCATCAAGCAACCTGAAAGCACTTCTGGATATTTTTTCTTTTTGCTTCTTCCTCCACCCCATATTGATTTTTTCCATCGGTATTTCATGAAGCAACACTAGTAAGGACTCACACAATGCAGATTACACAAGCACATCTATTGTTCAGACCCCTCCTTTATATGTCAGAACATGAAATTCAAGGTCTCCATTTCCTGATGTTTTAACTAATGCATTATTAAAATAGAAGGTGTTACAAGATGTCCTCATTTTGC
This sequence comes from Athene cunicularia, assembly GCF_003259725.1. NCBI lineage: Eukaryota > Metazoa > Chordata > Aves > Strigiformes > Strigidae > Athene > Athene cunicularia. The sequence goes on along the minus strand of NW_020799121.1, from coordinate 5,282,705 downwards.
AGTCTATGAGGAAGTCTTTCCCCTCTAATAGAGCAATGTTGCAATCCAATACTACCTGAATGTAAGCATCAAATAGTACCAAGTACCCGGTAACATAAAGATGTTAACAAACATGTGAGGCTTCTAAATAAGAGTTTCTTTTCTGACCCCTCGTTCCACTCTTCCACATGTAGAGCAACCAGTGGAAGTTAAGTACCAGCTGCACAGGTAGCAGGCAGTTCTAACTTAAGCTAAATGCCACACAAAAACCACTGATACAAAAAAAGATCACTGCTGAAAAAGCTCTGGGAAACAAGTTACTCGGTGAGACGCTTAAGAAAAAAGGTACTTTAGGAACTGGAAAAGTTGCCCAGAGTGCAACAGGTCAGACTGACTAAGAGCAGGAAGACAACAGCTGACTTTCAGGGCTGAAACTAAATAAGCAGATGTTTGTCCACAGCCAAAGCACCTCCTTCCCCTCCAGTGAGAGTTGCTTCCAGTGTAACACACCTGCTCAAAGAGGAGAAACCCACTAAACCCACATGCTCTCATTTTATGAAGTCTGGTTTCCCATAATCATCCACAGGTGCACACTCCTCCCTGGGGCAAAGGTAAGTGAAATGAAAGATAACTGGTAAATGGGAAGGTTTATTAACCATTTTTTGCCAGCCCAGGTCTGGTTATGTTTTTCTACCCACACACATAACTGTTATGGTTGAACCCCAGATGTCAACTAAGCACCACACAGCTGCTCGCTCACTCCCCCACAGTGGGATGGGGGAGAGAATCAGGAGTGTAAAAGTGAGAAAACTTGTGGGTTGAGATAAAGACAAGTAAGTAAAGTAAAATCCATGCAGGCAAGCAAAACAAAACAAGGAATTCATTCACCAGTTCCAATTGACAGGCAGGTGCTCAGCCATCTCCAGGAAAGCAGGGCTCCATCACATGTAACAGTTACTCGGGAAGACAAAACACTATCACGGCAAATTCCTCCCCTTCCTTCTTCTCCCAGCTTTATATGCTGAGCATGACATCCTATGGTATGGAATATCCCTGGGGTCAGTTGGGGTCAGCTGTCCCAGCTGTGTCACCTCCCAACTTCTTGTGCACCCCCAGCCTCCTTGCTGGTGGGGTGAGGAGCAGAAAAGGCCTTGACTCTGTGTGAGCCCTGATCAGCAACAGCTAAAACACCCTTGTATTATCCAGTACAAATCCAAACCACTAGCTACTATGAAGAAAATTAACTCTATCCCAGCCAAAACCAACACATAACTGAAGTAGTGTTACTGAATGTTGTGGTGCGACAGCAGATGAGGCTCCTTGGTGGTTGGAGGCGTTGCTTGATTGCCGTGCAGAAGGAACAGTGATTTATCTTTGACAAAGACACCTGTCCAGTGTTCAAAGAGGGAAAGTTCTGAAAAGGCCTTTTGAGATTGCATTTTTCTGACATCAAGGATTCAGGCCACTGGCACATTAATAAAATTGTTATAATCCCAATAGATTCTGATTCTTGTAAAGCAATTCTAATCCTAATGATATTCCAGATGTAGACGAGAGCTAAATCTAAAGGAATATGATGATTAGACAGTGATATAAGATACTCAAATGGATTAAAACAGGTATACTGGTACACAGATTATATAGCTTAGGTTATAAGAAGGGTCAGCGCAAAAAGCTATTTCCTGAGCTATTTCACAGAAATAAGGTATTTTGTAGAACGGGTATTCCTACATCTTGTATTATCTTGCTCTGCCAGATAAAGAGGATGTATGCGTGAAAGAAATAATGGCTTACTAGTGGTATTCTGGTTTGTAAGAGCACTTTCTTGATTTTGATAATAAAGGATGCTAAGCCTTATTTCCTATTTTCTATTCAAATTACTTTCTATAACTCAGTATGCCCAAGTGAGCCTAATGACAGTAACAAGGACCAATTCATTAAACCTTATCTCATTTCAACTCCTATCAGACAATAAATGCGAACCTTCCACTCCTCCCTTCCAGAGAAAGGTGTCTCTCCTCTGTTCAAGGCTTGTTTTCTTTTATCCCTTTTCCTCAATTTATTATCTTTCTGCTACCTAGACTCAGTATTAGCTCATAAATTTTATGTCAAGCTCCAGTTTCCAAAATTGACACCAATCTGTACTATTTATTTATGAAGCTCTTTCATCTTTGCAAAGCCTTTCTGCCAGGCCACCAAAGGGACTGTTCTTGCAGCTAACAGACCAGACCCGCCTTTCCCCGCAGCTGCCAGCAGTTGCCTCAGCAGTCCCACAGTCCCACACAGCTTCCCCCCAACCTCACCATCCTGGAATAAAAGAGGGAAGAGGGATACTGAAGAAAGAGGTGGGGAAAGAAGAGGGAATAATGTGGGCAAAAGAATAAAACCCAAACTGGTGGAAGGGAAAAACAGAGGAGGCAGATAGGAGGAGAAAAAGGACTAAAGAGTAAGAAAGGGGGAAAAAAACAAACAATGCCCACTCTCAAGGCTAGAGGCTTTCTTTAGTTTAGCCTGACTGCTGCAGTTGGACCTATCCTTCACATGTACATTTAAGCTCTCACAGATGAAATTTGGACTTTCTTGGTGCTCTGCAGAAGGGCTTATTTAATGTTATTTCCATAGCAGGTAACTATTTTATAGGCTGTAGAACATCTTGACAGGGGAGGAAAAAAGCACCATACCAAACAAAAAACTTAGATTCCAAAATAATAAATGAACTTTAGATTGTATTCACTGAACATGTTTCCACAGATTTCAGCAGAACTCGCACCTCAGTTTCCAACAGAAAAACATTTGTAGCTACCTGCTTAAATTCACCTACTTTTGCTAAATCAAGGCTCTAGAGATACACGAGTGTCTTAACTGCCATGGGGCTGGGTTGAATAATTTTACCTCTCCTGGAGTATCCATGGACTGACTCCTGCTTGTTGTGGACAACTGGATCAGAAAACACAGCCCCAGGACTGGGACCTTGAGCTGGATTAGAGAGAAGAGCCCTAGTCCCAGAGAGCCCACCTTTGGCATGTTAGAAGGGCTTCAGCACAAACAAACAGCTACATGGAGACTGAGTGGCTTTTCAGTGGGGGATGTTGTACCTCTTCCACTAGAGAGGTAACCAGAGCTGTTGGAGTTAGCTTTAGTAATCCGCAGGAGATGGAGATACTGTAGCATAAGAAACAGCCAAGAGCAGGAGCAGGCCTTTGTTTTCCAAGCACACATAGGAGAGGGCCATTCTTTTCGTTTGGGTAATGAGCAAAGAGTCTTCTGGGTGCTGTTCTGGTCCTTTACGTGTCTAAATATTCATTTTCCTGGGCTGAATCGATTCCTTCTCACACAAATACAGTTGCCCTTGAAAGTTCTTTGCAACAGGAATTTCTTTACAAAGAACTAAATGTGGCCTGCTTGGTTTATTTCAGGACAGTTTTTTCTGCTTCACAGGCCAGTTTCCCCATACATGACTAATCCCCTGACAGCGATTTGCTGAGTGCTCTCCCTGCTCTGCATCGTGAGCTCTATTCTCTCCCACAGCACTGCCCTTTCACTCTGCTTCTGGAAGACTCCCCCTGCATCATCCCACTGTCCCTGCAGCTTTTCTGGCTCTGCACCTGCCTCCTGGCCTTCCCCCTTGCTACCAGGTAAGAAACCTGCCAGTGTTTGACCTCCCTTCCCAACAGGGTTTGCAATTTCCCGGTTACCACTCAGAAGCACAGAATGATGTGGGAAGAGGAGGTATGCAAGGTCTGTGGATTTCAGCTCACTCCTTAGACCTAGCTTTCTCTGAAGAGAACTACTTGCCAGCAGGACAGTGACTTACGTAAGAATTTCTTATCTTTAGGATCCCATGAAATCTGCCTTCCAGTGTTTGTATAACTCTGACCTCTGATAGTTTTGAGAGTCTTTCCTCTGTCAGACTGCTAAAGCAGCACTTCTCTTATCAGCCTGCCATGTCACTCACACTACATGCAAAACCAGGGTCAGATTGTGACTCAGTCTTACAACCCTACATACCAACCTTTTCATAGACCTTTTCAACCCAGTAAGGAATGAAGATCAAGATCAAGTTGGGTGGTAGATAGGGTACCTTCAAAGGGTTGGATGGGCCACACAGAGGTGAAATATCTTACCTGATGACCTGATTGAGTTCCCAGGTCACTAGACTCAGTTCCTTTCTCTGATCTCATCCTCTGTCAGAAAACCCAATTCCTCTTGAAGCCATCAGTTCATGTACTGCTGACCCTATCAAGTCACAGTGTTAAGCAGCTCCCCTAAGGGGTATTCAGATTGCCAGGACAGAGACCCTGCTGCCTGTCACCTGGCCTTCGTTAACTGAGAGAGTTCAAAGTCAACACAGTAGATCAAGACCTGGAAATCCCTATAAAAGAGAAACACTTGCTCTTCAAACCTGAGCCTGAAGGCTTGTGAAACAAAGGTACACTTTAATAAAGTACGATTAATGAGCTGGAAAAGTACATGATAAAAGGAAAGAAACAACTCCTCTATTTCACACCCCAATCCAACCAAAATATGGAGATGATAAGATAAAATCATGCTGTTTACTCACTACTTTAAAAGCTCTGTTCTCTCTGGGTACAGTTCACCTTCAGCTAGTGACACCAAAAGAAGGTGCTTCTGCCTTGCTCTCTTGCCCCTTGTTCCCCAAGGGCTCCCAGAAGCAGGGTTTTCAGAAGCAAGATCAGCCACACAGATCCGAGTGGCAGCAAGGCTTTATACACGGGAGTGGTCAGAAGGGGAGGGTGATGTAATGAAGCCGTATCTTGGAGCAGTAAAGGCATGCCACCCTTCCCCCTCCCCATCCCTGAAGAATTGCTGGCCTAGAGGGCAAGCTCAGAACAGAGTGGTCAGACACTTTCCATCTCATACTTTCTCACGGTAAAGGGAACAGCATAGAGGGTGGAGAACAAGGAAAGATCAGACTTGAATGGAGACAATACTTTGATGTTGGGTAGTCCCAGGAGTCAATCTGTACTGGCAAAGTTGTTTCTTTCCTTTTCTTCATGCATCAACAATACTCTGCCAGCTGCTGATTTTGCCCATGGCACAAGCCCTGACAGCAAGGACTCCCTCAGCATTAGAGCACTGTTGCCACCATGCCCACCCTGTTAGGGAAAATCCCATTCCTGCACTCTTCGAAGTTAGCTGATGCTGGAGCACTGCCCAGCTCCATGGCCACAGGGACTGGCAGCTCTGTGGAGAAGGAACGTGCATCCCATAAAACGTCGTGTCCTGGACACTGACCTGGGGAGGCTCTTGAGAGGCACATCCTGCCCTTCACCAGAGGAAGTCTTGTAGCCTGTGAATGGAGAGGAAATCTCTCAAGGATGTACCATTGCTCTCCAAAGGGAAAATAATTCATTTTCAACTTCCTTCAGTACAGTTTTGTTGATCTTTCACTGAAGGGTTTGTTTGACCATGAAAAGCCATGTCATGCATTAGAACAAGGTTTGACTGATTCAGAGCTTATAAATTATTGGTTGAGTCTCTCTGGAATAGCTGTATAAAGGAGATGCCAAATCTAACAGAACACGTGTGTGTCTTCTCAGCTGAGGCAACTAGAAAAGGCAGGAGCCAGCCCAGGCTTTCACAAAGTGGAATTCAGAGTTGCTGTCACCTACCAGCAACGGCACCAAGATCTGCAGTATCATGCAACAGCAGCCAAATAAACGCCACCAGCTCATAGCATCAAAATCCCGCACCGACAGGAACCTCCATGGCTAGTTCTTAGGTTTGGGTGTGGAAGGGAGATGTAGGAATGACTCTTGCAAGCAGAGCTGCTTGTGCAATGCTCAGTGAACTGGACTGGAGAATGATCTCACTTTTCCCCCTTCCCAGATTTTATTTTTCAGCCAGAGATCTCCCCTATCCTCTTCACATAACACTGTGCCAGCCTAAGTAAGGGAGCTATTTAAACACTGTAAGGAGTGTTCCTGTGCACCAAGTCATGGTCCAAATCTCTTTTACCCTAAGGAGTGGGCCTGCTTTGATAGTGTCAAGGGACTCAAAAGCAGATACATATCTGAGTCAGATCACCTTCTAACTGCTAGGAAGGCTGCATAAGAGGGTTTTGTCAGATCTAGGACAAACTAGCTTAGCAAATGTAAGATTTGCTCACTATATTTGCACTCCTCTGCAAATTACATAAACATGATCTCAATAAACTACTGCCTCTTGTTCAGTTGCTTTGGAGGGGGCCTGGCTTTGGAGCTTGTTGGGATCAAACCAGAAACAATTAAGGTTGAATTGTGCTGATATTCTTATCCAAAGAAGAAATCTGCAGCCCTGGCAGGCATTTTTCAGTATGACCACAACTGCAGCAGACCCTGTCCATCCCAAAGAAAGCTCCCCATTTGCTCAAGGTGCTGCATGTCTTTTACAGGGTAGTTTGGAGACAGCCTAAATGTGCTATGTGGGGGGCAGAGCGAGCTCTAACCAAATTGTAAGCACAAAGAGGAAGAACTGAGTCGTAATAGGTCCCTTCCCCTCTTTCTCCACTGATACTCATGGTAAGAGAGGGAGAGACACAGGGGAGACTCTGTAGAGCTGCCTATGCCTACCAAATAACAGCCTCCAGTACTTGCCACACCTACAGGAAGATCCCCAAACTCCACAACCTGTCCAGATTGCCAAATTCCTATCATCATCATCACCACAAAAATTTTTACTGCTTAACAGCATTTTTAAGCTCCTGTCAGGGCCAGGGAGCCTTACAGGCCATCATGACAAAAGCATTCATGTCCTCGCTTTAGAGACAGGGCAATAAAGACAACCTTGCCCAGGGCTTCAGAGCAGGTCAGTGCCCAGGCTGCAATAAGGAGTCTTCCCCTCAGATTCCTTTAAACATGTTGCTGGACATCACTGCTCTTCCCTGTCTTGTGTCTGATAAATGCAGTAAATCCAGAGGCAGTTGGAAGCGACAAGTGCAGAGGCTGACAATGATCTAACCACACAGTGCCTGGAGCAATGTGGGTTGTTGTTTTCGCTGTTGTTTTTGCTGTTTCTTGTGGCTTTGGTTTCTCCCCCCACAGTAAACAGGAAATGAATAAAACGTGAAGGTAACTCCATCTCCTTGTGAAAAATGACAGCTGATTAGATTGCAACAGAAGGGCTGGGGAGAAGTTCAAAGTGTTTGCCACTTAATGGAAAACTTGTGGATTACAGAGATAGAAAGTTGTTGGGTGACTAATTGCTGTTAAAGTCTAACCAAAGCAAGAGGGCCCTACAACCAGAGGAACAAGGACTTTTCCTGGGAAGAGCCAAGGTCCCCTATACAGACCTCCACAAATCTTTTTATCCATTCTGCCTAAGAATCAGTGGGACTCAGAGATGTGAGGCTCAGAAGTTATTCCTAGACATGAACGAACACTGACCCAAAGCTCAGTCCCACGGAGAACTGTGTGTGCAGCCCACCCAAATGTCGCTTCAGGAGAGCCATGCTTCTCAGGAAGCCTCATAACTTCTTGTCCCTTGCTCAGCAGTTTCTGCTGCAGGATCAGCTCTACTGCTGTCGGAGCAACAAACGAAACCTCTCAGCATAAAATCCAGCACATCCTGGTAAGCCAGAATCAGTCCTGAGTTACCTTAGTATGGAAAGTTTTCAACTGGACTACTTAGCTCCTGCCGCACAGCAGGGTCAGGGCTGTAACCTCTCAGAGAGGGATGGGGTGAAGCAGCAGAGGCAAGAAGCAGTGCAGCCATCCCCACCCCTCAGCCTGCTCCCCCAGGCCTGTTGGTGCCTGCCTCCACCACCGCACACTGCAGGGCCACCCAGCTGACATGGTGGTGGGAAACAACCCATCTCCAAGGGCGCTGCAGGAGCAGAATGCTGCTGAGCTCGGTGCTGCGCAGTCCCTGAGAAGGCTTTAGATAAAGTGCTAATTTGCACTGAGAGTGCCGGCACTATGTACTTTTGGTTACACCTCCACCAGTCTTCAGAGGGCAATCCCATCTCTGGGATGAACACCCAGAAACAAGAGTGTCATGGGCTGCAGAGCTCTGATTTACACCAGGACCCTTTTCCCTGCTGTGGGCAGATGAGGAGGGTGCACAGCAGCCGTGCAGATAATTCACATAGCACTACTTGGGAAGGTCACATACCATGCCAGACAGCTATGCTGTAAGTGAGAATCTGGACTTACGTCTGTTTTATTCCAGTGGCTCAGTCCCTCACACTCTGTTTGCTCCCCAGAATGACAGCCTTGGGAAATACACAGATTTTCCTTTCTAAAGATGTCATCCTGCAACTCTGAGTACTCTCCTAGTCCTTCAGGCTCACAGTTAGTCCGGTTAACAGATTTAATCTTGGTGAAAACATCCTTGAGCCATAGCCCATATGTGGGATGGGTGCTGTCGTGCAATGGGGCAGGCTCCTGTCACAGCCCATGCTTCAGCAAAGCAGACAAATATGTTCATCTTCAACCAGCCCAAGGGTATACACTGAAATCACTGGATGATTCTGTGCCTTCCCAGGATGACGGTCACACTGTTCGTACAAAAGAAGACTCCAGAGACAGAAGCCTGTCTTGAATGGCCTCTGCATCTGAGTGCAGGAACCTGGCAGGTTTGATGCTCGCAGCATCTCCTCCTCTAGGCAGAGCTTAACCTAAGGACTGTGAAAGGGATAAGTGCTCAAACACCAATGGGTCTCCTGTTCTGAGAGAGGCAACCTGCTGTCAGGAGAACAAGACTCAAGTACAGGTCCAAGAGCTCTAGACAGGAGAAAAGTGTCTCAGTCTGGTTTATTTGCCCCCCTGCCCAGCCTTCTCTAGGCTTGTTTATTTTGGTACTGTAAAGTGTTCCTGAGTTGGCCATTGCTTCTGAGGTGTCAGAATCACACGCCTCTGCCTCAAAGCACTTGCAGCCTACCTTGAAAATTGTGAACGGACCAGCTGGGCTGGAGGCAGAGGCTGCACCAGCCTGGCTCCTGGAAAGACTCACTTGCCATGGCTTGGCGAGGAGCATGCATGCCGCAGGGGCTGGACTCGAAGCACTGCACAGCGACCAAGCCTGCCCACGAGCTTGGCCCATCAGCTCTCCCCCTCTACCCCACACGGATGGGCTGCTCTGCATTTGTCCCACATCCTCTCTGTGTTGGGGTGGGGCCGATGCTGGATGTTTTCCAGTCTGCCGAGCCCACACCTGCTGCCATTTCCACTGCCAGTGGGAATCACAGATCCCTTTACCACATTTCAACCTGATCTCTGGGGAAGGCTTTGTTTGTTTTTCCAATGTGCCAGGACTGCAATTAGCTGGCAGGGCAGGCAGCAGGCCAGTCACACCTGCACAGCACAGCGGGACATGAGTGAACAAGCTGCTTTTATGTCCCCCTTATCAACCTGGGACCCCTGACCACTGCTCCCAGGCAGGGAGAAACGGCAACGGATGGGAAATCACAGGCATTTCTGCGGCTCTGCACTCTCTAAGATCAGGGTGTCTCCCACAAGTGGAGAGGAGGGGTACTACTAACATAGGCACCCTCTAAATTACAAGAGCTGCAGCGGCCGCTGCCATCAGGCACAAATGGCCATCTGCAGGGGGGAAAGTGGCCTCCCCTGGAAAAGTCCTTCATCTTCCCCTGCAGATAGAAGCAAAGGGGCTTCCCACAGCCTGGGGTGTTATTCCCACTCTCCTTCCTCCCCCATATGTCAGGTGCACATCCCTGGCTCCAGCCCTCTGATGTCTGGGGAGACAGTAGAACCATTTTCTGACAGTCATTGTGCCTCCATTTCCCACCTTGTCCCCTGCACAGTTTCCTCGCAGCACTGGGAAAGAGGGATGATTTGCTGGTGAGGTCAGCCCTGGTGTGTAATGGGGATATGGGGGAAAGACACCTTGGGCTGCTCCCCCATGAAAGCTCCCATGGCCAGAAATCAACTTTGGACTCCAGCTGGGCAGGGGAGGCCTGTGCAGAGACAGAAGAATATATAAAAGATTTTTTTTTTTTTTTTTTTTTTTTAAGAGAGCAGGAAGGAGCAGGGAAGAGAGGCTGAGTGCAGGGCTCGGTTCTGCTGTTCAGATCTGAGGCTACCAGAAATGCTGGCTGCTCTTGAAAGGGCTTCCTGCCACCCCTGACACCACCCCGGCTGCCTCGCTGGTCTCCGCCACAGAGATCCCACCAGCCCTGAGCTAATTTGGGCTCGTGAGGGAGAGCACAGAAACACAATGGTGACAGGAATGAAAAGCAATGGGGAAGACAACACCCAGGAGAATTATCCTTATCAAGGAACAACATTATATCAAAGGGGAGCTGTGAAGATTGGGAAGAGCCTTTTGTAAAATTCACAATTGAGCCAAATCCTGCTGTTTTTACACGTTGGTCCCCCAGGAACCCCATCGTGAAGACTGCCCCAAAGGGGGACCCCTGTGCGAGGTCAGAGCATGTGCCAGACACACTGCATGTACAGCAATAACGCACCCACTGCACAGTCGCTGTTCACTCTATTTGTGTGCTTTTTAATTACAGTTTTTGTTTGCAAAGCATCTCTTCTAGAAAAGACAAATTGCATTACTCTCAGCTTATTAAAATCACACTCAGAGTTTCTCAACTGCTAATTACACCCAGGCAGTAGTGTCACTGTAATTAAAGCTGGGACGCACGTTTGGGGAGCTGGGAGCCCAGCTGTCACACAACCCCTTCCCTGCACTGCTCTAACCAGACAGGCTGGCCAGAGCCAGGCTCAGCAATGAGCTCAGCCCAGCCCAGGCCTTGACCCCCCGTGATACCCAGGCACAGCCATGGCCATGCCACGATGGAAGATGATGCATGTAAGGCCAAGCACCTCCTCAGCACAGGGGAAGGAGTCCCCTGCACCAAACCTCCCTGGGTTACAGCTGGGCACCTGCACCGGCTCTGCTGCACGGGCAGGGGCTGGGCAAAGGGAAATGTGTAGCCTTGGGGTTACAGTGCTGAGGCGTGGGGAGCGAAAGGGGGTTTACTCCTGTTTCTGCTGCTAAATGAGTGCAATATATCACATTACCTCTCTGAGTCTCCATTTCCTTGCATATAAAATAGAGATTTTGGGCTTCCCTGATAATTAGGGGGCTCCAGGGACAAACTGCAGAAAAGATTCTTACTGGCACCCATCTCACACAAACACTTTAAAGCCTACATAGACTGTGGTGCACCAACAGACTTGGGATTGAATTACATAAGGGAAGATGTGAAGGCCTAGAGACTATGAGCCCCAAAGAACAGCAGTAAAGGAGTTTACAGACCTGTGAGAATCCAGGAGCTTGCTAGAGAACCAAGCCTGCCTCTCCATGGCTTGGTCTCAGAGAAGATCAACTGCAGGTGTGCAAGCAGCCATGTGGGCAGCACAGCGAAACACCTGCCCTGAGCTCAGGCACCTCAGAACTAAAGCTCTCCAGAGCACAGCTGGGACCAGTTAAGCTTCGGGCAAGTAGGGGCTTAACACCAGCACTGGCCTCCTGCTGCCGAGGGGATGCTTTGGAGATACCACTTCCAGGAAAATGAAGCACTAATTAGGGAAAGCAGATAAACGCTGCATCTGTTTTAAGATGAGTTTCCTTCCCACTGAAATCCTCACAGTTTCAGTGCTCAGCAGGATGCAAACACATCCTCAAATGACTTCCTGAAGCCATGGTTTCAAAGATCAGTCCCTTCAAAAGCAATAACATGCCAAGATCAATAGCAACCCCAGGAGAGCTCCAAGCATGCCAGCTCCAAAACCACTGAGCTATCACTACAGCCATTACCTATCAGATGCTGAGGGGCAATTCTACCTCTTCACATTTGAAAAGGCTACTGAGACTTCCCAAGCGATCAGGCTTACTTAAGTACCAAGAAAAAAGTAAATGAGTAGAAAAATTTACATTTCAAAAATAGCATAACATGCCTGTGTAGTATAACCTGGAGAGGCAAATCTGCGGAACTTCATGGGCAACAAACCAGCAGATACAGTTCACAAGCAAAGTGGAGCAGAGCTCAGAGACTCCAGAACAAGAATATATGTTCATCTGCTCCTAGAACGATTTTACTACTAACTCTCTGAAGCTGCTAATAAGAAGTTTTGGAAAGCAGATATCAGATAATAATTTTTAATCCAATACAAGTTACAAGCAAAGAATGAATGATCAAAACTTAATTTGAAAAAAGCTGAGTGGGGTGCCCTATGGATGCTAGAGGCAGCATGTTCAATATATTTACTTGTGGCCCAGTAACGAAATGCAGAAGGTAACATATGGAGCTAGCAAAGGATATCAAGAAAATTTCAAAGAGCTTGTGGAAAACTTGAAAACATCTGTGAAACAGGGCAAATGAGAGCAGCAGAAATTCAATATAGAGAAATATGTCAAGCCTAGCTGTGATAAACCAATATGAAGGATAGTTATATACTGATGGGTTTGAGTTAGCAGCTCTTTTCACCATTATGATTTGTAAAAAATCACAGATTTGTAAAAAAATTTTACACAGATTTGTAAGAAAAATTACACAGATTTGTAAAAAAAATGCAGCAAGAAGGAACCAGGAATTTGTTAGCTCCCAATTCATCCCCTCTTATTTAGAGCTTATAAATGAAACTAGGTCTGTAAAGAGGAAAAGTATTCCTTTGAAAGGGATAAATAGGACAGAGGCAGAGTTAATCTAAGCTGGCAAATCAAGCTACAGCTATAGAAGCTTTTTGAAAAAAATAGTTACTTAGCACAAGGAACTTACCTAAAAACCAGCATAACACAAAGATTATGCCCAACAACACATGCTTATATTAAAACCCAAACTGTTTTACAGTTTAGGGCATTCACTTAAGTAATGCTAACTGTAGCTCCCCTTGGAACAGCACTGAAATCTATCCAAATAGGAGAATTCTAGTTCTGACAGAGGTCAGGATTTTTGTCCCTTAAAACACATGTGGAGCGTCAGAACATGCCACGGGAAGGCAATGCCTGAAAAGCAAAGGCAGGATTCCCGAGAGCTTCAAGCCTTCCTGACCCTACCTGGAGCCTCTGGCAGAGTAGTACCAGCAGCCTCATCTCACCTCCAGCCTCTGAACGGAGTCCCTCTCCCTGCTCCATCCGCCCCACAGACACACACCTGCGCGCTGCGATCCTACCTGGAGCTAAGTGGGATTTTCCATGCAGGCGGTGCGGCATCTCAGGGGTCCTCCCAGCACATCCCTGCCTGGCCCAGGGCTTGGCGCCTGGCCCAGGGAGAGGAGAGCCTCTTCTCCAGAGCAGCCGGGCTGTTCCCCTGTGGGTGAGAGGCTGGGTCAGTCCCAGTTCTTGTACTGGGCACTAGATGGCACAGATGGGAGGAAATTCAAAGGTAGCCAGCCTGCGATCTGCGGCGCTTGGGACAAGGGGTCTGCCAGTTGTCCGAAGGAGGTGGCTGCCATGGGGGATGCGCTGTCGGCAGCATCCCACGGGGTATCCCCTCCATGGGGTGCACCCCTTGCCACTGCCCTGATGCATCCCCTCAGCATCCCATCCTGCGCTCTGCAGCCAAAGGGTCGCCGGTACTGCACTGAAGCGGGATGGCCCTGCAAGGGCCGTGGCCTGCAGCCTGCCCCTGCCTCCTGGACACGATCCCTCACCAAGCACAGACTCGCTGCCTCGGGCACGCAAACACCTAGTTCACAGGGCAACCCTTTATTTGGCTCAAACTGCCTCAAAAAGAAGGGGGGAAATCCTCCCTGGGATTTGCCTTGTTTCGCTGTGAGGCTGCACCTTGGCCATCAGCCTGCAGGATAACAAATACTGCGTGACACCGCAGCGAGTGTGGGGAGAGAGGCCAAGGGCTGGGTACCCCCTCACGGTGGGTCTGGGGAGTGGCACCACAGCACCTTTCCTTTGCCCTGTGGGATGATGGTGCAAAGGAGGGAGGCACTTGGTCACTGCTCTTACCAGCATCTTTCACAAGGTAAGCTCTGCTAAATCAGCTCACTTTTCCCTCTGGCTTGCTTTCTTTTTAGCACTGCTGCTTGCAATCCCTGAGGTAGGACCTGTGCCCTGGAGCCTTCCCAACCTCATCTTCCTCAATTTCTTTAAGGTGTGGATGAAATTCCTTACAAGTGAATTGTGTGGACTGACGCAATGAGGCAAACGTGGACTAAGCCATGCAAAACTGCTGTGCTAAGCACGGAAAAGGCCAAAGCATTATTTATGGTGAGAAAAAAAGTAGGGGAAGGTGGAAGGTTGTACGTTGGCCCCTGCTGTTCTGACATTAGAAATTCAAAGGTTAACACAGTTAATGCATCTGGTGAGGATCACAGGCTCTGACAGCCTGTCTGGAGAGACTCCATCTGCAGCGCTGCACAAGGAACAGCGTGTGCAGGATGGCACTGAGTGAGCAGCAAGCTTTGTGCACAAGGCAGAAGTGGCACACATGGGTGTTATCCAAACCAAACCTGAACCTGGCAAAGCCTAAAAGAGCTTTTGTGCTGAGCAGGTCGGTGGTGCCAGGTATTAATGACACACACACAAGTCTCCTAGGAAAGGCCTGTTTGCTGAAGGGAGCAGCACTGGACGGGCTGCGCTGCAGCCTCCTGGAAAAGATCAAGGTGGGCACCACTACCCCTTCCTGTCTGCTCATGGCACTGCCCTGCAGACTGAAGTGGGTCTAGGGATCACCTAAGTTCAAACCCCACAGGTTGAATCCCACAGGGTGTCTTAGGTGGGAGACAAAACACAAATCAGATGCCAGCAGTGTAAGATCCAAATTCATCAATGGTATAAACGGGGCAGTAGGTCAGTTTGGCTCAGTGGCTCTTATCTTTCAAAGGCTGGAGCGGTGCCACTGCTGACCAGGGCACAAGCTGGTGGGAGGCTCAATGCGATCTCCAGAAGGCAACTCCAATGCAGCGTCCAGAGGCTGGCTGAGCAGTATAGACGGGCCAGAGATGCCCCTTCAACATGGGGCTTTTCACTGACAGACTTAGAGACCTGCTTTTTATCGCCCCTTTAAGTCCAAATGCTGGGACACTGGCATGTGACAGCCTGGCTCTGAAAGGTTTCTGGGCAGAGAAGGAAATGCTTCGGAGAAGGCTTTTATGCTCCAATTCCCACTTTGAGCCCTGCTTCTTGTACTCTTCCACTGCTCTTTAAGTACTAGGGGTTTTTTTAGCAGAGATGTCTTTTTATCTTTGAATATAGATGGAAAAAACTAGTCAAGCTGGAAAGAAATAAAAACAGCTGGTCACTTTTCCAGGTCTGCCATGAACTGTAAACAAGTCTTAAAAAGTTTTTTAAAAAGCGCTGAGGTCTTTGGAGAACATTAAAGTCTTAGTCAGTGGTGTCATCCTCCTCAGCAGGAAGACACCTGATGTGTCATCCTGGTGGCTGGACTTGCTTCACTCTGCCAGAGCCAGCGATGGTGAGAGCACTGAGCTTCCCATGCAGACACCACTCAAACCAGCCACCAGCATCTTCATGCACTGTGCCTGCTCAAATCAGACCTCCACAGTCTGGCTGCCTGGCCTCCAGCGCCTGGTCTGCACACTCCCCTGGAGGTCTGTGGTTGCTCTCAGCGGTTTAGCACTGCTGCTAAAACACTTGGAGACAATATAATCTGTGCACTTAGTGGTTTCAAACTTCAAAAGCAGCTTAGCAGCACCAGGAGCTGCCTTCAGCCTCTCCTGTATGGGCTTAAGTTGGTTTAATTCTTTTATGAAAGTGTAACTCCAGCCCATACCCTTAAACTGTGGAGGTCCCTTCTAAGCCAGATTTTCTAAAAGCTCCTTAGAAATACTTCAGTGAGACACACACAAAAAATTATCCCAGCGGGACATAGTACAAGATCAGATGTTTCTGCCTCCTAAAGCTGGAAATGTGAGAGCCCCAGGGCAAGGTGCATTTTAAATCCTTGCAGGGCTTTCCCCCACTGTTTCTCCCATCTTAGATCAGCTTCTCAAATGGTCTAATCTCTGGTAATGCCCGGAGAGGTCCCAGGGCCTTCCCCTACGCCTTCCATCAGCCTTGTGAAAGCACTGCCCCAAGGGCAGGTGGCTGAACAGCAAACAGCCCCCTGGGACCGCAGGCTGCTCTGCTTTTCCTTTCTTTACTGCCCCCCTTTACAGACTGAACAAAAGCACAAGGTGTTACAAAGGGGACCTTGTGCTCTTGCCTTGAAAGGCCTCCTGTGGGTCCCAGTGCCTCTCCCTTCCCTTTCTGTAGGGATTCTTGTGAGTCTGCCAGGGGAAGCAGGCAGGACCAGGCAGCAATGGAGAAGTGGAGCAGGTGGAAGGAAAGAGTGGGGAAATGCGAGCCTGGAGGGGAACGTGAGAAGAGTCAGGGCTTCCCACCACCTCCCTCTGAAAGCACAGACGGGGCTGGAGGAGATACCCACACGGGAGGTGTGTGGTACACTTCCTGAGAGGGAAGGATGGGACAGGAAGGGTAAGGCCTTTGAGCAGAGCCTGGCTAGCACCAGTGCTTCCAGAGCTGTGACAGATGTCCCTGGTGGTGCTTTCAGAGCTGCTTGCTCTGCCTTTCTGCCAGGCACTAC
Source organism: Athene cunicularia (assembly GCF_003259725.1). Lineage (NCBI taxonomy): Eukaryota > Metazoa > Chordata > Aves > Strigiformes > Strigidae > Athene > Athene cunicularia. The sequence continues at coordinate 5,266,252 of NW_020799121.1, read as the reverse complement.
AGCCGCTGCAGCAGTTCAGTGTAAGACTCTGTGTCCAAACCTCACAGCATCCAGCTTCACAGTCCGGTTTAATTTAACCAAGATAAAATTAATTTAAATGAAATGGGTGCAACATGGACCCTCAGAATGGAGGTAACAGAAATGTACCTCAGATACCTAATTAATTCATCATGAAAGTCGTGGAAGCTCAGAATTCTCCTGTGCTAAGAAGTCAAGTTAATGTCATGCATCACTGGAGCGGACTGGTGACCTTCCCTGTGCTTGCAGCAATGTTGTCCAATTTAACTGTGACCACAGATCACAAGCTGTTAAGATTCTCTATGCAGGCAATATACAGGCCAACAAATCTGGTTTTATGGGCCCTGCTAGAACTTGATTAATTTGCCCAATAATGACTAGACCAGTGTTCATAATTATTTATCAGAACTCTGCCATTTTTAAAACCCATCACTGTACAGATGCATGCCTCAGACCCAGAACACCACCAAGGGGCCTCACCGGCTGCAAACAGAGCCTCAGCTGCAAGAATCAAAAAGCTTAAGACCTAATTAATATTACATGGGCTATTCCTACCATTTCTCCATCAAGTGCAGAGTCTCTGCAGTGCCTGTCTGCATGCAGTTGCTACTGATGCTGCAGGAACTCCTTAAGACCACAGCCCATGGTGCTGTGTTCATCTTTTATCTCCCCACTTCCATGTACTCTGCACAACCATTAAAGGGATTTATTCCCTGAAACTGCACTGTCATGGACAGGTGAAACTTCTCCAGGTCTCTGCTGCTTTGTTCAGTCAAGAGTTTACAGGTGTTTGGGCTACAGAGCTCCTCCCATACACTTCTCCTTGAATAGATCATGACCAAACAGCAAGGGCATTTGCCTCCCAGATATAATGGAATTAAATCTGGAGTCTGGACTAGCTCTTTGCATGTATCTCTCCAGGGCTACAGCTCCCTTCCCTGCAGGAGGCTTGGCTTTGCGGGATCTGCCAACAAGCTCAGAGCCATGTGAAATAACAACTTGGGAGCTCAGACAAGCTGGTTTGCAGGCAAACAAAAGCTGAAGCTGTGAAAGTGTGAGGCAGTCAATGCAGCGTCTGGCAGCACAGCCTCACCACTGCCTTAATCCTCTTTCCCTTCTTAAGCGCTAAATTAATCAATTACATTTCCAGCCCAGCAACAACAGTGAAAAATGTAACCTTCATCATATACAAGACAAACATAATTAGGATTGTCATTCGGATCCAGCTTGACCAGCATACAAATCAACAGAGCCTCGGTGAGCGCGCGAGTGTGCGCGTGTGCGCCTGGGTCCTCCCACCCAGGGGCAATTGGAATTGCAGTCACACCGTGAGCACTACGGGGTATTTCAAGGGGAAGGGCAGAGGCAGGAGCTCTGGTTGCAGCGATCCGGCTCTGCAGTCTCTGTGCTGTGGCACTGAGCGCTGCCCAGACAGGGCAGAGGCATGTTCTACACTGCAAACTTGAGGCAACCCTCCAGTTGTGTCTGAGGAGGAAGCCACGACCTTCCCAGCCACAGCACACGAGCCCAATTTCCCAGCCTACTGCTACAGATGCCATAGACCCTATAGAGATGAGACAATACAAAAAAAAAAGAGGCCTTAGCAATCTCTGACCACAGTTGCCAGTGTGAATTCGTAAGGGGTGAGCAATTACTATCCCCTCTTCAGTCTAATGATGGGTGAAAGTCATGGAGGACTAAGTATGCTGTGCAATGGCAAGAGCAAGCCAGGAGTGTTCAATGAAAGCATCAGCCCAAGGCTCAAAACCAATCCAAGAAGCCAAGTGAGTGCTAGGAGACAGACAGAGCAAACCCACAAACCTTACTGTGCTATCAGGTAGCTCCAGGGTGCATCTGCATGCCCGTGGCTGTTGCACGTGTTCACTAGAGGCTGCAGCATGACTAGAGGAGGGGCAGGGAGCTAGTTAAGGATGATCTAAGGTCTGAAATGGCTTCTGTACAAGACCAAGACTCTTCAGCCTGGGAAACAGAAACCTGAAAACCTGAGAGGGGACTCAGCAGAGGTTTATCGTTCGAGAGTGGCTTAGAGAAAATGAATAGGGAATGACTGCCTGCTGCCTCTTCCAATATTTAAGCTACAAAGCATCAAACGAAAACAGTAAGTGACAGATTCAGAACAAAGCAATTACTTCTTCAAACAACACACATGTGTACAGTAGAACTCACTGCCATAAGATGCTGTGGATGACCAAAATTTTCTCAGTCTCAAAAAATTTTTAGAAAAAACCCGTAAAGGACTATTAAACGCAGAGATCCCCACCTGGGAAATTCCCAAACTACAGATGGCTGATGGTAAGGAGGGCACACCAACCTGCATCCCCCTGTTCTTTTGCTCCTGGCTAGGCATCCTCTATTAACCACTGCTAATCAGGATCCCAAGGGAGAGAGACCTGCAGTCTGATCCAGTACAGCTGCTCTTCTGTTCCCGGCACTGACCAGCTCTCCTTACCTGCCCTAAAGACCAGGAGCTGGGAATGTTCCCATTACTGGACACTGGGATGACAATAAGGAGATGTGCTTACAGCACAGAATTTGAGTGAATAGTGAGAGGATCTCTGCTTTCTATTTTTCCCATTTCTCATTTTAGGAGAGATTTTTGGTAGAACTCTAACTCAGCCATGCTGCACCCAGCTAGATGCAGTTGGCAGCACCATATATGCCTGTGTTCAAGTTAGAAGCAAGTTAATATCCTTCTGAGGGGTGCTAATATATCCACTGGGATGGGATGGAGGAATTCTCTTTCCAAGCCTCAAAACCACTGCCTGTGGTCGCTGTGAGAGGCCTTGCAGTCCCCTCTGTCCTGCTCAACAAGCTCATGAACTGATCTATCTCCCTGTGGAGTTTTCAAGTGCCCTTGCCACCACAGCAAAGAGGAAAGGGAAGGTGGGGACACTCCTGTAGATTGTTATCGCCCAGGTCTTGCATCCTCACCTACTGGCTGTCTCTCCTAGGGCTGCATAGGACCAGAGGATGCAGTCTCTAAGAGAGTCTACTCTTCTCAAACTCTTGTCTCCTCCCCCTATATGCAGCAAACCTTGTTGACTATTTTAGCTACAGAAATACACCCACTCGCTGTCATGTGCCCTTTGAAAGTGCACACACAGATAGGGCAGGATTATCTCTTAGTCTACAAAGAGCTGCCAGCCAGCCATTCTCCTTCAGTAAAACCAAGCGGAGCATTGGTGTGTTTCTCATTAGTTCCCATTATTCATGCTATTGTAGTGTTTCCAGTTTCAAAGCATACAGACCAGAGACAGCTGAACTGCTCCCGCAACTGTTTGTTAAGAGGATTTGATCCATGGTGGGATATTTTCAAGTCACACACAGGGGAGAAGGTATCCTGGTAACAGTGCTATCCTCTGAGCCGCTTGCTTGCCCTGGTTCTCCCACCACCTCGGAACAATGCACACGGTCTCATCCCCGCCTAAGTGTAAACTGCAGATTATGTTTCCTTCTCCTGACTCTTGGAGATAAGGTGTGAGACAATTCAGCCATACAAAGCCATTCCGCTATTAAACTGATCCTTTGCTTGCAAACCCTGCTATTGCTGCTTCTCCTTTCAGCTGCACTCAGAACAGAGCAGGCAGAAGCACAGATCTAAGACAGCCTGTCCAGCTGCCAGACAGTGGGGAAAGGCCACCACACAACCCCCCGCTGACACCTTTACCCATCTCTCTCAGCCATGTAGATTTTGTCCATTCCTTTACTCCCAGTGTCACTCCTGAAGCCATAATGCTGCACCCCATACAAGTGATTTTTATCTTGACACAGCCTCTCTCAAAGCTCTCCAACCAGATCCTGAAGTCCTTACTCAGCATCTAGTCCCTCCAAATGGGATTACCCTGAGTCAGGTTCAGCAATATCTCAGGATCTGTCGATGCTAATTTCTCTCTTGCTGGTGCTTTAGCTAGAACAGGGAGGGGAATAACATGGACAGTCGGGGCTTTTTTCTGATCAAACACTGAATAAAACTCTGAGAAGGGCTATCAGAATTTGGCCTATGGTGGTTAGAGACCTGTGTAAGCACTGTGACAAAATTGATGCATTGACCAGGCTGTTTTAGAGTCCAGCCTCATTTTGTCCCTGTCTCTTCAGGCCAGACTCAAGTCACCCGTAGAGTATTTGAAGGAAGATGCAATGATGCAGAGCACCCACATCTCCATCCCCATTCACAACTCTGAGGAATGCTGGGAAGGAAAATGAACCTTGCTGGCTCTGCACAGCAAAGAGCCATGGCCATCCCCATTCCCCCCAAGTGAGGACCCCATGACAAGAACAGATTCTTCTGCAGATGCATTAGATGATACTTATCTAGTGGATGCACAAGGCAATGGGTACCCCAGGCTGTTCTTACAGCTGTGTGCCCTCACATTACAGCAACCAGACACTCCTGCTCTGTGGGCAGGACTTACAGTCCGTCCTGGGCACCTGACTTCAGTGTGGTGACAGTCCTGAACAGAAGTGAGCCCATGGCTCCAGTTCCAGAAAGGTCATGTTGAGCCACTGGTTATGCTGGGGACATGACTCCGCTGCCTGCAAAATCTCAGGGGCTGGGGGTGGGATCCAGGCTTTGGTTTTTACCATCCTGTCGGATGGCAGCGATTCTCCCTGAGGAAAAGCATGTGCTAAACTTGCAGTGCGCTGCTGGGGGAGGGAGGGATGCACACCAGGAAAACACTTCTACCCACAGCAGGTAAGGAACGGTGCCAGCATCGTACTATCAGTTGCGGACGACTGGTGGTGGGCAAAAATCCTGCCCACTTTCTAGATTCCTAAAAACACTTCCGCTGGGTCCAACAGCAGACTGATAGAAAACACAGCCCACAGAAGCAGTCCCAGCCAGATGGCGTTTGGAACCACTGTTAATCTTGACAACCTTTTGCAGTATTCAAAGAGTTTACCCAGGAAAAAAAAAAAAAAAAAAAAAAAA
>NW_020799121.1:5222315-5261233 GCF_003259725.1 Athene cunicularia | reverse complement strand
ACCTGGGCGGGCTGCCTGGGGGCAGGGAGCGGGGGGCTGGGAGGGAGGAGGGCTGTGCTGCCCGCAGGAGAAGGGGTGTCCAAGCCTCGGCTGTCCCCATCCACACCCCTCCCTGCCAGCCCCTGGCTGCGCTCGGGACCGATGTCCCCCAGAGAAAAGCCACAGCCGACGCACTGCCACCGCATCCCGTTATGCCCATCCAGCCAGGCTGGCCAAGATCTGGCTTTGGAAGAACCCAAAATGATTTTGGAGAGCACCTCGGGGGCAGCCTAGGCTGAGGGGAGTGGTAAAAGGGGTCAGTGTATCAGTGGGAGCTTGTTTCTGTCTGCCGCCATTCAGGAACAGAAAAGCCAGTGTGCAGACAGCGTGGTGCCAAACTGATGCTGAGGACAGAGCCCTGCTGCTGGAACAGAGCCATCTCCTCCATCGCTCAGGGCTACCATCACTTTCCAGGCAAACTCAGCTCCCCCAAACTGCGGGCAACTCTCCCTCTGATTTGGACAGAAAACACCATCAGTTTTTAGCTTATCATGTTGCTTCATTAGATAATGACCTACTTCATCCCGGGAACATAGCGTGTTTCTTGCCATAGTGGCAAGTAACCTTTGGGTGTGAGTACGTTGGAGCAGGGACTGGCTTGCTGGGGTGCTGGCGCGGGCTGCAGGGAGCTGCATTAACCACCCTGAACTTCCTGCGTTCTACAACACACCAACAGCGGTGGTCAGTGCCCCAGGCTACCAGCAAGTTGCACACTCACGAGTAAGAATTTTCAGGACCAAAAATTAGATCTCTGTTTCTACTGTCCACTGCCTTAGCATGAGGATTCTTACCAGCACCACAAACACTGTTCTTGCCAGGTGTGTAGACAGATAAACTCTGAGCAGAAAGCGTGTATCTGTGCACTAGTATGGCAGACAAGGGCTGAATAAGATTTCCAAGGCAGTTTCGGAAAGGCACTGTTAAAGAAGCCTGTGAAGAAAAAGGCAACCACTCACTTCGTGAACATGGTGATGTAACGTGATCAGACTTCTGTAGGGTATGCCAGAGGCCAGAACTACAGAACATCATTTTCTATAGTGCTCAGCACCTCTCCTTGAGACTGAAGCACTGAAATCCTCCACAGACCTTGGAGGTCCCCAGAAGGTCCATCTGTGAACAGCCAGGGTTTGAATCCTAAGTCACGGAGCCATCTGGAATGGAGGGTCGTTTCCAAGCCCTCCTTTCAATGCAGCCTGCCAGCTCCTTTCAGGATCAGTTAGACACTTGGCTTCCCCACATCTGCGCTGACGGTTACCATGTCCTCAACACTCACATTTTGTCCACTGCCTTTCCTGTTCCCCTTGTTATTCCTGGTCCCCATCTCTGCCTGTCGGTGTCGAAATGGTGACCCTCTGTTCATCTGCTCATGACAGAGCAGCGGGACATGCGTCCCATAGTCACAACACAGCTTTCCTCTGCCAAGTAAGATGGGAGCCCATCCAACACCACCCCAAAGCCTCCAGTTCATTGTGTGCTCAGAGGTTTCAGAGACCGAGGGCTACACCACTAACGTACCACACCCTTACACAACTGAATGCAACTGTCAGCCAGTCCAAGGTCACATAATCAGAACCAGTCCTCATATGGCCAGTGTCAGCTTCAAAGAGTACCATGATCAGCCTTTTTTTTCTCATTTGCAAATTTCCCTTGCTTCTCAACTAAGTTCAGCCCTCAGCTCGGTGCCCAGCACGTCCTTCCTTACACAGACTGGCTTACCTTGGCAGTAACACGCTCTCAGGAGTCACGAATTAATACGTCCCAGGTGAGGGTCTGTTTGTTACCTGTAAAAAGAGAGATACCTTGTTCACTCTAGTTGGCAGTGAGGATATTTAACACCATACCTCATCACTGTGCCTTGGGCCAGAGCGCAAACCCCCCAGAGAAGGCAGCGCAATGGCAGGACCAGAATCCCACCCTCCTCCAGGGATCTCAGGCCGGCCAGAGGACACGGGCTCCTGATGCATGGCTCCTGCTGCAGACGCAGACCTTGTCCAGCCCTGCAGATGTACCCGCAGGGTCTAACTCTGTCTGCCAGTGGTTTTTGACCTGTGGTCTGCAGACTCCAAAGGGCTGTGGGCTGCTCCTAGGATGTCAGGAGGGTGTAAAGCAAGCAAGCCATGCAGAAAGGGATCCAGTCACAGAGATGCAAGATATCAGCATTTTAGAAGACTGCAGAGAGAGCTGCAAACACAGTGTAGTCTCATGTATGCTTGCTTTGTACAGGAACACTTGGACAGCTCCATTGCACATCACCTCAGCAGTCTCAGAAATACCCACCTGCCAAAGACAGACCTGCTTTCCTGCTGGTCTGTGTGGGGATCGCTCAGCTGAGACCAGGGGAGGCATTAGACCTACGCCAGCAAAAAGTCTGGTACAATGTGATTTCCCTGTGCTGAGACAATGGCCAAGTGTCATTTTTAAGATAACAGCACTAAGCCAACTGAACTGGCAAGACTTATAATATCCTGCTGTCTGCATCCACCCTTTAGGTGGTACAAAATTTTCGAAGAAATGAGAGAGGGAGGGAAATAAGATGAACCAGAAAATGCCCCCGGGCTAAGAATTTTATGTACTATCAACATGAAGTGAATATTTACAGCTATATTATTTATAAAACCCTTGCAGGCAGGATTTATAATGGGAATGCAGATTCATCTTAATGGTATAGCTCCAGTTGGGGGAGTTTAATTACTGCTCTGACATCCACTGCTGCATGCCCAGCCATGCCATCCTCTCGGCAGCTTTCTTCATCTCTGCACATTACACTTGGCGTAGGAGGCTCCACTTCCCTGAAGCCTTATGGTTAAGGGAGACATTGGCATGACGCCTTGGTATGCTCCTGGCCCACATCCAGCTGTGTGTCCTTCAGGAGTGATCCACTGCTTGGGTTCCTTCATTGCTTCTGGGTATCATCTGCGTACACAGAGTGATGGGGCTGTAAAGCATTTGATTTATTCTCTTCTCCACCAGATGTGTAGCCAGGGTCTCTGGTATTGTGCTCTCTGCTCAGTCCAAGCATATCCAGAGCAGGAGAGAGTGGATACAGTACTGGCTTTGATTGCCGCTTAGGGTTAAGATCCCACACCTCTGCCAGCTATGGCTCCATCCCTGCTGATGATGTATCTGTGTACACCCAGCTTTTTTTTTCCCCTCTCTTTTTTTTTAGCTCTCAGTGCATCTTTCACTGGGTGGTGCCTGAAGCACACATTCAGTGGAGCAGCACGAACATATGGGGCACCCATTTGCTTATTCATTTCTCCTGACAGCAGCATACAGAACGGGCATAGGACTTGTTTTCTTCGTCGGCTGAGCCCTCCATGTCAGCTGAATCAAATCAGCGCTATCCCTGTTAGGGAGATATTTTCTTCTACATTTCTACTCCTGGGATATATTTTTTCTGCCTTCAGGGTATTTTCATGCAAGTATGTGATTTCTCTTTCCCAAAGAAAGAGAAGGTTTTTTTTCACAGCTCCATGGTACCTCCTCACTGTAGTAACTGTGTCATATATTGGGTCTTAGCTTTCCTCTTAGCAAGAAGTAGCTTAGTTCTTTGCAGTGTTGCCCATCTGGCCCCTGGGGAGTCTTTTTGTTCCCAAGGATGCTGAGCTTTCTTCCAGCATGTCCCAAGGTGTCTCATACCCTGGTCCATGCAGGTAAGTCAGACCACAGATGTTCCCCTAGCTCACACTGGGGAAGATGACTCCCCTTGACTGCGGTGTAGACCTACCTATACATTTACCATTACACCCAAAAGTCAATACTGCCAGTGCTTAGTGCCTACTGAGAAATTCAAAGCACAGCTAAATTCATACTCATGGGCAGGACTTGTGCTCAGCCAGCCACCACCAGGGTGTAGGGTTGTATCTAAATACCCGAGAAAGGTTTGATTCCTCCAGAAAAGCTGAGGTTGGAGAAGCAGGTTTAGAGCCATTCCTGCTCAGCTTTTTCAGCAGATTCACACATAGAGGCTGACAAAACTGTGAGTTTCTGTGGAGCTAATTCTCTCTGGGCTCCAGCCAGCATGGAAATGATACTGCTCTCACCTTCCTGTGGGAGGTGGAAACAGGGTGGTCAGCCCCGAGGCTGACTAGCTCAACACTGCATCTCGTTCAGCTCTCTGGCTGTCCACACCCCCATCACAGTAATGCTGGGTCAGACACAGCTGCTTCACCTTTGTTGGATAGTTTCCTGTATTGAACAACTAGCTGGTACCTCATCAGATTTACTTTCTGGTTTCAAAACACATCATGATTATAGCTCCAGGGAAGTCTTGTGTATCTGACTGACTGTTTTTCTTGTAGGACCTGGGACTGGAAGGAACATTCCTCAATGAAGTGCTCTACAAAAATGCGACTTTCCTCAACTTGGTGGATCCCATCTCCCATGACTTGCTGATGAGCCTCGCTAGAGATCTGCAGTGTCCCAAAAAGGTGAACCCTTTGTCAGCCCTGGGAATACTTTCTGACATAGCACTGAGGCAAAGAGAGCCCTAATGGGTTGGCTGGTGCTGTGTGGTGCTCTGCAGTCCTTCAGACCCAGCCTGTGTATGCCCTTGGAGTGGGGGCATATAGGTTGTTGTGCATATTTCTGTAGAAATCAGTTAAAACTGCTTCAGAATATGAACACAACTAAAGGAGGGGGCAGTTATGCGCACAGAAATCAGGAATTTACTTTTCAAGTGTCAAAAGTAAACTTGATGATGGGTAAAAATATATGGCATGGAAGGTGGTGCCATATTCACTGGATGCCCCAGAGGTTCAAAGCAGCTAGCTTATGGGGCCGCAGAGGGGAACAGAGATCTCTGCCTCTGCAGGCAGAGGAGAGCTTCTCTCTTCCTGGGCCCCCTGCCACACGTAACTACCCTAACCCAGCATTACATCCTCACTATAATCTCCCAGATCTCTTGAGTAAAGAATGGGGCTAGGAATAGGAATATATTGCAACTCGGGATTCAAGAAGCAAATGTGTTATGTGCACAGTATCCCTGCACTGCTCCAGCACTTCCTCCAGAGAACGAGGAGAGCAGAGGCAAAGAAAGGCAAAGCTGAGTGCAGACAAACATCACAAATACCGCACTCCCACTGCAACACCAGCATCCGCTTCTGTTACCCTTTGCCACCACAAACACTTGGATTTGCAATACATCCGTTTGCTCATCAGGTTTAGCAAGTGTCATGTTTGCTTTATAAGGAAAGCAATAGAGTGAATTTCTTTATTCAAAGGAGATACTAAGTACGCACAGCTCAGAGCAAACAGCAGCACCCTAGGGAATACACTGAATGCCTGGTGTAGATTGGTGGCATTTCTAAACTTGTTCTGTCATCTCCTGAGGCTCTCTGATAACAGTTAACCGGTCAGGTCTCAACAGACAAGCTACATTTAGCCAAAGTTTAATCATCATCATTGGGCTGCAGTGCAGCCTGAAAAAAAAGGTATCTTCTTTTCAAGTGTAAAAATTCTATAAGCATCTAAAAAGGAAGGGGGTGGGTTGCAGCAGTAGTACCTCTTAACCATATTTCACTTGACTTCATCTCCACCTGTTCTACCAGAGCATCTCCAGCCTCACGCTGTGCAGCGCCCTTCAGGGGAGGCAGCGTGAGGGGACATGACCCTACGCCAGTACCCAGGTGCCTAGCAGATAATACACTACAATTTACATATACCTGCATATACCCCTCCTCCTCTGTTTTCATGTCTTACAGATGCACTTGCTTACCTGCAGACACATGCACCATTATATAGATAAGATTTTCCCCATTCCCAAGGAAGATGTTGAGCACCTGAGCTGTCCTTCAAAGCCAACAGGAGTTTAATTAAGGGGTTGGAGAGACTCAGTACCCTACAGCACCAGCACAAGCACTGGCAGACCACAGCCCCTCTCCGGCCGTGGCTGAGCAGCTGGTGGGTGTAACTGCCTTACTGGCAAGTAGGCTGAGTGCAATTCCCAGTCTGTCTCTGGAAATTAAATCAGTGAGGACACGGAAAGGAACAGGAGGGTAATTCTCAGCTGTGAGCCAACAGACGTTTGCAGAGCAGCGTGCCAGCTTCTGTGCTGAAGCCTGGTGTGCACGTGCACCCACTTGGAAAGGTTTGCTGTTGTAGGTGACAGCTGGGTGCCAGTTGCAGCCTTGCCAGCACAGTAGTAGTCTAGAACAAGGCACCTAACCCAAGGGCACGGGCAGTCCTGTGGGGTTCCAGGGGAAGCTGGGATGGGGATCAGGGGCGCTCAGCTGAGCACTGAGGCTGGGATCCCTCTTCACTTGGCACAGCGGGACAGCCACATGCTGGCAGCGCATCCCTGGGGAGTTCAGCTGATTCAGTGGCTGCTTGGAAAAGTCAAAGTGCAGCTGTTGGCCCACAGTACAGCACTTTAACCACTTCAAACAAAGAACAAATTAGCCTATCCCTGACAGCTTTAGTGTGTGTTTACCTATCAGATCCCTAAATGCACCCGTTGCACCACAGCTGGAGGGCTGAGGAATGGGAATACAGGTGCCAGTCAGCATTTGGAAAATGTGATAGAGGGGGCAGAAATCCCAGCCTTCAGCAGCTGCCATTTGCCATTCTGCTTCACCAGAGGAAGAGAGGTGCTGTTCAAAGTCATGGTGATAGAGAACACATTCAAAAATAAACCCGGGAAGGTAGCAACCATCTTGGTGCCATCTTTTCCAGATGGCAGGGGCTGGAGGGAACTGCTGACATTGGGAAGCTCCCAAACTCAAACCTCCATGAGCAGAACGGACTGCAAGGAAGTAATATGGAGTCTGGGGAACTCACTGGTTCCCTGTTCCAGCATCCCCCAGCTGGAGCACAGGAGGGAACAGAGTTGGGGGTGCTGCTGCAGGAGGAGCAGGGATGTCCCAGGGCACATCTCTGCCAGCAAGAAACACCTTGGGGATGGGACAAAAGTGCTGACTGCTCAACTTTCCACATTGGGGTAACAGATAGTTAGTCCAAAGACAGTATGCAGTTAGAGTTTGGGAAGCATAGTGACAAGGTCATAGTCCTGTAACACGATATGTTGGCAGCTTGTCTGCACAGCTGGGCCAGGTGCTGCTGAGAGTACAGCATTGAGGAGCTGGGATGCCCATGCTATCCCTACACTGAACTTTTTTGAAAGTGGAGATCTTTTGAAGAAAAGGGTGTAGGGGGTCCCTGCACAAAACCCTTCTTGCATTGTCAGCCACCCCTGCTTTCCTGGGTGTTGCTTGGCCTAGAGCCAGACTCCCTGCCACAGCTCTTAGAAAATAATCTACTCTTCTGAGCTCTACCTGCTCCTGGGTGGGGTGTGAAACTGTAGACCTATTCTGGGCAGGAACATGTCTGGCTGTGCTGGGGTGCTTCGTGGCAGTGCAGTGCTCCTACTGCTCCTTCTCCACCCCAGGAGGTGATGGCATGTGGCAGAGGCAATTCAGGCCTTCTTACCATTCCCTCTTCGTCTTCTCTTCACCTCCTCCCTTATATACATTCCCCTGCTCCATTACCATCTCTGTTCCTTTCCCATCTTCCTCTGTCCTCCCCCTTGCCTCCTGTTCTGCTGTGGTGCAGGCGGAGTCTAAGCTGTCTGTTTGCTTTCAGGAATATGACCCCTGGAAATCCTCGGACAGGATCTGCAGGCAGCTGATTTACCACCTAACCCCCCACTCGAAATGGCACCGACATGGCATGCCCCGGAGGAAGTCCCAAGTGTGGTAAGCAGCCTGGTGGGGACAGTGTGGATGGGCACAGAGGGGCATCTGCCAGGAGAGGCTCTGCTGCAGCCAAGCACCATCCCAGTCTGCCACTACTGCCCTTCTCAGGGAAAGGCAGGGCTGAAAACCTGCATGGCAGCTGCTGCTCAGCCTCCTAGAAAACCTCAGCCAAACAGCACAGGGTCAGTACCAACATCCCTCCATCTGGTTTGCTATTTACTCCTTTTTATGTAGTCTTACATTTCCTCAACCTCTCCCAAGAGCATTGAAATCAACCCCACCGATTGCACCGCACAGACAACCCTCCTTGCAGGCCTTTTAGGGTGCTTGGCCCTAGGAGGGTGACCAAAGCTGGCAGCCTTGCAGACACACACCCCCATGTGCTGAGGGGAGCCGGCCCTCAGCTCTGCATCCCACTTTGTCCTTGTTTATCCCAGTAAAACTTCCCTGCTTCTGGGCAAGGTCTTCCATTACGAGGCACTACCACCAGGTGATCACTGCATTCAGTAGGAAGCACTCTGGGGTGGCTGGCAGAGGTGACCGTCCTTACTTACCTCCCACTTCTCTGCCAGGACCAGGAGAGGGACCTGACGCAGCACAGAGCCTCGCACACAGGGAACCCAACTCAGAGCACATTGGCCACTGACAGCTACCGGATGGCAGCTGCTTTCCACTACTACAAACATATTCAGACACCCACACTTGTTCTCTCCTTGACACTTGCTGGCTTTTCTAACCAGATAAAGAGCAATCCCTGCTTCTTTTAAATCCACCCCTTCTCTCCTCATTTTCTCCGAGCAAAGACTGTTCCTGTGACAGAAATCACCACTGCTGAAGGAAAGACAGAGAAGTGACTAAGAAAAGAGCTCATGTCAGCCCCATTAGCTCAACAGGAATAAATGCAGGATTTGGTAAAAAGAAATGCAAAATTGGCAGCACTCTGAGAATAGCCTTGGGCTTTCCTCAGACTTTTGGAGTCTTTAATACATGTGCCAGCAACTTAAAATCCCCCATGGGAATTGACATTTCCATCATACCTTTCATTCTGACTCAGAGGCAGATCCCCACTACATCTTAAGGAATAAAACCCCTAATACCACGATTTCCAGGCCATCTGCCTCTCACACCACAGCCCCACTTTGCCACCAAATAGGTGCTCTGTGAGTCTCATCCCCAGCACCCCACAGGGCAGGACTGCTAGTGCCAGTTTGCAGGTGAGAAACACAGCACAGAACAAGACTGAAGGACCAGAGCTGAGCGAGTCATTTTCCAGACCCACTCAGATGATATTTTCCATGTGGGATCCTGCAGAGCACTGGAGATGCAGGATGTAGAGAGCAGGTCAGACCTCATCCCCATTCCCTTCCCAGATAGATAAGGCTTCAAGTTAAGAAGTGCTGGAGACAGGGAAAGTTCTGTAGAGGGTGACTGTCTTCATTCATTTCCAAGCTCCCTTTTGCTGAAACTCAGCATCATTCTGGTTTTCCAAGTGAAAAATCCCTCCATGCCACTACCTAACTCAACCCTCTTTCCCCACACTCCTGTTTGCAAGCAGAACAAACTTCTTTTCCAGTTGGAATTCAGACCGGAGAGTCAAACTGGAGGTGTTCCCTCTGCACAGCCTGGGGAGAGCAGAGGACTGTCTGCTGCAAACTCATCTCTTAGTAACAACAGAGAGCAGGTCTGTGACCAGAGGAAGATCTCTGGGCCCCATGAACCCAAATCCCACACAGAAGGGTCAGGCCCAAAGTACTGGCAAAGTACAGAGCATCTGTGAGCACAAGCAGGGAGGGGGCAGCAAGGCAGCCTGCGATGGAGGGAAATATAGGTCTAAAATGGGCGGTCCTGCCTGGCCACCAGGCCCAGCTGCAAGGTGTTACATAAGGCATAAAATAATTTTGATTAAATATTAAACAGCAGAGCTTCCTCTTTTAAGACTAGAGAGGAACTGGTTTGCAGTTTGCGGCAAAAGGTGCCTGCAGAGTTGGCATCTGAGGCCGCTGCAAGAAAATGGATGTTGCCAGTAGCAGGAAGGCAAGAAATAGCTGCTCCATCAGGGCCTAATTTTGTCCAGCCAGGCTGTTTTTACCTGATCTGAATTCTCCACTTCCCTCTGTCTACTAGTGGGAGCATTTTACTATAATCTCTGTCTCTGAACCCATGCCCTTGGCTTGTATCCTTCCTGCCTTCAAAGTTCCATAAAAACCATGGGTGCAGCAGCAATTACTTTGAAGGCACTTCTAAGATCTAGTGGGGGTTTGGGACAGCAGAGAGGAATCAGTGCATGGAGACCACGTTCAGGAACTGAATTCTCCTCTTGCTTTTGCAGTCTCCTGGGTTTTGGCTTCTGGCTTTCACAGAGCTGATGCAAACCCGCTTGATCTCTTCTGAAATGCGATTTCCGCTTTCTGGCAGCACGTCAGATGGGTCCAGGAGATAATTAACAAGCCCAGCCATACAGAGAGCTTAGAGCATCTGCCAGGTTTTAATTATGTTTGGGCTGTTGTGGAGATGTGGTATGGGAGACAGAAAGGACCTACTAGAGCTGATCCTAGTTCCTATACTGGAGCTCGATCACACACCAGATGTTCCTCTCCACTACTCAATAGCAAACCAGCGGGTCAGAAACTAACTGTAGATATGTCCCCGTCTACTCTCAGAGGGACCCAAAACATCCAGCAAGCACAAACCTGAGCCAACCATGAACTGATACAGCAGAAAGGATAAGATACATTTCTTCAAGCACTCCTGTTTCAATACACAACAATGCCAGAACAGCTAGAACTGTAAACTCTAGTAAGAACCAATCACACTTCCACCAAGCAGGAACAGTATTATGCTAGTCACGCTATAGAGCCCAACCAGATACTAAATATTAATAAATAGACTAAGTTATCAAAGCATCAAACATGAGAACCTGCAGACACACACAGGTATGCTCCTCTAGACCTCCTTAACCACAGACCTGCTCCCCACTAAAACCAGAGGTCCCACCTGCTTCCACTACACCTCAAATTCGGATGTGTTCAGCCCAGCACTATGACTGCAGCAGAGGTTCTGTGTGCCTTGCACAGGACACAGTGGGCTGCTGTTTATCCCGTTCAGCCATTCCTCTAAAGAGCTACCGACAGAAGTGACTGTAACGTGGCACCTGGCCCTGAGTCTGGGAGTCAGGCCACATGGTATTATCAGCTGAATGCCCCAGGCCAGAAGCGGAGTCATACAGAAATGTGGAAGGAGAGAGTTTACAGCAGCACTGTGGACCCAGTGTAACAGCAGCTGAAGCAAGTAGGTGAGATCCAGCCCAGTCTGTGCCTGGTTTTTCTACTTGATTAAACTGTCACAGGTGATGCTGGGAGGCAGTTTGCCTGCTTCATGCTAGCAGGTTCTTGACAGTGCCTGTCTGTCTTGTACGATGAAGGGTTAGCAATGTCACAGCTGTGCAGTCACCCAGAGATGATTTCAGCTGCCCAGGTGATACCTGGGCAGGTTTGCACACTGAAAGCAAGGGCTTCAGTTCTCCTTTCCTGAAAAGTCCTGTCTCAGGTCTGCAGCTTCCAGCCATCAACCTGCACCCCGCCTGGCAGCTGACCCTGCTTGGGTTGGCTGTCTAACCAAACAGGGAAGTCAAGCTTTTGGAGGATTTACTGGGGGTTTTAAAATTAAAAACTAAAAAGCTGGAGGATAAGATTTTCGCATCAGGGACCAGGATGACTACTGCACAACTGTCGGTCGCTTATATCCTAATGGGAGTTCAGTTTTATCACCATTTTACAGTTGTATAGATCACTCACACTTAATGAGGAGAATACATTCTAGAGTGTTGTATAACCCCAGCTTTGCTTTCTCATTAAATTAACATTTATAGCATAAAGTGTAATGGATTAAGAAATGCTGCTCTCCGCAGACATAGGCTTTTTAGGCTATCAACACCACTCTGTGGTATTTTGACAGATGCAGAATTTTTGGATGTTATTAATTCTTGTTTTCAGAAGTGTTGAGGCTTCCTTAATTCAGCATTACAGGAGAACTACGTGTTCTAGTACAAGTGCCACTATCTGCATCCCTGAATCCAGGGCGTTTATTACTTTTTGAGGGTAAAGCCATACTGGACTGCAATTCAGAGTGGAAAGGCAGAAGGGTACTAGGTGAAGGCAGCCTTTGTCTGGAGAGCTGGATCACAGCGTCGTGCTGCAATTAAGAAGCTGTGGATTACAACTGAGCTGTCTTGGGAAAGCCGTGTCAGGGAACCTTCCACTTGCATCACCCCCAGGGCTGACTACTTCAGTGTAACTACTTCCTTTCCTGAGTGCAGAGAATCAAACCTGAATCCACAAAACCTGCAGGCAGTAAACACAGAATGATCTTTACAAGCCGGGTGTTCCTGGCACAGAAGAAAACCCAGATTTTTCACAGTAACAGGTTATGGAAGAGCAAAGGCAGTTGTGTGCATGGAGTGAACTCCCAAACTACATGGATCTGGGCTTTCCTTTTCACAAGTCTCACCACAGTTTTACTTTGCTTATATGAGTGGATTTCATTTCGGCTGATCCAAAACTGGGTGGAGAATAGAGTGTCCCTTCTGGGCTCATTGCTCTGTTTCTGTTATTGATGTGCATTGCTCAGACACTGCAGCATTAGATGTACTTTTAAAATGCAGTCAAAGCACTTGTGTCTAGAAGACTGAGAGGAAACAGCTCTAAAGGGCATTGGATTTTTTTTTTCTTGAAAACATCACTCAGGGCTGCAGATGACAGCTCTGGCAGATTAGATCCTAGCCTTCACATGGCATGAGGTGAATATTAACTACAGCTTCATGTCACCCTTATGCAACAGGGTAAATAGGCACCATCATTCCTGTTTTAGAGATAGGAAGCCAAGTCAGAGAATACCAGTCAGTTAACGAAAGCCACATGGTAATAGTCATATGGAAGTACAGGAACTGCCCCACACAATGTTTTCAAGAATCTCCTGCTCACAGAGATGTCAGCTGGACAGACATGAACTGGTGAACAAATTGTGGAGAGAGGCAGGAACTGTCCCCTCCCCTCATCTTTACAGTGCAGAGAGACCCAAACACTACCCATGATCAGGGTTCCCAGCAGCATCAAGAGGCAGGTACATCTGCAGATGCTGTTGGAGATGGCAGAAAGGGTCCAGCAGCTTGGCACTGCCCTGTCATGGATCAGAAGAAAAAGTCCCAAGACTGACAGGCAGGAGAAGCAGGACACTTTGATAGACAATGAGTGAAATAATGGAGGCTGGGTGGCAGTTGGTAGTGAAAAGGAATCAGCAGAGTCCTTAATGGTTTCATAACTCTTACACAGTTGAAGGTCTGACAAGGACATAGGCTGATACATGACATTTATAGTGAGGAAGTAGCATTATTCCTGCTTTGCTAGGATAGACCTAAATAATGAGGGGAAAAAACCAAGAGGTCTGTGGTGGATCAAGTGGCAGCAGGAGGAAGGCCAAGGGTTCACAGCTCTCCTGAACACACCTTCAAGTAAAGATGACAGCAGAACCAGGAGGAGGAGAGGCGCTCAACTGCATCATCACCTGGAGATACCCATGTCCCACCCCAGCAGCAGAGGGAGGGTGGTAGGAGAAACACTGCCTTTGCACTCCCTTCTCTCCAGGTGAGGGACCTCCCCACAGCTGATCGAAAGAACTTGGGTGCAAGGATGGAGATGTGACTAAGGGACTTCGTCTGGAAGTGGCCTGCTTGTGCACTGCCACCATCTTCACAGAGGTGCTGGGCCCAGCCCCAGAACAGCTTGCTCTGGGTTAGTCTAGGTCAGTGCTTTTGAGGCTTCTCTTTCCTTTTTCATGTCTCACTAGAGGCAGCTAAAGCCAGCCCTGCACAGTAGCACCCCGAGCTGCAGGGAAGCAAAGCAAGCAGATTATGCTAAGTAGGCGATTAAAAAGCCCAGAGTCCATCCCCTAAATCACTTCTTAAAGCAGAGAAGCCATCCAAACATGCCCATCACTAGGTTCTATGCAAGGAGAAGTAGCCAAGAGATACCCGACTTACGGCTAATTAGCCACTACCGTCAGTGCCTTTAATGAATGAGGGAATGCACAGTGATGGGAGTCTCTGGCATCAGGTAAATTTCAGATTTGGAGGCAAAATAAATGTAAGGGGGGAAAGAGGGAGACAGGCAGGGAGTAGTGGGCATTTTCATTACTGAAATTCTGACTTAACTCCTCCCATCCTCTCTCCACAGTGTGGAGACAAGGAAAGGAGTCTGTGACTCCAGGAACCTGAACATTCTTGGGCTGACAAGCTCCTCCAAACCCCACAAACCTAACAAAAGGTCAGGCACCGCTGTGGCTGCTGCAATTCCCACCAGAGCAACAATCAGGAGCCATTACACCACTTGCCTGCAGCCACCAAAGAATTTAGATGATGAGCAAGAAGCTGAAAGGATTCAGTGCTAATAAGTTGTGCTGAGCTCTCAGCACATGGGCTCAAAGAAGCACCTGAGAGAGGGCCTACGGGTTAGGTTCCCTGGGACAGGTCCTGGGGACAAGCACCTAGCAGTTAATTTCAGGTCTCCTAATTGTTTCATCTCAAGACAGGCCTGAATTTGCTTATATTAGCTGAGTTCCTAGGAGGCACAAACAGTGGCTGGGCCTTATGTGAGGAGAGGGAAGATTTTTATCCCAGAAAAAAAGCCAAGGGAGGTGTGAGATGGTTTCATCCCTTTCCTGGCCCACATTTCCAGTTGTGAGATAGAGATCCTTCTTCCGACACCTGCAGGTCCCTCAGACCCATACACTCTCTGGACTGGGTGGATCTCACATGGCCAGGCTCGTGGTGCAGCCTGGGGACAGCTGGCTGATGCCCGCTGAAGAGCGGAGTTGGCACCTAGGGAAAGGATGAGTGGGAGGAAGGCCAGACTCCAAGGAAAGAGTTGGAAACAACAAGGAGATGTACCTAGAAGAGCTCTCATCCCTCAGGAGGGCTGGACGAGGATTGCAAGCAGGGCAGGGTGGGCAGGCAGGCACTATTCCTTAATGGATGCTGCATCTAGCTCCAGGCGGATGATTGCCCTTGCTTCTTACCCAAAGTTTCACAGAATTTCTCACTTGCAGTCATTTCTTCAGCATCTGAGGGAGTGGGGGTTTGTTTCCTCTCTAAGCTCGCTGCAGATAATACAAACACAGTCTGCTTCCCTGCATCCAGGGTCCAGATCCTTGTCAGATGCAAATCCCCACAATTATAAATCTGCACGCAGCACCAGTTGTGGTAGCATTAGGTTAATCCAGCCTTCAGTGCTTTGCAGTCCTCTGCCCACAAGTCCCATGGGCATCAAGAGCCACGTCGCTAAGTAGCTGTTTTGTCGTGTAGAAAGGAAAAAAAAGCTTCTGTAGCTGAAGCAGTCTTTAAGCCTATTTTACTTGCAGAAATTAGGGGATAATAGATGACCCATTTCCTTGGAAATAAACCTGGCATTTTCTCAGCTGTTGCACAGGTGTCTGAGAGCTTGGGATCTTGTGTATCATGCCCCCCCCTGCCCCAAGAAACAGAGTTTAGCAGAGCTCAAAGAAAACGCCAAGAGTCAGATAATTCAAAGTAAAGCATCTACCCACGTCTCCCTGTCCCTTCTCTGACAGCAGATATATTTACCTCTAAAGCAACTAAAGCAACAGAGGAGGAGGAGTGTTCAGCTATTCTGTGCCTGCCCCAGGGATGGTATTTAGCTGCACCTCGTGGAGCTGCACAGAAACACCAAGGAGGAGAGCTGCCAGGGTTCACAGCATGCGTGGGGCATCAGGTCTCATGCTTCAGCACTTACCAGAGAGCTGGGGGCCTGGCTGCAGCATTAGGGCTACGTCCACCAGGGTGAGGCTTCTACAGACAAATCCCTACAAGAGGCATTTTTATAGGCAAGAGAGCAACTTAAACACAGGAGGAGCCCACAGTGCTGAGATAGGAGGCCAAGAGTCACCCTGGCAGGTACTGCAATGAGGGCAAAAGGAAGCAGCAGAAACACAGGAAAGGAAAGAAAAACGAGCCAGCAAAGGAGGGAGGGAGGGCCCTGGCACAGTGCAGGAGGCAGGAGGGTTTAAGCACATTCAGGCAGGAGCAGTCCAGTCTGGAGAATCAATTATGGGAAGATAATTTGTCTGTTTGATTAAGGCCCCCTTGGAGTATTGGCTTGTTGCTGGGGAGAGCAGCAGAAGGTACCGGCTCCGGTCAGAGCACGATCCGTGACTTATTACTGCAGTCCCTGCGCAGCAGTCAGCAGGAGGGGAGCCTTATCGGGCAGAGACAGACGAGCACGTTGCTTTTGTCCTTCTGACATTTCCCCTTAGATATCACTGCCTGCACCCTGAGCCGAGCCACTCGAAAGGGCACCCCAAGAGCCATTCACGCTCGGCCCCGTAAGGAAGCTGCTGTTGCCGGCACGGCAGGCAGCGGCACCTGAGTGCTGAGGCCCGGCAGAGGGAGCGGTGCCGGCTCAGCCGTGCCCTCCAGTGGTCCCCACTCCAGCCCGGTGCCATCCCCATGTCAAACTGGGAGCACTATGGCTGGTTCCTTCTGGCTTTGCAGTAGGAAGGGCAAGGGAGGGTTTGCACAGACTCAGGCGAGGCTGGGGCTGGGGTGGGGGCGGTGTCCCTATGTTGATGTTCCCTTTCTGTGACCCCCCGATCTGCCATGGGTTGTGCAGCACTTGCAGTACTGGGGAGGAGAATTTCCAGGAGCCACAGGCTGCATTTGCACAAAACAGGCACTGAAGTAATCACAGGCTTGCTTTTATGCTTGTTTGTCCTGTGTTCCCCCACACCCCCAAAGTCTTACTCTAAACCAGCACAGACCAGAGAAGGCTTCTGTCTCATTCTCATCACTTGTACCAGCCCCTACCAGATATAGGGGACTCCTTCCCCTGTGCAGTCAGGTTCACACTCAAAATTCATTTCTCCCTGCTTTAATCAGACCAATATGAACGCACACCTCCAGTGTGCATTCAATACTTGGTTTTGCTAGAACAAGTACTCCATATCAAACATGCAGATAAAACCTCTAGCACAGCTAAAGGGATAATGTGCCAGGGGAGACCTGAGACTCTACCAGCTTTGAGGCCAGTGTCTGAAAGATTTTATGCAAGTTGAACCCTCTTTTGTGGTAGATTGTGCTACACCACTGCTGGTGATTGGTGACAGAGTATACAAAAAAAGAGCATGCATTGTTTTTCCAGGAGAATTGAAGAATTACAGCTCCCAGGCAGCCGGGGCTGGTACCAAGCATCCCTTGGATTAGCAGGAAAAGGGAGGCTAGCCCAGTGCCATCCAGACTGCAGCATGCACAGTTCACAACTCCTACTGCTATTGCAGCAGCCAAGAGAGCTGCACCGCTGCTACAAGCAATGTAGTTGATTAATTCTTCACAGTCCTGTCTCTGGGGCCCTGATATTGGAGAGATATCAAGTACCATCTTCAAGTGAAGACCTTTTGGAGAACTCACTTCTGTGCCTTCAGATCAATTACAACTTACCAGTACATCAGGCTCTGCTGTTTGACAGTACAGACAAACACTGCTCCCCTTACCCATCTCATGATCCCCTGAGAAGTAGTCTGGGTCATCTAAAGGGTAAACATTTAGTAAGTAATACATAAGGCCCTTTTAAACCTTTAGGTCTTAATGTAAGTTATTCCATACTGTTACTACCTTTCTACCGTGAGAGCTCATTAGCTCAAATGCGTGCTTGCAGATACAGTCTCAGCCTTCAGTGAATTCCCATGGGAAACACAAGGACACAGAAGTAGCCTGAACAAAGTGCTGCAAAACCTAGAGCAGGAGTTTGTGGGCTTGAGAATTGGCAGGGCAGGCCACGAGGTCTTTTCACCTCACACTCCTACAAGGAAGCACAGTTTGCCAGTGTTGAATGTGTCCATGAAGGGCTGTTGCCTGCACTGATGCACATTTATTCACTTGTATTCTTGCATGCTCATAGGGATTATTAAGGACTGAAATTTCCAGGATGCTGTGAGCTGCATATGTAGAGCAAAGCTATAGAGGCAGTGTCACACCCTCTCCACAACTACAGAGGGGCTTGGCAACACTAAGGCTGGTAGGGGCATTCTCACCTGCCACGGGAGCTCCTGCGGTGCTGCAGCCTCCTCCGAGGAAATTGCATGTCCCCATGTACCCATTGCTCTCAGGGACTGGCTGTGCCACAGGTGTGCAGGACACTACAGAGAGCCAGATAGGAAGAGTGGGGACCTTCAAATTGGTGGTTAATTCTTAACCCACCCTGCTTCTCCCAAGCTCAACAAGGCACTTACAGACCCACTGAGCACATGACTCATAACACTAGTGGGGGTTCTACAAGGGCTCCCATAGCCTTAAAGCTGGATGTGTCTGAAAGGAGAGCAAGGCTAACATCATCTGCACTAAGGGATTAGGTTCTTCTGTGCTACACCAACGTGTGTTTCTACTCAATCGCAACATTTCCCCACCAACTCCTATAGCCCCACAGCTCCCATTTCTCACAGCACTTTCAAAAACCCACAGTCCATCATGAAACTCCACATCCCACTCCCTTCACATACCCAACAGCCCCATTTGCCTCCTGTACAGTTTGCCTACCTCCTCCTCACTCCACTTACCAGGCAGACAGCAAAAGGAAGAGCTGAAAGCACCTCTCCAGATTTCTTTTTCGAACCCTTACACTCTCCACACCTCCTCACAACTGCAGCAGATCCCAGATGATCTGCTGACCACAGAGACCCACATAGGCAGCCACTGGTGCTGCTTACTGAGTAAGTGCTGCTTGGGAAGGCTTTTAAAGGGACATGCAGTAAATCTACTCCTGGAGTGCAGTTTGCCTATAGAATGTTTTCCTGATAAAATATCCATTTCTGGGCTTTTTAACACTGCTCTTCTCTGCAGCAGCCCTGCAGCACAGTCTGTTTGCAACAGACTTTGGCATGCACCTGGAGAGGTGGCACACAAACAGCCCACACACAACGCAAACCAATGCACTTGGAAAGTTTGCCTGCCTTGGTTATTTTTGCTTTCTATGCATGAGTGTCTGTACATGCACATACAGACAATCCCTTTGAAATGTGCTAGTGGAAGACACTTTGGCATCCTGTGTTTAGCCAGTTCTGGCAAAGTTTATGTGTAAATCCTGAGAATATACAGGCAAGCCCCAGGACACAGTCTGCCCTGAGGCATGGTGCAAACCTTGTGCTTGCTTCCCCAGTGAGCTCTGTTAACCCTTTGCTTAACGTTCTCGCCCATGTTCTTAATGAGTTTTCCCCGTCTCAAGTGCTCTCTCACTTGGGTGAGAGATGGACAAGAGCAGTCCCCTTAATGATCTCTCTACCCCTTTCCGTCATCAGCCTGAAGACCAGCCTGCAGAAGAAAGTGAGCCAGGACTCCATGGATTTGTCAGGGATCCCCCTGACCATGCGGGATGTCCACCGCATGGCCTACTACCTGCAGAACAATGGGGATCACCTCACCTCTGTGGACCTGAGCTTCACCGAGCTGAACGATGACATGGTGCGCCTGCTGCTGCCCTTCCTCTGGGCACTACCCAAGCTCACTCACCTTTCCCTCAATGGCAACCGACTGACGCGGGCGACCATGAAGGAGCTGACTGACACCATGAAAGACATGAACAAGTTCCCTTGCCTGGCCTGGGTTGACCTCGGCAACAACGTGGACGTCTCCTCCATGCCACAGCCTTTGCTCGTGGGCCTGCGTAAGCGCCTCAGCCAGCAGACCACGCTGCCTACCATCTATGAGGCGCTTGACTGCGACTCGGAGATCTCCAGCGGGCACGAGGGCAGCCAGCCAGAGGACGAAGCAGCAGGAAGCACCCTGCCACGTGCTTTTTCTCAGCAGGGCTGCGAGAGGTGACTGGACAACAGGCCGGCGCTGGCACACTGAAGCCACCCCAAGGAGAAATCTTGAGTACAAACATCAAGCAGAGGGCCAGCTTTACCGGCTTCCTTTGGCTCTTTTCTCTCGCCTTCCCTAACATCTCCCCCCCACTTGCTGTGAGACAAAAGCCTGTCGTCCCCCCACAACGTGCTCCACTCCCTCCCCTCACTGCCAAACCCATCGCCCACGTTCCAGAGAGGAACCAGTGACTTACAGTGAACCTGGTCCCCAGGCAGGGTCTCACTGGAAGACGGGAAAAGACCTGTCGGAGTCAAGAATATCCTCCAGCAGCCATTGGGTTGAGGGAAAGGGATGGGGGGGAGCCTAAAACAGAAACAGGCTTGTAGTTTACTTCCTTTCTTCCTTTTCCTATGCACCTTGGAAACCTTGGGACCTGCAGCCTTGAGTGTGAAAGGAGGTACCCCAAGAGCCTAGCTGCTGTGGAGCTTAGTTGAAGGGCTCAGAGGCCAGAGCTGGAGCCCGGCAGTGTGTCTCCCTCTTGTGTCTGGCTCCTTTTGTTTTGTTTTTTTCCTATTGTGTGTTTTGTATTAACGTCTGAACAAAGGGACTTGGTCAGAGACCATTGGATCGCGTAGGCTGGGGCGGACACATGGCTTGGAACTGCAGCATCAGGATATTTGCTGTGTGACCGGGGTGAGAGGGAGGGGAAGGAGGTATGTGTTGGTGGGAGCATGGGGGATGGGATGAGTTGGGATGGGATGGGAGGAGGGGGGAGGAGAGGGAGGGGGAACAGTCTTGTGGATTAGCAGGATTGGTTTCAAAAACTGTGCTTTTGTACTAAAATTACAAGTTCCAAGTGAAATTGCGGAAAAGCAGACAGCTAAGCGCATAACTGTGGCACTAGAGGAGCAAGCCCTGAACGTGCCAGAGGTGGGCACTTACCAAACTAAAGCGCAAAGCTTTGGCTCCTCATGGCATATTGCATACCTCATAATACAGACATGACATAAGCAGCTGCATCACCATTTCCAATGCTGTCCAGAAACCAAACCACTGATGCAATATTTCTAGTGTTTTCCACATTGCTCATACTCTATGTAAACATAATAAACGGTTCTCTTGGACATGAGTGTGATGCACTACAGAGTCTGAGTATCTGGGTTGTTCACAAGTTGAGCTAGCGGCCCAGATGCCGCAAGAATATGGACCTGGAGTCCTCATGCAATGCCTGAGCAGCATGGGAGAGGATCAGCAGGTACCATTCACATTGGTGAGAATGGTTCATTCCTCTAGGGAAAGAGAAACACGGATGTTCATTTGTGGTAGGCTGCTGCCCTTCGTGTTGCAAGGTGCTGATACAAATCATCTGATCAGACTTTAGCTGATAAGTCAAGTCCTCTCCAATTATCTGTCACCCCTAAGAACTCAGAGAGTAGATATGGTTTTGAAAGAGTTAAAAGTTAAAGAAATTGGACATACTAAAAACCACATATGAACCCTGGCCCTCCTAAATTAACAATGGTAACTTTGCCTTCCTCTGCTGATTCTCTCTGGGAGTCTCAACACATATAAGCAATTCTCATAGACTAAGCCACACAAATCCACATGAAATAGATACAGCCTTCATGCTCCGTGCTGATTTTACAAAACATTGCAAGAAACAAATTTGTGATACTTTTCAAGTGATTTACCTCTGGACCAAGGGTGTGAGCACACTGGAAGGTGTTTCTGATCAGCTGCTAAAGCCCCCCCAGAATCCAGTCCCCTGAGGAAGAGAGCTGGGTTTAGACACACTGTGCTGAGTATTACAACCTGGCTGCTAATGCTGGACCCAGTCCTGTTCACACTCTGATCACTGGGGCAGGACCTTATAACCTTCATGTTGTTAACTTGCAAACAGAAGTGGTGTAAAGTCTCTTCCCTGCTGGCCAAAAGAGAGTAGAAGGTACAAGCTAAAGCAAATATAGCTAGGGCCAGGTGGTAGCTGTCTGTCGCGGGTGAAAGTATTTGACATGGCTATGATTTAGTAGTAATTGAAGATTTATGGTGCAAGGTAGATCAGAAGGTTGAATTTTAGCAGCACTTAATGACTGATCAGTTTTAAGATTAACAAGGTGATTTGGTAGGATATGTTATTAAAATGGTGACTTACAGATTCAAGAATGACAATTCATGCTAGTATCCTAAATCAAAGTATATATATGTCTAAACAGAAGACCTACACACACACAAACAGCATGGAAATAGTTGAATATCCAGTGAAATATATAGACATCCACACTTGTGAAGGCAAATGTGCGTATTTAAGCAAAGAGGTGGATGGAAGAGGCTAGCCTATAGTTAAAATTTCTCTTCCTGAATCTGGAGTAAATACTCACAGTGCATCGGTATTTCTCAGTGGGCAATAACTGAGTCTTAAGAAGTCTACTTTACCCTGGCCTTTCATCGGCTTTGTGGGCAGATGATTAGGAAGTATTTCTTTACAGAAGGGGTTGTTGGGCATTAGAATGGGCTGCCCAGGGAGGTGGTGGAGTCCCCATCCCTGGAGGGGTTTAAGAGTCGGGTTGACCCAGCGCTGAGGGATCTGGTGGAGTTGGGAACTGTCAGTGTGAGGTTCATGGTTGGACTGGATGATCTTCAAGGGCTTTTCCAACCTTGATGATTCTGTGATCTTCAAACCTTGAGAAGTCTGTCTGAGAGGCATCCCAACTTGGGAGATGCTGGTCACAGCCTGCTGTGATCCAGGAAAACTCAAAGGGTCTCACTTAGAATCACTGTTTATAGGGTCTGAGATAATTTACTATTGTCAGGTACTTTTCATTTCAGACCAAATGATAAAATACTCTGGTACTTTCCACCAGTGCACAGGCCCAGAACTTGGTAGATCTTGAAGTTGTGGTATCAGCCATCAGGTAGAGATGCAGTAGGCTGTCAGGAGGTAATTTATTGTCATTACCATTCCCAAGCAGTAGGGTAGGCAGGAGCCAGGTGAATTCCCAATTCATCTTGTGTTGGCATGTGGCCCAGGGAGGGAAATGGCACCAAGCACTGAGAAGCCCAAGAGAGGGTGTAGTTGCACCACCACACTGCCCCATCCCAGTGGAGGTGGAAGAGAAAAGGCCCTGATACAGCCAGAATATGATGTTTGGCCAGGAGGATGGGGACAGGGCGTGTGAATGTAGCCAGACCCCAGCACAACCCAAGGTAGAAAGGGAGCATATGCTCCCCTGCACAGTTGTCATCCAAACCCACTTTTTAGCCCTTCTATGAATCTGGAGAAGTGGAGTCATTTCTATGGCAAAGACTGTATTTGTGGAGCATGAGGTTGTTTTGCAAAAGGCAAACCAGAGCTGCTCAAGTGGCCATTCCCATTACTGGGGGAAGGGCCATGCTGCTTCCAGAGATCACCACCTGCCTCTCTTCTCACAACTCATTTTTCCCTTATCAGTGTAGTATCTGTTTCCTCCCCTGCTGTGGAAAGGATGGTAT
Source organism: Athene cunicularia (assembly GCF_003259725.1). Lineage (NCBI taxonomy): Eukaryota > Metazoa > Chordata > Aves > Strigiformes > Strigidae > Athene > Athene cunicularia. The sequence goes on along the minus strand of NW_020799121.1, from coordinate 5,238,151 downwards.
TAATTTTTTATTTTTCTTCTTTTCCTTCCAAAATACCTTTCAGCAAAAATGAAAAGCATTTCAAATGTCAGCAAGATCTGCTTAAACTCTTACAGTCTAAATGGAGCAGCACTCTGTGCCAAGTCAAAAACTCGGGCACGAAGCATTTAAATAAAGGCTTGGAGCTGCCTGGTGAGTCAGTGGCATATCTAGAAAGAGGGAGCAGGGGTGCTGAGCATGCAGTCTTTGGCTCTGAGCACTGTCTCTGTAAGGCTCTGCATCAAGATATCTTCACAGCTTTTCCATAACAGTGACACCCCCACAAAATGAGGCAAGACCCCCAGCATGCAGCCCACCACTGATGCAGCTCTTCCCTGCAGACCCGTGGCCCAGCCCCAGGGAGGATCTGTGCAGCCTGTTTCCAGCCCTGCTGAAAGTCATGGGTTTGGTCTGAGCTGTGCTAATCAGCAGGACGGAGATGAGACATTCAGCCCCTTGCAAGGGAATTCTGTGCTGATCACCAGCGATGCCTGGCTGCCAGTTGGCAACTCCAGGAGCTGGAGATAAAGCATGGCTTGAAACAGACTGGTTCAGCTGAGCAGCTGTGGGATCCGCGTTTATTCCTCCATACACACTTGGTTGTTGTGCCATAGAAACCTCCCCATGGAGAACTGGTGGTGAATAAATACATGCAAATGGAAATTATGAGGTCCTGGCTTAGGAAACTGCCACCGCTTCGTGGATGAACTCCAACGGGTTGCAACTCAGCTGTGGAGAAACTGTCACAGCACGCCCAGCTCCTTGTTCTCTGCCAGCTCCTGCCTGCACGGACAGGTGAGGGACTCTGTGGGAGCACAGTGGTGTGCATCGAGCTCCAGAGCTGTGAAGTGCCTCCAGAGGAAGCTAATTTCATAAAAGCTGAGGTCGCAAAGCAGAGAGGATGACACAACCCAAATGAGCCGAGCCTTGTACTGAATGAGGAAGCTCAGGGCTTTCAAAGGGGATTAAAGGGATGAGCTGCTAATTCAGGCCTCCTCACGGATACCCAGAGGGACCAGCTTTGTTTATGCTCCTAAATCAGGGGATGCCTGCCCTGCAGTAAGCCTCTGTCTCCTGCTAGATAACGCAGCAGGAGAGATGGATCCCTGTCATACTGAATGCTCTCTCCTTACGGTACTTGGTGGTGCAGGGCTGTAACCTCAGCTACTTAAAGCAGCACACGCACCTCAGCATTAACACTCATACAGCAGGCTATCTCCACCATTTGCAGTTTCCCAGTCTCCCTCCCTCCCTCTCTCTCTGTGCAGGATGCAGATGTCAGCCTGCGATGGGACCTATGTCATGTAGCAGAGAGGAACCTGCAGCTGCACAGCTTAGTATCGCAGCCCCTTCTCCACCCGCCATCTCCCACCAGGTTCTCAGTCTAACAGTATGTCTTGAAGTGAGATATTTAAGCACACCCTTCAAAAGTAGTTTTCTGGAAGGAGAGGCCACCAGGTGCAAAGCCATGCCACACCTCTCCACTGTCTTATTTTTCCAAGGCTCTATAAATACCCTGCAGAAAATCCTCCTACTCCTCCTGGGGTTGCTTGGTCCCTTTTCAGATCTACAATCACATAGTGGCAGGGCATGAGACAGTGAACTCCCACCTCCACCAGTCTGTGCCCACAGCAGCTTCCCCCCCAGCACCCCTCAGAGCAGGCAGCTTTCTACCTGGAACAGCACACCCTCTTGCATGCTCCCAGGGCCACCTGCAGCATCTCACTTGAAAATGCTGGTGAGCACCAGCAGCTGGGGCTCTGCGTGGGGTCGGGCAGGTGGCAGAGAGCTCTAGCGGAGCCAGCGCCCAAAGCCCAGCCACAGTCAGGTGTACACGTGGGGACGTGGAGAAGCACCGCAGGTACAGAGGCCATCGGTGCCAAATAGCAGAGGGAAGAAGGAGCAGGCCAGTCCTTTTCAGTTACTCAAGTGGAAATGCACTTGTTCCCTCCCTACCTAACTGGACAACACCTTCCTCACTCCTCGCTCCTCCATTCTGTATTTTACCCCAGCGTCTGACCACAAATCCCAGGGTAACCATCTTAGCATACTCCAGGTAGCAATATGCCTGGCACTGAGGCCACCACAAGGCTCCCTCATTCCTGTGACTTTGTCTAAATAACTGGTAATCATTAAGGATGCAAAAAGCAGCTGGAAGCACAGGTTTGTCTGATCTATTTTTATTTCGCACACTTCAAATCCTGTCAAGGCCCTTCTCTTCTACGCTGCCAAGACTCTTTTTTCAACTTAACAATTCATTCCTCATCGCAAGCACTTGGAAGATAAAGGAGTCTGCACTGTTTGGAGCAGGCTGACAGGCTCCTTAGTGGACAGCTGCTAACAAAGATGCCAAAATATAAATGGTTTCATCTTAAGAAAGCAAACAAGAGAGGATTAAACATTTGCTTTTACAGATCACTCCCATCCACCACCAGATCACGTTTGTTTCACAGCTCAGAAGAGGCAATGGTGTGTCTCAATACAATCTCTTATCACTGCACTATCTTGACAGCGCAGCAGGTGTAACAGCCTTCGAGGGCAGCTGGAAGAAAGCCCAGCCCACAGCTCCCAGCAGTTGGGGTCGATGATCAGTGGACAAGAGAATCTGTTTTGCAGTTTACTGGCATTAAACAAGTGCTCTTGAAATAGATGCAATAGCTGTTTTAAGGCTGCCAAGAGGTAGTTCATGATACAAAATAAACCGGAACACTCTTAGCTGAGGCCAGCACTCCAGGAAGCCATGACCACATCTTGATCTACTTTGAGACACTAAGTACTTGATTATGAATCTCTTCTGTTCCTCTCCGACTTGATACTATTCCAGTTCAGTGATGCTGATTCAAAACCAGAATAGCCACAAAACACAATAACCACACAGTAACTCTTTCCTTCCATGTGTATTTACTCCTTTTTCCCAAAGCCCATCACTCCCTCTGCTGCATCCAAACTGGCCGCAAAAGCAAGTGAACCACAAAAACACTGACATTTCTTTCTACAGCATCAGGTTTATTCAGCTTGAATGCAGGCATGTCACAAGGGTGGAGGATAGATTCTTTGCTGCTTACTGATCAGCCAGTTCCTCCACTTCTCTGGAGGAGATGTCCACATTCCTCCCAGTCTGTTTTTGAGGCAATCTGCCCCAGGTTGGATACAGCGATGGGATGCATTTGGAAAGCTATCAGACAATTACATGGGCTTTATTCAACCTGTGTAACTCCCCTAAAACACAGTGGGTCTCATCAAGAACCAACATGGCATAGAAATCTGGAAAAAGGCACTTCCCCAGGCTAGCTAGCAGCTGCCTTTGGGTCTCCATGTCAGACTTCTGAGCAGAGCTTTGTTCTTGATCCCCTGAAATCTTTTGGTTTGCAGAGCCAACAGTTTGACGTGTGCACCTTTGTCTGAACTCTGCTGCAACTGAATAACTGCCTAAGTCAGTACCAAACTGCTCATTTTACCAACAGTTTTTTTGGGTTTTGTTTTTTCAAAAACTGCCATTGAAAGAGAGTGAAATGGAGGACACCAGAGGAACAGCTTTGACGTGCAACCAGATACTCAGAGGTAACAGCCCAGGGAGTCTCCAGCTGTAAGGTCCCCTCGCCTGGGTCTCAGCCCTGGACCAGCCCATCCCTCAGCTCCAGTATGAATGTAAGTATTTTAGAGAGAACTGCTCTGTGCCTGTGCAAACCCATCACTGGCAGCCGCCAAACCTCCTGCCTCCCCAGTGCTAACAGCATGAGGACAACAGGAGTGATCAGCCATTTTGTCACCTTCTGAACTGGAAGGTCAGGAGCAGAAAAGGTGGCAGCATTGCCTCAGTTTTTGCATTGCTAATGCCAGTGCTGTTCCTTCTCTTAGCAATATCACTAGCTCACTGAGTTGCCTCTAAATTGGCACTCTCGCTGACTTTCCAGACTTTGGCTGTTTTCAGAAGACGGTAACAGAGACTGCCTTGTGGCGACACACAGAAGGATGCTCTTTAAAGCAGGAGGAAGGAGAGCAATGCCTGGCTTCTACCTGCTGCTCCTGCTGCCCCTCACTAAGCAGGAATTAAGCCAAGCCAGAAAAATGCGATCCCTAACCACTAACCTCAGCTGCCCCATAGGAGAGAAGCCATGTTGCCATCCTGGGACAGGTGCTCTGGAGCTGGGCGGTCACTTGTCCCCTAAAGGGCGCTGCTCTGAGGAGAGGTCGAGACTGGCCCTGCTGGGCACGGCCGGACTGCAGCTGCCCCACCTCAGGGCACAGCTGAGCCCCGCTCCAAAACTGGTGGCACCTCTGGGAAAGTGTATTTAAGAAAGGGCAAAACGCTGTATGGCAGTGAGGGGTGAGGACAAAAAAAAAACCATGAGAAACTGTCCTGCAATGCTAAGGCCAGAAGAGGAAGAGGAGGAGGTGCTGAGCAGAGTCCCTGCAGCACATGGAGTGACCACAGTGGAACAGGGGAACAGCTCTGAAGGAGCAGTGACCAGTGGGAAGGCCCCATGCTGGAGCAGGGGAACAGCGTGAGGAGGAGGAGTGGCAGAGACAACCTGTTATGGGCTGACCACAACCCCCCATTCCCCATTCCTCTGTGCCGTGTGGGGAGGGGATAAAGGAGTGAAACTGAACCTGGGAAGAAGGGGGGGTAGGAGGGCGTTGTTTTAATTTGTCTTTCGCTATGCAAACCTATTTTAACAGGCAATAAATTAATTCTCCCCAAGTCAAATCTGTTTTGCCCGTGACAGTAATCGGTAAGCAATCTCCCTGTCTTGACTTAGGAGCATTTCCATCTTACTGTCTCTCCCTGCCGTGTTGAGGAGAGGGGAGTGAGGGAGTGGCTGGGTGGGTGCCCTGCGCATGTCTGGGGACACCTCCACTTGGTAAAATGGCTGGAGCCATCACTGGGGTTGGGATTCAGAGAGAGACAGCCAAGATGTAAAGCAGGACTGAGGATCAGGGTGCTGAAGTAAAGCTAAGGCTGCTACTAGAACTATCCCCAGTGTAACCCTTAGACTGAGGGACTGGTGTGTCTCATAGCATTAGTTTCAGCCTAAGGATAGAATCATGTTCCAAAAAGACATAGTTGAAACACACGCTAAAAGTAAGGCTCAAATGGGGCTGCAGAGGTAAAGTGAGGGCAGCTACTTGGACCCTCCCAACAGTCTCTAGGCATGTTCCATGGTATAAAACTCTGCCTAGGTTTAGGATTAGACTTCATGTATTTAGAGTCAAATTCTGACATGTAAAACCTCTAATGAGTTCCCTAGAGCTTCATCCACTTCCTCCATGTCAAATTTGGCTCATTAACTGGAAAAAAAAGCTTGTAGTGAAAAGACAAAACAAAGAGAGCACATCCTAACAAATACCCAGAGAAAAGGAAGAATCAACATTTTCTCCCTGTGTATTCACTCCTGCTTTCCCCAGACCACAGCACTCCCTACTGCTGTACCCAAACTGCCCTCAAAAGCAAGATGTGAAGAAGACTGCAGGGAAAATGACATACTCCTGTCTGGTTCTGAAGATGTCTCTGATGTTCACTTTCATAAAGGGTTCTTCAAAGAGGAACAATATTAGCTAATGACTGAGCTTTGCAAAAAAAGGTTTGCTGTGAAGCTGTTCCAGAGACACGTGGTACTGACGCAGAGAGGAGGCTCATTCAGTTGTGAAGCAACAAAAAGCAACACCTTGTTACAGAAGACTAAATATCTCCACACTGCAGTTCTGTTAGCTGGATATTGTGTCAGGGAAAAAAACAGCCTATCCACCCTGTAGTTTACTTGAGATTTTAGAAGACTGTAAAGATACCAATAAGCAATGTCAAATGCCACCACATGGGTCTATGCATTATCCCATGTCTGCTGAGGGCCATCAGCTGCAGTACTCCAAAACCTCTAACGAGGCTGTGGGCTCATAACAGTTGTGGCCTGACTTGTGTCTCTAATGCAAGCTAAATACTGCCAATGTCCCAGAAATCTCACCCCCTCTCCCCAAAAAGCCCAAACACAAAAACCTTGACAGTGCCTACTTTTGGACAACAAATATCTTCATTATTTACAGACATAAATTGCACTCAACACATTCAAAATTGGAATACAAAGCCAATGCACATTTGTGTTGCAGAGGTCTGTTTTCTGCCAAGTGGAGTGGAGAGGCTTCTATCCTGAAAACAGAACCAAGTCTCCTGAAAGGAGGATTATATATAAAACTAATCCTCTAATCTTCATCTTTGGTTGCACCTGGACAGAGTGATTTGCAAGGTATTCTTACCACAGTAACCAAGATCAATTGATCAGTGATTTATATTCCCCGTATCCTTGCGAGGAAAGTAGTGCGATTATCTTGTCAAGCAACTTACCTATAAACTTCCAGAACAGAGGCAGGACTGTAACCTCTTCAGATTCACAGTCTCATGTCCTTCCCTGAAAGCACTTCTCCATAAAGACATTTTTCACTTTTACCTATAGTGAGCGAATATGTTTGCCAGAAGCACGGGAATCCACAGCAGGATCACATCTGCAGCTGCTATAAACTTAGAGGTAACAGTCTCTTATTCTCCAGAAGGGAACATCAGTCTGTGTCCTTTAAGGATGAAATTAAGGAAGAAGGATGAAAATAAATCAAGGTAGCACAAATTCAGCAGGCCTTACTTGGAACTGCCTAACAAGAAGGACTGATGCTTGTTGCCAGAGAGCAGAGCAATCAGAAAAGAGGGTACAAACCAGCTCTAGCAGCAACAAAAAACTGCACTTTTCCAGATGCCACCGAGGGACTTCCAGCAAAGCAGCCTGAATATCCTAAGAAGTATCCACACCGCTAAGCCACCACGAGGTGGCTTACTGATCAACAGGAGACTGATATCAGCAGGAGGCAGTGCTCAGAGACCACCACTTCTGGGATGAGCCAGCAGTTAGAGCACTTGCTGGGCCTCTGGAGACTTTGTCCTGGAGTTCCAGGGACACTGTTAGGCCAGTCACTTAAGGATAAGTATTGAAAAGTACTTGGTTTCCTGGCTCATTGGTTTCAGCAGGAGTTGTGTGCCCAAATCTGTCAGCAAATCCTGGTCTGAAACTCTCTGTGGCTTGGTCTCCATCTGTCTTTGTGAAGTAACAATGTCTTTATACCCTGTAACAGTTTGTAATAACAGTTCTGTAAAGAAAAACACATGAAAGCAACAGCTGGGCACTTTACAGTATGGAGCCGCAAACAAGCTAAAGGGACATTTCTATGTCCCTGCAAATCCAGGCATTCCCATTGCCTTCCTTTTGCATCACCAGCACGGTGGTGTTGATATTCCCACTGAGTGCTCTGTCCCACTCCTGTTAATGTTTTAGGCACTACAGGACAAAATGTGAGGAGTTTTGCCTCACAACAAGCAGTTGTGCTCTGAAGTAGATGTATTAGCATCTCCCCACTGAGCTGGAAATAGGGCAAACCCGCAACCAGACAACAGATTTTAAGTCCCTAGGCAAGGGAAAATGAAGAACAAATTAAATGTTCGCTGCAAGCAGTTCATTAAACAAAAGAACAATAATAGTGTTTTTCTGCCATTCTTTTCATTTCTTCCAGCATAACTACACATCTTCTGGATACAGTCTGTTTCTTTGCCAAGGCTTCAGCATTCTCCCCTGAATTAATGATGCTGGAAAATCTCCACTTTTCATAGACTCCGATAGTCTCTGCTGAGCAGCAAAGGGCTGCACAATACTTGCTTATGCAATGACTGGTCCTGTGCCAGGAATAATAGCCTGTCTACTAGGAACAACCAATTCACACAAAACCCCAAAATGCTTTTCTCATTAAATGTCTGAACTAGGTGGAATGAAAACACCCCGAACCTACTGGTCATATTGTACATTAATGTCAGCCTCCACACTGACTTAAATAATCCCACAGCCTAGTCTTTGAGGAACAGTTGGCATGAGCAGAGAAGGGTGGCACTTCCCTATTCATTACCTCCAAAGTACTCTTGACACTATCAAGAACTGTTCTTACAGGATCAAGCAAACAACAGGACAATCGAAGCAGTTAAAATGCAACTTGATCTGGGAAAATACTTGCAGACAAGCACTGCTTTGGCTACTTCAGGACCAGCATGCTGTAGTCATATGGTAGTTGTTCTGTCCGCAGGTGTGATCTGTCCCTGAGTGGATGAGGAGGTGAGCAGTATCAGCTCACTTGCAAAGTAATCTGCAGCACACTGCCCATATCAGCATTTGTTTCAAGGCTATTTTTGACCATGCTTTAAATGTGGTGTATCTGTATTTCCTCCCAAAGAAACACTGGAGGCAGGAGGGTCCCATAGAGTTAGCTTTATCTAATGTGAAAGGAGAAAGACCAGGTCTTATTGTCTGAAATCAGTTCAGCTGCAATAAGGTGCAAGTTCGGATATAAATTTTTGCCTCTGTCAGGATGGAAACATCAAAGAATCCTATGAGAATCCTTCCTCCATTTGGACCAGTGGCTGAGAAATAAACCACCAGATCATTGACACTTTCTTGTAAACCTCAGAATTTCACCCTTTGCTACCTTACCAAATCATTACTCCACTGGGATGTCAGCCTTCCATCCTTGCTCACATTTTACTGGCAAGAGGAAATAGGACAACTCTACTTTAAATGAAAACTCACTGTGAAGCCTAACTAGCAGAGATACACACTGGTCAGTTACGCTGAGCACCAGAAATTCATGTTTTCCACTCCATTCTGCCCTTCTAGAAGAGATTTTCTGGAGGGCATGGGAGATCTAGGGGCCACATCCCCTTACTTCTGCCTTTCACTGGCAGAGATTAAGGGGCTGCTGCCTCTCCCACAGTTTTGAGAGTTGGTATAAGCCAAGTTCTGAGGCTCTGGAGAACAGGGCTTTTACAATGTGGCATGTAATTGCACTCAGAGAAGAGACACCATAGCTTGCCACTTATCTACATGGCATCCCTTTCCAGCCTCTCTCACTCATAACAGACTGATATTTTGCAGGGCACCCTTGGAAAATGAACTAAAGAAAAGTACAGCTTTAGGATCAAATATGTTATGTACACCTGGAGAGCAGAAGTGCATATGTATAGGATGAAAGCACCCCAGTGGCTAGTGAGGAAAACTCCTACAGTTCTGTGCAAAGCAGTTTTTTCAAGTGATACTTTCTCCAACCATTTAACTCTTCTCTGCTGTTATCAGGGTCTTCCCTGTTTTTGTACCAGAGCACAACCGTGGTGTTGACTCAGGAAGACTGGGTGAATTTCTACCTGCACCTCTCCACACATCATTTTGCATGGCTGCAGCGTAGCTTTTCTATCCCACATAAGTACTTCAAAGGCACCTACACTAATGATATCAAAGGGGCAAGTTCACGTCAAAGCTTCAGGCCTGTAGCTTGTCTCTCTGTCAAAAGTGAGCTCTGAACCCACTGAACAAGGAAAAGCTTACAACCCACACACAAAGCAATGGCAAAGGATGAAAAGAAATGCTGCAATCTGTGACCAAAAAAAGTGACAAATAAGGACAGATGTTAAAACCAGACAGCTGCATCTATCCATAGTATTCTCCGTCACAGAGAAACAGATTGCTTAAGTTGCTGAACTCAAGGAATCTGCACAACCTACCTAAGTGCACATGCCCAACTAGCCAAGTACCAGGGAAACACACAGCATCAAGCAATGTCTGGAATCACCTGGGTTATCCCAGCACTTCGGGAAAACTGAAGAGGAAAAAAAATAAGGTGTATTTTTATGCTAAAGTTTGTAATAGCACTGAGTTGATAGATTTTATAGCAGAAGTCACCTTTCTTATATTTTTTGCTTCCAGAGGGTTCTAATTTCTTTATTTCATTCTCTTACCGACAGAGCCATCTAGTGGATAAGGCATCATTTGTTAGAAGGAAATTTTGATTTACCACGCTGTAAGGATCATCGGTAGGCTCTTCAAAACAGCCTGTAACAAACTAGCATATCGGTTAGTCTAGTCAGAAATTCCTAAGTGATGTTTGTCTTGGCTGCGGCTTAAATGCCCACCACTGTGAAACTTCAAACTTTTCAACACTAATTCACAGTATCTTTCTGAAGAGGGTAAACAGTTTATCCTAGACTCAGACTTAACCTGAATTCATAGTGCAGAGATTTTTGTTTATGCAAAATCCAGTATCTTCTTCAAAGCTGATGTGGGTTAGAGATGTTACATGTTTTAAGTAAAGCTTAAAAGCTAAGGCAACACTGATTGGAAAAAAATCTTTTTAGAAGTTTCATTGCTGTGTGCTCAGCAGACAGTCACAAATACAGGTGGTGAGAAACATCAGAAGGGGTATCTTCTTAAAGCAGATACACTGCAGTTTGTTCTGTCAACTCAAACCTACTGGGGAGGGTTATTGTTTCTTTCTGAAATTCATGGCTGTCCCCCTGCCCTCAGTGCTGTGGAGGGAACAGAAGCTTAGCATTGCACAGGAACTTTAAAAAGAAATAGAAAAGGTAAGACAATTATAATTAGTGAAAACAATCCCAAACAAACCTGCTACTGCCAGGCAGCTTTAATTTGCTTAAATAGGATTTAACCGTTACACTCTTTAGGGTTCCCTTTAGCGTTTCAAAGCCTTTGCCATTCCAGCAGCTGTCTGTGGTGAAGTGTGGTGCCATTTCTCCCCGTTCTCTGCAAAAGAAGCTAACATCTAACCTTCAGAAAAGGCTACATGCTATTCTGCAGTCAGAAGGGAATAGCAAGATGCAAAGCCAATGGGCCAGATTTGGAGTCTTGCCAAAATGTTGAATCTCTTCCAAAAGATAGTTTTAGTCAAGTCCCCCATCTGTGGCTTACTTCCTTTTTCACATATTAATAGCTCTTTCTGGAGGCTTTACAGAAAAAGACAGGAGAGCTTTGAGGGTTAGGAAGTACCAGACAGTCCCGGCAAAAAAGATATAACCTCTTGAGGAAATGGTGAGGGTTGCCACAAGGAGACCCCATAGAAGCCAGACCAAAGGAGTTTTGGCAAAGTTATTTCTCTTTGCTCAAACTGTGAGAACACCTCTTGTCTCTCCTGTTACTAAACAAGGTAACTGTAACTTCCTTTGTCACCCACTGCAAGTTAGCCATGGCCAGGATGACACCCTTTAGCAGAGCAGTTTACCATCCTTAAACACACACTCCATCCTATACTAGTTTCTATTTATGGCAATTAACTCTTGCACTAATCAGGTTCCAATTAGGTGTTTGCTTTGGAAGAGAAGGCAGTTCCAGCTGCTGAAGAAACATGCTATAAAACCTTGCAGCAGATACTCAGAAAGCAATCATGTATTATGCCATTCCTGTTCTGCCTGTTGATGGTTGCATAACCCCCCCCGTACGAAAACTCTGACTTGATTAGCAACGTAATCACAAGCCTGATATATTAAAAGCAATAAAAGACAGTCAGATGTCTTATTTGCAGTATGTGATTTCAAATAGTCATACTACCTACTAGGGAAGAGATCATCTCACCTACCACCATACAGCAACATGCAAAACCAGTGGCCATCAACAGAAATGCCTGTTCTTACCTCCCACCCCACTTCCAGAGATCTCGGGCATTATCATGGGATACTACAAGCACACACTTCAATTTTTACCATGAAGCTCATGGTACAGCAACAGGATGAAATTATCTTCTTTGTGTTGAAAAAATTTCAGTCTCAGGGGGCATCTAGTATAATGACTCAAAATGGACTTGAGCTTCATGTTGACTTTAAGATGGTCTTTCTCAAATCAGGCTGGTGAAGTTTAGATGCCTTCGCATGAGGAAGAAATTCTGTTTCCTCTCCCCCAGTAAGAGCTAGAACCAAAGTATTAAAGAGTTCCAAAGAGTACAGCTATTACTCCTAGGGATAAGGCTGTAGTTACTATACAGACCAGTTCAGTTTTACTTGCCTGTATCTTACACAGGCACAGGCTCAGAGGGATGTGACCTGATCAACTATCAGTTGTGATTCTCTTCTGAGTGACTGTCAATTTGAAGAATGACACATTTTCATAAGAAAGTGTTTAGTATCATTGGAAACACTGTCTTCAGGAAAGCATTACTGCTACATGAACATGACTCACATGCCCTATTCTGAAGCACAGGGATTTATGAAAACCATCTTGTCTTTTGGACATGTTCCTTAGTCTAGTCATAAGATGATACCACAGTGATTTTATAGCTAAGCTCAAGTGTATCTTTAACACATTTTAAGGTTTCTAATGCAAATAATTAGGATTACTACCCAGAAGAACATGTAGCAGGGTTCTCCTAGTGATGCGAGACCAAATACAGCTTTATTTACAGACAATTCAACAAATACATTAGTTCAACTTTCATGTCTGCACACAAGGGAGTCTTCACAGCATCAAAGCATGACTAGGTATTTTGTAGATGTACAGACTGATAACTGATTGTATGCAAATATGTGATTAGGTACAGAAGTGTCACATTTAAACATTTCAATGATTTAAGTAAGAACAACCACACCATACTTTTAGCAAAATAAAGTTACAACTACATTTGGCTTCCTGCACATCAGCTGATGATCTATATGACTGCACATAGATATTAAGACCAAAAGCTCAAGTTGATCCTAAGTTTTGTTCAAAACATTAGCATTTGTACTGAGTTGTATTTAATGCATAACTATTTATAAAACTTTCTCCATACCCCTGCACTACCTTTTAAATTTACAAGACATTTCAAAATCATCCTTTCAAATGCCTATTTTATAGTGTGTCTTCTTTTCCCAGGCAGAGGGAAAAACAGAGTTAGAACAGAACTTTTCACTGCAAATATAGACTCAGTCTACCAAAGTTTTGTGTTCCTAATAAAAAATTCTCCCTGTATCCAAAGAAAACAATAAGAAATGCAATAATACCAACTCAATGTACAGATCTGAAGATAGACCTATATCTGTTCTAGGTCCACATAAAAGAACATAGTGCTTTGCTTCTCTGGAAGCTGCTGCCTCAGTTTTGCTGTAATTTCCATAAATGCAGCTGCTAATATGACTTTAAAACACACTATTCAAAAATTCTTCATCAAGAATGACTTATAATTCTTTAGAGAATGAATGACAACAGGACTAAAGAAGAAAAATGAAACATGACAATCTTTAAGGGTCAATGCATCACACAAATACAAAGTAGTCAAATCTAGATATAAAGTCCATTACTTTCCAGACAAAGCTATTTTAAGTTTGAAATCATCTATAATGTATTTGCCCAAGAGAAGTCCGGTCATGTAAGAGCAGACAAGTTTTTGTCAGAAACATTTATTAAACAAAACTGATACCAATCCACATGTAGTCAAGTTAATACCCCCTAATAAAAAAAAGCATGTTGATCAAGACCAAAATTATCTGCGCTTCTGGAAGATGTTGCCACGGCCCATACCACGGCCTCTTCCTCTTGCAGCCACTGAAGAAAGAAAACATCAGGGATGAATTTGACATAACCTCATATTTATCTCAACAACCAACAAGCAAAACAAACAACACTCAAAGTCTCTTGCTTAGAAGCAAGGAAACAAAGCTATCCTATGAAGTTCAGAAAGTGGTATGACAGCAAAAGGTTTTCTGCAAGAACCAGAACTAATGGTTACAGTCTCGCTACTTAGAACAGATGCAGTGAATATTCATACACTTTGTGTTCCTAAGCTGACACACAAATCTGTGTAGACCAAGAGACTTAAAACCCCACACTCTGCCAAGGTTTTGCAACAGAACTCAGTATATTTCAGCAGATGTTACTCCCCCACATAACTTTACTGCATTTGCTAAAGTTAACCAAGGACTTTGGGTCCTGTGATTATTACTCCATCTTGTTATAACTAGACCATTCCCCTCAGAAAGGTACAGATGAATGACAGTGAACTACAGAATGGCTAATAATTACAGCTTCCCAGTAGTTTATTATCTGCATTTGTTTTTCTACAAAAACTTAACAAGAACACGTGAATCCTTCCAAACAGTGAGTGCCCACAATCACTGGAAAACAGAAGAACTTTTATATAAAGCCTCAGTTTAACAAGACTACTCACTGTATCTAAACTATTGTAGCATCAGCATTCATAGTTGAACAGTTTTGAGTCCTGACTCCCACCATAAGATGAAATACACAGCAAAACACATGAACCAGCAATCTTTCCGTTTCTTACAGCCTGCACTTCCTCAGTGACAGAGATAACAATTTTCCAGTTTTTCTACAGCAAAAAGGGGGGGGAGGACCACAAGGAAATTGTACACACCTTGAGCTTTGAGAATAGCTGCTTTTCCTCGCCCAGCTCCAGAACCCTGGTTTTTATTCTTCATGCTCTTTAGCATAGGAGCATTTTTCAACATATCTGGTAAAATAAGAAACCGTATCTTGCTACCTCTGATGTACACCTGCTCAAGCTGTGCCACTCGTCCATCTCTGTACGTCACTGTTATGTTGGACATCTGGAAAGCAAAGATCAGTCAGTGCTCACAGAGGCCTCTAACACAGTTCTGTATTCCTATTTCTCTTGCCTGCAGAAAATGCAGCCAAGATTCAAGTACCAAAGCCAAAGACTTTCCAAGCATGCTGCTTTCTCAAATGGAGATGTGACACAAGGCACCCAAGACCATTTAAACATACTCCTAAGCCTGCTACTATTCAAGCAGGCCCAGGGCTTCTGCTTTCTCCCCAGCTTGAAAATTACTTTTATTAGCTTGTTTTTTTCATATTGAATCAGTTTTAATAAAGCTATTCTAGTCCTAACTATTAGTTTTGATTTTGAGAATGACTTGCCTAAAGTCAACACAAATTAAGCCCTCTTGGGATGCCTAAAGTAACATACATTAAGAAAAGTTTAAATTTCTTAAATTAAGGTTTGTCTGTTCTTACATTCAGTGATTTTAAATAAAGAACACCAGCAGAAACATTGTTCACAGAACAGAATCTTAAGAACCCTGATATTATTGACAGGAATGACAAATGCTACTCTAAAACTGGAAAGAGTAAGCTCTGGCCTCTTTGGAGCACTCAGTAATCCTGAATCCATTTCACCATAGTAAGGCAGTAGTACAACCTTCTTTCTCCTAAGACTAAAAAACCCTGTCTTTTAATCACGCTGCCAATAAGCTAGCTATCAGCTAAAAGGCACTGATCAGACAGCCTTTTCTCCACCATTCTGAAGAGAGACATACCTGACAATTCATGTTGTCTTCAGCTTCAATAAGTTTGCCTCGGTAAACTTCTCCTGTGTTGGTCTCACATGTCACAATATGGCCCTCAGCCTCGTGTAGGACTTTAATTGGCACTCCAATTGACATGTTTGCAGTGCTGTGGCTCTACACCTGAAACAAGAGAAAAAATCAACACAATCACAAAGAAAGTTGTAGACTAGGTTTTATCTACACAATCTGTGATCTTCCCCAGGGTAAAGCACCGATTTTCTCTCTTGCTCAAATACACCATATGTTTTAACAATACATTAATAAAACTCCTCTAGAAAGATGTCCATGGGAAAAAAAAAAAGTTAAAATATCAGTAAAAGTGAGTCTTTTCTAGGTCTCTCCTGACCTTGGAAATTCAGTTGCAAATACCAGATAACAGACCACTTGTACAGAGAGGTGCATCTCATAACGTACATGCAGCCTCACTACCCACGAGCTAAGCCAGACCTGCGGGTAGCACAACCGCATTCGCAGACCGCATCACCTACGCGACAGGCCCTACTACATGGGAGCCCAGCCCACGCCACACGCCGCAGACCCGGCGAGCGCCCCGCACAACCCTCCTTCACTTGAAGGCCGCCAGCCTCAGCCTCAGCCCCACCCCAGAGACAGAGTGGGGCCCGGGCCCGGCGGGGGGCCCCATCCCCGAGCGGCCGAG
>NW_020799121.1:5194341-5222265 GCF_003259725.1 Athene cunicularia | reverse complement strand
GTCTCGGGCTGGGGTAGGGAGGCCTGGGTACGGCCCTGCCCGCGGCAGGCGGCTCTTGCTGTCCCCTCGGGAGGCCCCGGCGGCCTCCGCCGTGCTCCCAGAGCTGCGAAGCTGCCGGTTTTGCCAGCAGCAGCAGAGTGGAATGACTGGCTCCCTCTTAAGTTCGTTGCACCGAGGGGCTGGCAAAGGGGAGCGGTGCCTTCAGTGTTATTTGCAGTCACAGCGTACACGGGCTCGTGTCTTATCTGAGGACTGCTGACAGTCATCACTGAAAAACTCAGGGTGGGCTGGGAAACAGGATGCCTGGAAGCTGGACAACAAAGAAAATTAAAGTTGTTAACCTTTGAAGTGTTCATGTAGAAAACATGTACCTCTTCAGTTAACCTTGGGATTTGACAGAGGCCCTGGGTATTAACAAAAAGGGAACAGAATCGTAATATGCCAAGAAAAAATGACAACAAAACAGATCCTGGTTTGAGGAGAATCTGGGAATTGTTTGGGTTTGGGTTTTTTTTAGGATACTTTAGATTAAGGTACTCTTAATTAATTGGAAAGATTGAATATACCAATAGGTATGCCCATCTTCAAAGTCACAATTAAACAGTGGCAAAACTATGAAAAAATAGTTAAGAGTCCAGAATATCTGTATCGGCTTGTCCCTGCAGCAGGCTATAGCTTTGTTAGAAATAATACAAGATTACAAACAACATTATATTAAAAGTTTCATAAATAAAATGACAGCAAAACCAGACCAGTCCACATGATGTAAATGCATTTTTATTCCCATTTTAAAGTGTAGTTGACCTTGTGTTAACAAAACTTTTCAAAGGTCTTTTCTTGATCAAAGGTAAGATTATTGAGAAAAGCTCTGATGAACTCACTTTGATCAATGTTTAAGTATCAATAACAGGCACAAGACTTCAAGTGGTAAAGGTGTTTCTGACAGTGAAACCACCCCATTGCCAACCCTATACAAATAAAAACTGAGGCAGAGGGATGGAGTTATTTGTGTTCTGGGCCTTTTTGGTAGAGATTTTTCTTTTTTCCTCTCCCTTTGTTGAGTTATTGAGGGAGTTAATACAAAAGGCCAACTGGTGCCATTTGTGAGCTTTGTTACCTGAAATTACTCACATAAATTACAGTCCCTGAGGAAAAAGACATCTGTAGAAGACGCTTGTATCTTTAGAGCTTGTAAGAGATCGATGCCTAGAGATCCTGGTTGTGTCTGTTTTCTCACAGTTGGTCTGACTCCTTTTGTGGCACAAAAATACATTCAGGCACAAGAGAAAGGATTGATACCTGTGCCTTACCTGCTATTATTTAGGAGGGTATATAGCTTACCTAGGGGCTGACAGGTATGTCATCCCCCCCCCCCAAAAAAGGAAAAGGGGGTTGACCATATGGCAGAGCGATCCAGGTATGGAACAGTAAAGAAGTATGATATTAAACCAAATGCTTAAGTGTGTAAAAATACCAAACCTATATTCCCCTAAGGAAGAACAAAATACCTGCCAATCAGATAAAGTAAAAAGTTGTTTCTAAGTTTCAGCCACTATAGTGCTGAGGAGAAGCTGACTTTTAATGCTGAGGTGTGGAAAAAACATTCCTGTATGGGTTGACGTCTTTCATGTTTTACTCACAATGGGATGTTTTCACTACAGTTGACTGCATCCAGCTGAAAGTGCCAGTCATTCAGCAGTTGTACCACTGGGACTGTGGGCTAGCCTGCTCCAGGATGGTGCTTCAGTAAGTGACTGTTTTGGTTTGAACGGGTGGGAAATCCCATCCCATGGGAGAGGGGTAGCGGGAAGCAACGTCCAGGGAGAAGAGGTGTGTTGAAGCAGCTGTGAGTTTAACTTGGTTTTATGAGAGCACATATTCTCAGGTACTCTTGGAGAATTACTGCTGCTTGGGCCTGGCACAGCTCTTCAGCAGGAGCAAGGGAAAATAGAAACTAAGAGGAACTTTAGATCCTTTTGAATAATTGACTGTTTTGACAGATGCAAAATACCTGATCAGCTTGAAGAACTTTGCAGGTTGGCATGATAAAAAGTTATTCCTCTTTCTTGTTGTTAGAATTCAGAACTGACACTTAGCACAGCAGTTCACCTGATTCCTTTCTGTGTTTTCAAGTGATGGGTAGGTGTACCCCAGTTTATGAGTATATGCTCCCTCTGTCCTGCTGAGCCCACAATCTGTGGGATGAGGTGGTTTTGTTCCAGGAGTAGTTTCGACTTCAAAACAATGCACTGTATTGCCCTTTGGGGTTTTTTTTTGTTTTGTTTTGGTTTTTCTTTTTTTTGAACTAGTAGCTGTCCTGCTGAACTCCTCTTTCCTTCCACAGAGGAACATGAGCTTAGGTGCAGGAGAGATACCTATTTAGATGTCCACTTAGTAGATATGAAGCAGAAGATTTTCATTTCTCTCCATCCCTTCTGCCAAGACGTTAGTCCGTGTGCTGGTAATTTCCCATCTTGACTACTGTAACCTCTGCCTCTTTATTCCCTTTACCTCTTTGCCACTCCGGTCTGCCCAAAACTCAGCTTGCAAGATTAATCTTCTCACCCTGCTGATCCAACCTTGTTTGCCCTGCATCCTCAATTCCAGTCCTGTTTTTTTCCATTTACTTCCATTTGTTTTCTGACTTCAAGAACTGTCACTGCCTCTCCCCACCCTTTGCAACCTGTCCCAAGCTTCCTTCTGACTTCATCTTCCCTTTATTGCCTTTTGTGCCATCAGTGCCTAAGACAAGCTTCCTTTGAATATTTACCAACTTCCTTTACAGTTACTCCTTTTTAAATCCATCTATTGTGTGAAGCAAGTTTTAGTCTTTAACACTTCTGTGTTTGCTCTAATATGCTTGTACATTTAGACTGTAAGCCCTTCAGGACAGAGTTCTATATTGCTCAGTATAGCTTGCCTATTGTACAGCAGCTGTACACTTCTAGCACTATAAAACAGTCAAGATACCCATACATTTCCAATTTTTAAAAACGTCAGAAATAAATCCAGTTAAATATTCCCTACTCCCTTCCCTTCCCTTAAATTTGTGGCTCCTTTGTGGGTTGGGGTTTTTTTGTTTGTTTTTTTCTTAGCAAAGCCCATTGTTTCAGTTTGTACGTCCTGTGATGTGGAGGCTTGGGCTACAGCACACATTTTGCTTCTCCTGAGATCTGTGCTTCTCTTCCTCTGCCTTTCCTAATACCATAGGTACCTGAATCATTTGGACAATGATGAATTTCAGAAAGCCATCCAGGAGCTCCAGTTAACAAAGAGTATCTGGACTATTGACCTGGCCTACCTAATGCGGCACTTTGGTGTCAAGCATAAATTTTGCACCCAGACGCTTGGAGTGGACAAGGGCTACAAAAATCAGGTTAGTATTCTTATCTACTGGGAGACAGCAGAGGGTTGTAAAAGCCCTGTGTGTCACGCTTTAAAAGCTCTGTTTTGTTACTGACAATTAACCACGGTTCCTGTAAACAAGGTTTACCTTTTGCCAAAACTGGCACAACTCAGTTCCAAAGGCGAGGCTAGATGTGATCCCACATATTTTACGTCTTTGTTTCCATAATATGATTTTTTTATAAAGTTTTCACCTAACGCTCATAAAAGGTTTCAGCCTGTTTGACAGCCTTGGAGACTGAAGCCCTCTGTTTATCTACAGAACAGGTACAGCCTGGGCAGCAGCAGTGCTAGCTTCCACACTTTCCCCACCACCGTGCCTCAGCCCTGACCTGGAAGAACCACCTCTAGAGGTGAGAGGGGAACTCAGCCTCCATGTCCATTGAGAGCTTGACCTCTTCAGAATTGCCAGCAAGGGGGCCAATGAGTGCCTATGGTGGCAATGGCTTTTCTAATGCAAGCTCCTGCCCAGTACAAACCAGAAAGGCTTCTTCACGTAGGCATCTGAATAGCCACTGGATGGAAATTACAACAGTAACTGACCACAAGTGAATTTAAACTTAAAATTTAGAGCAGGAATCCTTATCCTGTTATTAGTGAACTAAAGGAGACATCTCTTATCCCATAGCCAGATCTCCAATTTACGCAGGCCCTTGCTAGCAGGGATTGTAAGTCGTGGATTACCTAAGGTAAACATCATTCCAGTTCATAACCTGTTATCTCCGCAGTCATTTTACAGGAAGCACTTTGACACAGAAGAGAATCGAGTGAATCAGCTCTTTGCACAAGCCAAAGCCTGCAAGGTGCTGGTGGAGAAGTGGTAAGCTTATTGTTTTCTTTCCTGTCTCTTGGGAGATTCTGTGGGTGCTGTGCTTTTCTTGGAGTCACCAAGCTAAACTGGTAAAAGAGACTGAAATCAAGCCCTGAGCCTTTTCTGTGAATTACAGTGTTTCTACTATACCCATCTCAAAAAAAACCCTGTGGACATCAAGAGTTAATAATGAAGTTTGAGGAAAAATAGGCATGACACAGAATAAGTGATTTGAAAATGCTGACAGGAGTTGACTATTGTTTATCTTTTGAATTTGATTATCCACTAAGATTACCCAGTAGGGAGTGCCTTACAGCACTCTTAATTGGCCATTGTTGGAATTAAGGAGAGTGCTACATGGGCACATAACCCACTGTTCCCAGAGCTATGCAGACATAGTTCTTTGTTCCTAGACAGAAGCACAAAGAAGAATCTAGCCTATGAGTTTTTGCCAAGGGGAAGATGAAATAAGGAACCTCTTCAAAAGAACTGCAAACCCAGGAGAAGGAAAAAAATGCAGAATTCTTTCACAGCTGACTAATAATCTACATGGGAAATAACTAAGTGTCCACGTTCAAAGAGTTGCATCCCTTTTTATAGGGAAGTTAGATTTGGATCTTTGTTGCTGAATTTGGCTAAGGGATTAGGAGTAAGAAGAGGGGCTACAAGGCAACCATAACAGCATTTGAATGCTGCAATGCAGCTTTCATTTAGCATTGTTAAGTGTCCTTTTAAACATACAAAGAGTCTGTATGGCACCATCTGCTTAACTAGAGCTGTGGCAGGACAGTCAATCCATCCTGCTTTAGCAGTCTTAAAATTGTGGCCTTGATCAACAAGGCAGGGACAGAGTGATATCAACCTGTGCAGCATTGAGGCTTGGGGCAAAGAGGAGAAACAACACTGGAAAAAGATTAAAAAGCATGAGTTCAGTCAGGTAGTGCACAGCGCCCCGACATCTGGAACGTATCCAGGGGATGAGTTTCTAATGCATATGAAATACACCATCTGCCTCAGTGAAGGACAGCTTTTAACAGATGAGATTCTAGGTTATGTTTGGGTAATATTCATTCTCTGTAAGAAGTACTATAGGAATGAAGCCTCAAAAGCATCAGGGAGTCCAAAATTGGAGCTGGAAGAAACGTATTCCTGTGTGACAGAGGCAAATTTGGGCAAATCTTAATTGATTATACAATCTTTATCAACTGAGTAGTTAAAAGATTTGGTGCTTCAGAGATAAGCAGGAGAGAACACTTCACTTACGATTTTCCCACAACAGAAGTCTCTCAAGTTACGAGCTCCTTTAATACTCTTCTCTGGGGCATCTGATACATTCTGAGATTACGTTTATATTAACGCACAATCCAGAGCTGTTGCTTTGCACTTACAGTAGCAGCAATGAGATCAAAAGGCCTTGAATGACATAGGTTTGTCAGGCTTTGTCTGTAGCAAAACCAGCAAAAAAACTGGACCTGTGATATAAAAATAACCACGCCAGCTGTGTGTTGCAAGTACTGTCCATCATCATGCACTTCATTGTATACCAGTCTCTTTCCTAAACTTGCTAATAAGCATGTCTGATTTTTTTTTTCTGCAGCACAGTAACTGTTCAAGACATCCAAAACCACCTGTCCCAAGGTCATGTAGCCATTGTCCTAGTGAATGCGGTCCTGCTATTGTGTGATCTTTGCTCAAGTCCTGTCAAATACTGCTGCTTCCTCCCCATTGGACAGAAGTGCTTCTGCAGGAATCCTGACTACCAGGGCCATTTCATTGTGTTATGTGGCTACAACAAAGCCTCAGGGAGTATTTACTATAACAACCCTGCCTATGCTGACCGTGAGTAGCCTTTTGGGTGGATTCTCAGCTGTGTTACTAACGTGTTGGTAATACAAAGCCACAACTGTACTTCCCCTAATATACATGTATTTCAGGCATTACTAACCAATTTGTCAGAAGGGTTTTTGCCACATTAATTAAATTAGTGCTGCATTTTGTGCTGTGGTTTATTTGAGGCATTGAGATACACATTCTAGCAAACTTGTTTGGCTTTCAGATGGGTCAATGAGAGATGTTGAACTGTTCAGAATATAACAGGATGGCCAGTTTAATACCTATTTACAACATTATGTTAGTGAGCACTGCCTTTGAGGTAAAAAGATCTACCCAAGTAAAGCTGTAACCTAAGCTATAGGTCTAGTCTGTGTACCAGTTACTTTTCTTTGTAGAGGCTGCTAGATCCAGTATAAAAGCCTTTCATGAGCAAATTCTTCTGAATTTTTACTAACATTTTGTTCCTTCTTAACAGGAACATGCTGCACCAGCATCAGTAACTTTGAGGAAGCCAGGACAAGTTACGGCACTGATGAAGATATTCTGTTCATCTACACAGACAGCTGACACCCACACCTGATACTTCTGGTCCTTTCCTGTGCAGCCTGCATGGCAGCTGGCTGCTTGTCTCAGGACTCCCCCTGCAGAGACCGTGCTCCGGAATTGCAGTGGGATCTTAAACAAGGGAGGCTTTATAGACATTGATAGGACTATACTGCAATGCTGTCTTTACCTTTTTTTTTTTTCCTGATGACATATTTGATTTTGCAATGTATGTCTCACTTTTTTTTCCCTTCCTGATTTTCAACATTGCACATTTGACAGCAGTTTTAAAATACAGGCCCAGGGCCTGTTCACTTTGAGCTTATTTTCAAATTAAACACAAGAGAAAAAAGCACCAAATTAATGAACTTTAACACTTGGTAATACATGCATAGGTTTAGGTAAACAAAACCAGGAAAAAAATAATAGGAAATACCTGTTTCTCTCTCTGTTAAAGCATCTTCATCCTAAATCTAGGGATTTGAGGTTCAGCAGGATGTTATCGAAGGAAAAAATACTCACTTAAGCCACTTTTAAATAACAAAAATGCCTTGCTGGCTTACCAATAGAATCACAGAATCATCTAGGTTGGAAAAGACCTTGAAAATCACCTAGTCCAACCATTAATCGCACGTTGACAGTTCTCAACTACACCATATCCTTAAGCACTATGTCAACCCCAATAGTGTCTTGCAGTGTAGGAATGAAACATTTACTCAAGGAAACTTCCCAAATTCACCTTACACAGATTTAGCATTTATGCCACTGCATAAAATTTTGAATCATAGTTATTGGTATTGTTCCTTTACTACAAACTCACTCTGGTTTGGCTAAATCCTCTAGGATGACCGCTCAGAGCTCTGTATTGCCCCAAAAGTTTAAGTGAAGACATTTTATTTGTACCTAAAAGTCTCTTGCTTTTTGCAGAAACCTCTGAACTTCATGCCACCTACTTGTGGCAGTTTCTGCAGAATCCATTCTAAATATAAACTTGTAAACTTATTAAGCAAATACAGAAAATGATCATGCACAGTAATGCTATACATTTTTGTGTAAATTGTAAATACCTAACAGCATATACTGATTGTAACTAAAATGCTGAATCACAATTTGACTCAAATTTTGCTATTGGCATCAGTTCAGTGACCTTTTAAGAAGAGCTGAAATCAATTAAGAAAAGAGGGAATACAAACATCGCTTTGCTACAAGTAAAAAAGCAGGAACTCAGATTTTCTGACTTGTATACTACAGCTGTATTTGGATTAAGTTGGAATTACTGTATTCAGACATTATCAACTGAAATTGTTAGCAGTCCCTTCATAATCCTTCTGTGTATTACCTGGCTTTTAATTACTTTGCTGATGAGCACTGTAAAGGGTAGGAAATAGCCACTCAGATTCAGCCATCACAGTTTTCTACAAGTCTTGATCTCCAGTTCTGCCTATGTTGAGGTGGGTATAAAAATCGATGTTAATAATGATGTAAAGCTAGCAAAATTTTATTTTGCACTTAAGACACCTTTGGCATGGCTTTAGGAGAACTGTTATCGAGTTCTAGAACTGTGTGAAATAACAGCAAGAGGACATTGTTATTTAGTGGTGAAAATAATGGGAATCACTTTCAGCATGGTAAAAAATTTTTCTAAGAGAAAACATCAGTTGTCTTACTGAAAAGTATCTGGAAAGTGTTCAGTAGGTATGCATAGTAGAATCGAGTACTTCTTTGTGCAAAGGCTAAAAATAGAAACAGACATTTAAAATTCAGTGTTCTGAACAAAGAACAAGGAATTTTCAGTGTATCAGGTTTTTTAATCATTGCTGAAGTTGGAATTTGTTTTGGCATTTATACTTGCATAACTAGTAAAAATTTGGATGTGATTTCTGAGCCGCAGAACCAGATCAGTGCCAGTAGCAGAATCCCAGAAAAAAGGTACACAGAGAACGCCTTCCAACTCCTCTAAAGTCACCAGGTAGCTACCAATCTAGGAATTTTTGTTTCCAAGTCTAAATTCACAATGTTTAATTTAGAGAGATTATACTAGCTATGTTAATTAGTAACAAGTATGTAAACTACAGATTGATAGAGTACTTCCTTAACCCGTGCATTTTCAGGTAGGTAGTGCATTCAATACCATTAAACTGCCACAGGATTTATTTTAGAGCAGGCTTGGCTAGGTAAATAAAAATAATTCTTTCAAAAGATTTGTAATTGCCATTTAGCCTCTTACAGGTTCAGTTACCAAATGCGAATCTTGAGCTTATACATAAACCATGAATTTAAGGGCATGCTAAATGTTCTGAAGTGCACAGATAGGTGTTACAACGTTGACTGTTAAACATTGGTACCCAGGGTTTAAATACTTTAACAAAACTGAAAAAAAATGATTAAGCTAATAGAGACAAAAGGGGAGTTCCACCATTGCAACAGGATCTCTTATAGCTGTCAAATGGAAGATAGTTATGAGAGGTGAAAACACAAGAAGCAGAAGCCAAGTGAAAAGACAGAGTATTTATATGACACAAAATTCAGATTAAAAGCAGGTCATTGCACAAGCATTCAGAACATCTGCATATTCTGAAACTTTGTTTCCCATTACAAGATTGTCTATAAAAATACTCGTTATGAAAATGTTTTGTCACTTTGTTTCCTTTATGATGTCAATAGCAAAAGAAGGGGTATTTTACATGCAGGGATTTTATACATAAATATATTTTTATTTGTAATTAAGCCATTCTCAATAAAGGTTTAAAGTCACAGATAACCCTGTAACATAATGTAGCAAGTGCGTTTATTAACTAGCTTATTGTGGAAAATAATTTGAAAATTTTTAGAGGATGTGTTATATTTAACTATAAATGACACAGCTGAAATTGTAATTTGGAAAAAAATTTAAGAGTTCAAGTATTTATTTCAGCTCTAAATTCATAGATGCTAGGCTGTAAATTGTATTCATTCTGCACTTCCTGAACACCTGCTGCATCACCTGAATCATACCAAACAAAATTTCAATACACACTAATAGCTGAGAACAGCAAATGTATTGCTATCTATATTCAACACGTGTTTTGTGAACTCTGCAACCACTGACTATTCTACTGGAGTGCAGCTCCAGGGAAGCAGTTTTTGTTACCCATTCTGATCCCTAATAGCATCTCTCTAGCTTCCTGTTCGCAAGTATGCAACTGCACCAGCCTTGCCTGCATTTTAGCCAGTGTTCCTGTTTTTGCCTCACAACCCAGCACTGAGCTTCTGAAGATATTAAGAGTCTGAAGCACTACTTTTGCACCTTGAAGGAGCCCAAAGATGCTCATCCAACAGTGGTTGTAATATGTTGTGTAAAGGGAGATTGAAAGAACCAAAGTGGTCTTGCTTTACAGTACCCACAGATCTTCAAACTAGGACATGCTGGGACATTATTTAGCTCTAACAGAACTGCATCAAATAGTTTGTAATTTAAAAGAAACATATAAAAAAAATTTATGCCTCCTTTTTCCAGAAATTATGCATTTGGATAAAAAATTTAAAGCAGAAGTAGATAGATGCACAATGCAAAGCTTAGATAAAATTTATGTCTTCTGAACTCATCATCTCCATCAAACTATATCGCAGTACACAGTATTAAATAAACTGCATCATCACTTTATATCTGTGTATTCCTACTGGATATATTTCTAGCAAGGAACAAAAGTTTGGACTCAGTGTAAATGACAAAAAAAACCCACACCCAAGAAGCCATTTTTCAATTTTACTTAACACAGTTTTGAATCCTATTATTTAAAAGTTACAGTTAATTAAAACAACAACATTAAAATAACAGCTTGTGATCCACAGTAAAGCTATCATTCAACAGTACCTTTTAATTTGTTAGGTAACATTTGATTGTAATGAGATGCTCTCTTACTCTTTTATTATATTGGGTACAAAATAAGGCTGGACTGCTTCAGTGAGCTTCTCCGCATACATTTCATATCTACCAGTCATCTGGAAAAGAAAAATCAAAGCTTCAGTTCTTTCAATGAGCTATGAAAGTACTTCATTAGAAAATATTTACATCTCTCATTTTTTTATGGCAACACATTAATTGCCCCAAACAGTAAAACCATAATTCACTCAAAATGCAAGACCTCCAGCGCCTTAGAACAAACATACTTTTATAAAAGAACTTGCATTGCGTGCCTAAAACTATACTTCTATACCAAAAAGAGAAGTGCCCATCTCCACTCTAAAAATAAAACTATAAAATGAACACCTTCCTGATCTGCAGCTCTCCTTCATGGACAGTCATGTCTGCTGACTAATTACTTAATGCTATTCTGGTTATCCTGGATAGCTGAAAGTTGAACGTGAAAGGTGGGCTGACTTTCTTATGCATAAACAATACTTTTTTTTAGGTAAGCTATGTCAATGAAGGCAAAGGAATGTATCTGTAATTATGTCTTCATATTATGTCCTTGACAACGGATGAACCCTGCTTCCAGCAATGTTTGCTTATGTGCCACTGATGGTATTTGGGTTGCTCACTTTATCCATTGATAATACAAAATATTATCATTGCTTTGGGTGATACAGTAATCTAGGAGGCTGAAATATAGCACTTCACTTAGTCCTATCATCATCCTCTTCTGAAGTGCAGTCTACAACACTGGCTCTGAGAGGGGCTAATTGCTTCTTTTTTACCAGAGTGTAATGAGGACAATGTGTTTAACTATTTTGCTGCTTTAAGTTTAGCAAAGACATTCTGCTTAACATCCCTTTCAGGCATCACTGAATGCAAATAGCAGATACCAGAGCAGGTTAAAATAGCTTCCTACTTGCTATCAAGGGTTTTCTGTGGTGGATAACCTATGACTTCATACTTCCTCATTCCCCTCATATCAAGAACTACCTCTGTCTTGGCCACAAATGAGAGGAAAAGGAAATAGATATCCCCTGTCACATAAACAAAATTCACAGCTGTGCCTTATGTGCCAAAAGACCAACAATAGCAACCCACACCATCAGCTAAACTAAGGTGCTGAAAGTGCAAGACTTGAAGACAACAAAAAATAAGCAATTCTATACGAAACAGCTAAAGGTAAGCGTTTTGCTTTTACTGTTTGTTTTTCCTAATCAATATAATTGCTTTTGTTTGAATACTCCTACTAAGCTGTTACAAGCAATGCCCCATGGGCTTCCTGACACACTAAATCTCTACTCTGCTATAAAGGCCTCAGATTTTAGTGGCAAAGCAAAACTAAATGCCTGACTGACTTAAAAAACCCCAAACCTGGGAATCTCTTAGCACCATTTAATTCCACAATGAACAACCATATACCTACCACACGCATCTATAAAACAACAAATGCAATCTGTCCAGAAGACAACCTGAAATTACTTTTTAACTTTAGTCCCTATATATGGATTGGCAGCATTAGCAAAAAAATTCAGCTCTAGCTAATAAATAACTGTTTTAATTAAAAAGTTTATTCAACATTTCAAATCCACAGAATATTTGTATTTTTACATCAAAATGAAACCAAAACACATTATATATTGCACTATATTGTAATGCACAAAGTGGTTCGAAATAAACCAGCTCTATAAAATAAACTTCTGCTTGCAGTAACATGTGCAAAACCTGACACTCCTTGCAAATTATTACTCATTTTAAATACTAGATTATTACTGAAGAACTTATGCATATTATGACAGTTGCAATTCAAGAGTTCTGTTCTACTTTGTTAGGATTCAAATCATGCTGATCTTAAAAGTGGACAGGAAAAAATTCTAGCAGTACTGAGGACTAGAATGAAAGACCTCTCTCGACAGAAGTAAGCAAGATGTTTTCCTCATCAACAAAGCCTATTTTAGAAGTTGCAACCTCTTTTCTCCTTTTGTTTGCCTTCTTTGTTGTTCCAACAGAACATTTGTGAGGCCTGTTGTAAACTTGATCAGATTAAAAGAAGAAACTAGAGTGTTGTTTGTTTGTTTAAAATAAAAATAATCTGGTCACCCCACTAAGCCAGTATACAAGATAGCACCCCACATAGCCTGTACTGGCACAACTGAAGGGTGAGCAAACCGCAGTGTTGAGGTGGAAGTTTCTTAAATCAACACTGCTACTGGACAAATTAAATCAAATTACACCCTCAGGAAAGATGATCCAATTATTTAGCTTTATCTCAGAATACAAAAAATAGTAATAAGTAAGTTTGTTCAAGTCATGTGGAGAGGCTTGCAGCTGTCTTAATCTGATTTAGATAAATTCAAAGTTCGTTAGTATGCTTCAGAGATGAATGTACACGGTACTTTGTCTGCGGCTTCAACATGTCCACAAATTCAAGGAATTAAGACTGCAAGAAGTTTGGATTCAGAAAGTTCTCAGATGCTTAAAGATTCTTGTGGTTTTGGGTTTTCACTATATTTCACCAAAACTGACACATAAGGCCTATAAGAATATAAAGAACTACCATATTAGGTCAGATCAGAGGTCCATCTCAGCCAAGTGACAAATGCCTATATACTTTGTATAGGGAGAGTGTACACAATTTTCCCTAGCAGTCCTTGTAGCTCCTGGCAATCCACACTTAAGGACCAAAGGCTGTTTTTCATTTAAAAGCTATTGGGCTAGTTTCCCTGAATTTGGCTACTCCTTTCTGGAATTCATTTATTCCTTTGGCCTCCAGAACATCTTTAAATTAGTTCAACAATTTAAGCTCCGGACTGTTAAAAAAGGCTGACTTTTAACTATTGTAAGATTATAAGATCATTATGAAAGCTTGGTTGTTCTAATATCATATGTGTTTGTTTATTTATAAGCAGGCTTACCTTAAAATTCCATTTGTCACTGACTTGTCTGCAAAGATTCAGATCCATCTCTACCACCAAAAGTCCATCCCGAGTGCGAGAGAGTCCTGGGGTCCTGCTGCCATCTGGTGCAGCTACGTAACTTGAGCCATAAAAATGGCCCAAGTCATGGTGTGCTTAAAGAAATTTTTAGAAAGCATGTAACACCATTTTCAAATAAGCATAAGACTTAGGATGCAGTGTCCCTGGCTCAATTTCTTGTGGATGTTCACTCACTGTGCTTTAAGCAAGATATCCTGAAGAGTCACAGCACAATCCTAATGTAACTGCAGTTTTGACCAACAGTTACTTTCGTGCACAGCACAGCCTTCACATATATCAAACTAACAGGAAAATACTCACGGCATTGCCTTTTAAATAATGCATGATTATGCTTTCCTATTAAAGTCTCTGAAATTAAGTAAAGGGTTTGCTTTCATTGTTTTTTTTATTTAGAAATTAAATTAATTCTAATTGTCAAATCATACATTTCCAAAACAGCTGGTAGAGATGCACCCTTTCAGTTTTCAATACAAGGTCAGAAGTGAAAACACTGGGATTTGAGACATGGAAAAAATCTTACTTCATATTGCACAGCTCTTGAGTTGTGCCAAAAATCAGCCCATCTGTTGTACTTACTAAGCAATGGATACCACTGACCTTTTTCATGCAGCTGCTACAAATAATTAGCTCAAAAACTAGCTAAAAAAAGGCTGAGGCCCACTCCAGATGAAGCCAGCACAGGACAAATTAGAGTGCTTCAACATACAAGTGAAGTGTATACAAGGAAATCTTATGCTCTTCTTTGAGAATTCTCAACTTCAACTTCCAGTAAATCTGTGAAACGGGGCAAAATGGCTTGGCTGGAGATTCAGGCTAGGGCTATTACTCTTAATAATCTTAAAACTACAAAGAAAATGTCATGCATGTACTGACAACACAGGCTAATTTGTGATTTCTGTCCTCCAGTCCTACAATGATGCATTGACTCCAAACTTCTCAGTCCTCTGAAAGTATATAGAAATCTTAGGTATGAACTTCTGGTGACCACGTACTGTGGTACCATCAACTTTCATAGGAAGTGCTGCTTCTCTCCAGCTTACAAAACAGCAGTCTTAAGTAAGCTAGCAACCATAGCTGTCATGGGGTAGACACTTGCAGGAGAGCTATTGTTTCTTCAGCCTTTCTAGTTAACAATTATTAGCAACCACCAAATGTGATTTCTGAACATACCTTTTCCACCATCTCCAGAAGTAAAGGCATTTTTGTAGTATTCCTGTGAAATAAAAGCAATCTGTAGGTGGCAGTATAAATCCATTTCATTCAAGAAATCCTTGCTAGTCTACCATACTTAGTATGGAAGTTTATATAAATCTATTAAGATTTTTTTTTCTGTCATACTATCAGTGCTGTCTCAAGGGAGTCATCAAAAGGGCCTAGTTCCAATGATGGACAAGCTAGAAAACAAGATCTTTTTGTATCACTGCCTGTTGTTCATATGCTATGGGGAACATGCCTGGTATCAGTTTCAAGGGTCTAAAGAGGCAAAAGAGACATTTAACCAAACACACCTTTGCAGATCACAAAAGGTGGCAAATGTATCCAAGTAACAACCAGAACAAGTCTGGATTTTTGCAGGGAACCTTGTAAAAGAACACAGATGTAGGACATTTGGACTAATTTGAAGGCAAGAACAGCCTATTGTGTGCAGTATTAATTTTCATTATAGAATTGCAGCATCCAGAAGGAGGTACTATTTGTACAACAGCAACGAGCTGTATACCATTGACTTGAGGATATTTAATTTTCAGTCACTTTGGCTGAAAGAATAATTTCACCATAGAAACTAGAAGAATTAGCAAAAGGGCGGGTGCCTATTACAAAGACAGCAATTGAAGAACAGGAAGCAGCTGCAACCAAAAAGTAGGCTGCCAGCAACAAGGCAGCTCTCAATCTCTTTGCCACTGTCCATCTTCAAATTATATCAAAAACACTAATACAGTAGTTTACAGGAGAGGAATCTATGCATTTCAGTGCTATTCAGTTCATTCCCTGGAATTAACTCATGCTACAATACCCAAATTATGAAATGAAGTAACAGAGTGATGATACATACCGTGCCTACCCTGTTGATGGGACATGTAAAGCAGTGATTAGCAATGGCAGCATTTCTTGCTTCAATTGGCCACAGTGACTCACTGCAGTACACAAAAGAGGAGGCAGGTATTCACTACTTGTCTACTTCAGAGATAAATTTAGATTATGATTGTCTCAGACTGTACATTTTCTGTCAAAGAAGCCAAAGTTAGCTGCTAAGACTGATTTTGCTCTTACAATCCAAAATCTCCCCACAGATTCAGCCAAGGACTATAATTATTTTCAAGTAAATATGGCTTTGTCATGACAAAAAAAAAGAAACAAAAAATTAACATATCTCAAGATTTTCAAATCAATTAAAATATAAAATGTTTTACTCTCCAAATTATGCATTTACACATGTGCTTTCATATTCCATTAACTTTCAATATACCAAACATTATTCTGCAGCAAAGCTGTAAGTGATGCTTACAAGATGCCTCCTATTTTCCCCACAATGGTCCAGGAAAGGCTTTTGCAGCAGTGAATGAGAAAAAATAGTTATGGGAATAAGGAAAAAATGAAAGGAAAAGAAAAATCCATTTCCACCAAAATTTCCTATTTCTGTTATTTCAACCACAGTTTTCATAACACTCTCCAGTAAGTCATTTTCACACAGTGGGTTGATGAAAAAGAAAACATGCTTAATAAAAGCAGCTCAATAATTTCCCAATAATTATCTATTAAACCAGTCACTAAATTTATATAAAACCAAGAACTAAGAATGAGTAACAAAAATTCCTTCTCTTTTACAAGCCTCTATGTCTTTTCCAAAGGGGATTTAATTCTAACTGATGTTTAAAACTGAAATAGTTGTCTTTTTATTAAAGAGTTGAATACACAGGGATCAGACTAGTTAACAGGAGGTCTGAAGTACTCAGAGCACCAAAACAAAGGTGATACAATTTGGCCACTCCTGTGGCAGCATGTACCTGCCAGATTTTGAGTACCGAGACAAGGTTGCATGCATCTGAGTCATTAATCTCCCAGTCAGACTCAAGAATCTTAAGAGGTGGTCACTGGACTGATTGAAGAGACTTGGTTTATTGCCTCTTTTCTCAATAGCTTTGAGTCTGACAGCCAGCCCTTCTAAGAAAAAGGCATTTTATTGAAAACCTCTAGAAAATTACAATTTCACAGAAGAAGAGAGACAGGGAAAAAAGACTACAGCTAAGAAGTGACCCCTGAGACAGTTTTTTATACAGGCCTCAAGAGTCCTCTTCCTGCAATAAAAATTATATGCTTAAAAACAACCAAGTGAAAGCTAGTAATTAGGAAAGCCTGAAGCACTCAGAGTACCAATGAAGTCCTCTATGACAACAGAGTAATTTCTGTTTGCTCTCCTGTTAATGGGCTATAAGTGGACAAACATCACAAATATTATTCCAGTAGTGACATAAATGCCCCAAAAGCATTGTTTTCATTCAACTCTTTTCAAAGGACATTTTTCAACACTACTCAACCTAAATAATCTTGTATACCAAAATCTATTAAAGGCAGGTTGAATGACAGAATACTGCATCTAAGCTACAGTTCTACTCTCCTGGTTTGTAAATACATGGTTCTTTGCATCTGAACTGGCCATGGGTATGAAAATTTTATGCCTCCAATCAGTTTTTCATCATTTCCATCCTATTATGAAAGCTCAAGGTCCTCAGAAATTTCTAATTGGTCAGCAACAAAAACTGGATGAATGTCCTTGGACCTTGTTACAGAGACAGAAAAACACCAAATTTACATTAAACAGGTCAAAGAGGATTGGGTGAATCCTGAAGAAATGGAAAAATGCTAAAAAATATATTTCTTGTATATTTCTAACTTTTCTATCATCTTGTATACCCAGTTGAGCAAGTCTATATTGCCTGAACATTTCATACATGATGGTTTACAAAACTGACACTAGAAAAATCTGTTCCTCTAGGTTTAAAGAGACAAAAATGAATGTATTCTGCAGTTAGTCCACGCACACAAGCCCAGCTGAAGGGAGAGCAAAGAGAAATGACAAAGAATTTTTAGTATAACAAGAGAACAGTATGCATTCTTTTTTTGTTTGCTACTGGACATTTATATTACAGTATCATCAGTGTAAATGAAATATGCTCCTGTTAGCTTCCTAAAACTTATTTTTGGAGCTGGAAACTCAAAGACAGTTCAGCTAGCCCAAAATATGTTTTTTTTAACTCACAAAGGAAATGTTTTTGTTCCAAAGAACTCTGCAAAGCCTCTTTCCCCCCTCCCACTCTATACAAAGCTAACCACTTAAAGTGAAAAGGGTTAAAAATATTAACATTTATAATTAAGCATAAGCTACCTCAGTCATATGTACGTAAACGTCATAAAATACTAAATTACTTTTCAGAACCTTATGTTATCAGGAAAATTAAAAAAAAAAAAACCAAAAAGGAAAAGCACAGTTGTTCTATCATGTGTTAAGCTGATGTGTAGACATTCTGGAATCCCACACCTCAATTTACAGATAGTCTAATTTGGAATTTGAATGTATTGAGTAGTACAGCAAATAACAGAAAACAATGAGAATGAAAGGAAGGCATGGTGATTTTGTCAAGAGTGGTATAAAGAACCATTGAAATCATTTCTACAAGGTTTCTACCTAAAGAAAGCCCCCCACTGGCCTCAAAGAAATGCAATTGTTTTGTATCACATTATAGTATCCCAAGCAATATACAGCCTGTGTCAGATTACGCTCTGGAAGCATGTCACATTCAGAGGTTATTATATTGAAACGTGACTGATGCTCATAATGTAGAGTCAAAAAATATTCAAGATCTAATCCACAAATTAATCATTATGGGCTAGCTAAGAAGTGTATTTCTTAGCTCACTGAGCTGGTTTTCTTTTTTCTTTTAGGAAATCAAGTCAGTAGGGTGCAATTAATGTCAATATACAGAAGATTAATCTCAAGGGAAATAGTTTACACTGGTTCAGTCTGGTTCAAGAGGCCTGATAATCAAAATTGCCAACAGTTTTTTTTAAAAAAAGTTTCTGAGAAAAGGGTTTCTCAGCTTGGCTCTGAAAACTGCAATTTGATACTATACTTATTGGCTCCTATGTGGACGATGTAAGTTGGCAAGCTAAGCCTGAATGAAATTACTACTGTCTATCATAAAGCAAAAATATTACCAAGATAATATAAATAAACTCTCAGTAGTTTTCAGAACACCAGCTGGACTCTGGTTGACTCTGTCTCAGAGATGAAAGATCTGGAGATGTTCAACTAGAATTCTGGAAGAGGATTAGTGACTGTGAGCAGGCCAGTAGCTCAAAACTCCAGATGGTGAAGAATGCGTATTCCTTTGTGAAGGCAAAACAAGGAGGTGATACCTCAGGTTCCAAGACCTCAGAGGTTCAGTTAACCCAGAAAGTGTGCAATGGCCTAAATCAGTTTGTATTTTACCTGAGCTTTCCAATAGTGGCTGAAGGGTTAAAGATGATCTCTGCTCCATTCATACTAAACATGAGCCAGTTCAGAGGGTGATGGCGCCCATAGCAGATATTCACAGCAATTGTTCCAAACTGTGTCTGAAACACTGGGTGTCCTGTATTTCCTTCCATATAGTAAGTAGACTACGAACAAAAAACCACAAATGTAGACATCTTAAAAAGCGAAAAGAAATACCTCCAACATTGCTTTGACACATCCCAGTTTTTGATTGGCTGCTTCAGGTCATTAGACCACAAGCAATGACAACACCTTTCATTTAGTACATAGCTGCACTGTGATGGGTGTTCAGCAAAAAGTGGCTCTCTTAGGCTGCTGAGATCAAATTCAAGCTTCTGTTTCCCTTTGCGCATACTACACCTAAGCGCTGTCTGAATTTGACAAACACTTCTATTAATGCTAGAAACTTCTACAGAACCTTAAGAGAGATCCACAAATTGCCCAACTACAGGCAACTCTCTCAGTACTTTCATTACATAAGAAAATTTTCCTAAATCATTACGATCCTTTGATTCTGATAAAAAAGATGAACACTGTTTAACGAACAAAGAATTCCTTTACATTCACCTGACATGCAGTAATTTTATGAATGCTGTAAGGAAATATCAGTGTATAGCTAAGACTGGTTATTTAAATTTCCTATATGCCTATTGCTCTAAGCAAACACAAGGCTTGAAACTACCACCAGGAAAATCACAGTATAAATCTAGAGAACACTCCTTAAAGAAACTGGAGCCAACTGCTGGCTTAAAAGATCCCATTTACCATATGCTGCGACCTTTCATCTTAACATATCAAACATTTCTAAACAATTAGAAATGCCCTAGTTCCTGTAAAAGGTACTAGTAAAGAGAACGATAGGGCACTGTTAACAGCTATCAGAGTGACAAACATTCATGGAGATACTCTAAATGAAAACCAGAAGTGGTTCTTCCCAGATATAAGAAAAAGGTTATGTGTGGAGTCACTGACAGTTGCCTGCTTAGTGCTCAGTGGTAGTCAAAAACCCAAGAAAGTCTCAGACATCAATAGGAAGGGTATTGAAATGGAACAGAAAAGATAATTTTGCTGGTTTATAAGAATTCTGTGTGCCAATTGCTTGAGTACTCAGGGCAATTCTAGTGTCTGCATCTCAGTAAGGATCTACTAGAGATGGAATAAGCAAAGGCAACTGAAATGATGGAGGGGATGGGGCAGCTCCCTTGTGAGAAGCAACTGAAAGGGTTCTTCAATCTGCAGACAGGAGGCTGAGGGCGATATTATGAATGAGATATACAAAATCACAAAGGCAGTGGATAAGAAATCCCCAAGCAGCAGCAGCGGCAATAGGGGGCATTGACTGAAACGGCACTCTTGTACCTCTTTGCAACCAAAGTAAGTTTTTTCATGCAGTAGGCTGTGCACTTCTGAAATTTGCTTCTTTGTGAAAGCAGGTATTATCACCAGGTTCAGAAGGGATTTGACAAGTCACTGATAAAAGAACCACAGATAAGAAATAGACAGGAACATGCCACCCAACATCCCTAATACAATGACTGTGGATACCGAGGGAGCACAGAAGTTGTAGAGTGGACAGACTTATTCCTAATAGTACCTTTCTGTGACTATTTCAGAGACAGAAAAGCAAGGTACATAATCCATCAGCCTGACCCAATTGGGTGTGTCTCTTACCATATAAGAAAGGTGTGTTGTAAAACAATTCCCTTTTTATTGAAACAATGAAACTACTATTGGTCTTGAAGGAAGCAGAACCACATCAGGCCTAATGCAAGTACAGTTACAGCTGTGGAACAAACTAGGCCCTCACGTAAGTGTAGGAGAATGGAACGATAGATATAGGGAGATCATCTTCTGAAGCCAAGGACCAGAGGTTCAGTATGCTCAGTAAAAGTGACATCTCCTGTTCCTTATTTATTATCAGGTCTCATGAAACTGCACAGTGCCATAGGCAGTGATTTTATCTCCTTTCATGTCTGTAGAGAGCACACCATGTGGTGGGCACTCACACAATCCTTTCTCAAAACAATTCTGCTGATTGAATATATTTCCATTTCTTTTTCTATTCTCAGTTTTCTTTTATTACAATAGGAGAAGAAAAACAAGAATGCTGTTGCTTCAGGGAATTCATCAGTTCTTATTTCTCTATTCCTCACCAGAGGTCACAATCATCTCCACAGCAACAAACTGTGATGTCTCAAGAAGGATTGATTTTTGTTTATTTATATGCCCTCCCACACATGGCTGAATGTTGCAGACCAATCTCTTCCCCCTTTTCATTTAGTTCTCACCAATTCAACAAGGACAATTTTAACAAGACTCCTTTCCCTATCTGCTCTACAGAGACAATCTACAAAAAATAATTTAAAATTCAATGCTTCCTTGGGGGTTAACTTTGTTGATAAAGAAAACAACATTAAAGTAATGGAGATTAGCATAATCCTTCCCTGTAGTCTTAGTGGTTTCTAAAACTTCTCTATCAGAATTGTTCAGCTCAGAAGAAAGGACCTAATGCTCTGTTAATAAAACTAGCTAAAAAGAGAATGCTGCTTTAGGTAAACAGCACTTGCTTCTATAATGAGGTAGATGAAACAAGAAATGTCAAATCATTATAGTATACCTGCAAGATATACATAGATTGTTTTGAGGTAATTCTGGCATTTAGGATTATAAGAACTAACTCCTTTTAGGAGCTATGCAAAACTCTTTGTGAAACTATTTATACTTCATGTGGAAAAGTAAAAATATTTTCTTTTTTTTGGTGCCTTTCATTACAGCTTCATAGCTGGAAACAAGAAGTTTCTTGGAATCTGTTATGTTCCACAAAACACTGTTTGGAAAACTGAAAGACATCGTATTTTAGCACAAGCAACGGGAATTTATTTTTTGTTTGATTACACAAGACACAAATCAAGAATATGGAAAGTAACCAAAATTCATTTTTATTAGTGCTTCTATTTTATATGGGTTTGTTAGTTACTGTTTTGAAAGCTAAAAGACAGATACG
This sequence comes from Athene cunicularia, assembly GCF_003259725.1. Lineage (NCBI taxonomy): Eukaryota > Metazoa > Chordata > Aves > Strigiformes > Strigidae > Athene > Athene cunicularia. The sequence goes on along the minus strand of NW_020799121.1, from coordinate 5,200,248 downwards.
ATAAAATAATATTAAATGTAAAAATAACTGTTAAAGACAGAAGTCAACACTGGTGACTGACAGGCCTGTGCCAGAAATCCATTGTGTAGAAACCTATTAATAGCCTCCTCTGAAGAAACACAAACCAGTCTGATCAGGTCTGGGAACGCAGGTCAAAACTTCCAGAGGTCTTTTCAAGACACAAAAAAACTTTTTTAAATTAATAAAAAAGCAATTTGGATTCTGAAGCCTCAGTTTAGTGGCTGGGACATTCAGATAGAGAACAAAAGCAAGTGCAGGTGTATAGCAGCTCCCAGTGCTTAGAAGAAACGCCTCTGTTAATGACTCACTTTAGCTGACAAGGAGAGATTTAGTTAGGTAAGACAATGTATTTTTAGACTTTGGTTAATTTTTAATCCTGATCTTTCTGCTTGTCATAATTATATGGATGGATAAACACATTTCAGAACTACCAGTTTTCTACTGGTGTTGCCTTTCCTAACAGCTCAGTTTCTGAACCTGATTCTGGCGAACAGCCTAAAAACTGCTGAGGGCTTCAGTGGAAGTAATGTGATTAGTAAACAGAAGATGCCATAAACCAACTATTCAGTCAGAAGTGTAATGAATTAAGGGATTCTGCTCAAAGAAACATAATCGAAAGAACTGTCATTTCCAAGACAACCTCACAGAAAAACAGAGATCAAGACCATAAATAATGCTCACACCTGAACCGTGAAACAACTGCTGTCCAAATTAAAATAAGTTCAACATGCACCCGTGTAAACTCTAAGCCAATCATGCATAAATAACATAACAAAGCTGAGACTTAAAAACTTTTGTTTTAAAGATCCTTGATACTTTTGTAGTTTCCATCAGGCCAAGAGTACATGACAAAATTCAATGTTATTTGTCATTTAAGAGTCATCACCCTCTGTTCTTGATAAATTAACTTACTATAATTTCACCTGAGAAGAACTGATTTGACACCTAATGAACAACATTTTCTAGAAAAACGTTACATTTCCTGCCAACATGACTCTCATACAACACATGCTGACATGAACAAGAATTGCAAGGTAAGAATAGCTTGATAGTCACAATATTGCATCTTACCTCATTGAAATCTCCAATCCTTGGAATGTGATTTTTCCTACTTTTGCCAAGGACAGCTCCAGAATTAGAAATGACCACTGCAGCATTCCACAGAGTTCCCCCATGTATTTCATCTCGCTCCAAGATTGGAGATACCACAACCATATTGTATTTCCTTGCCAGCTATACAAATGAACACAATTTTTCTGTTATACACAAGCCTGCATAATTATTTTCACTTTTTGTTCATAAAGGACTAAAAAAAATTTCCATCTAGTACATTACTTGACTGTTACCAAGGGCTAATGCTTAACTCACACTGGCATGGCAACATCACTACAGTTCCTTCATCAAAGTTGGATACATCATCCCAGAGAGCTTTCCACCTGAATCCTTCGACTGGCAATGCAAAGTACCAACAGGAAAAAGCATCCTAACAGCAATGGTAGAACTATGAAGCCAACCTCTATCTACTCACAGATATAAGAGGAGATAGATCCCATCCCATTCTTCCATTCTGGTATATACCACATAAGTGTTATATACCAGAATGAAAGACACCACAGCTAGCTGAAAAGTTGTTTTTTTTTTTTTTAAAGTAAAATAGCAGTACATGCTAACTGTAAATGTTAAATAAAATAGGTGTGAGTGAGAAATACAGCAACTTCTGATTGCCAGTTTACTAGAACATTGTATTTTCCTACAGATCACTTCTTTCTTCAAACTTCCAGTGTCATTAATTCCATAGTGAGAAGAAAAATGTAATTGCCTTACAACAGACCAAAGATATTATGCCGTCTACAAAAACTTAATAGGTCAGTTCATATCTGGGCAAATTTGACATCAAAACAGTCTTTTGTTGTTTCAATCACTTGTAAAAGAAAATAACTGAAATTCCTTATTAAACAAAAAGTTGCAAAACAAAAATAAACTCTGCCACCCTTGAAATTAATAGTCTCTAGAAAAGTAAGAGCGAGACGGTAACAAATCCCCTTGGGTCCATAAAAAGCCCTTACATTTTGTGTCATTTCACAGGGAGATGCAAAAGATCTGCATTGAAAGTGTACCCTGTTCAGGAAAGGCTACCTATTCCTCTCACACCTTCATACAAGTTTTGTTTAATGCTCAACTGTTCTAGGCAAGAAACAACTTTTAAATGGAAATTAAAAACATCTGTATGAAGAATCATTCCTTCCTTGCAAAATTCAGCAGTTAAATGGGCAGTTTCATATGCCACCCATGGTAAATGGTAGTCTAAAGTAGTCTAAAAAATAAATATTGAGCACAGTTGCTGTTGTCCATTTCTACTTCACTCACTATCAGAGTATTTGTCAAGCAAGTTGAAAATTTATTTTTTATGATTTCAGTTTTCTCAGTGGTACAAGACCAGTACATAAAGAAGAAATCCACGTTAATCAGTGGTAGCTATGGGCTGGGGTTGGAGGCTGCATGTGGGATTTTTTTTTTCTTGGTTGTTTTTTTACCTCTTGACAGAATTTTGTTGTTGGCCCATCCTCTGCCGACTCAGCAAATTCAGTCCAAGGAAGCTTCTCTCTTGTACAAAAAGCAAAGGGCATGGCTGGAAACCACCAACGCAAGACCAAATTTACAAGAATGTTCATGTCACTCAAGAAACGCACACTGTTTGCATGAATACAGTTAAAAATTAAACACTTTAGAATGATTCAACCATTTTCATTGCAAAAGCTATTTAAAAGTATTTTTAGCAAGGGCAAGGAGTTTTGGGCCCACACAGAGCAAAACTGAAGAGAAAGAATGCACTTAGTGGAGTCTTACTGGAGGTGAAAATGTAAAGAATTTCACCCCAGTCACTAGTGTACACTTTCTGTGAATAAACATTTTTCAGAAACATTTCAGACCTTCATTTTGAGTTTTTCCTCTACTAAGCCTCAAAGACTCTATTTTAATTAAAATTAGATTTTAAAAATTTTAATATCTGTCTAGAAAAAAACCGATGTTTTAGGAGAAAAAAATGAAGGATCACAAAGGATGACACGAAGAAGGTGCACATCTACATATACCAGCATTGCAGCATACACCAGTCTTCATTATAACAGACTTCATGTACATCTTTCCTACAGTTCTGTTAACTGAGACTCTCTGCTTTTTTCCTTTAGAAAGCAAATCAATAAAGTCCACTGTTACATCTTAGAAGATCTCTGCTGTTTACTTCAAGACATAGTTCTAGTGCAGGATACCTGTTAAAATAGAAGGAACTTGACCTCCTGACAACCTAGAAGGAAGCACAGAAAATACTCACTCCAAGCCTCCTGGAAACAAACTATGTTGACTCCACATATTGCAGCTACTTCCACAATCTCCTCAATTCGTCTGTGCAGTGCAGCCACCTGATTGTGAGAAGTGTTACACTATAAATAACCCACTTGTATATTAACAGCCTGGTTTTGCAAGCTTTGTTTACATTAAATTTATCTTGTTCTATACTTAGTCCCATTGCTTTCAGAGGGAATAACTCAAGAAGTTATAATCCCTGAACACTGATAATAGAAAGAGTTAGATATGGATTTTTAAAGGCATTTAGAGGCTGAAAATAGAGAAATCAATCCAATGGAACTCTAATACCATGGTTACAACATTTAAATATATAGCAACTCACTGCTGACTGATTTGCAAATAGTTAAAAACCTTAATAGAATCAGCAAAAATTATAATTTTGCTGCTCATTGTAAACAACCTACTGAATGATCTCAAGTAAATCTGGATTCAAAGTCAAGTACTCAGAATCTTAAAACATGAGGTAAGGACAGCCTATTTCCTTGGTTATCTCTGAATCCCGCTCACACATGTGGATCTTGGACATTCTCTAGAAGTTATTAACTGGAAACTATTTCCTAAATCCCTCTGTCCTAAGAGCTAAGTAGATTATTACCAAGAGAAAACATCAAATCATTTAGTAATTAGTCAAAAAACATTAATTCAAAGTACTTTTTCCTTGAGTATTCTACTTAAAGCATAGGTGTAGCACTTTGCACTGATACTTTCAGGTGTCAATGTAAAAAAAAAAAAAAGGATGTAAGACAAGTCAACAGTGACCTACAAACTCAACGACTGTATACTGATTTACAGAAATAGTTAACTAGTTATTTATAAGGTAAAATCATTAATATAACTCTGTCTTTTCAACAGATGCTACAAAGAATCCACAAACTTGATTAATTTACTGAATTAACTACCTTCATTTGTGATAGGTAATCTTTTACAATTATTTCAGAAATGTTCTCTCCTGTCACTGTAAAAAATTACTGTTCTAGGAGATTTTATAAATGTGGTATTGTCTTTCACTTTTTAAAAGTTACTTTGAGGAGGCTATTTCCATACGTATGTGTCACCTCATTGCTTTTGTGTCCAAGATGTTAAGAGATGATGGCCACCTCGTAATAAGATTTCATTTATTGCTGTACAAAGAATAATGAACACAGCTTTGTTTACTCTAATGGATTTTCCTATAATGGAACATTTCTCGATTAAAACAAGAACTGCACCTGTGGTTTCCATGGGTCGCCATCTCTTTTGATTTTAAGTAAATGATTTTCTGTTTCATTTTGGAGGCAAAGGATTTTCATGTACAAAATCAGTGACTAAATATTTAGCTTTGGAAAAACTGCAAACAGGTTGGGCAATTCACTAGGTAAACACAAGAGATGTTTCTGAGAAACAATAAAACTGAATGTGTCATTTGAATTTCTCATAGCATGCTGTACTGAGATAGTGATGGGTCCCATATTGCCAGACAATCAGCAGACATTTCATGATGGAGCTTCTAACATCAACAACTGAACTGTGTTCTTTCTCAGTCCAACAGAAGAGGAGTTACACACAAACGGCCCAGATCCCAGTTTGTGTACCTGGACTGCCACTGCTGTGTCTGTGGGAAGTGGAATTTTATTCTGTACCAGTCCCACTCGAACAATACGTGGCCTTCTCAACTGCTCTGGAGCAGCGTCAAATCCATAGCCTTGTAGATCAAAATCTCTTTCCTGAGCTGCTGAAAGAGCAGCAGCTGGCAAATCAAGTTTTCTGGATTGAACAGGAAACAAAGATATTTCAGGGTGAGCTGTTCTCCTTTTCCGCTCTGAACGCAATGGACCGAAAGGATCACAAACAATGTCCACCCCTGCAGAGACACCCAAGCTCTCATGCCCCAATACACAACTATCAGACCAGGGAACAGTCGGACGGTAGCCAGGTCATGTGCAAATCCCTCTGCTCTTCTCCACGGCAGCAAACTCCCAGTGCCCTCCTCTATGACTGTGATTTCCAAACACTAATACCTCGCTACAGAAATCAAGGACCACGTATGTGCAAATTTTAATCTGTCACCCCCAGATTATATACACTTTCCCTACAATGTGTTTTTCCTCATTAGATCCCCACTTTTCCAGCTCCCTCACCCCAAAGCCACGACCTCCCTAGTGCCCCCACCTCTAAACCATCCCCCTCAGGTCTTTCGCTCCAGCCAGCCGCCTTTTCACACCACTTCTCCACCGCCCTGCTTCCCCAACTTGGATGACCTCCAAGCTACCCCAGTTTCCTCACCACAGCCTACCCTCACCGCAGTACCACATCACCACAGGACCTACCCTTCTTCCTTTCAGGCCAGCCCTGTACCCTGCACACTCCTCAGAATGACTCCCTCCCCCTCCCTCCCGGGCTGGGCATCCCCGCGGGGAGGAGGGGACCGGGCGGGACGCACCTCGCCTCGCCCCCGTAGAGGACCCGCTTCACCTCGGCGAGGTCCTGTGCCGGGATGTGCTGCTCCAAGCAGGACTCCAGCGACTCCAGCGCTCCCGCCAT
>NW_020799121.1:5174034-5194291 GCF_003259725.1 Athene cunicularia | reverse complement strand
ACCATCTTTCTCAAAATCAGATTATTCAATCTCAGATTAAATATTTGCTAATTCCATTCTCTAACAATATTCTTGACAGGAATCTGGCAGTATAGAAACATCGTGTTCCAGAGTTTGCCTCATCTATCCAGATCTTACACTTCAAAATATCTAATTTCTCCAAGGATTGAAACAAAAGATCTTTCTCCTACTACAAGGGGAGGGACATCTTCCTCTTCCCAGATTGCACCTAAAATTCATTCATTTTGGTATAGACTACTACCCGCTTTGATGAAGGATTAGAACACTATTTATAGTAGGTGCTTAAAGACCGGGCTTCCTGAACCCGTGGAAAACAAATGCGCCAGATTTTATTCTTTTGTTCTTTTAATAAACTGTCCGTGAGATTCTTCCCCTCCCCTCCTTTCCTGCTGGTTTACTTGCATTCTTATATGTTCAGTGTTTTTCTCTTCTGTCTTTGTTCCAGTTTATCAGCAATTTACACACAGTTGTTTCCCAGACTCCACGATTTCAACAGCAAAAATAACACTGACCTTTTGAGCCCATGAGCAATCTTGGTGGTGGTAATTTAGCAGAAAGTTACAGTAATGAACAAGAATGCTGCTCTTAAATGTTAGGTCATTAAATGTGTTTTATAAGTGTTTATTACTTCTTTAATGCACTTCCTGTGCACCAGGGAGATAGCCGTATTCCAAGGAAAAATTAAATTTCTAATTGGCAAAAATGGTCAATTTGTGACTCTCTTCTGGTTTAAAGATATGTTTCCAGGTGTGATTTAGTCAAAGCAAGCACAGGGAATATTTCTAGCTAGAAAGACAACAGCATTAACAACAGAAGGACTCTTCCAAAGGTACGTTAACTCTTTGAAAACTGTGAGCTGGGCTTTTCTTGTGGGAGGGAGGTGAGGAGGGAGGGGAAGGTGACTGAAAACTTACATTTCACTCCACAAACTTGGGGCTAGTTAGGGGCTGCTTTGGTTCCAGGCATGTCTGAGAGCAAACAAAATGTACTGTCAATAATAAACTTCCACAGTTTTCAGCCACTTCCCTTCAGCTGTCGCAGGGCCGGTCGGGTTGTGTGCCCGTGCGCTGGCGGCTAACCCTGAGATGCCCCAAAGGGTTAAAGAGCTTGAATTAGAGGTTCAGTCCTCTACAGCTCCCTGAAAGGAGGCTGCAGAGACCTGGGGATGAGTCTGTAACCAAGTAATATGCGATAGGACAAGAGGGAATGGCCTCAAGTTGCACCAGGGAAGGTTTAGACTAGATACTAGGAAGCATTCTTTACAGAAGGGGTTGTTAGACACTGGGAGGGGCTGCCCAGGGAGGTGGTGGAGTGCCCATCCCTGGAGGGGTTTAAGAGCAAGGTTGACCCAGCGCTGAGGGATCTGGTGAAGTTGGGATCTGTCAGTGTGAGGTTAATGGTTGGACTGGATGATCTTCAAGGGCTTTTCCAACCTGGACGATTCTGTGGTTCTGTGAAATGTGGCAGCTCATGGCTACCTGTCACTTCTGGACCAACTCCTCACCCTCATCTAAAAGCAGAACACCTTTAGGTGCTTTTTATAACAATACCCTTCACAAAAAGTCTTAGGAATAGGAGGTCATCAGATGGCAGTGGATATGTGTGTGCCCATTTTAGTTACAGTAAGACTGAACAGGAGCCAGTAATAAAAAATAATCTTGTCTTTAACATGGATTTGAGGCCAAATATAATTGGATATTCAACCCAAAACCAATGTTAATGTCAGATAAAGGACTGAACAAATTAAGACCTTAATCTGGAACCAAAAAAAAGGTCTAAATAAAGGATATTTCCATCTGCAGGTACCAAGTGGACACCCCGTTTAAACCAGTTATTCCCACTGAACTATTGTCTATGTCTTCTTCAAAACGCAGCTGAAATTCACAGCATGGCATCTGGTTTTGTCATTCAGATGAAGCATTAAGTCCAGGGATGGTACACTTGTCTAAATATATCACACGCAGTTTAAGCACTGCTTTATGTATCTTCTGGAGGATGTAACAACATTCAGCACTTAGCATTCGCAGTTGTTGGGTATTTTGAGTTAAATATTAAGCCTTTTATGCTAAATTAAAAAAAAGAATGTCCGTAAGAGAGTGTCTAATATTTAACTTTAAACAGAAAGTGTCCAGGGATAGTCTGGTTTCATCAAGGCATTTTGAGATATGTGATTCTTTTGCTCTAATCCACCCTTTTTAACCCAAAAACTTGCAGCGATACTCTGTATGCCAAGAGCACCAAGGCAGACATGCTGCTCTGCTGCTTTGTGAGGGGCAGGAACTCTTTGGAGTAGCTCCTAAAGAGTGGGGTAACTCTTTTAGACAGCAACTGGGGAAAATCCTTTAATCTTTGGGGGAATTTTCAAGATAACCTAAAAGCAAGAATGATAGTATGTTATAAAGCAAAAAATGGTGAATCCGAAGGAGAATCAAACTCCCCATTATTTGAAAGGAAGGAACTTTTTAATAGTCTGGATAGATAGTACAATGTGTAAGTGTTTGCCCTGTACCCATCAGTGTAGCATTTCCCTGTTCATGTCCAATGGCCTAAAAACCTGTTCTTAGGAATTATTTTTCTTTCCCAAACACATTTCTGAAGGGCAATGGTAAGCCGTGACTGATACTTAGATGGTATTTTTCATCTGATGATCCTAATTGCTTTAATGGCCAATTTTAAAGGTCCATATCAGTAACATCTCAGTCTGTTCATGGCTGGCAGATCTTTAAACACTGCAGAACGGGAGATCAATGTGAAAAACAGCTGACAATACAGGAGGGAAATTCAGAGACCATGTAAGTTCTTTTCTGTATCAGCATACCCAGGATGTCAACAGATAAAGCATTTCTGGAGGATTCGTAGAAACAAACAGAAGGGCCTGAGTTTCTCTGGGAACTGTGCAAGTTCTTTTCTGCCTGGACTGCAAATTAAAGGGAAAAACATCAGGTCTATTTTGTATCCAGCTCCTGAAGAAGGTCACATAACTGAACTTTTCTCTTCAAGCTTCTATTCTTAGTGTGAACTTTCACTGACTTCTCTATTGGTGCCTTGTTTGTTTGTAATTTAGTAAATTGTACTACATGTAGGAAATGGACTTCATAGCAATAAAATTGAAGCCCCTGAAAAGAATACTCACAAACAGTCGAGACCTGAAAAAACAGTACATTTCCTGTGCACCATATCAACCATCCTGCAACAACGCAGTGAGGTTCAGAGTGCGTGAATAGGAAATGACAAGCCTAGAATTACTAATAATGATGAAAGGAGATCAGGCTATTCCATAGGGACTACGCGTATATAAAGGTATAACTCTAGCCAACGCAATAAACCTTCAAAGCACAAAATGTTATGTTGAGCAGGAAAGTAACCTAATAAAGGAAGATGCCTTCCATATCCCAGACAAAGCATATTAGAGAGCTTGGGTTTAAGTCTAAATGTTCCACCTCAGTCATTCCAATTATCTGTTAAGTATGATGCTTGAATCCAGATCCCAGTTCTGGTTTTGACTTCTTCAAACCTCTGCTGTAAACTTCTTCCCAGTTCTGCATTACCTGGACCAAGTAATTATTTTGGGAAATAGCTGAACCTTTTGATATGAACCCAGGGTGTAATAACTGGCTTAGAGGAAAATAAGTATTTTAGGGAACAAAAGTTCTTCAAAATGAGGGAAAATTCCTACAAAACAGTTCTGAAGTGTGTGTGCTTTTCATCTCTATTGCCTACAGTCAGGGTGGTCCAGAAAGTCAGATATGGAAGTCAGGACCACACAGTGTAATCTGAACTGAAAGCAGTTCTTGTGTGCTTCTGTGTTGAAACCCTGTGTTGCACAGATACCATCTCAGAGCTAAAACTGGCATTTGATAATACTGGTCCACACACTCTGTGCTGCAAGACTGTTCCCAAGAGTTCCTGTAAAAGCCCACAATAGCACCCTGGCATTAGTCAGAAGCACCCTGGAGAATAAATTTAAGAGACTAATATCTAAAGTTCAGGCTAAAATTGGGAAAGACCCAAGAAAAGATTTAAACAAACAAACAAAGTCTTTCCACTGTAACCCAAGATAGGAGCAAAGGCTGAACAGCATCACGTATCAGAGCCAGTAGGCAGGACTGTAGAGGCAGCATTTTTGTCTTTCCTTCTTAACTTAGTGGTGTGTACATGCACTCCCTCTGAAACACCCAGCTTCTTACAAACCCTGCTCCTATCATGCGAATCATGTTTCCAGACACTTTCTTCTGTTGTTCCTCGAAATGGGTCACACAGAGTTCCCCAGAGCAGCTAAATAAATTCATAACTCATGTCCCTAATGCAATAACTGTCTCAGATCACCCACAGGGTCATGCTGCTTCTTATTAACACTTCTCAAGGGATTTAGGTGGACGTGGACCCAGGTGTGTCCTGCAAGGCCACATGATATTGATGCTCTGTCTAAGCTTGCTTTCTAGATGCTGCAACACCCTTTAAAATGACGTTCTACACTGTCCTTTTCCAGTAGCCACAAAATAAAGTACTGAATTGTACTGCAAAATAGATCACTGAAATAGATCTTTACATTGCTTCACCTCAAATACCAATTCCCTGGCTTCATAAGGAGATACAAAACAAGCATCTTGGAACACACCTGATTCAAAAAATTTTGAGTGTAATAGACAGGCAGTGAAGGGCAATTATCATAATAAAAGTTGTAAGAGAGGAGACAGGTCTAGAATATAGAGGGAAGATACTTAATACACAGCTAAAAGAAGGACAGTTGGTAAACTTCCTTTCTGTCCTGCTTTTGTTTATACATTGAGACAAATGAGCTTTAAGGGTGCTGGGATAAAGGAAAACCAACATTCTCTGTTTTAAAGTCACTCATTTGTACCATGACCTCTTGCTAATAACAACTTTGGTGGGTTTTTTTGGGGTTTGGGGCAGGGTTTTTTGCCCTTACACTGGTTACAGACAAAGCTCTTTTTCTAGTTCTACTTAAATACTTATGAGTATTCTTATCAGTTTTAGAAATGGGTCTGTACATAAACTTAAGCCAAGGAGAAGTTGAGGGTTTTGATACAGATGAAAAATTCGGTCTGCATTTAGATTCCCTGCCTTTTCTGTGGACTCTGCAAAAGCCACAGCTACAATCACCTGTAGAGTAGGAGAGGCAAATTATAAACCTCATACAGTTGGCTTTGTGTCATCTGCTTTTGGCTTCCTGCAGTTCTCAGTGCTGGGTGAAGGGAAGTGGCTGAAAACTGTGGAAGTTTATTATTGACAGTACATTTTGTTTGCTCTCAGACATGCCTGGAACCAAAGCAGCCCCTAACTAGCCCCAAGTTTGTGGAGTGAAATGTAAGTTTTCAGTCACCTTCCCCTCCCTCCTCACCTCCCTCCCACAAGAAAAGCCCAGCTCACAGTTTTCAAAGAGTTAACGTACCTTTGGAAGAGTCCTTCTGTTGTTAATGCTGTTGTCTTTCTAGCTAGAAATATTCCCTGTGCTTGCTTTGACTAAATCACACCTGGAAACATATCTTTAAACCAGAAGAGAGTCACAAATTGACCATTTTTGCCAATTAGAAATTTAATTTTTCCTTGGAATACGGCTATCTCCCTGGTGCACAGGAAGTGCATTAAAGAAGTAATAAACACTTATAAAACACATTTAATGACCTAACATTTAAGAGCAGCATTCTTGTTCATTACTGTAACTTTCTGCTAAATTACCACCACCAAGATTGCTCATGGGCTCAAAAGGTCAGTGTTATTTTTGCTGTTGAAATCGTGGAGTCTGGGAAACAACTGTGTGTAAATTGCTGATAAACTGGAACAAAGACAGAAGAGAAAAACACTGAACATATAAGAATGCAAGTAAACCAGCAGGAAAGGAGGGGAGGGGAAGAATCTCACGGACAGTTTATTAAAAGAACAAAAGAATAAAATCTGGCGCATTTGTTTTCCACGGGTTCAGGAAGCCCGGTCTTTAAGCACCTACTATAAATAGTGTTCTAATCCTTCATCAAAGCGGGTAGTAGTCTATACCAAAATGAATGAATTTTAGGTGCAATCTGGGAAGAGGAAGATGTCCCTCCCCTTGTAGTAGGAGAAAGATCTTTTGTTTCAATCCTTGGAGAAATTAGATATTTTGAAGTGTAAGATCTGGATAGATGAGGCAAACTCTGGAACACGATGTTTCTATACTGCCAGATTCCTGTCAAGAATATTGTTAGAGAATGGAATTAGCAAATATTTAATCTGAGATTGAATAATCTGATTTTGAGAAAGATGGTCTTGAATTTATCACATGGCTAACTTGAAAATCCTCAAGGAGTTCCCCTTGGAGTGGAAGCTCTGTGAATTCTATGAACTTTGAAAAAGCGTTTGATAGGGTTGATAAGGATATCTTATAGAAAGTAATGGGAATTTATCTGAGATTCTGAAAAGGACAATTTTCAGTCATTTAGCTCTCTATAAAGGATTTGAGTGTAAAGTAATCCCAAAAAGCTATCTCAGTGCCATCCAAGTTAAAACCAAATGCAAAATACAGAAGCCTTATATTGCCCTTAAAAAAAAAATTAAAAAAAAAAAAAAAAAATCACAAAAAAATTACTTCATGCAAAAAACAGTAAATTGTTTCAGGCGAGACTATTAGATGGCCCAAACTCCATTATTTTCTAGGTGAGACAGCTTTGGGTAACAGCTTGGCCAGCAACAAAGTAGCATTAAATGATTCAATAAACCACTGTGGCTCTCAGCTGTGTGGGTTTGGGTTTGAGGTTATTCAAAGCAACTCAGCAAGGGGGCTGTTTCTACAGCCTGCCCACTGAACGGAATGCCACATGGGTAACTTTTAAGATACGCACTGAATATTCTTCAGGCAGGTCAAAACCTGCACAGGGCAGTCAATGAAGAGCCACATTAATCTTTAGTTTCACACTTGCCAGCACGAAAGGAATACCAACATCTACTAACAGTCAACATCTTGCATTTCTGGGAAGGCATTCAAGCTGTGAACCAAGAAATTATAATAAGGTCTGTCTCTGTCACAAAGGATAAGATCCTTCCTACCACTAGGATTATTATGGAAAACCTGTTAGATCTCTACATACAGGCACCATCAAAACAGGACCTCCAGGGCCAATTGCATGGGCTGGCCCAAAGACATTCTCCATATTAAAATGCTTCCCTGTCAGTCTCTCTCACTACAGCTATTCAACTCACGGTTCCCACAGACCAGAAGTAACTAGGGCTGCAGTGTGACTTGAGTGGCAGGGAAGGGAAGAAAAAAGGGGGCATCTGTGGGATCACACTGCTGCAACATGATGTGAGAGCACAGTTTTGTGCTAAGAAGTGGAAAAGTGGGACTCAGCCCTTCAGTTGAATTTGCCCAATGAGCTGATGCATACCCCCAGACACTCAGGAGCACAGTCTTAAGATTTCAGGCATTCAGGGGGTTTATACACAGGAACTTATGTTGACACCCAGCCTGGAAACTTCTGCTTCAAAATATTTTGATCTGCTTTAGAATTTATTTTGAAGTAACATATTCTTATTCCAAAGTGAGAATATCCATACAAGATGCTAACCAGAAGTAATATTTCACTTGAACTGCAGACTCCACTGCAATCCAAATCAGTTGCCCAGTGTTAACAAGCCCTTTTTTCAGAGAAGTGGGAAGACGGCAAACCATGCCATCTTTTAAGGACAGCTCATGGAATGGACACTGTGAAGCCTCAATGGCACATTTGTGTAGTTGAAGGCCAATATCTGGCTGACAGCAACATGTGAAATTGGGCAGACGGTTGCAGCCGCACTTGGCAAACGAACAGTAGTAACCTAAGCATGACACTATAAATGATGGTTATTGAACTAGTGTCTTCTTGAAATGGCTAGATGCTGGCAAAAGGGCATGAGGAAGACAAAACAGAAGTTTAATTAACTTAACAGGAAAGCAAAAATATCCTAGATAAAAGGAAAAGAGCAATTTCTGAGCCAAGTATTTAAAGGGTTCTCAGACCTTCCCAGGCCAAAGAGTGTCTGTATGTAATGCTGACTTCCTTCCAGCTCTGTTTGTGCCAGAAATAACTCTTCAGTGGAGTATATCTCATTAGTGTACCTTTTACCAAAGCCATTCTTGAAAAAGAAAGGGAGACTTGCTGCTGACATGCTGCTGGCAAACGAGGAAGAAGGAAGCTGCGTTTATGAAGAGTGTAACATATTCTACTGTCCTTCTGCTTGAGCACATACGAATGCTTGCTGACTTGTAATGGCAGGAGCTAAAGACCTTTAAAGGAGAGAGAGTGCACATGTGTGCCAGGGCGAGTGGATCTGCGGTGACCAAGGGGACAATGGAGGACTGATTGGTTTCTTCAAGATCTTAGGTATCTTCAGCATCTTCAAATGCCTTGATAGCAGTTTACATTGCTGATACTCTTTCGTGTCATGTTGTTCCTAATCGCTGCAGCATGAACCTGGAGTCATCCATTGTGGTGGTCACAAGCATACTGATATCTGGCCAGCTGGGTTGTAAGCACAGAACAGACTTGCAAGTTGCCTGAAGACACAATAAGCAACTTTTGACTTGAGAGAGGTGCTAAAAGAATCATATTGCCTGTATCAGTGGTTCTCAGCCTGTGGTCTGCAGACTCCTGGGCGGCCACGATGTCATCACAGGGGGTCCACGAAGGCTGAAAGCAGGGGTGGGGAACATCCAGCCCAGAAACATTTGGTCTGGCCTGCAGCAAGCACTACACCTCCTTTGCCCACACCCCCCTCCCCGCACTGCATGCATATAGCCATTTCCTGAAACATTTCAAATTTGTTTTCCTTACGTTATTTGTGTCTACAGCCACCAGCTGGTCTGTGTCAAAGCCGATATGTTCAACATATTATTCCATTATCCTATTAGGTTGAATATGTCCTTCCTCCCATGAGAGCTGTTAAGATATCAGCCTTACAGAAAAGATATAGCTTTAGTCCCAGTGTCACCTCCTTTCTTCTTCTGAGTAACACACTATCCTTAGTGATCATATGGCTTATAGCTAACTTTTTAGCCTACCTTGATATTTTGTGTCCATACATGCAAGAAATAATACTTGGCCATTTAATATCCAGATCTGTCACTGAACAAGCCTCACAAATGTATTAAGTGTGTGTGTGTGTGTGTGTGTGTGTGTGTGTGTGTGTAGACTCTGAGGGCTTGAAAGAGACAGTGCCTGATGCTTTTTTTTTTTTTTCCAAATGACAACTTCCTATATTGTACTAAAGATCTCTATAATTTGAAATGATCACTTCTCCTCCATCAAGATACCAGTCATATTTCCAAAACTGCTCTCTTGATCTTGGAAAACATCTCCAATTCAGGTCAATGACATTTAAACTGAGGAAATGGTCACCTTTGGTTTTCCTCTGCAGGATCCTCATGCCCCTGGGAATGGGAGAGCAGAAATTCCTGGCTGGTTTCCATGACCCCAAGGACTGAACATTCCTTGCTTGAGGAGCCTTCCCAACCCCTGCAGCAACTACAACCAAGGCAGCTTGTGTCAACAAAGATTACTCAAAAGATGGCGTTTAAAGTTGGTCGGGGTAGAAGCAATGGGAGAAGAAAGAGAGGAAAGCACCAACAGGGATGGAGACAGCCAACAGACAAACAAATGAGCCTACAAAGACATGTAGGATCTCCTGGGAGAATACTTAAATTCACTAGAACAATATGAGTACTAGCTCTTGCTTTTCTCCAAGAAGCAACTCTGGGTGAGAAAGACCCTGAACAAGGGGTCCTTCTTTCTACACACCAGAAGGAAATGTTTTTGGAAACAATACGTAGCCCTCTTCATTTGCATGCCTGGAGATTTCCACTTACCTCATGCCCTACATTTTCACAGGATCTCAGAAATAACTGGTGAGGGAACAACCATCCCCAGAGCCATGTGAACAGGAGGGAAACATAACACACGCTCCCTGGACAGATCATCTGCAAGACACGGTCAACTCACAGATGTAAGAAAGAGGAGCACAGGGAATGAGTGACTGTGGCAGGGGTGTGTGATGGATAACTGGAGCATGCAGGGATAAAGAGCTGGGATAGCACATTATCCCATAAACTGCTAGCCCAGAGCCTCCTTACCAAATCAAATCTCTAACTGATCAAACAGGCTATTCATAGCACTCGGTGACAATAAAGGAGCTTTTTTTTTTCTTTATCAGTGGCAGCAAAAAAAAGGCACAACTTGGCAAAAGGCAACGCTACAAAACATCTTCCCCCCAACACACACACTACTTGATTCATCTCCAGAGCAAAAGGGAGCCTGCAAAAGCCTCATAGCCATGTTTTACTACCTGCTTATTCGCCTTTTACATCTTTTGTTCCACAATGGGAAGCAGTCACAAGCATGTCACTCACAAACATCCCAGGAGCTGAGTAAAATAAAATAATTTTTAAAAGCCTCCACCAAGCCAGCTGTGCCCTGGGAAGCCCCTCTAGCACAGCCTCCTTCTCTTGTGTTAATCAAAAAAATCAGTGAAGAGCACATATATGCTGTACCTACCCCTCCATCTTCCCCTCCTCACCCTGACTCAGCAGAGCATTATCAGGCACTTCAAACAGAGGTGAAGGTGTGCGAGTAGGGTCCACATGGCTCCTTCAGGAGGCACCAAAATTCCTGACTGTCCCAGGAGGACAGCGTTCATCTCTACTACTGCTGCATCCCCTCCAGCTATAGTTTTTTATGATCCTGTAACACAAGGGTCATATGTTCTCCCCAGAGAGGTGGGCAGTGGAAGGTGAAAATTAACAGATGTGCACCTAAACCATAGAAAGTTAATGAATGAACTGATGCTAGGACAGAATGGTAGAGGTTAATATCAGTAGTTCCCATGGAGAGTGGCTGGTGGATCACCATTTACAGATGATGGCAGAGGGGCTTTTAAAGATGTTCACGCCGAGGAGCAGTCACCGTGAGCAGCAGCAGTTCCCAACAGAGGAGAGCAGCAGTGGTATGTTATTGTGGGATGGGACAGTTGGGGGATGCCAGAGTGTCTCTTACATGTGCTGTGACTCAGACCATATTCAGCCTCTTTTCTAATACACAGGGGTGCCATTTTTCATTTCCTTCCTCACTGGATTGCTTTTGTCGCCATAAATCCAGATGTTCAGGCTTCAGGAGGGAAGAAGCAATTACACCAAAGGGCTGCTCAGCATTGCAAAACAACACCAAGTTAGGCTGTGGTCCTGAGGAATTGCAACACTTAAGAGATTCCCTTGGACATTGCATTCAGTGTACAAAAACGTGATACGCTAACTATCACATCTGCTGGTCCATGCTTCTCTGTTCATGTTATGTGCTTGATTTCATGTTAACTATTACAGGTCTTCAAAGCTTTCTTCTAACACAGCGTAATTTTCCACTGTAGGCAAGTCCTCTTTAGAAACCACCTCCAAACTGCCTGGGAAGCTTTGTGTACACAAAGCTGTAGTTTTTGGTGAGGAAGTTCTCCCCAGATTCCTCACTTCTTAC
Source organism: Athene cunicularia (assembly GCF_003259725.1). NCBI lineage: Eukaryota > Metazoa > Chordata > Aves > Strigiformes > Strigidae > Athene > Athene cunicularia. The sequence continues at coordinate 5,182,781 of NW_020799121.1, read as the reverse complement.
AGGTACAAAGAACCATTCTCTAGTCATGCTGAATCACAAGATCTTGAATTATCAGTCCTAGAAGAATGCTTATTTACAACACAGTCATTTAGCAGAATGATGGAATAAAAAGGTGAGAGAAGCAGCAGCATAAAAATACCCTCTGACTGACCACAGTTAGTGCCTGGACCCTGAAGGCACAGATTACTGGACAGAGACTGGAAGCAGCAATAAGAGTTGCCTGCAAGCAAATGGTATTCATGACGATTGTGCAATTTAACCCAGCTATCATGAAGATGGATGGATGTAGCATGCACATGTATTGCTGCCTGCACCAAACAATGGCTAAAGCTGGGCAGAGGGAAAGATGACATAGTGCAATTTGCAAATAATTAGTATGCCTGTGGCCTTTCTTCACCTTTCCATCTCCTTATGCATTAGACAAAATATTCCTGTCCCAGGCAATAACCCTTCCCAGTTCAAACCTCCACATCCCACGCTTTCCTCCTGCCTCTGATTTTAGCTTCCTTCACCCATGTATGCTTGACCTACTTGTATGTTCTCACTTCCATACACTCAAACAAAACTAAAATGACTACCATTTTGTCCCTCAGTTGCCTGTTTAAAATTCACAGCTTCCATATGGTCTGGATGAGCTCAGACACATGGTCCAACTGGTGCTTGCTTTTTCTGTTATTCCTTTGTCTTCTTTCTATGTCTAATTTTTTTACATTGTATTCTTTTTTAGCTTGTTCAATGTGTACAGCCGCTAGCAAAGCAAGGGCCAAACTTAACAGCAAAAGAAGTATTTAAGACCATTTCCCTTCTTAAATGCAGAGAGCTCAATTTAACCCACAGAAAAAATCTCTTTGATGGTTCAGCATCAACCAGACACAGGAAGCACCGAGGCAGCTATTCTTGAGCCTTTACAGAGAACTGGAACACAGTGTTTTCCATTCATGCTATGGACTGTTCTGCCACATCACCTCACTGTCTGATCCTTGACAAACAGAGGGAAGCATTGAAAGCCACCTAATACCCAGCCTCTTAGGATGACTTACCTTGTTTAACAATGAGCCCCTTGGGTTTATTGAGCTTCCACGTCTTGTACATGCTGGGACATGTTAACAGTTTAACTGAGGTGAAGAAAAATAGCACTTTTATGTGTTGCCAGGCCAGTGAACAGCCAGAGTGAGAACATCTTGTTGCTCCTGACCAGAGCTGCTCACCCTTCAGGGGCACCTAACTGAAGTACCATAACAAAGGATCGATTATGTTACAGCTGAGAAACACACTAATGTCTTCCTGAGCACAGTTCCAGAATGTTGTCTGCATAGAGAGAGAGCTGAGGGGAAGACCCTCCAAAAGAAAAAGAAAGCCTCATAAACATGAAGTGAGAGGCCATACTGACCCGTTCAAGGCCAAGAGAAGAGTTTCCAGCCAGCTTGCTGCAAGCACTCTGGCAAGGCACTGTCCAGTTCAACCAGCCAGAATGTTTCCAGGCTACACCAGAACAAATAAGGACCTGGGTTAATAACCTTAATAAGGCCAACTTTCAGAGTAATTTAGAGGCACTTTTGCTTTTATGTTGCTTAACTGCTTTTAAAAATGCTTTGTGCCCTCTTCCCACCAGACTTCTTAGTACCTCCCTAAGGGCCTTAGACCTAATGCTGAGTCAAATAGTGTCACCCTAGGGAGGAGTATCTTGGTGAAGACAGTTGAGTCTCCATCACTGTCTCATTTAAGAGTGGGAAAACTTGCCTGAAGTAAATGACCAGAGAACTCAACAGAACAACCTGCTTTACAGACCTGAGCTTTCTACCCAAAACTGGACAGGGTTTTATTCCCTCTGGCCTCCCACAGGATGACACAGCACAGGTGTTACCTAATCAGGTTGGACCTCTTGCATGAGTGTCCCCCAGTCTAGTCCATCCTCTGCTGAACACCAAAACTGCAATGTCTGTCCCTTCTCAATGGTATATTACACTGGGTCCAAACCCAAATTCATGTGCACACACAGGCTGCGACCGAAGCCCGCAGAGATACTCACAGGGTGCTCTGAGATGCACTGTGCCCTGCATATTAACAGCAATAATTGTATTTTATATGGGTCCTTTGCAGAGTCATCTATAGGCTGGACAGCTTCCAACATCATCTCCACCCTGGCAAAATACTTAATCTGAGTGGGGACCGAACTAGTTGGGAATCTGAAAGCTCACAGACAGCAGAGGGAGCTCTCACTGCTCCCTGTCCTCCAGCTCAAGCATTCTGTCCGAATTAACCAAAAATAAAATTGACCCTCAGTGGTCATCAGGAAAAACGGAGGTACATCTATACACACACTGCACTTGCAGTACAAATGCTGCTGAATTATTACACCAAGTTAGATGCCCAAATCTGGGGCTTAAGAAGGTCTGTGTTTTGCCTGACGTACATACAGCCTGGCCATTAACAGCCTGCACAAAGCACATCAGGCACAAAACACAGCAGTCAAAACACCCATTTAGTCCAGATTCTGGTTTATATCTAGAGTTCCACTGGGGATGTGGAGATGGAAGCGAGGTCTGGACTGGTCTGCTGGAGCTACCAGTTTTGCTTTCACCTTTCCTGCTGTGCTGCTGGAAACCCCCATGAAGGCTCCCACCCACCCTTGCACTGGGACAGCCTCCAAGTGTTGAACATGGGGGCAACACTCAGCTCCCCCATGATGTGTGAGACCCCTTAAGACAGTCTCTAGAGACCAGACGGTCATTTTGTGAGCTGAAGCATGTCAAGTTAGCTGAAGCATTTCTGTAAAGACCAAATGTTAAGGAGCTAAAGAAAGAAACAGTCAGAGGTGAAATGTCAAGCTTATGCTATTGAAATGCAAGGCAGATGCTTCCTAGTCTGTTTACTGGCACATTACCGGTGGTTTCTTGTCTGCAGTTGACAACACAGGGTTTCTGTGAGGAAAAATCCAAGTCCCCAGGCTTCAGAAATTACCTTTTCCTCACCATGTGCTTCCCAAGTTAAAGGAACATCAATTGCCTCTACTCTGCAACTCCAACTTGCTCAGAAAACAAGCTCTTTAAACAGCCCTTTTCTGCTCCCCAGCAAGTAGAAGGAAATGCTGTAAGTGGAAAGGCTTGGTGCTGCCCCTATTTCCTGATTCCCAACACCAGACAAGAGCACAGGGGTCTGTGATCAAGGAGAATTTCCCAAAGAGAAAGTGTCATAGAAGGAGGGAGGCTGGAGGCCTTCCACTTGAACAGCAGTGCTGTCTCCTCCATTGGCTGAAACGAACTGCATATGTAAAGGAAAATTGCATATACTGAAGATTTAAGTTGTGGTAGCACCTGGAAATCTAGGATGAAGCCATCATCTGAGCACTCACTCAGGGTAACTTTTAGGAACAAGGATCTACTGAGACCAGCATGTGCCAATGGGATGGACACAGCCGTGCCAGTGAGCAGCTGGAAGGGAACACGGAGAGGGCAGCTGGTGGGAGTCCTGGGACACGGGGCAGGTGCTGGGGCTGCTGCAGCATGGGGAACCTGTTGGCAAGGGACAAAAAGTGCTTTAAATCCAGTGGCTAAGCAGATCTGTTAGGATGTGATTCTTAGGTGAAAGGTAAGAAAGAGGAGGGCAGGAAGGCAAAGGTTACAAAGCTTTTGCTCCCCTAAGAATGAATATAAAAATGCAGAAGTAGGTAGGCATGGAGTGGAAAGCAGATCTGCCAAGACAGCAGATGCAGGCAGAGCACAGAGAGGGTCGAGGCCCAGGACTGTAGGTACTGTGCTGTGATTCCAGCAGGATCCTTAGGAGCAAGCAGCCCAGGCTCTTCCCCACCTCTCACCCTGGGCCCCTCTACCATATCAGTAGCAATATCCCAGGTTCATGGCATAAGTGCCTACAAACTGTAAAGAATTTCTGTGTCAAAGACTCATCTGGTACAAAGAAAAAGGCAGTGTCTGAGTCAAAACCTGAGACTACCTCGGCAGCACTTGAGAAGGGCAAAACACAAAAGGGAATGTGGACTCAACTGAAAGAGCAGTCACCTCCACAGCTCTCATCTGCAGCCTCTTGGAAATTTCTTACTAAAAGGTCCCTGCTTGCCTGCATACCTCCTCTTCACCCAACTGCTCAGTCTCTGACCTGGATTCTCCCATGGTGGTAATCTTTTCTCCCTCTTCCCTTCTCTCTCCTATATAGCTCCCTCAACGAAAGAGCAGGGAATCTGCTAGTATATCCTGGGATGTCAGCGCAGAGAGATGACCAGCCTCAGTGCCTCTCCCTCACACACCACAGCATGTGGCTTTTCAGGAAGCAGAACATCAGGCAGAGGGGAAGAAAATAGCAAAGAAACAAAAAGCAAAAATGAAAAAGCAGAACAGATGCACAAGATGAGATGGAAAAAATACCCCCAAAAAGTAAGGAGGAGAGGAGCACTGCAGCCACCTTCAAAACACAGCACAGGTAGAAGCTGGGGAGACAGGGAGTGTAAACAGACACAACACACTTGGCATTTACAGGAACAAAAGGGTTTTCTTCTATACCTCCCATGATCTCTGCCAGCAGTCCTGCCCTGTTCCCCCCACCCACCCATGCAAATACACCTTCAATTACCTTACCTCAGGAACATTCACCACAGGAAGATGCCCTGAGTGTATCAAATTAGTGCTTTACGAAAGCCCATTCAGGAAATATCTATGTGATCCTTATTCAGTTAGCAGGAGGGGATGGAGTGAGGATGGCAACTGAGAAGGGGGTTTTATGCAAACATGTGTCTCGGGACTGATGGGCAGTGCTCTGCAGGCACAGTGCAGAGGGACCACATCCTGCCAGCTCTGTTCTGAGTACTGATGCAGCCTCGCAGTTGCTTTTGTGGACCAAACCCATCATATTTTAGTGTCAAAAAAATTCTAAACCTAAATGGAAAATGCTGGGATGAACAACTGGGCCAGGAGGGGACATCCCATTTTCATCTACATGAGACACCAAAGACAATGAGCCTCAGATGCCTTTGGAGGGTGTTTGAACTTCAGAGCTTTGGTGTGAACTTATGGCATTGTAACAAGCATCCAAATCACTTGGAGCAACAAGAATCATAGCACTCCAAAATGTTCCCCCTGTAGTGGGGTTGGGAAGAGGTGAGATTTCCATGTGCAATACACAGAGGACTTGAGTGCTGCAAAAATCTATCAGTCAACTAGCTGAAACAGCCCACGACACACTGGTGCAGCCCTTCAGTGCATTTCCTTAGGTGCTGCACAGAGATCTCATCCAGAAGACACAGCCACAGACTCAGACCTCTGCTTCTTGAGGCAAGGCATAGCAGAGTTTAGGAACATGGTATCTCATAGAAATGCCCCATTCTCCTGCTTGTGTTGCCCCAGGAAAATGGGATGTAACACACTGCCAGCAGCTGTGAGCAAACAAGATTGTCCACACGGCAGCTGTAAGGCAAATGGGACTGGAGAGAGATAAATTCCTGTCTCTGACAGTAGCTAATGGGCTCCAGGCAGACTGGCAGCTGCAAAGCACCCAGTTCTCTGCTCTCGTTCAGCTGACCAGGCACCTCTGGGACTGTACTATGAGCTGGTGAAGAAAAGAGGCAGAACAAGTCTGCTTCGATCTATTTTTATACTGCAGATCCATCTGCTCCTCTCCACAGCTGGCCAGGCCTGGAGCTCAGCTTAGATCCTCCCAACAGAAGCCTCTTTATCAGGCATGGGAATCCCCCACCACTGTCAACACCATTTGGGTTGGATTGCCCGGGCAGAGGCTATTTTGGGCACCACAGGTGGCTTCCCCATCTTGCTGAGCACAGGGATGGAGCCAGCAGATGCCTGGCCACAACACTACCCAGCCATCCCGTCAGGGGTGAGCGCTGAGCAGTGTGGAGGCTCTGATAAGCCCACAGAATCTGGGGGGATGGGACACAAAGCAGAGGCCAAGAGGAAGAATTCAAGAAATGGGTTTCACAAGTGAGCCAGAGCAGTTTCCATCGACATGGAGACCCTCAGAACTGCTTTTGAGACCAAAAAAACACCAGGTGGAGCAGAGCTAATCAGCAAAGCACTGACCCCACATCTAGACCCAAGATCTTCCTTCCACAGTGTCCTGTGCCCTAGAAAGCAACTCCTACTCTGTCTGGGCAAAGCAGAAATCTCCTTTTCTCTCCTTTCCTCTCTGTCCAAGCAGTAACCTCTTTCTTTGTGTTAAGGTTCAACATCTGCTTGCTCCTGTTAGAGAGAGCTCTAAGCTCTGTGCTTCCCCCTGACACACACACAGCAGAGAGCTCTCCCAGCCTCTCCTTTCTCTGTTATCTTACTGCAGGGATGCTATTTCCTCTGTTTATTTTTATTGTCTGGCTTGTTGGCCTGGAGGGTCTCACCTGCTGGAAAACTGCCATTACTTCTCCATCTGCAGCACTGACCAAGGATTAGCAAAAAAATAGCCTTAGGTCACTTCTAGTTTCCTTAGGATGCCTGACTATCAGCAGAGGCCAAAGGCCACAGATGCTGAGAGCAAGCAGGTTCCTGTGCATCTTACCTGGAAGCTGACATCAGCAGATGCATCTCTTTAGGAAGCAGAGCAGGGACACGTGTTTTACAGCACTGGGATTCATCCGGTGTAGAGAGAACACAGCCACCTGGAAAACACCAAAATCATGGCTATATCCACAAGGACCTCCCTTCAGAGAGAGCGGACGTGTCTGTGCAGCAGACAGCGCGCAGCCTCTTCCAAGACCTGTTTGACAGGCTGGCTTCAGCCTTCAGTGTCATCCACATGTCACTGACATCCTGACCCCAGGATGCAGCCTCATGCTTTTGACGGGAAGAAAGCATTAAACTCTCCCTGGGAGGATTGTGTCCCACATAATGCTTCCAAATCAAAGGCTGATCGAAAGGTCCTCCTGCAAGGGAATCAGAGACTGCTGTTAGCATACAGAGAGCACATCCCTCCCTCCAGCCGCACAGTGAAAATCTACAGCAATGTTGTTGCCACAGTTCTGTTGAAAGTCCGGGTAATGCTGAACTATAGAAAGGAACAGACAGCTCCCGCATCTCAGATAAACTTCTTGTGCTTCCCGGGTCTGGCATACAGCAGGAAAGGAGGGATCACCTGCAAATATAGAACTTAGGGTGGGATGGAACTTGCATAGGAAGCAGGTGCTCAGAGAAAGCAAAGCTATAAAGGTTTCTGATTAAAAGCCTTGATTCTCAAGCATTGGCTCAATCCATAAGGAATAGGGGAACTTGAGTTTAATTTAGTTGCAGATGAATGTTACATGGGTTAGTTCTGCAGACTGGAAGGCCTCAGTGCAAGTTAGGGATATTACTGTATATTTCCTCTGGAAGGAAATCAAAATGCTATTTCTCATGAATTCAGAAAGGACGCAGCTGTAGAACAAGCAGCTGACTCTCAGCTTTAGTTGTGGCATTAAGTTACCAATGGTGGGAGAAAAGACTATTTCTGTTTTTCTAGTGCAACCTTTAGCATTTTGATCCTTCTGGAATTAGAGGAGGATCTTGAGGAGGGTCTAAGATTTTTTTTTATCTCCACCCTATTCTGTTAGTGCTTTTGGCATGAATATAAAGAAAGGCAGGAAACATTTGGAATACTGGACTGCTCCCAAATGGCAGGCACCTCAGAAATGACGCAGCCAGTTGTCCTTTACTTGAAGGTGCTGAGTGCTCATGTAGCCCAGCACCCCGGTGCCAGTGCTGGGTGCTGTCCTCCTGAGACTCTGCCTTGGAATCATCTTTGTGAATTAACTGCAGCTCTCCCCCGTATTCTTTCTGGGGAGCAAAAACATTAGCCCTCTTCTCCCCAGTGTCTTTTGAGTCTGCAGAATGACTCCACAATCCGATGTGTTACCGTCACAGAACAGCTTCAGTTTAGCAGCACGATTCCCAGTTGTCTGAAAAGGAGCCCTGTAGATCACAGCCCCTGCCACCGGGACTAGCTGAGAAAACCTGACTGTGACTGCTCACAGTGCTGGCTATCACAGGAGATGGTATGGCAGGGATTCACTCAGCAGCAGGCAAGTCTCAGAGCTACCGTTCCTGTCACCTGCAAAACTGGCCACGTCCTCTGGATGATGGAATTGTTTAATATCACAGGATCCAGCGTGCATGGCAGGGCTGCTCAAAAGACATTAATACAGAAAGCAATATCGTTCAATGCAGACTTAAATGCTTGACAGGTTATACAGTAATGTGAAAGAATGGGAGTCCTCTTTGCCCCAAGATTCACACCACTGGGAACAGCTCCTTTCCCCTTTCCTTTCCCCTTTCCTTTCCCCTTTCCTTTCCCCTTTCCTTTCCCCTTTCCTTTCCCCTTTCCTTTCCCCTTTCCTTTCCCCTTTCCTTTCCCCTTTCCTTTCCCCTTTCCTTTCCCCTTTCCTTTCCCCTTTCCTTTCCCCTTTCCTTTCCCCTTTCCTTTCCCCTTTCCTTTCCCCTTTCCTTTCCCCTTTCCTTTCCCCTTTCCTTTCCCCTTTCCTTTCCCCTTTCCTTTCCCCTTTCCTTTCCCCTTTCCTTTCCCCTTTCCTTTCCCCTTTCCTTTCCCCTTTCCTTTCCCCTTTCCTTTCCCCTTTCCTTTCCCCTTTCCTTTCCCCTTTCCTTTCCCCTTTCCTTTCCCCTTTCCTTTCCCCTTTCCTTTCCCCTTTCCTTTCCCCTTTCCTTTCCCCTTTCCTTTCCCCTTTCCTTTCCCCTTTCCTTTCCCCTTTCCTTTCCCCTTTCCTTTCCCCTTTCCTTTCCCCTTTCCTTTCCCCTTTCCTTTCC
>NW_020799121.1:5140525-5173984 GCF_003259725.1 Athene cunicularia | reverse complement strand
TCCTTTCCTTTCCTTTCCTTTCCTTTCCTTTCCTTTCCTTTCCTTTCCTTTCCTTTCCTTTCCTTTCCTTTCCTTTCCTTTCCTTTCCTTTCCTTTCCTTTCCTTTCCTTTCCTTTCCTTTCCTTTCCTTTCCTTTCCTTTCCTTTCCTTTCCTTTCCTTTCCTTTCCTTTCCTTTCCTTTCCTTTCCTTTCCTTTCCTTTCCTTTCCTTTCCTTTCCTTTCCTTTCCTTTCCTTTCCTTTCCTTTCCTTTCCTTTCCTTTCCTTTCCTTTCCTTTCCTTTCCTTTCCTTTCCTTTCCTTTCCTTTCCTTTCCTTTCCTTTCCTTTCCTTTCCTTTCCTTTCCTTTCCTTTCCTTTCCTTTCCTTTCCTTTCCTTTCCTTTCCTTTCCTTTCCTTTCCTTTCCTTTCCTTTCCTTTCCTTTCCTTTCCTTTCCTTTCCTTTCCTTTCCTTTCCTTTCCTTTCCTTTCCTTTCCTTTCCTTTCCTTTCCTTTCCTTTCCTTTCCTTTCCTTTCCTTTCCTTTCCTTTCCTTTCCTTTCCTTTCCTTTCCTTTCCTTTCCTTTCCTTTCCTTTCCTTTCCTTTCCTTTCCTTTCCTTTCCTTTCCTTTCCTTTCCTTTCTTCTCTTTTCTTTTCTTTTCTGTAAAAGGCTGTATCATCATGGATTCAATATGACCTTCATCCAGCCTGGATCAGCATGGTCAGAGTTGCTGGGTCCAGTGCACCTGCCCTGCAGAAGGCTTCAGCATCTGCCACTGCTCAGCCCTTCAGCACACCTCCAAAATAGGAACTGGGCAAACAAAGCCAACAGAGTGCATTGCTAAGCAGAACATTCTGCCGAGTCCCAACACCAGGACTGCGTGTTATAGGGCACTTGCCAATTCCTGAGTCAACTTTATTTATTATACACTAGAAAGGTCATGACGAATCTCAAAAGATAAAATCTGTGTCTGTCAAGCCACCTTCCTTATTTTCATTGGCCCAGACCCTCATGTTCCACACCAACAATAACAGGACATGGGTTCAAGAGGCACCATGAGTGCAGCTTACCCTGAGATGGCCCAGGCTTGTTTTGCATTCTTTGTACAACTGATCCAGGCTGCTCAATTCTCTTTATTAGGACGTCTTTTTTTTTTTTTTTTTTTTTTTTCCCCCTCAATCACCACACTGCACAAGAGTCTTGCATCCCTAGGAACGTCAAAGCACAGGCACAAACTTTCACAGCCCAGATGATGCAGCTGCAAGTTCTCCAGCAACATGAAGCATCCAACTGAGATATGCTTAACTCCCATTTAGAAGTCCTGGACTAATACCAGCCCAAAAGACATCCCCATGACCTTACCAACAGCTGAGGCAGCAAGATACCCCATGCACACGGATTTTCTCCACTGTCGTTATGAGCTGTTATCTAATATCCTTGCCTTAGGTAAGGCAAAAAATCAGAGCTGCCCAGGGCTCTGGGTAAATCTCTGGCAAACAAAGCCTGAGCAATACCAGCTCCAGTGCTGTCAGTGTCCAAGCTAGCAGGTTTAAAGACTGTCCTGGGCTCTGTAGAATTTGCAGTTGCCTCTCTGGATTGCAGCTGGACACTCCCAAAAACCGCAGTCCCAGGTTTGGAGTTCAGTGCAACAGGCTGAGACCACACAGTATGGATCTGCACTCCAAATAACCTCATCTTTACACAATATATTCTGAACTTGCAGATTGAAAGCTCTTTTCCCAGTCCTCGCCCTTCACTTGCTGAAAAATCACCATGTTACGCTCAGACCCAAACTTGGCTTGGATAATTTTCTTTGACATGTTGCAAGGACTCCCAATTCTTGAAATGAGTTTCTGATTCTCTGAGATCTGGGTAGTACTTTCCTGGCACTCTGAAGGATCTCAGCAGTGGCTACTGTGGTCACACAGCAGAGAACTAATAGTGCTTGTAAGAGTGGCACATCTTACAGCCAAAACCCCTCCAACAGTCTCATCCACTGGGTCATTTCTGAGGAAACATCTCCAGTATTCAGAAGTGCCCCACTTTCTTCTCAGAACAGCACTGAAGAAGAGAAGGTAAATCAGGGAGGAATACAGCTCCAACCTGCAGTGAGTCGCATCCTCTAACCTGAGGTGCTTATTTGCAGGATCAGAGGTGGATTCCTCCCAGGATCACTCTGAGCTGGCAGAATTCTCTCTCCCTCCCCTGAGAGAACACATGAGGAATCTCAGTCCTCGCTTGGTCACTTCAGCCAAGTGCAAGACAGTGGGAATCTTGCCTGTGAAATTAAATTGTGAGGTCCACAGGGCCTCAGAAAGGTGCTCAGAGCTTTTAACTCCCTGAAACTTCTTGAAACACATGATGGTCAAAAGCACAGCAGGCACTTATATGTACTATTCTCAGCAGCAAAGGCTTCCTGTTTGGGGGCAGAAGTGACAAGGAGGATCCTGCTGCTTTAAATACTGTGAAAAGCTTTTTAGCCAAAAACATTATCCACCCATTAGTAGGGAAAACACCATCCTCCACAGCCCTATCCTACTTCACGATTCAGAAATGTCATCAATTCTCCAGGGCTGCAGGAAATATTACAATATCGAGCTATAATATCCTCAGACAGCTCTTAGTCTACAGCAAAAGCCCTGCAAAGTCTAGTTTGTCTGGGTGACTAAGCCAAAGTGCCGATCTTTGAGCAGAGATTTCCAGATCAGGCCAATTGTGTTGCTAAACTGGGAGCTCTCTCTGTTCTTTCAAGTACTCACTTTCTTCCTGGGGCCAGGTACGGTCATTGTTCCCCCTGGGCTCCTGCAGATGCCCATTGTTCCTCTGAGCTCCTGGCCTTTGATGCTGCAGAACAAAACGCCCAGTGTTTGTGAAAGGAGGGAAAAATCAAAAAGCTTTTCAATTACACAGTTGGTTGACCAGCTCGGGCACAGCTGGCCCCAGAGCACCAGGGTGCCAGCACCTCACCACTAACTGGGGCCTCCAGCCCGGCTGCAAAGGGAACCAAAAGAGGGAATGACCAGTAGTTGATGATTATCTGGTCAACTTTCATTTCATGACTTCCCAATTCCAAATGCCTCGGGATTGTACGGTTTCACTAACCTCCTCACACACACATTTAGTAGCTGCCAGCTGGAATCAGCTGGAAATTATTCCTGCTTTATTCTGTCAGCATTGCTCAGAACTGGCTTGAGAGACACCATGGCAGCATCTAGATTCACTGCCTCCATTTCCATACTAGTTTGGCTGACATCAATCAGGCTGGGGCTAGCTCAGCCTGAGAGGCACTGGCAGAACAGGAGAGAAGTCTGAAATTGTGATGGTCTTACGAGGAGGTCTGAGGTGCAGTGGCAGAGCCATGTGGACAGGGAACCAGCAGGCTGGGATGCCCCAGTCACACTGGCAGAGTTGTTTCTTGGTCTAGTTATGGACCCTTCAGGTCCTGTTACACTGTTCCTGACGCTGCAGCAGTTTGGGCAAATACAATGCTCTACCTTGTGGTCAGCAGACAGCTGTAGACCGTTTCTCTTATTGCACAGATGACATATCCCAGGATGTCAGAGATGTGAGGGGTCTTCGAGCCCATCTGGGTCTGTCACCTTAGCCCATGCTGATATCTTCTGCAAAAGAATAGGCAGTGCCAGGGACAGAGCTCTCCAGAAGGATCAATCTACAGAAAAAGCTAATAAAAAAATAAGAAAACACTTGCACAGAAAAGAGCCAGCCAGCCAGATCTTCCTGGGACAAAGGCACTCACGCTCTCTTTTACAAATATATTTTATTATTTTAATGCTTATTAAGAAATGTAACCAAGACAGACTCAGCAGCACCAGCGGCTCCTCACTGCCCAGCAGTCTGATGACTTCACAGATATGAAAACTTCACAGATTCAAAAAAAACCTTTGGTCAACGCACTTTAAATACATTGGCATGCACAGATTCTCCCACCCCCTTCCCTCCCCTCCCACTGGTAACTGACAAACGAGGTAAACCAACAACTATATTCATAAAACATTTAAATTAAAAGAGTAATTGCTTTATAGTGACAGCGTGTGCAGCAGGGTGTTCATAGTGTCTTGGTTTGCAGACCACAGAGACAACCGCTCCACAGGACAGGGGGCAGGAACAGCAGCTCCTGAGACAGAGTGTTGGAAGCAAAGGATGTTCTCAGATCAACAGGTTCCAGTCTTGATTTTAACACATCCTTGTGTGAACAGTCCCAGCAGACAAGACAGAGAGGGAGTTACACACAACACTGCCCCAGTTTGGGGATTCTTAGTCTGTCAGGGTTAGTCACCTCTCATGCAGATGAGGAACTGGTGTGATTTTAGTTACTCTTGATGTGTTTTACTGTAAAGGAGGCCAAAAGCTCAGAGCTAGAAAGAGAAAACTCTCTGGTATGACTCAGTGCAGTTTGAAGCCCAAAACAAACTGGGAGAGAACTGACTACTAGGCAGCTAAACTTAGCAAACACCACTAGAGAGTATTCTAGCATTTAAATGCATTGCAGCACTGTTACAGCATGCTCATCCTTCCCACAGAACATGGCTGGATTGATTTGGTTTTACATAGGGCTCATGTTCATGAAGCAGAAGAGCTTGTGTTACACCTGGACACACTCCTGAAATGATACAATGCATCTGAAAAGAAAATAATCTATAAGAACCACCTCTACCTCAGTCACATATAGAGCATATGAAGTCAACCCTCGGCACACATCAGGCAAGGCTGCCCCTCTGCAGTGACACCAGGAGAGCCGTAAGATGTATATCCTTTCCAGAGTCCTCCTTCAGCCTGTCATACCTTGGTCTCATGCCAGCACCGCTCCCCTGAGACCATCTGTGCAATCCTCAGCACGTCCCAGCACATTCCCGCTTCCCTGAAATCCTCCCAAACACCAACCCTACAAATGTTCCTCCACCGCCACCACCTCCTATCTAACCCTAACCCTCCAGTCTGCTCCCACACCTTACAGAGTTTCTGATATCCACTAGAATCCCCTGGAGCCTCTTTGAAAAGGAATGATCAAGGATTCCCACCACTCCATATAACTCCCAAGTCCATCTGCACAATGGTCCATCTGCACCTCCTGGTACCAGCTGGGATCAGTGGCAAACCCTTCCTGTGTACAGTAACCCCAGCTGTCCCACCATGCCAGATTGCTTCTCTGTGCAAGAGCTGCAGCTCAAGCTTGCACAGAAGTTTGAAATATTACTGATCCAAAACAAACTCTGCAGACAAAGCTGCAAAGTGCATTTATTTGCACATACAAAAAGCAGCGCCCTATTGAGGAGAGGGCCCCAAGAAGAACTCTTGATAAAATTACTCCTGGCAATGGATCAGACTTTACTTTCTCCAAAACCCCGTAAAGCATACAAACACTGGAGTCTAAGAGTCTTCAGGGAATGGTGAAATTCATGGAATGCCCTCACACCAAACGAGGCACCACATCTCTCTATGGGTCTTCAGCCATTTTTAGTAAGAAGTTCTAGTACAATGAAATTAGTCTTTTCTTACTCCAACTTTTACTCTCTGGAGGCACTTCACCTTGGATTCCCAAGTAGGTCTTCTCCAGCCACTCCTGATGGTCACCTAATTCTTTCCTTTGTCTTGGTACCATCTTTGTTTATTCAGAGCAGCTATATTTCATTAGCTAAACATTCTCCAGCTAGAAGGAAAATGGGGATATGAGTGGGGAGGTTAGGAAACAATTATTTAACTTTTTCTCTAATGCTCCCTGCCTTATGCTGTTTGGAAGACGGGTACTTTTCTCAAGAGTGCAGAGCACTGCCAGGAGAAGGAAACAGCACATTTCACTGATGGGACCCTACAGCTACTTTTTTTTTTTTTTTAAAAAGCAAGCCTTGAAATTATGATCCCTAGGAAACAAGAAATAAGAAATCCAAAACTCTGTTCAAAAGCCTCATGCTCCCTGCTACAACTGCTTTGGAAGCATCTTCTGAAGGTCCATCTCAGACATGTGTTTGCCAGAAGGCACACAGCATGTGGTGCAATTGCCATCCTTTCCTTCCTGTGACTACAGACTTCCAATTCTATAAAAAACACGCTGCCTCCTTACCCCCACTGCATTTCCTCCTGCACACATCCCCTGGCCCCTTCACACCCCCTTTTCATTACAAATCTGGATCACTAATATTGAAAAAGACTGGACACACTTAGGGGGCATCTCAAACAGCAACAGACCTAATCTCAAGACATCTGGAAACTCAATAAGCTCTCATGGCGATCTGGTTGGGAAGGAAAGCTTTCCAGAGGGACAGTCCTAAGTTTGTCACATCAACATAGATCAACTTGATTCTTGTGGCAACCAAGCAAGAAGCTGCCATAATTGAGTGCGAAGAAGCTCAGGAAACAATAGAAAGCAACCAACCCACATCAGCCATTGAAAGTCTGATGCAATGTGGCATAAAACATCCCTTTACAATGGCAACTAAAGCTCAACAGGAGACACTTCTGCACTCGCGTGTGTTCCAGCACATGAGCAATGCTGGTATTTTCCCACACTTCCTTCCCTGCTCTGCTTCTTTGTGGACCTAATTGTTATTGACATGAATACCGGATGTAATCTTGTGTTATTCTTAGAAACATTTCAGCTCCCAACTGAGGCCTGAAGAGATCAGATCCCCATTTTCCTGAGTTCCTCTGCCACTGTGACAGAAGGTCCCTCCCACAAATAATCTACAGAGGAGCCATCCCACAAATAATCTACAGAAATATTCCATCAAGAAAGATTAACAAGATCCCCAGTCACCCTACAGAGGAACTACCTATGACGTCAGTCACGGGGAAATGGCTTAGTGTTTGTTAATGGTACTGGAGTGATAATCCACGCCTCTGACGTTAGACTACGTGGAAGAGCTGTGCCAAGAAAGCAGCGATTCAGTTAAACTGTGAAGTCCATTGTTCCATAAACTTGCCTGCCTTTCTGCTAAGAATTGTGGTGGCAACCACATCTTTTTATCTACCTCACAGTAAGCTTTGTGCTAGCCTGGAACAGTTACATACTTGAACACATTCAAGCATTATAAACTACTTACCTTCGTGTAGGGAGACTGGCAAAATGAAAATTATCCTCAAATAAAACTGACTTTTCATTTTAATAGTTCACAATATTTAAAATAAACATGGAATAAGAACACACAAACCTAACCTGCTCTTCCTCAAATATCAAAATCCAGTTCCCCTTTACTTTCTGAAAAGTACATTATTTGGCTCAGAAATGTTAGTGGACAGATGCGAGGAGGAGCCAGGTTTGGGGAATGATATTTCTGATGTTTTCAGCTAGGGAATAAGCCTCAGATCCCTGGAATTACCAGACTTTTAGTTTTCCAGTAGGCTCATTACTGCCTGTCTCTCCAGAAGGCTGGTGGTATTGGACATGGATTATTTGTCTGGAAAACAAAAACTAGACAATCCTTAGGTAGAATTCAAGCTGATGTGGCATTCTGCTGTCCTTGAGCTACCAGGCTTCATAAGCAATACAGAAAATTATCCAACTGCTGTGAAAACCTCTAAAAACAAACTACATCAGTACATATGCTTTTTGCAGCACAGATTTGCGTGTTCTTTTATAAGATTACTGCAGTTTCTAAACTGATTTCCACTACTACTGATGCCTTTCAGCTTCTCGGAGTAGGAGCATCTTCGAACCAGACAAACCCAGCTCCATTGGCCTCTGCATCACAGGGACACATTGAGCTTCACAGTAAAGCACATCAGGAAAAAATACTGAAGTCACAGGAGAAAGCCATAGGAGAAGAGGTGTTTAAATAATTCCAAAAGTAAGTTTTAGGTATGTGTGTGTGTTCCTCCCTACACCAGGAAAGAAAAAAAAATCCCACAGCCTTTTGAGTGAGGATGAAAACTACCAAAATCTGGAAAATTAGCTCTCCTCACACATATTTGGGTCCATGGACGGCCTCTGCATTCTAGGAGCTCAGGAGGACAAGCACAGAGACAGTGGGGGGAAAGCAGACAGTGCCCACCAGCCTACAGACAGCTCACACACCCGATAGCTCTTCACAGCACCTCAGGGCATGACGGTCCTGGTGACAGACCACAGTCGGCCTGCTTGTCTACCACCTGCAGCACCAACCCCTGCTAACAGCCCTTTTGCCATGGGAAATCCATATTACAGACTCCGTTTTCATTATTTGTTAGATGAAGTGGAGAGCTATGAGGTCATATTTGCCTTGTGCATCTGGAACATTGAGCGCTCAGGGAATGGATACAAGTTCTTGCCCATCTTTTATAACTTAACATAAAGTAATCTTATCAAGACAAGAAAAAAAATATGTTTGAGCAACCCGTTGCAGTATACACTTTAAAAACATGAACTGAAAGACCAAATGCCATGGTCGAAGGCATCCAAAGTTCCCAACAGGTAAATCCTTCCCTCTCCATGCAGCTGCTGGCATCCTTCCTGACCAACAGATGTTGCTATCCCCCTTTTGTTTGTTGCAGGCCCAAAGTACTAAAAGGCCCCTTCCCTGTTGCTCTTTGCAATTCAGTGAATACTTCCAGCCATGCTTTTATTTCTGTTGGTAAAGACAGCATAACTGACACACAACCACAGATACACGGTACAGCATTATGTCACGATACGCCCTGCATCGGCAGAGTCTCCCAGTGCTGAACTCGGAATGCCATCTTTGACCTCGGCACCGCTCTTGGTGACAGGTCATTGATAGGTAACGTGTCCCTCCTTCCTTAGTCCATTTCAGTGGTCTCTTGGCTTTTCTCCAGTCTAGTATTTAGGATCATCCCAACAGTCCTGGGTAGGGACCCCTTTCTCCACAGCACTCTGAATACACACCTTTCCCCCCGCCCCCCAACCTCCCTTTCTGCCATGGCAGAGGTCACCAATGGAAAAAAAATAATTCTACCAGGAAGACACTGAAAGTCTTATCAGGAAACATCAGCTGCTGCAAAGGCTGCTCTTTCCAGATCTGAGTAAGACACCTGGGCATCAATTAGCTCTTCACTGTGAAGCTCTCTGTTCATGCATGCCTCAGAGAGAATCCCGTTTTTGCAGGAATGTGGGATATGCCCGTTCGTCTCCATGTCCAGAGCATTTCCATTCTGGTGCCATTCCAAGCCAGCTTTGCATTTGTTTAAGTTCTGCTTTTCAGGATCCCTGTGGATCTCGCCATTGGTGTATACCTCTAATGCATACTCACTGATTCGTATGCTGGCGTTCTCTGCATCCCCACCATGAGTGGAAGTCCTGGAGCTGGCTGTTCCTGCCTTGAACGGCTCCTTCCGGCCCAGGATATGCTGGCTGATAATTTTACGAAAGGTGTATCGGAACTCCCTGATTCGGTAGGCATAAATAAGAGGATTTACAACCGAGTTGGCATGAGACAAGATAATTGCCAGATACATCAGCCAGAGGGGAGCATGTGCGCAATTTGGGCAAAAAAGGGTAAAGCAGTTAATAATATGTAGTGGAAGCCAGCAGACTGCAAACAACCCAACAATGATGGCTAAAGACTTAGCTGCATGGACTTCTTTCTGCAAAGTGGAGCGAGAACGTTCCCCGTGTACCATCTTGTTCTCCATCTGCTTGAGCTGTCGTCGGGCTGCCATGAAGATTTTCAAGTAGATACCAAACATGAGGAGGAGGGGTAAGAGCACACAGGCAAAGAAGTTGTAGTAGACCATGTACTCCATGGTGACCACAGCCTCAAAGAGACATGCCACCATGCTGTTGCTGCAGTTGATGGGAGAGGACCTATTGGAACCCAGCTCTTCAATCTGGGAGCGGTTGTGCCACCCTAGCATTGGTGTCAAGCCAATGATGAAAGATAATACCCAGCAGATGGCAATGATACCTTTAGCTCGAGAGCCAGTCACCAAGCCATTGTACCTATAAAGCAGAGGAAAAGGGAATTACATCAGTATCATTCAACAAGCCCCTGACTCCCAAGCAACTTCCCAATGGCCCAGAGCACAGGAGACAGCAAGAAGGGCACCTGCTTCTTCAGAGGGGCCTTTGAACTGCTGTGCAGAACCCACGCGGCACAGCACAGCAAGGACTCCATGGCAACATTGTATGCCACCTAGTTCCCTCTCCTTCCCTTTGGGCAGTGAATAGGTGACATAAAAGTAGGGAAATTAATACAGTTTTCATCTGTGTTCCTTTGCTTCACCAGCCCACTTGGTCACGCACATAGATCTTGCAGCCTGGATAATCAACAGCACTGCTCTGACCCTTGGTGAGGAAGACCACCATGGCTCTCTTGCTGAAGGCTGATGTAGTTCCTCCTTTCTGGCAAAGGAGTAGCCTTGTAGCACGGAATGATTTGTTTGAATTATCAGCCAGTTCCCAAGGCCTCACAGGTTACTGCGAGTCCTGAGCTGACTCCACCAGTTCTCCTCTCTGAAAATGTAAATCAGGGCAACAGTTTAACATTTCAATGCAATTTCCTTCCCTTGGTAACTCTTAGCATGGAAAGTAGATGGCCAGATTCCCACATTGTCCAGTGTGGGTCCCACACTGTACTTGACCCCATGTCTCTGCGATCGGACAGCGGTAGCACTGGGCTCCCAGTGTTTACCCAAAGCTCCTTCTCCCTCTGTCCCCAGAATTCTCTCAGCAAACAAACATTTAAAAAAAAATAATCCAACAAGCCATAGAAATCTTTCCATCTCTCAATGAAGTAGTTACTCCCACAGGTTCATGCTCCTATCCCCATGCAAGTTCAAGACAGGGGAGGAGAGAGGCTGCTTTTGCCAGGTACAGTACAGAATGGAGATGCTGCGCGTGCTTTAAATCCCTGCTGACGGGCCTTGGGAAAAAACTGGCTCCACAAAAGACCCAGCAGCCTTGAGTCTCCCTTCCTCAGTTGCATTTCAACATCTGAAAAGAGGGAGTGGATGAGGGAGCCAGCCACACAATTCCCAGTACCCAAAATACACTGATATCCTCCTTCCAGAAACGAGGGAGGGATTCAGCTGATTCTGAGAGATAAAAAGGTTTCTCCAGCAAGCAGGGGATCCTGCTCAGTGCTTAGGGGATGCTAAGGGCACAGCATAGATGGTAGCAGGGAGTTGCTCACATTTAGACCTCATCAACACAGCAAAGCAGCATCTGTGCTTTGAAAAGTACACTCGGGAACCAAGAGATTGGCTGAAGGCACTTGAAGCTTGGAAAAACAAAAAACAAACCCTCAAAACCTTGCAGCCCTGGAATTGGCTACATCTTGTCAGAGGAATTTTGAAATTGTGCAGCTGTTATCCCACGACTAGAGATGTCCCTTCCCTTCCACTAAAAATATATTCATTACTGCTCCAGGCAAACACGCCCCCACTTCTCCCTCCCTCTTACCCTCTGGGGATTCCCATGCAACAAACTTTACAAGGCTTAGGAGCAGCACTTAACCCAAGCAGCTGCCTGCTTTCCAGCTGCAATGTATTGTGCTGGCAGCGGCAACTGCCAGCCTATCGGGGAGTGCATTTCCATAATGTCTTGCCCAGGATGTCCGAGGGTTAAAGCCAGAAAGCTCACAGCATCTCCTGACATAACGTGTGTCACTAGGTTGGCCAGGTACCCACTGGGAAGTGTGAATTCACTTGGGAGAGCTTAATTTCTGGGATCCACATGAGACACCTCTGCCTGACTTGGCTGAGGCAGGGTTATTGTCCAGATGGACTTTCTGGACTCGTTCCTTTTGTCCACTTGGAGATGTCACCAGGCCGGCGTTGAAGAGTTTGTGCACCTGTCTGGACAAAGCTAGTCTCTATCCCCAGTGCTGCATGGCTCCACGTGGCAAGCGCGGGGCTTCCAGGAAGCATCACATATACTGTGAGTTGCTGGCACCTATGCAGGAAACAGCCTGCTGAAGGGAGCTGCTCACACCTACAGCCATGCTCTGCATAGTTGGCGGGTGACTTTGTAGCATGTCTGGTGTGTCCAGACAGCACTGGATTATCTGTGCACAAACAGTTCTTGCATTTCCTGGAAATACTCAACTTGCTAAACAAACAACAATTTCCACTAGTGAAGTTCCAGACAAGGAACGTTAGTTAGTGCAGAGCACAAGGACACTGTCAGTGGAGGTGGGCGTGGGTCAGTCACCTGACTCCTCTAGAAAACAAAATCCACTTTTGCAAACACATGAAAATGGGGAAGTTTTCCCCAAAATAATTTCACTTGCCCTGTTGCTCTCCCAACCATCAGGCTGGCAAACTGATCCCAGGAGAACAGCAGCCCCTGGTGAATGTACAACTCATCTGTGCTGCCCAGAGTAACGTGGCTGAGGATGTGGCACTTCTGGGTCCTTGGCCTCAGCCCTGTGTCATTGAGACAAGGATTCCTGCACAGAGCGCAGCACCTCACCAGTCTGAGTCATACACTCTGAAGCTGAGTGGAAGACAGAGCTGGTATAAGAACCACAGGGTCCTCAGGTAGAAGTTAAAATCTTTCCATACATTGCACGACACGTAGCTGGCCTAACTCATCATCACAGCATCCACCCAGCCTGCTGCTTGTCTTCCAAACCCACCTCTGGCTGACAGCACTGCACATCCTGGCCTGGTGGCTCTGCCAGGAGTGGAACACATTTCAGCCACCTTTACTGCATCACACCAGAAAGCCTCTGCTCAGCGGTGGGTGCGCTGGGCTTTGATCTGAATTCCAGCAGCGCTCAATGGTTTTTAACAAATCACTAGAAAACACCATTCACTGAACACATCCGCTCAACAGCCCGCACCTCAGGCAGCTGCAGTCACGGGGGGCAAGACAAAGGAGGATATTCTATCCCTATTACATGTACCTGGAAATGAGAGACACCAACAATCCCAGATCATCCAGGAAATATTGCGGCAGAGCAAGAAACCAAACCCAGATCTTCCCATGCTCCACGTGAACAAGCCTTCCCCAGAAAACTCAGTCCAGAAGCTTTTTCCCCTATTACTGGCTGCTAACCGATAGTAGTGCTGGTCTGTGCTATGGAGACAGGGTAGGGTGGGATCCCACAGGTGGGCACAGGGCTCTAAACAGCAGGAGCAGTAACAGCACCTTTCTTATGCCGGTGGCATGATCAGCTTCCAGACTAAAACATTGGTAAGAGCAAGTTCCACTGTGGCCTGTGAAGCCATAGGCAGCTGGAAGTGCTGTGGTGGAACACGGCTGCTTTCAAAGCCACACCCATGGTTGTTCAAAGGAGGAAGTGAATTATTCGTCTCTCGTATTAGGCTGAATCTGCCCATAATCTATTTGACACAAACATGAGCACATGCTGGAAATGCTTGTCATAAAGTCAAAAGGTTTATGGTGAGCAGGGAAAGAAAGAAGTCTGGATATGGCTCAAAGTGACAATAAACCACTAAATCCCTGATTCACTGATTCAGATGCTCACATATGACTATTTGAGAAGGCAGCCCTAGAGAATTAAAGCAACAGCTGAAATAGACTGTTCTCAGCACAAAGGTCCCCACCGTGCCCTACACTTTGTTCAGGGTTTGTGTTCATCTCCCCTGTTCTTTCCACTCCAGACTTTGAGAAGGCAGTTCTTCATGTCCAGCTCCCATAGCCTCTGGCAGAAAAGCATCCCAATGCCATCTCAGAGCTGTAGTTTCAATCACCAGTACATGGGATAAATCTGTTCCAGTGTCCCAAACGTCAGGGAGATGCACCTTAGTAATATTCTCCCAGAGAAGCATGCTAGTAGCTTAGGCACTCATCTCCAAAGCAACTCTCGGCAGAGGAGAAAGTCTGCACTTCAGCAAGCTGCTGTAGCCAGCACTGTATGACCTGCATATGTATTTGTGCCACGGGTGAATACTTAAATCCAGCATACAGAGCAAGCAGTAACCTGAGAAAAGTTTTCCATTTGGCTGCAGGAGGAAAAATTTCTCCTCTCTTTCCAGTGCATCAGAGCTACCTGTCCTTCACCATGGGAGTATCTTTACCACAAATGCCTGCACAGGAACACGTGGCTGGGCACTGTGCCCGTGGAGCATTTGCTGGCACCAAAGAGCCTAGAAAGCCACAATTGTTCTTGGCCCATGACTTCATCCTGGAGCTCAGACTTGCAGCCAGTTTTGTTTAGAACACCCAGGGGTTTTGTATCAGTGTGCGCAGGTTTTCAGGTACCTGCCACATTAGAGACAGTTTGGATTTTATCCTAGACCAAACAATGGCTCAGACTCACTTCCTTGGGAGTGCTTTATTGCCACTTGCAGAGCGTTACCTTTATATAAAACCTGGCAGAATTCAGCAAAGTGTTGGAGAGAGTTTATCAAATTCTACACAATGTTTTAATCATTTGAAAGGTAGAGCCCATAAGATATTCACAAATATTATGCATTTTTAAATTTTACCTATAGATGTCTTTCCTTACTGCAATTTTTGGAGGGAGAGCCTTTTATCCACAGAAAAATCATTCCAAAGGTAACTCTAATAACGTACTGGCGTGTCCAGAACCAAGCCGTATCAGAATTCCCACTCTTCTGCCTCCTTAATACTGACAGTTTACTTGTGTGAGAGTACACATCCACCCACCTATCCACTGAGATATGTGTTTACCTTCCTTAGGACAAATCAGACATGAAACAGGTGGGAAAAAAAAAAAAAAAAAAGAAGAATCAAAAATAGATTTGGCCATTTCTGGTTTTGCTGGAGTGAAGGAAGTCTGATTTATTATTTTTTTTTAAGAGCATTCATCTAATGAATACTAGGAATGCCTGGTGTTACCTTGAGGAGGAGAGGAGGCTTTTCTAGACATTAAGGGATGGGGTGAAAACGCTGCATCTTTAGTGGCAGAAGTTTTCTTGATGCATTTTTTACACAACCAGATATTAGAAAAAGAAGGAATTGGGGATGTGAGCAATCTGAATCATATCACATTTCCCTTTTCAGCTAATCAGCTTTCACTTTCTCAGCATGTCTGTGGCTATAAATCTAGGACTTATTCATCCATAAATTCTTAAGGGGAAACACAATTGACAAGTTCTTTGCTCCTACTGTAGAAGGACAAATGAGCAGAGGACACGGAGGGGCAGGAACCCATGGATCTACCTGCAGGTTTCTGCATCCAATCAACTCCGCTGTTTCTGGGGCAGAAGAGGGTGTGCTCTGTTTTTTCAAAAACAACATCGCAAAACCGGTACCTTGCCCAGCACTGATGATGTCTGATTTTTCTAAAAGACTCTTTACCTTGGCTATTCCAAGAACTTAAATTTTCAAGACAATATAGTTACAGTGATAACCCCCAAAATGGGCAGAAATCCAGATTTTTAAATCCTTTTTCTGGCAAGTCATCCTCTAGCAATAAGAGCGCTTAAACTGTCAGCAAAAGCTTTCAGAGTTAGCTCATGTGAGATGAACTAAAGACATCAGCCCTTCTCAAAATAATTTCAGAGGCAAGCTCCCAAGGGCTACTCTACCTATGTTTCTTTGTACCATTTATCATTATTTTGGTTTATAAACTGAAACCATCTCTATGTAGAACTGCAGAAAAGTGGAGATAGTCCAATTTATAGGTAACTAATTTCGATAGTTTTCTCTGCAATAGAATGGAAAAGTTGTTCCTTACAACTACATCAAAAGTAGAGGCTGTAACAGGTACAACTCTAGATTTAGAAACCAACAATTAACAGTAATGTTATAGCAGCACAAGCTTGCCAAGGCAAGGCTTCAGGAAAGACTATGCTGCACTGGTCCGCATGGAAAGGTAATCTCTGCAGCCCTAAGGAAAAGAATTCTTTCTATTTTTTAATGTCAGGTTTGTGTTAATTGACATAAGTGCTGTATGATCACGATATTCACAAAACTAAATTGCACACGTCAACACATGATTTAAGCTGAACAGGAGTGAGGATGTCCAAAAATTCAAACTTGGGAGCACAACAATCAGAAATTTGTTCCATTTTTGCAGCCACATTTGTTGTTCAGGATAGGAAGCACGTCTCTCCATGCCTGAGAGCATGCTGCATCCTCCTAAGGACAAGGCGGGAAGGAAGGAGACTCCTACACTTTGCCTGCGCTGGCCTCACCGGGGCTTCCTCTACATCTTTTGGGCTTACTAAATGACTCGGAAGCACTGTCACATAGCATTCAAACCCAGCCCACAAAATGCAATGCTGCTTTGCACCCACAGACAGACGTATCCCGTCACAACATGCTTCTGGAAAACTGAACTGAGTAGCAGCCTCTCTGCATGTGGCAAAACTTCCCCTCATCCTACGTCAGCATCCCTGGTTGCACACAAAGTAGCAATTAGTCATATTCAGCTTTCAAGCTGTAATATTGAAACGTCCTTTTCTTTCTTTAAATTCTGGAGTACAGACCACAGAAACACCTTTGGTAGCTGTGGGTTGAGACAAGCCTCTGCCTTGACCTAATACATACGTTGCTTCCAGAGGCAGTGCCTAAACCAGCCAAATGTTCCTCAGGCCCACTTCTTCCTAGCCTGTTGCTTCTCCTCCTTTCACATTTAATGGACGCCCAAGAGAAAACCCCCATCCACACACTCCACATCCCTGCTGCTACAGATGCAGGCAAGCCTCCCATTCTCCCCATGTGAAAGGAGACAAGTTGCCTTCACTCCTTTTCTGCCCTCCACCATGTGTTGCTTTAGCTCCACTTTCCCACAGTGATCCTTCTGGTGCTGCTGGCTGCAGCTCAGAGTGCAGGTTATTGAGGTTACAGCACAATCCTGTCTAAATATGGAATGGCAGCTCCCAGGCAGCGCCGTCGCGATGCCATGGGCACACACCATATGAGGACAGAGAAGAACTGGAAAAAGAAACAACCAGAAAATCCAGCAGCCAAGGCAGCCTTCTAGACCTAGAAAAGTTAATGGTTTTTTCAAATTACAGGTGAAGAAGTTCTGCTCCTCATTTAATCTTTTGTTCCTCAATTCATCTCCAGATCCCTTGTTTTTACTGATGTCCATCCCTTGCCAACCCAGCCCCTCCGCCCCCAGCCCAGCCCGTGCCTACCTGAGGGGTATGCGGATCGCAATGATTCTGTCGATGGCGATAGCAAGGAGGCTGAAGATCGAACTCTGAGTCAAGACCAGGACGAAGCAGGCAATGAAAAGGCAGCCATAGAAGAAGGCACAGAAGCCGGTGCTGATGGTGATGGCAAAGGGGATTGCCAGCACGCCCACGGCAATGTCAGCAGCAGCCAGGGACACCACAAAATAGTTGGTGACGTTCTGCAAGTTGCTATTCAAATAGACTGCCCAGCAGACCAGGATGTTCCCCAGGATGGCCAGCACTGCAATGACCAGTTCCAGGACGATGTAAGCTACGTCTGAGAGGAAGTCTTCTTTCCCATGTACTAGCATGGTGAGAACGACCAGGCCAATGTGAGAACGTGCCAGAAAAGCTCAGCGTTCATATCTGCAGAGCACTGAACAGCCAAGACACCTCAAAGCTGTCTGGGGTCTGAAGAGCACTCAGCTGCCAGCTGGTGAAGGTTGCTCACACACATCCTTTTCTCCCCATAGCTGTTCAAGATCTTTACAGTAGCAGATGTCAAGAAAAAAACCCAGGGCTTGCCAACTCCAGCAAAGTGGATTAACCAGATGCAGAACAATTCAAACTCCAGCAGACAAATGGACAGGAGAATATCTCATGTAGACATACGCTGCTCCCCAGGCCACCAAGTCCAGAAGGCAATACAACACTCGAAGTATGGCAGTCTCACATCAGCTGCAACTTTTGGTTCCCGTTGACAATCATACTGCTAGTCGTGGCTTCCTGTCATCCACATACCTACTAGCAACATCCTCTGGTTCTTTTTCACCTTTTCCCACTAGGACATGGGAAAGGCTCCTTTCAGTTGAAGCAAACATTCAACTTCTTCACTTGTAGTTTCCTTTAAAAAACAAAAACAAAAACAAACACCAACCACATACACTAAGTAATCAGCTCTACAGAGGAGATGGAAAAAGCAAAATCTCATTAAAGTGGCATATTAAATTGATAACGGATATTAAACAGACCTAGAAGAATACATCATTGGCAAAAATCTCACATTTTGTCTATCCTGAAAGCTGCAGGGCCAAACCCAAGGTTCAGGAAGGCAGTATTTCACAGTGGTGATGAGAAACAAGGGATGTTTTGTTTTCAAGGCTACCAACTGAGCTGGCACTTCAGCAGCTGCTCAATAGTCTGCCCTGAAACACGAGAGCCCCACTAATTATGCCTTGGCAAGTGCTGTGGCTGCACAGAGGAAAGGTGGAGGAGCTTTTTTACATACACCTGTCTCCCTCTGATCACAAACACGAGACTTGAGCCATGCTGCCCACCCTCACGTACTTTGCCACAAAAGTGTGCTGCACCAACACGCTGCTCTGTGGTGACACGCACCTCCATTCATAAGGGAGTTATGTTCCGGCAAGTGTGGTCACCACTCTGTTGCCATACCCAGTCTTTCCTCCAAGTGCACAGATACTGGAACGTGATCAACAGCAGGGAGAATAGTTTGAGGTATGTCAGACAGTGACATCTTTGAGGGCTTTCCTGCTGAGTACGCACACACTCTGCATGGGTCTTTGCAGGTCCCCCTCCTGCAACATCATTGTTTTTATTCACATAAATCTTTATCCTGTAAGCAAACCATTTATTTGTTACACCTGCGTTGTCCATAGTGTTTATTGCATCTGCAGATTCAGGTCAGCATCATTCTTCAACTACAACCAGCCAGAAACACATCCACTGTGAGGCACCTCTCCCAGAAACACACACAGGCACAACGCCAACATTATCTCTCAAATATACATTCATGTTCCTGCAGTATCACGCACACAAATCTGGGACTAAAGTGGGTGCCACTTGCAAAGCAATGCAGCCCCTACAGCTGCCATTCCGTATGAACAGATACACATCATCTACGTGCTTACATGTCTCACGGGCAAGCGGATCTTATGGGTCGCCTCATACCTCTGCTTTCAGACATGGGTGCACTATACCACGGTTTCAGCTAAAAATACAGCAATGGAGAATAGTTCTCTGAGCTTCATGAGCCACTGTCAAGAGGTAAATGTTTGCTGTCCTACCCTGTCACTTCCAGAGTGGGTTTTAAACCTTATTTAGCAAAGTTTAGCAGTAATATTTTTTCATTAACTTAAGAAAATATCTACTCAAAACATCAGTGGGTTGGGGAAGAGAGACACACAGCATTAACTGATAAATCACTTGAGCCCAGTTTCAGATGCAACGTGAACCTCCAAAACAAAATATTTTGGGGACTCCATCCACAGGTGATCTGGTGTGGTCTAACCCACCAGGGCTTCATGCCTTCACAGTTCACTCCGTTTTCAAGTCAGAAACCTAATTTCTCAGGATAAAATAAAAGGGTAAAGACAGTGATAATAAAAGAAAATATGATTAACTTGTGATTCACATCTGATCTCAGGAAAATAATCTAATTTTAGACCTTTCATTGATTTAGAGCTCTATTGCTAATGCTGCATTTGAAAGTGAATGATTCTTGGTGGTTTGGATGTGCTTCAAAACCTAGCTTTTCTTCCACCTTCAGCAATCTTACTTATGTGTTTTGCTTGGTTTGTGTGGAAGAAATCAACAGAAGAGATTAGTTTGTGATCTAGCTAATAAGAGGAAGATAAAGATCATCCATTTAATCTTTTCTAAAGAAGAAAAAACCCCAAGATATTGCTGTGTTGTCTATTTTCCTTTAGCAAAAACTGCAGCTTTCCACTAACCTCCTAAAGATTGCTTCTACTTGCTTGAATTTCAGCGATGTCAGTGATACACTCCTACACTGCTCTGCTAGAATCTCATCGTCCATTACAAACCCCAACAGGTTTGTTTCAAGGCAGTGATACTGAAAACTTCCCCCTGCAGCCTGACTTCCAGGGAAGGGGATTAGAATTAATATAAGATAGAAATAAAGATAATCTGGAGAGAGAGAAAACAGAAAGGGCAAGATAAAAAATAAACAACATCATGCATGTGTGTGAGCAAGAGAGGGGGATAAAAAGACAGGAGAAAGGTGGCAGGAACAAAAAAACCCCAACCAAACAAGTGAAGAAGTGGGCAAAACAGGTCTGTAAGGGAAACACCGTATGTGCCTGTCAGTTGTGTGACACATGGCTCTGCCTGAAGGCTCTGAAGTGGCTGCAAGCTCCCACATCCCTTGGCATCACTGCAGCAGAGACAGCGACGGGGTGAAAATCTGGCAGCAGAGAAGGGAGCGTGCATGCCCCCATGTCCTAACATGCTCACACGTTCCCATGCAGGTCAAGCTTGTGACCAAACTCCAGTGTCAGGACAAGTTAAAAAAATTTAACAAATTACTGTGACATATTTGGGCTAAAACTGCTGCTATGTAAAATAAAACCACCATAAACACCCCCACAAGCTACTCTGAGATGAAGTCAAAAAGGCCTGAAGAAACCATGTTTTGGAAGGAGCCAGCTTAGGAACTGTCAGGTTAATCCTGATGCTGAGAGGATTCAAAGTCCTGCTATGTTGCTCTTGCACCTCATATTCATACCACATACACCTCAGTGAAGAGGATCAAAGCGAAATTACTGGGATATTCTTCCCCATTTCAGAACTTCCTTTTGTAGTATTACGAATTCATATTAATCACAGATGCATTTCGTTTCACCTGACTTTTTCAATGGCTCATCTCAAACTCCTATTCCAACAGGACTTGGACAGAAGTAACAAACCTACGCTGCGGAGGTCCCCCACATACTAATTCTTCCGCACAAAGACAAAGCTGGAATTGCCTACAGCTCTGCATGTATCCTGAAAAACCACGATGCTGGAGTCTGAAGTTTAATGACCACATCACATACTGCTTTCTGACACAACAGAGCTTTTAACCTTCTACTTCAACTGTTCCATGGTCTGATGTTAAATTTGAATTTTTTATTTCTGAATTTGTTTAGTCCCTTCTTCCTTATCCCCCTTCACGAACAGTGGCCTGACTCTTCAATCCAAGCCCTAACCATTTATTCCAAAGCAATCCATGAGATATTATGTCCAGAAGAGGACAACATGTCCTTCCACCCTCTGCTCTCAGACGGGCCAGAAAACACTGAAGGGAGTTCTGCAGAGCCAGCACATCTTCTCAGAAAAGAAATAACCAGAGCTGAGCAGGTGTCCCAACCATGACAAAACAACATTTTGTGTCTGCTTCAGCACCAGTGCTTCTGCATTGACTGACATTAAAAAAAGCACTTAGCCACAAAACCCCAGCACATCAGAGGCCTCACCTGCTGCTAACAGAAGGTGCCACAACCTGGGAGGTTCCCGTGTTCAACCTGAACTCACCCATTTCACCTCATTCATCTCTTGCAGTGTAAGCCTGCTATAGCCTTCACCTAACACCATGACAAGTCTTTAATTGTAGAAGTATTTGCAACTTGCTTTAAAACAAGAACAGACTCAGTCTGCTCATACAGCTAAGAATTTACTGCACAGGGACAAAATGAAATACAGACCACCTAGAGAAGAAGACATATATCCAGAGGCAATACAGGATTTATTACAGAATCATCTACTTCATGGAAGACCCAAAAGCTCAGCAACCAGGTCTGACAAGACAAAATTAATTAACAACCTGCTTTACTCACCAGGGAAGTGTATATTTAACATCTCAGGCCCTTGAGGGATCAATATTGCAAGCTTCTTGAAACTTAAGAAAAATAACCTGTATCATACAACCTGCTGGACAGCTACAATTAGTATTTCTTCTTAAGCCTGTGTTTTATCTTGTTAATTGGATTAATTCCGTCTTGATACCCTGGGCTATGTTCCGGCCTTTTCCCCATTATTAAATAAACCTTTTTTGCCACTCACAAACCTGTACAGCTGTTGCTCTGCTCGTTTATAGTGACTTGGAACACTCTGTTCTCTCTTGTATTTCAGCCCCAATGAAAAACTGCTCCTTGAAAATTCAATAAAGTTTCTGAACAGCATGTTCCCATGAGGCAATTCACCACTAAAGCCTAAGCAAGCTTTTGTTTGGCATCTCCAGTTGGCTTTGGACTAAGGTGTTGCCCCTTCACTCTCCTGAGTGCCAAATGCATCAAGGTGAGCCCTTGGCCACTGCTTGGTTCAAATCACCCACGTCAAACAAGCTCAATTTCTGCTCTTCGCCCCTTCAGGCTGAGTTCAGGCATCCTGGTTTTGGTTGCCCATACTCTGTCACACTGGTAGTGGGAATATGCTCCCTCTACTCCATGTGCCAGGATGACATATATGACAATGCCTGTGACACTTCAGTTTGACAGCTACTCTCAGATATTAGCAACATCTCCAGAGGATCAGCAGCCCTCCGGGCACCCACAACAGTCTATGGGCACGTAGGTGACAGGCTGCAGCTTCCCCGGGCTCCGGAGAGGATTGGTTTCTCCTTATCTGCTTCAGGATGGAGTAAGCAAGGCAGCAGGCAGCTTGCAAGGCCTCGGGGGAGTCTTCATCAAAGCTCATTCCACAGATCAGAATCTAGCATCTCCTTTTGACAACATGACCCATTCCAGGTACCAGCCGTGTACAGATTGCCTAACTCCCTTAGGGAAAACCCCTGGATTCACACACGGCTGTACACAGAAAAATTGGTGCTGCTAAATCATTTGTTTCCTACTTTCTAAAGCCTGGAGGGGCAGATGCTTGTCAAGTTTTTATCCTCTCTTTGAAACCCCTTCAGCTCTAAGAGAATCTCCCTATCTTTAAAATCAAAGACTCTTAAGAAATCTTGTCTCTCTCCATTTCTTACAGGATCAAGTCACAATAAACGAGCCAATGTGCTCACAGGCAGTACACAAATTTGCAAAACAACTCAGGCTGTAAAACGTAATGAAAACAACTGTCCTTTCAGGGAGAATGATAGGGAAGGCAGCAGTAGCACTTTTCTGCGTTGCTCCATGCTTTCCTTTCTGAAGTTTGGTATTTTATATATACTTCACATGGAGCAGCCTCCCCATGCCCCTGACTGCTCACGTGAAGCCAGTGCACTTGGAGCTGTCAGAGCGCATCCTCGCTCCTGCCTCCTATTGAGGGATGAAGAGATGTGGCTGGGCAAGGCAGGAGAGAGAAATGAGGCATCACCCATCTCAGACACATTTCTTCTGGTTCCCCTATTTGCTTTATTATTGGCTGCTGGCTAAATGATCTTTTAGGTCATCTGCTTACAGTAATAGGAGGAAATTAAATATTAATAATAGACTATTTCCCTCTAGACTGCTCTTTGTTAACAAAGGATACAAGTGAAACAAAGCAGGCAAAATTATCAGCACACCATGCTCTTGCTTTTCAGGTACCTGGAGCACTTGCAGTTTCCCTCAACCTCCCCCGGAGTTACAGATGCCCAGTGTCCTGCACATCTGCCTCTGTGGACACCCATATGAGTGCAGAACATGGTGATGTCTGGAAAGCCTTGTTCTATCCAGGGGCTCCACATGGCAGTCTGACCCTTCCAGAGGATCATTTTCAGACTTTATCCAAAACATCATCTGAGCCCCTGACGCCCTGACTGCAAAAAATGCAGGGCCGAGGATCTTTTGAAGCACAGAGCTTGTCTCCATTTGGGGAGTGAAGTCTTCTTCCAGTGTAAACCCTACAGTGGGGTAACAAGGTTCCTGGACTGGCTTTGCAAATTCTCCAGAAATGCTGAGTAAAATGAGGGCTTCAGCTTTGCTAAACCTGGTCTAATCTCCTCCTATAGGAATGCTGCAGCTCTCCAATATTTAAAAGCTTCAGGCAAAAGAAATGTCTCTTCAAAGTTCTGTACTGCCCCTGATCTTTGTCTGTCAGTTCAGAAATGGAAAAGAGGGACAATATTTCTGCTTTATATTTCCATCTCTGCTGCAGTCGAGGCCAAAAAAGAAGGCTGTGCTCATAGCAAGAACAAGCATGGTGAATCTGGGTGTAAAGTCTTTATTGACTAGAGGATTACTCAAAACACCCATACCATTGCAGTGACAGCAACAAAAAGCATAATAAAATCCTATCCTTCAAGCCTGTCCCGTGTCTTTCTTCTCCTCCTGTTTATACCCCATACAAAAATCACAAAACAAAAACACCCAAGAAGTGTAACCCCACTGAACAACAAGAAAAGGTCGTAACACAGATGGGCTGGCTAATAGGAATGGCTAATCCAAACCCACTATTTCAGCTTTGCCTCCTGCCCTCCAAGTGCTAGAAGTAGATTAATTTTTATTGCAGTAGCGGAAGAGAAGACTAGAACAGAACGCATTTGAACATTTTTTTTTCCTAAGTGGATGTTATAAATGTTTAAAAGCAAGAAAAAAACCTCACAGTAATTATTCCCATTCTAATGGTCACAAAAAGCCA
The DNA here is from genome assembly GCF_003259725.1 of Athene cunicularia. Lineage (NCBI taxonomy): Eukaryota > Metazoa > Chordata > Aves > Strigiformes > Strigidae > Athene > Athene cunicularia. The sequence continues at coordinate 5,149,702 of NW_020799121.1, read as the reverse complement.
GGGAGGGCAAAACTAAGTAAGGCTGAATGACCAGCAGTTAAATAAGCCAGATCAAACAAACAAACAAAAGGGAAAAGACTCCCCTGTGCTCACTAGAGTAAAGTCTCACTGGGCAGCAGGCATCATGATATATTGCCAAAAGGCACGAAACATGTTGGATTTTGGAGCAGACCATTTGTAGCCAGGATTGATGATGTTGATTTACCTACAGTGGCATTTCCAAAAAAAAAACCAAAAACCCAAAAACATTTGGATTAGCTTTTATAAGACAGACATGTAAAAAAGCATAATTAAAACCATGTACCATGGCCAGAAACAAGTTACTACTGCCAATATCATCCACAATGTCTCTGAGGAGCCAGTTTTCCTTTCCTGTGTGAGGGAAGAACTCAAAAGAAAACTTTGCCTCCCCACAGCCCTACTAAAGCCAGCTGTGTTCATACATAAGGAGCATTTCCTTCAAGAACAAAATAAGAGAAATGAGGAAACAGGATATCAAGAAGAGGTAACCCACTGAGGAATAAAAGCTAGGGAGGAATTTGCCCTGAAAATATTTATCATATTGCTAATGCATCCATTCTAGTATATTTTAAAATCAGGCACTAGACTTCTCTCCAGATGTGACTTCACCTCCCATTTCTATGTGAAATTTCCAGACAGGCCGCTGAGAATCGGGTACATCTGTTCATTTTCCTGCATTTTTATCCAGTCGTTCCCAAACCCTATTTGCCTCCTCTAACAACAGGCCCTGCTCCTCTCCTCCGAGCACCATCCTTCTGCAGGGTGCAAGTAGTGTGTGCGTAAGCTCTGCCAGTGAAACGAGAACTCTCTCTGCTCCAGTGCAGGGAGTGCTGCTGAACCAGGCAACCAACATCCTATTGTCTACAGCTGAAGGAATATGTATCTTCCCATCTCTATGTAATTTAAAATTATTCCCCAGCTGTCCTTCCCTATCCTGATGAAGGCACTGTATGACTTGAACAAAGATGAGCAAATTCTACCTGCCTCTGAGCCAAAGCAAAGCTGTCTCACTGCATTAGCTCATCCGCAGCTCATATGCTGACCCCTCTGAGAGAGGGTTATTACATGAAGCTCCCATTACCACCCAAGTGGTTTGACTCATACCCACCCACAGGATGAAAAGCAGTCAAGCCTCCACTGGGTTGCTAACACAGCTCATCACATCCTTCCTCCTCAGCTTGCTCCCTCCTCTTATCAGTTTAAGCAGTGACACAGCAGCAGCACTCAGCCCGAGCTCCACAAGCCTGTCCCAACACCCCCAGAGCTCCCCCATCCTCCGCCCCTGTGCAGCCCACCTCACTGACTGCCCTTGGCTCCGTACGGGCTGTTCACTGCAGGCTCAGTCACAGGGATCGACCACGTGCTCCCCGTGCCCTGCAATACCGCCCAATTTTGGCCAACGCAAGAACCTCTATTTCCCCCCATGCCCCAGGGTGCTTCCCGGCCCCTTGCACCCCTGGGCTCTGCACCAGTAGGCTTTACCCAAACCATTTCACCTCGGTTTGTCAATCAGCTATCAGTGAAAAACCCTCTAGAGTGACAATGCTGTGGTGTGTGTTCATCCCAAAAGCAGGCAAAAGCCACAATAACACATTTTCTGTCTCCTTAGTTTGTTTCCAGCAACTTTCCCTCTTCCATTTTTTAAGGTACTTACCCTGACTTGCTAATGGTTATTTGCTCTGTGTCACGCCTCATCATTCCAATAGTGTTTCTGTCTCAGTCTCAAAGCTATTTAAGACATTTTTAGAACTCTGCCACCCCCTGTGGATAAGGAGTTGACGCTCTGATGATGTCGTAAGGCCACATGCCCTTACTTTGTCCCTCCCTCTTCTCTTTGCTACGACTTGCACCATACTTCTGTTACTTTTGCAAAGTGACTTGCATTTTCACTATCACAGTCAGTCATGCCAATCAATACAGGCCTTTCTGGAGGTGCTCAAAGGGACTTTTTTTTTTTTTAAAAAAAAACTCCTTGATTATAATCTGATTCATTAAGAACTCTCCATTGTTACTGCTTACTGATCCCAAAGTCGCAGTGTTTAGCTGGTGCTCTGAGAACTCTAACGAAGCCCTTCCTTCATTTCTTAAGTCCTTGCACTGTGGTAAAAGCACATCCGCTTACAAGTACCAGTCTGTTACCTCTGCCCACTTCCTCCCCTGACTGCTCCGGCCAGAGACACCGATGGCGTGGGATGAAGAGAGCACGCAGCTGCTGATGAAAATGACATTTCTAGTCATCAGTTTCTCTCCTTCTACATCAAACCACTGCACTGGAGAAGCAGTAGCCATTCATAAATCACTTTAGAAAACATTTAACTGGCCTTGCTAGCTGTTTATAACTCAGCATGCTTGTCTAGAGGGAGCAGAAAGGCAAGGAGAGCAGCAGCAATATCCCACCGCAACAGAGACATTTCCACCATGCTTGGGAAGTGGCCCCTTTCTCCTATGGAAATTTAGGATATTTTACAGTTTCTGCACAATAAGAGATCATTAAATGCTCCAGCTGTAAAGAAACCTGCAATCATTTCTCAAATGTATGACAACCATGATCCTCACACCTTGCTGAACAAGGATAAAAAGACTCCCAAGGCAAATTCCTTAAGGACTGTGGCATTTGACTCCAAATGCAAAAGATGTTACTCAAGCAGAGACAGATCCCAGGGAGGTGTCCAGCACAGACATCCCCAAGACTTTAGGATGGTTTCTCCCAATTAGACAGTGTCCATCTCTCGCCTGCTGTAATCATACAGCTATGCTGATCTGTGGCTACACGGAGGGAAAGAAAGATTTCCCTTTAGGAACGGGGTAGGAAAGACAACAAAAACTGTCAGTGAATCCTCTTTCCAGTCTTCAGCCCACAAATCCAGCTTCTTACCTTTCTATATCCTGCAAGAGCTGACCCCCTACAGTCGTACCAGAGAGAAAGAATCACATAACTACATCAAATCCACCAGAATCCTTGATGTCTATGCATGTTATAACCCTAAATGAATCATAATGGTTAAGCAGAGTTTGGATCAGCATTTAGCAAGACGTAAGATGACATAAACCAAGAGATTAATGCTTTTAGGTGTTTGACAAAGTTAGATGCCTCAGTTCTAACAGGTCTAGCTAAAGAGGCCTGATTTCTAGGAGGGAAGCACTTTTTGGAAAGAGGGTATTTTAAGGAATCCCTGACTAAATGGCCATTAGCACAGTTTGGTTTTTTTTTTTCCCCCAAAATCTGGGCTGCAGAACATTTAAGAAAATTTTAAAAGTCCCCGTGCTTCCCCACACATGCTCCAGGAACTGTAATGGTGCTGGTGCCAGCCCAAGTCAGTGTGATGTTAATATTTTCCATCGTCCCATTGAACCTGGGCACTGATCTGTGGATCAGACGTATGTGGAAACTGTAATTATTCAAATCAGTTTCAATCACGTGCCTCTCTTCTGAAGACTGTAAAGAGCCACATACCTCTTAGATGTCTTTTATCCTGGGAAATGTTTCCTGTGGAAAATCCCAGTTCATGCCCATTATATGGATCCCATACTGCAACCAAAGTTGTTATCACCACAGAATATGATATTTAACAGCCTACATTCCTTAACTCCTTAGCCTCAACAACTGATTCATACCAGGATCTGACAATCCTATTCTGGAGAAACCTCAACAACCAAAATGATATGTCAGTTTGTAGAGGACTTTCCCAGTACAAGAAGTGGGATGTGGGTAATAGGTCAGTGTTACAGAACAGGCAAAGAGAACAGAAACACTTATGTACCCTTAGGAAGGAAAAATAAAGGGGGGAAAAAGGGGAGACAAGAAGCAAGAGGAGAACACAGTAGTCTAAAACCAAACCAAAATATTTCCAAAGAAGCAAAACCAGGAGAAAAATGGGAGAGACCCTGAGATCTGAATACTAAATGAGGAAAGAAACCTCTAACAGGGAAAACAGTGCAAACCTCACCACTACCAAAGGGACGCATTAAAAGAGCAGAATGAGACCAAATTACACTTCCCTCTGTTCAAGAGCATTACTTACTCAAAAGCACGAGGGACTCTGCCCCGGGAGATAGGCAGACGTGACCCCCAGCCGGCCTGGTCTCAGCTGAGCTTCGAACGGCTCCACCAGTGAACGATCCCTCTCCTGCCCTCCTTGAAGAGCTGCTGAACAAGGAGCCACAACTGCCGCTGTGAGCGTCACCTGGGATAAACACAGGGGACAGGGAGATAGAGAATGCTGTATCTCTGCTAGCAGGCAGATAAAACAGCCCCAATCTGTGAGCACTAGAGGCCTCCTGAGAATGCCTGAGTGCCTTCCACCCTGAATTTGAATGCAATCCCAAATGCTAATCAACTTACAGACAGGAGCCCAGCATGTCATTTGTCACGTCTCCAAAGCTCCAGGAAAACCCCCCTTTCCTCTCCTTGTATCAGAGAGGGACAGGAAGATTCCCTCATCCTCTGTATGCCTTTCCCTCCCCCTGTCCCTGGCTCAAACCATCCCTGCAAGAGGTTTCACTCCCCGCTAACTTCTCCATTCTCCTAGATGCATTGTTTGCAAATGTTCCCTAAAAATGCTATGTAAAGTATTCTTTATTCTTGTTTCAGGTCTTTCCACATCCCTGTGTAACACCTGGACTTTATCTTGATACCTATCAGATAGTGATAAACCTACTGCATGCAACCCCTGACTTACCACCCAAGATAAATACAATTTGTCTTGTAGCTGTCATTTCTTTTCAAACCCTGCCTTCCACTACCACAACTGTAGTTGTAACAAACCTATATGGGCTTGAAATGTGTGACTTTTTTTTTTAAAAAAAAAAAAAAGAAAAACCACAAAAGAAACAGCAAAAAAACCCCCAACCCATCAGCTAGAGACTCAAAACTACATAAAATTTCAAGTGTGGCCTTCCTGGCACTAGATTTATTGCTGCTTTGTGGGCAAGGAGGCTCCAGTATACCTGCTCTTCATTATTTTCTACAATGGCATTTGCATATGCTTTACATAAGATACATTGTATTTCATGCTACCTGGTAATTTTTGGTTTTAATGATCAACCAACAGGCCCCATGATGAAAAGCATCCTTTCTCCAGAACAAGTCATAAACTGAACTGATAAGGTTTGAGTTAGTTGCTTAAATATAAGTGAATGATGAGGTCTAAAGTGCCCTAAGCTATCACCTGAGCCTCTGCTGTCACTGTAGGAAGGCACACGCCTCCCTCAGGTCCTGTCCTTTTCTCTGCCAGCCCCATGGCGATGTCTCACATAGCACTAGATGTCTGTTTATAGCACCCATATCAAGCCCCAGGCGTCCGAACGGGAAGGGACAAGGCTTGCACTCAAACACATGCCACAGCACGGTTAATGCTTTTGCCTAACAGCAGTGATCACCCTGAACACGTTCAGATTTCCAGAAGCCATCTCGTGGCATTTGGCTTTTCTCTGAACTCTCCTGAGCACTTAGTGGCTCTTCGGCTCTTTTCATAACCTCATCGCTGTGTGTTTATCCAAACAACTCGCCCTAACTCTGCAACTGCATCACCACAGGGAGCTGTAGCGCAGCTTTACCTACCCAGTCCCTCCCATGCTACTGCGGATCTCCAGCCATTCCAGGCACAAGGTAGTCAGGCTTCGTAGGATTTGCTCCTTCCAGAACACAGCTTGAGGAGTGAGAGAGATCACACCTTTATTCACTCACATTTACCAGCTTTCTGAAGCACTTCTAAATACTCTTTGCTGATCCTCTGTGGGTTGCCCACTGTGGTCAGAATGAGAAATGAGTTACAGCAAAGAAGGTTTAAGCTGGACATCAGGGTGTTTCCTGCACGCCAGGAAAGCAAGTAACCTCCTCCACCGCAGATCTTTAGCAGCAGGATGGAGAAATAGCTGTCAGGAATGGCAAAAGCACAGCTGATCCTGCCTTTGGGCAGAGGCATGGATTAGATGACCTCGAAGTACCTCCTAAGGATATTTTCCATAATTGAGAGTTGTATGTGCCATCTGTCTATTCTGATCTACAGAGATTTACTTCAGGAAAAAAAAAAAAGTGCAATACAACCAATAATTACTCCTGACACAGATGCGACCTTTGTGAGGGGAGATACATCTTCCAATTCTATAGAGGACATTGAAGCCTCAGAGGTTAAACCACCTTCTGTGTATCTGTCCAGATCCTCTTGCCCGCCCAAGGCAGAATGCTGCTGGTTCTTCACCCCTAACAGACTAACCCTCAATATTCAGCTACACGAACATTTCATTAAGTAGGCAGCCTTCCCTGCCTTTCTAAAATGAGCAGAGACACAAGGAATTGGTGCTGTTGTGCTCAGGTAGCTTCACCGAGGCTGTTCAGGTGCACTGATGCAAAATCTGAAGGTGATCCATGAGGCAAAAAAGCTTAAATACCAGACTCTGATGAAAGGGAGTAACTCTCCATTGACTTGAGAGAATCCTCCCTGATTCCTTGACACGCAGCTTAAGATCTTTTGGTTTTTAGTTTAGAGTCCAACAAAAAAGAAAGCTTTAATAGCCTGTCTCCATTTCCAGATGGAAAGCACACAATGAAGAAGGTCCTAGGGAGTTACTCACCACCCTGATCAGATGGAGAGAGTGAACAAGAAGAGCTGAAATCTGTTTAAGCTGAAGACAAGGACAAACTTTGCAGGACACCAAGAGAGATGCTGATAGCAGCCTCTGAATGGAAAACACCTCACTCAACTGCGCAGAACTTCTAGAGAGCTTAGCCACACTGAGCCTTGTCCCATCTCACGTGTGAAAATGTGGGCGGAAATGTCAAGCCGAAGCGAAGAGCTGAAATATAGTGAAAATAAATGTTTTGGTGGAAAATCTGTGAAGCCTTAAGCTTCCTATATAGTTAAGAAATCATACAGCCATCAGTCACCCAGGCAGAAAGGAAGTGGTAAAGGGGAAGATTTTCCCTCCACACCAGAGAGAAAAGCTGCAGGCTCAGGACCGAAGGGGATGTACTTGTCCAGCCAGCCCCGATCCTTCACAGAAACACAGCTGGAAGGAAGAGTTAAGGTTCAAAACAGTCCCTCCAAACCTCCTGCTGGACGGAGCTTTTCCCAGTAGTTCTCAAAAGGGCTTAACCACATGGCTCTACATAAAATCCATTATTGAAGATTAAACAAAAAAGATGAATAGCTTTCAGAAGTTGATTACATCCAAACGCAATAGTGCCAGAAGCCCTTATGGAAACATCCTATTAAAATATCAGCAAAAATAGAAATGCAAACACAGAAGACCTGGCAGGAGACTTTTCAGCTCAGACTTTTAGTGCCTTTTGCACCCGCTGATATAAGGACAGAGGCTAAAACCATCATTACTGGGCTGACATCCCCTGACCTGGCACAGGGTGATGCTGATTCTATTTTTTTGGGGGTATAAAAATGCATATGGAAAGGAGGACAAATTAGGAACATGTCTAAATAACATAACTTATCACCTGAACATTAAAAAAAGAACTGTTTGCCTTGTTTTTTTCCCCACACCCTGGAATAGGTCATTTTATTTTATATATACACATACATGTTTGCAGTTTGTACGCAGCACGTGTTTTCTCTACAAATTCAGAGGCCCATAGCTTTCCTTGTTAATTCAGAATTTAATCCATTTGGCACATTAGACAGGATTTCATTTTTATAGTAATTTTGAGATATGTGATTACATTTATATCGACTTTTTTATTGAGATTCAAAATAAGTTATTTCTTCCACAGATTTAATTCAATTGAAATATTTCTCACATCCCCATTGGTCACTTTATCTAATCTTTTTGTACTTCACTTGGGCAGTATGCTCTGGGGGGTATCTCTAACAGCAGGAGCTGGCCATGCTTTCATTCTCTCTGTTAGTTTCTCTTGTGCAGAAGAATGAATTTATCAATTACTACAGTTCTTGAGTTACAGAAGTCTGAGACTTACGAGCCAGATAAGAAACCCGAAAACAAATACATCCAAAGATCGAGTTATCTAATAGTTGACCATCTGTTTAGGAAAATAATTTTAAGTAGTTATGGCAATTCTATTAACTGCTATTTACTAAGTGAGTCATGTTGTTCTCTTTAAATTAACCCTTCCTGCCCCCTCTGCGGGCCTTCTGCCCCAGGCAGTTTTGAAGAGGGTGCTCACCCTCCTTTACTAGTTTCAAGCTGTAGCAAAGCCTGCGATATCCACACTCAAAACTTACTCCAAGCTCACAGCGCGCCAGGACATACAGGAGCATTTAAACAACTGTGGTGCTTCTCGGTGGCTCTTAGACCATGACACCAACCATGCAGAGAAATCTCCTCCGGGGAGCATCCCCTGCGAGGGCAGCCCACGGCGGAACGCGCTGTCCAGGACAGGCCGCCTGCACCTCCCCGAGGGCAGGTCACCCCACAGCCCTGCCCGCCGGGGCACAAACCTCCTCACACGTCCCCCAGCAGCTCTGGAGACAACCGGCACCTCGCAGGCGGTTCCCCTTCCCTCTGCCCGCCCTCGCCCCCGAGGCGCTGGGCCCCGCGGACACACTCGCAGGGTCCCAGGGCACAGCAGAGGGGACACGGCTGACACCCTGCTGCTGTCGCTTGGCCCGATGAGGCAGGGTGGGGGCGAAGGAACGGGCTAAGGTTATGCACAGGTTTAGTGCCATCTATTCAGTCCCTGCCCTCTTCCCCTCAGCGTGGTTGTGAAGCGCGTGGAAAACTCTTTAGTTCAACGCCGCAAAGAAGTTCGGGGGCTGCGGGGTGCTCCCGGGGAATCGCTGCTTTATCATCCAGCACAAATACTAGTTGGAGGGCTAAGAGGAGGGCTGGGCGCGGGGGGGCAAAGTCCAGCTCCTGATGTTTGAAGGAAGATCCGTGGAGCAAACCTCTCGGAGCGCTGGGGTGTGTCGGGGACTGACAGTTGGGAGTCAGCCCGGTGAGAGGGGCAGCGGCTCCACGGCGGAAAAGCCGCCGGAGCCACGGTGGGGGGAAGCGGCGGCAAGGCAAAACCGAGCCCATCTCGGGGCAGGGGTCAGGCCGTACCGAGAGGCCAGCGGGCGGCCACTTTTAAAACTCGCGGGAGAGGCAGCAGAGGGACCGGGGCGGCCGCGAACACCGCGAGGGAAGTCGAGCCGCCCACCGCCGGGCTCGGGATGCCCCAGCGGGGCGCCGCGGCCGCCCGCACCG